>NW_024429266.1:134503726-135122437 GCF_017639785.1 Mesocricetus auratus | reverse complement strand
GAGACCCCAAGCTAAGAAACCCAGCCCCTTATATAAGCCTAGGAGCTCCGAGTGAGATGTGTAGAGCCGGGATTGGTGGTTTGCACATCACCCCAGATGACGTCACGGGAGAGGCACAGTTTAAACGGTTAACTCCAACTGACAGCGACAGTTAACTCCAACTGACAGCGACAGTTAACTCCAACTGACAGCGACAGTTAACTCCAACTGACAGCGACAGTTAACTCCAACTGACAGCGACAGTTAACTCCAACTGACAGCGACAGTTAACTCCAACTGACAGTGGATGTCAGCGCCATCTTCTAACGGCAATAGCGATAGCGAGGGCGGCTCCTCACATCTCCCCCTATTCATTTATTTTTGAAGCAATAGGACACCCACAACTTTGGAGTGGAGATAGAGGTCAAATCCCCATGTGCAAATTCGGAACATGTACAAAGCTCCTCTCCAGGGTCTTATCCCCAGAGGAAGTCCTGACCAGTCCGATGTCTTTTTTCTGGGGGAAGGAGATCATGACATAGAACCTTCATGCAAGATGACTTATCTCCCAGGAGAAAGTCGTTATACCGCAGACCTCTCCTGTGCAGTGCTTAGCCTTGCAACTCCTTGGGCTGCTGAAGCCTACCCACTCTATCCCGTGCAATGAGACTAGCCTCGTGGGGTGCAAGAGCTGGGAGGCCAGCGACCTATTGCTTTAACATGGTTAACCAAATGTCAGGGGATGCTCCGTGTTCTAAGGCAGCAAGTGCTTGTGCCACCACCACTTTCTCCTTTTGTTTGGGCTCTGAGCGTACACACCATCCAAAGCATCAACACTATTCCACAGCAGAGAACTAGGCTAAATGATCCTACCCCCACCCATTCCTTAAAATAAGAAAATGCAGATGAAATCCAGGGGAGAGGTCTTCCATCAGAGAAAAGATCCAGATGCGTCGAATTCACTTGCAGGATCGCCATTCTCAACTCACGGAGTGTCTGCTCAAACTCAAAAGTCCAATTCTGTAATAAATGTTGAGACAGAGCTTTTGACAGGTTAGCTGCTCTTGTAAAATTCTCATATTGTACTAAGTGACACAAAGGCCAGGCAACTTTGTTCACATCCCAATTTGGCCATCTGCCACAATATATCCAATTGTTCCTGAACCAAATTAATCTGTTGGTTTACCAACATCAGGCCTCCTTGTATCTGAGAATTGGCAGTGGCCTGTTTATCTAGGACCATGGTCACAGTGGCCTATAGTTCATTAATGGTTTGAGTTGTCTGCACAGTGGCAGAAAGTGCAAGGGCCGAGGCGGTAACCGAAGCAGTAACCGCGGCGGTGGCTATCAGGCCCACAATAATAGCAGAGATCCCAAAAATCTCGCTTTTCCCTAAACAAACTCAAATTACTTGGCGCCTCAACAGGAGCTGGAATAAATCGAGGCATGCGCATTACCAAAGCAAAAGGGTGCTTAATAGCATCCCAGCATAATGCATAAAAACAATTCTAAGCAGAACAATTTATTTCTTTCTGATTCTTACCTAAGGTATCATTACTCACAACCCAAATAAAGGGCAGCTGAATAATTAGTTCTCTTAAAAGGGGTATACTTAACATTGGAGGAGGACCAATCAGATGATCCAGAGCTCTGTCCCTCACTCAGACTGTTGCCTAATGCCCCTTTCCAATCAAAAGTAATCTGTCCCTTCTCACTATCATAGGAGAAAGATCAGTACAGCTTCCATTAATTCAAAAGGATTAGCATTAGATCTTTCTGGATCCATATGAATAAAATTATCCTTTAATGAAGAAATCACAGTAAAGCACAAGCTTCCTACTAATGACAAGGTTCTCTCATCCTGAAAACTCTGTATCTGAGGATCTAAAGGCAAAAAGGCAAGCCCCAACTCTCTATTATTTGTGAAAAATCTAGGGAACACCTGGGCATTCTGCATCACTGGCATCGGTAGGGGAAGGTAGACATGATGGCCCACCGTAACTCTCCCATCATACTAGGAACCATCATCCCGAGTAGGAGAGTCTTCATCACCCACTTGGCCTCCATCCTTCTTATTCTGGAGTTGTGAAGGAGCTCTTCGAGTGAGTCTTTCAGGGATCCACAGGGGGTTTTCTTCCTCCTGTGGAAAAACACACACAGCTCCCCTGGATCTTATAAGAATAGGATCCGGGCCTTTCCAGAGATCAGTCAAGACATCTTTCCATTTTACCATTTCTTTTGGCCTATCAGGCTCTAAACTGTGGCGATCAGCCGCAGTGTGGCCTTGGGCATCACAGTTCAAGAAATTAAGGGTAAAAAGTGCCATGGATACAGCAACTCTTGGTACCGAGGGTAGAACATCCTCAATACTCCCCTTTTGTTTAATCAGATATGATTTGAGTGTACGATGGGCACGTTCCACAATGCCCTGTCCTTGAGGGTTATAAGGTAGGCCAGTTAGATGGGTAACATCCATTTGCCGACAAAACTGTCGGAATTTTTGAGAGGTATATGCTGGTCCATTGTCTGTTTTTAAAATTCTGGGTTTTCCCCAAGCACTCCAGGCCTCAAGGCAATGTTGAATCACATATGAGGCCTTTTCCCCTGTTAGGGGTGTGGCAAACATTACGCCAGAACAGGTGTCAACAGAAACATGAACATATTGAAGCCTTCCAAAAGAGGGAATATGAGTAACATCCATCTGCCACATCTGCAATGGTCTAATGCCACGTGGGTTTATTCCCATGTGGGGAGTAGGTAAGAATTCGCAGCAATTCTGGCATTGAGTAACAATTTCCCTAGCCTCTTTCCTGGATAGAGCAAAACGACGGCGCAAGGTCTCAGCCGTCACATGAAAGCGCTTATGGAATTCTTTTGCTGCTTGTGCATGGGTAGACAAGGCAGCGGCCACCAGCTTTGTAGCCTTGTCCGCTAAGTCATTCCCTAAGGACATGGGACCTGGGAGTCCAGAATGTGCTCGGACATGGGTAATGAAAACAGGAAATCTCCTATTTAACAAGGCAGCTTGTATCTTCTGAAAGATGTTAGCAACTCTGCTGGAGGATCTTATTATTCCAGCTATCTCAAGGAGATTAACTGCATTAACCACATAAGAGGAATCTGATACAATATTGAGGGGTCCTGGAAAAGCCTCAAGAACCTCCAGTACTATCAGACATTCTACAACTTGAGGTGAAGTTTCATTATATTGTTTAGATATAACCCTATCCTTGACCACATAAGCTCCCATACCAGTTTTTGATCCATCAGTGTACACCACAGTCCCATCTGGGAGTGGGTCTTTAGCTGTCACTTGTGGAAACACTATAGCCTGGTTTAGGGCAAACTGTAAAATTGGATGCTTTGGAAAATGATTATCAATTTGTCCTGAAAAGGAAGTAACTAAAACTGCCCAATCACTAGATGTGGCTGCCAAGGTCTGAACTTGTGCAGCAGTATAAGGCACAATCAAGGAATCAGGATCCCTGCCAAAATGTGTAACAGCTGCTTTTATTCCGCGAAGCGCGAGGCTGTGCAACAGCATCAGGGTACCAGTCAATAATCTTAGCAGGGGAAGCATTTGGATGAATCCAAAGTAATGGTCCATGTTGCCACAGGACTGCAGTTGGCAATTGAGCTGTCTTAAAAACACACAGATTAAAAGGTAGTGACTCCTCAATTCGTTGTAATTGTGCTTCCTGTAAGGCCTCTTCCACCATCTGTAAGGCTCGGTGGGCGGCAGGGGTAAATTTTCTGGGTGAGGAGATATGAGGCTCACCCTCCAGGAGATCGAAGAGGGGTTTTAGATCAGCAGATGGAATTTTTAAAAAGGGCCTCAACCAATTTATATCTCCCAGAAGTTTCTGAAAATCATTTAATGTTTGTAAGTGGTCTTTGCGAATTTCTATTTTCTGAGGAACTATATTTTTGGGAGTAATCTTTGAGCCCAAAAAGAGGCCTGTATCTGCAATTTGAACCTTTTCTGAGGCAATCTCTAATCCCCACTGTTTTAATTCAGCCACCAGCATGGGAAAAGCCTTTTGTAAAACATCTAACTCTTTGTGACAAATAAGAATATCGTCCATATAATGGATAACGATTAAAGATGTAAATTGCTTCCTAATTGGCTCCAAAGCCTCCTGCACATATAGCTGACATATTGTTGGGCTATTGGCCATGCCTTGCGGCAGTACCTTCCACTGAAATCTCTTGTCTGGTTCCATATGATTAAGAGAAGGGATAGTGAAGGCAAACCTTGGTCTATCCCGTGGGTAAAGTGGAATAGAGAAGAAACAATCCTTAATATCTATAATAATAAGCTTCCAATCTTGAGGAAGTGCAGAAAGCAAAGGAAGGCCTCTTTGAACAGGGCCAAAAAGATGCATCTGATTGTTAATGGCCCGCAGGTCGTGGAGTAATCTCCACTTCCCAGATTTCTTCTTAATAACAAAAATTGGTGTATTCCATGGGGAGGTAGAAGGCTCTAGATGCCCCAGCCGTTCCTGTTCTTGCACTAATCTTGTGACAGCCTCTAATTTTTCAGAGGATAGAGGCCATTGAGAGACCCATAACGGCTCCTCTGTTTTCCATGGTATGGGTCGTGAAGCCTCAACGGCCCCTAAATAAAACCCAGTCCTTTTCTACCCCGATTTCCGTGTTGTGTAATGGGTTTTATTCTGCCTTGTTCTTGCCTACCCAAGCCTCTACCATTTGTATACCCCATCTTTGCCATAATGGCTGATGCCTGGGGGAGTATTCATTAGTTAGGGTCATGCCCATGGCTTGTAACACATCTCGTCCCCATAAATTTACAGGGAGTGGCAACACATAGGGGTAAAACATCCCTGTTTGCCTTCAGCATCCCGCCAGGTTAAGGCTGAGGCACTGATGGCAGGAGAGGACTGGTATCCAAGACCTTGTAGAGAATGAGATGAAACAACAGTGGGCCAAGACTTCGGCCACCAATGGAGTGAAATAATGCTTTTGTCTGCTCCGAATCCATTATCCCTTCAAATTCTTTTCCATTAATTAACAATTTTATTGTAGGTCTCTCATTTAGGGGTATAGCCAGATAGGCTGAATCACTTCCAGAAGATCCCATAGCCCTTTTTTGTAAAGTGTAGGTTTCTCCATCCCCGAGGGAGGGCAGCAACACCAGTTGTGCAATTCTATCTCCCTGCTTTATAGAAAATACACCCCGAGGGCTAGAACAGAGAACTTGAATCTCCTCTTTATGATATGGGTCAACAATCCCAGGATATATAATGAGTCCCTGTAAAGTTAAGGAGCCACGGCCCAGAATAAGCCCAATGGTGGCAGGGGGCAAAGGTCCAGGGAATGGACTGGGACCGGTTGAACATTCATTTGGGGCATGAGTAAGAAGTCGGAGGCGGCACGCAAGTCCATTCCGGAGGTTCCTCGGAAACCTCTACTTCCTCTTGATTGCTTTTCTGAAATTGGTTCCCATATTTCTGAGGGCCCTGGGACCATGGGCCCCGTGACCCGTTTTTGATTGGGGTACCTTGGATTCTTCAATAGGGGGCAGAAGCCTCCCTTTTACATCCCGGACTGACCTGCATTCGCTAGCCCTATGATAACCTTTACCACAACGATAGCAAAGCTTCGATTCTCTTGTTCTTTCAGGGGCTTGACAATCTTTCTTAAGGTGCCCCATTCTCCCACAATTAAAACAAGCTTTTCGATTAGATAAATCTCTATACCTGTGCGTTTGTAAAATGGCGGCAGCTAGTCCTGCATTGGTTAGGGGTCCCCCAGCTCCCTGCACACTCTGAGCCAATCTTGTAAACCTTTGCTTTTGCGAGGGCGATAGCCGCTCGACATTCCTGGGTTGCTTGTTCATAGACAAGTTGCTCAATCAGGGGCATAGCTTGTTCTGAATCACCAAAGATGCGACTGGCGGCCTCTGTCATTCTGGCCACAAAGTCTGAAAATGGCTCTTGGGGTCCTTGGACAATCTTTGTAAGGTGTCCACTGGACTCTCCCCTTTTTGTGAGGGCCTTCCATGCTTTAATAGCGGCGGCCGACACCTGACCATAGACGCCCCAGATGTAGTTGGTTTGATTAAGGGCATGTTGACCCTGACCTGTCAGCATTTCAAATGTCCACTGCCTCTGATTCTCATCTTCAGCCGTGGCATTAACTCTAGCTTGTGCCTGGGCTGCATCATACCAGAGAGCCTTCCATTCCATGTATTGTCCCATGTTGGGAAGCACTGCTTTCACTGTCGTTTGCCAGTCAGTGGGAGTCATGGCAAAATTAGCAAGCCTTTCCACCTGTAATGTGGTAAAGTTAGCATTGACCCCATAATTACGAACGGATTCGGCCAATTCTTTAATTTGATTGTAATCTACGGGGTATGTACTCTTCCGCCTTCCACATTCTCGAATACTGGAAAAGCCATTTGTATTTTCTCCGTTCCTCTAAAGGTAAAAGGAGTCAGTACCAGTATTCAGCCGAAGCTCATATGGCGGAGGCGCTGAGGAGCGTGAGCCCGCCGGATTTATAGGCGGTGGCCTCACATTCATTTTTGTTTCAGTGGCCGGTGTCTATCAGGGTGATATCTTTTTCCTCATACCGTGCCACCTCCTCCTCTAGACCACCTTCTTCGCTGAGAATCCAGAGTGTCCAGAATCAGAATTATCTAGCTCAAGGCTTCTAGCTCTACTGGTAGAGCATAGACTAGATTCTGGCTTTTTCTTTTTCTTAGATTTGTTAAGGGGTGAATGATAACTCCCTTCTTTCTCTCCCCCTTTCTTAACTTCCTGGGGAGGGCCTTTTTTCTTAGACATGTCTTTTTCTTTTTGCGAGCTCCCATTCTCTCACTCCGTTCAGTTTCTGACATGCCATCCTGAACTTCCTCTAAGGTTCCCTGACTTTCTATTATAGCAGGGTGACAGGCCTCATCCTCCAAGCAGTTTTTAACTAGCTTCCAAATGGCTTTGGTACCTAAGCAGAGATCTCCTTCTGCATGCTTCCTGTCTAGTTCTTTACCTAGCTTGTTCCATGAGGCCACAGTGAGGGACCCGGAACAAGCATACCATGGTGCCACTCTATCTACCTCCTTCACTAAAATTTTTGAAGTGTTCATGGTGCAATTTTAAGATCTCTTTGTTTTAGCACAGTCTGTAAGGCTGTAACCACTGACTGTGACGACCCCATCGCGCTGACAGCTTATCTAAAAAGCGCGCTCAACTCCGTTACCAGACTGACAGCACCAGACTGACAGCGCAGAGACACACCGACGACGCGCAGACTGACAGCGCCAGATGGACAGCGCCAGACGGACAGCGCCAGACGGACAGCGCCGTTCTGTCAGCACCAGCCACGATGAAGGAGAAGGACAAACAGGACTAGCACCAAAGCCTCCACTGACCCGTCCCACGGTGATGACAAACTAAGGCCAAAGTCGAGAAAAGGGTTGTTCAGGATAAAGCATACCTCTCTGAACCTACGTCCCTGCAGTTCTGAATCCGCCCCGTCTTCCGAGGGTCTCCCGCGGCGCCCGGCGATGTTGAAGAGTTCCCGGGTTTCGGCACCAGATGTCCCGCGCTACCGTCTCGCCAGCAAGAACGACGCAGAACACTCGGATCCTTCTGCAGTAAAGCTTTAATGCATCTTGAGAGATAGATGATCAGCTTCTTAGAGGGAGACCCCAAGCTAAGAAACCCAGCCCCTTATATAAGCCTAGGAGCTCCGAGTGAGATGTGTAGAGCCGGGATTGGTGGTTTGCACATCACCCCAGATGACGTCACGGGAGGCACAGTTTAAACGGTTAACTCCAACTGACAGCGACAGTTAACTCCAACTGACAGCGACAGTTAACTCCAACTGACAGCGACAGTTAACTCCAACTGACAGCGACAGTTAACTCCAACTGACAGCGACAGTTAACTCCAACTGACAGCGACAGTTAACTCCAACTGACAGTGGATGTCAGCGCCATCTTCTATATACCGTGCCACCTCCCCTCTAGACCACCTTCTTCGCTAGAATCCAGAGTGTCAGAATCAGAATTATCTAGCTCCAAGGCTTCTAGCTCTACTGCAGGGTATAGACTAGATTCTGGCTTTTTCTTTTTCTTAGATTTGTTAAGGGGTGAATGATAACTCCCTTCTTTCTCTCCCCCTTTCTTAACTTCCTGGGGAGGGCCTTTTTTCTTAGACATGTCTTTTCTTTTGCGAGCTCCCATTCTCTCACTCCGTTCAGTTTCTGACATGCTATCCTGAACTTCCTCTAAGGTTCCCTGACTTTCTATTATAGCAGGGTGACAGGCCTCATCCTCCAAGCAGTTTTTAACTAGCTTCCAAATGGCTTTGGTACCTAAGCAGAGATCTCCTTCTGCATGCTTCCTGTCTAGTTCTTTACCTAGCTTGTTCCATGAGGCCACAGTGAGGGACCCGGAACAAGCATACCATGGTGCCACTCTATCTACCTCCTTCATAAAATTTTGAAGTGTTCGTGGTGCAATTTTAAGATCTCTTTGTTTTAGCACAGTCTGTAAGGCTGTAACCACTGACTGTGACGACCCCATCGCGCTGACAGCTTATCTAAAAAACGCGCTCAACTCCGTTACCAGACTGACAGCACCAGACTGACAGCACCAGACTGACAGCACCAGACTGACAGCGCCAGATGGACAGCGCCAGACGGACAGCGCCAGATGGACAGCGCCGTTCTGTCAGCACCAGCCACGATGAAGGAGAAGGACAAACAGGACTAGCACCAAAGCCTCCACTGACCCGTCCCACGGTGATGACAAACTAAGGCCAAAGTCGAGAAAAGGGTTGTTCAGGATAAAGCATACCTCTCTGAACCTACGTCCCTGCAGTTCTGAATCCGCCCCGTCTTCCGAGGGGTCTCCCGCGGCGCCGGCGATGTTGAAGAGTTCCCGGGTTTCGGCACCAGATGTCCCGCGCTACCGTCTCGCCAGCAAGAACGACGCAGAACACTCGGATCCTTCTGCAGTAAAGCTTTAATGCATCTTGAGAGATAGATGATCAGCTTCTTAGAGGGAGACCCCAAGCTAAGAAACCCAGCCCCTTATATAAGCCTAGGAGCTCCGAGTGAGATGTGTAGAGCCGGGATTGGTGGTTTGCACATCACCCCAGATGACGTCACGGGAGAGGCACAGTTTAAACGGTTAACTCCAACTGACAGCGACAGTTAACTCTAACTGACAGCGACAGTTAACTCCAACTGACAGCGACAGTTAACTCCAACTGACAGCGACAGTTAACTCCAACTGACAGCGACAGTTAACTCCAACTGACAGCGACAGTTAACTCCAACTGACAGTGGATGTCAGCGCCATCTTCTAACGGCAATAGCGATAGCGAGGGCGGCTCCTCACAGTCGTTGGTGGTGTACGCCTTTAATCCCATCACTCAGGAGACAGAAGCAGGCAGATCTTTGTGAGTTCAAGGCCAGCCTGGTCTACAGAGCGAGTTCCAGGACAGCCTCCAAAACAATACAGAGAAACACTGTCTCAAAAAACCAAAAACAAAAAAACATAATATAAAATGGAACTATGGGATGTGCTAGAGGATGGAAGCAACTGGTAGTTCTAACAATCTGTAATGTCTATAAACCACAACAAATGACAAAACATCCCTAATGTTGTGATAATGGCACTCATATCTTGGTGGAAACTAACAGATGTTCAATTACACTTAAGGCCCATTCGAAAGTAGGATAACATATACTTAGTATTAGAAACATAGTCAACTACCAAGGACTAGTAAGGTCATGGATCTTAAAGGAGAATCTATTATCTCCACTTTGTTAGACTACCATAATTCCTAACCATATTCTAAAACTTACCTTTACTTCCACAGAGAAGTGTAGCTCTCACCATTCAACAAAGAAGATTTCTTTGCAGCCAACAGAAACCATCATAGAAAAGTATAACTGGTCATAATGTAGAGAGAATGAATAGCAAGGATCCCTGCCTTAATAGATATGTTTATAGCACAACTGCATCTATAGCTCAGGAAACACCATAGAGGACAGACAGAAATATTGTAAAAAGCCAAAGGATCAGGAAGTCTTCAGTGAGATTGTGTCTCCTAGAACTGACAGTGAAGCTGCACCCATGATACCATAGTAGAATATCTGCCCAAACAAGACCTAAATAATAACAAAACCAATAGACATGTTAATTTGGAAGAGTAGGAAATCCCATGAGGTCCCACACCTAAACAAAGAACTACATACAAATAATGACTACTGAGAGGGTGAGAATCAGTCTCTCTCAGGTATGAGCAGCCTAATTGATTATCCAATAGAAGTTACAATATACACACAAGCAAAAACTGGATTCAATTTTTATTTATATATTTATGCATATGTTTATATATGTATAGCAATAATAATTAAGGGATAGAGTGAAGAGGAGACAAGGGAAGAGGGAAAGGAAAGGAAAAAAGTGCTGCATTGATATCTTAATTTAAAAAAAGTTAATGTCCTGTTAAAAAAGAGAAGGCAGGACAAAAGAGAAGATGCATAAAAAAGAGACAAGAGCAATGGGTAGAAAACTGCTACACGTAGGAGTGATACTGATCCAACAGTAATCACTTTGGTCAACAGACTGTCAGAGTTGATTGACAGTGATAACAGGATTAATTATAGCTGTCAGCAAAAGCATACACTGAAAGTGAAGAAATGGGAAGATATAGAGGAGGAAGTGGGAGGATGAATGTAGTCATAATATGGTATACTCATGTATACAAATGTCACGATGCAAAGCATTAATCTGTACAACTGAACAACTGATATGAGTTATAATAAAGAAAAGGCCGGAAGCGGAGAAAGAACTGACCAGGAAAGACAGGCTTTAACAACATACTAGAGCCTTCGTCCAGTGGCTGATGGAAGCAGAGGCAGATACCCACAACTAAACACTGAACTCCTGGAAACCTATTGCAGAGAGGGAGGAGTCATGAGCAAAGGGGTCAAGACCCGGCTGATGAAACCCACAGAAACTGCTGACCTGAACAAGGGGGAGCTCATGGACCCCAAACTGATGGCTGAGAGGACAGCATAGGACTATCCAGAACCCCTAAATTTGGGTGTCAGTGAGGAGGCCTCAGCAATCTATAGGCCCCGGGCTAGTAGATTTGTATTTATTCCTGGCTTACAAATTGACTTGGGTACCCCATTCCACATGGAAGGATGCTCTCTCAGCCTGAGCACATGGGGGAGGGCCCAGGCTCTTCCCTAGATGATATAACTAACTTTGGAGATCCCTCATGGAGGGCCTCACCCTCCTCGAAGAGTGGAGTGGGAATGGGATGGGGAGTGAAGGGGTTGATGGGGGGCAGGGAAGGAGGGGAGGGTGAGGAAGCTGGGATTGACATGAGAAGCAAGCTTATTTCTAAATTAAATGAAAAATTAAAAAAACATACTAAGGACACTCTGAATCCTCCCTCATATAAATCCTCAACAGCTGATATCTGTTAGACCTTGCAACTCATAATGATTCCTCTGTGGTGACTCTAGCAGTCTCCTGTTTGAAATATGTAGTATAAAAAGTATGAAGTATTAATTTCTCAACTCACACCATGGTTTTTCTTTTAAGTCTGATGCAACTTTATAAAGAAATTTTAAAAACTTCCTAAGAAAGAAGAACGTTATATATTTTAATAAAACTAAATGGGACATGATTTTTAGACCAAAATTTTCTAAAGTCTTAGGGTTTTGGGATTGTGTTTGAATACTTGATCTATCTTGGGTTATTTTTTGTATATATGAGGTAGTTATTTAGATTTGGATTTCCCATACCTCGGCCATCTATTCTCTCCATGTTTGTTGCAAACACTTTCCTTCCTCCTTCCCCCCAGTGAATATTCTTAGTGCAAATTGTCAAAAGGTATGTTTATTGGGCTTTGTTTCTGTTCCAATACACAGTTTTTTAAACAACTAAATCAACCTAATGTCATATCATACTGACTACTATAGCTTGAAAGAATATATTAAGAAAGAAAGAAAGGAAAAGCAAATAAATGCAAAATGTAAACTATGTTAACATTCATCAAGAGAAGATGGAGCAGCTATTTTAATTTCATACACAACCAGTTTCTCAATAAGAAAAATGAAGAATAAAGACACATCATTTAATGATAAAGGAACTACTCCACCAAAAGGCACAGCAATCTTTAATGTTGTCTTAGTTGGGTTTCTATTACTGTAATAGAACACTACTCAAGAGCAACTTGAGGAGGAAAGAGTTCATTTTATCTTACAGTTATACATTCTGAAGGAAAGTCAGGGTGGAAACTTAAGGCAGGAACCTGAGAGCAGGAGCCAATTGTTGAGAGGTGCTGCTTATTGGTTTGCTCTCCATGGCTTACTCAACATGCTTTTTTTTATATCACACAGGCCCACCTGTTACAGTGAGCTACTGCCCCCTCCCCATATCAATAATTAAGCAAGAAAATGTTCTAAAGACTTGACCACAGGTCAGTCTGATGGAGTCATTTTCTCAACTGAGAGTATTCTTTCCAGATGACTATATCTTGTGTACTACTGACAAAAAAAAAACAGCCAGAACAAATGTCAATATGTGTAACAACAAAATGTCAAAATACATGAGACACATACATAGAATACATTTTGTATATGCAAGACACATAATATATATGTGTGTGTGTGTCATTTGCATTTTGATACTCTATTAATAGACGCACAGAGAGAGAAAAAGAAGGGGGATTGAAAATGGATAGTTGAAAAGAGAAACAGGCAAATGTAGCAGACAGAAAATTAGTAAGGAAAAAGTTTAATTGGAGCACATCAATTCTAATGGACACTTGCAGAACATTTCACATCACAGTAGAATATACATTCTCCCAAAACTCACACAGAACAAGCAATAAGGACATGTCTGAACCCCATGACACGTCCTAATAAATTTAAGAGAATAGAAATTATTGTGCCCTTAGATCACAATGACATCAATTGGAAAGTAGTCAATGAAAGAAGACTGGGGGGGAAAAATCTCCAAATATTTGGAGAATAAACCTGAGCACAAAATAACACAGTGAGAAACCACAGGGATTTCATCTCAAACTTGATGTATCTTTAAATGTAACACACTGAAATTTGAGAGCTGCACCAAGAGCAGCACTCACAATGAGTTTATAGCATTGAATGTGATCATTAGAAAAAAAAGTGTCATCAAAAAGCTTACATGGGGTCCAAAATAGAACAATGTGAGGTGCACTCTCACCCTGAACTCTTGGGAAAGGGTCTAGGCCCTGCCCTATATGAAATGACACACTATGGACACCCCCATGGAGGGCCTCACCCTCCCTGGAGAAATGAGGGGATAACGGGGGGGGGAGGGCACGGGAGGGAGGGAGGGAATGGGAGAGGGACCTGGAACTGGCTTGTGAAGCAACCTTGATTCTTACCTAAATTTAAACTGGAAAATAAAATTTTAAAAAAAATTTTAAAAAATTAAAAATAAAAAAAAAGCTTACATGGGGCTGGCAAGAGGAATCAGTGGTGGAAAGCACTTGCTTCCAAGGTTAAGAATCTGAGTTCAATCCCAAGGTCCCACGTGGAGGAAAAAAGATCTCCAAACATAATGGGCCACACATGCATGTGCACATACACAAAATAATAATAATGATAATAATAATAATAGTAATAGTGATAATAAAGTATTGCCAGTCAGTGATGGTGGATTGAGTTGCAGAGTCCTTTGTCTGAAGTTCAACATTAACACATTTGCACTTGATTCTTATGGTACACATTTCTCTACTTGGACACCCTTATGCAACCAGGGAACACATATTTTTCACTCCTTTCCATCATCCAAATTTCTCTACTCCAGTTTTCAAGTCTTTTTATTAAATTCTTAATAAAATTTCTTAAGCTACAAGGTCCAGTGCAAAGCAACCAACACTATGACATTCCCACATTCTCACATCCCTCTGCCTGCCATGCGTATCAGTATGATCTCTTTATAGAAAGCAGTCCAGCCTGCCTGAAGTATGTTTACTGTTTGGCTATATAAACTTCCCCACCAAACCAATGATTTTCAACCTTGACTGTGCTGTGGGACAGGTACAGGGAATATGGAGACATCCTCCAGAGCCTATTTGAGACCTGTCCCCTGTGTCTACCTTTCTCCCTGAAATCCTTATGTCATAATGCCAGATGGGTATCAGCTCCCATGTTGCTCATAATCTCCCCTCCCAACCTAGCTCTATACTAATTGTGCCAGAAGATATCAGAGAAACAAAAGTCAAGAGCAGTGACTTTATAGAATGCTGCTTTCCAAGGTGTCACTTTGCTTGTAGGTCATTGATCCCTCTGGAAATTCTGTCAAAGCTAAGGACACATGCTGTCAAATTAATACACACATAAAAGATTTTGTGTAAATTCATGAGGTTCATAACGATCTTATGAAAATCATTTTTGCATCAAGAAAGTATCCCAGGGCCTTAAGTGAGAAGCCCTGGTTAAAGCATAATGCACAACATAGCATCATGTTTTGGACACTCAACATATGTCTGTTTGCTTAAGCAATCTGTTAAATGCCTTATGGTACAATTAGGGCACATGCAGATTCTCCAGACTTCATACTAGCAAAGATGTTTGTATTTTCCTATAAGCAGTAGCTTGATACCTCTGCCTGTGGCAAATTAGAGTAGGTATGCTTCTAAAGACAAAACAAAGAAAGCATTTCAAAAATCAAATCAAACTGAGTCAAGGTCATCCTTTTAGGGAAAAATCTAATCATTCTTACTGCCTGAAAACACAAGTCCTCAATTATCTTGAAAGCACTGCCCCAAGTTCCCTAGGAAAGTAAAAAGACAATAGTCCAGGTAAAATTACTTCATTTACTTAAATGAGATTTTTTTCAAGCAATATTGGACTCTCCTGGTCAATTGGTCAAGGCCTCATCGATGATAAAGAAGTCTTTGGTCTCAAGTTACCTTAGAAGTTAAATTACACCCACATTGGTTGTTTACACTTTCTTCCTTAATTCTCAGTCCTTTAATCTATATCTTAGAAACCCAGAGATGAAAAGCCTTCCAGGGTAAAAGATGAAGGGCAGAAGATGACTCAGCTAAAGACCTGCAAACATGTATCTGAGAGATAACCTTCAAGCAGCACTGTTCCCCAGGAAAGCACTCTTGTAGTAATTACTGTTGTCATGACAAGGACTTGACAAAGGGGAAAGGAAGGTATTTTTAGCTCACAGTTTGAGGCCACAGCCCCTCATGGTGGGGATTCATGATTGTAGGTGTGTGAAGTAGCTGGTTACATGCATCCACTGGCAGGAAATAGAGAAATGAATTCTGGTGCTCCACTTGGCTCATTTTTCTCCCTTTTATTATGAGTGGAACTCCAGCCTGTGGAGTACTGAAGCCCATATTTAAATTGTATCTTCCTGTCTCCATTACTCTAATGCAGAAACTCTCTCGCAGACATTTTCAGAGGATTGTCTCCTAGGTTACTCAGCTTGGCACCATGAAGTTATGAATATTAGCTATCACAACTGTAAATGTTCCCAAGTGGAAAATTCAGTTTAAGGGCTCAAAATATTAAACATCACTTTATTGTTTGACAAAGTCCTCTGTAGTTCTGTAGTTCAATAATGGTACTTGAACTTGTACATTCCCCTCAGTGTTCCCTTTTGAATATGGAATGGGGAAAGAAATGGGAACACAGAGAAACCTGGAATCTAATAATTGCAAAATAGTATTATGGTTGTTTGGATGAAAAATATCCTCCAAAGGTTCACGTATTTGAACCCTTGGTCCCAGTTAGTGGTGCTATTTGAGCAGTTATAGAACCTTTAGAAGGAGAAGCCTTTCTGGAGAAATGATGTCACTAAGTTAGGATTTGCATGTGGACAGCCTGACCTCACTTCCTGTTCTCTCTCTGTCTCCTGTGTATGAATGAAAATGTATTCAGACAATATATTGCTCTTGACACATGTTTTCCTTGGTTTTCCATGTTTCCTCATCCATCATGGACTCTGCTTCTTAAAATATAAGCTGCAATAAACTCTTTCTTTCCTAATTTGCTTTTGGCCATGGATTTTTATAATAGCAACAGAAAAGTAGTTAATAAAATCATTGAGCTATTGGAGCAATGAGACATAAGTTTAGATACTTGAAGAAATACTTGAATGCCTCTTTTCCAGTCTACTATCAATTTTAGCCTTAATTTTAGCCTAATCTTCTCACATTAGAGATGAGAAAGATTGTGCTCTGGAAATGTTAGCCATCTCAGAAAAAAAAAACAATTTCATCTACTATTTCATATTATAGAGCAAAGAAAAATCTGCTTTTCACACTACAGTATCACTTACCCAACTTTATATTTTCCACCTACCAGAAGACTAATTTATCTTCAAGTGACCATCTTTTATCTTTTTGTTTATATATTTTATTTTATGTATTATACATTATTTCACATATTCACTTCATATGTGTATTTATACATCTTAAATCATATAAAACTTGAAAAACTTTTTTTCTATGAGATTGTACACATAGTTCAAATATTAAATATTTGGCATCCAGATTTTAGAGTGAATTTTTCTGTTTCCCTGAAGAATATTTGGTGATAAAGAGATGAAAAACAAACAACAAGAAATAACCTCTGTTCCTACAAAGAGCATCTGAACTAGAACACAGAGATCACCCACATCCTTGGGCAGTTTTTTTTTTTGATGTGTGCATACCCTTGGCAAAGAAAAATCAAACAAGACAAAAGCACAGTGAGATGCTTATCATAGTTTCCTCTGGGGAGCGGGTACCATTTCCTAGAGGAAGGTGCACATGAAACTGGCTGCTTGTAACCTCCTCTCTAGTCCTCTATGGACTGACTCATACCTAATGTACAAACACAACCTGGTAGTTGATTCTCATATTTCTAACCTCGCCCCTATTAAAGACTAGATTTCCCTTGAGGGCTGTAACCTCCTATTGACCATAACCTAATCTCACATATAAACCAAAGGTCAACCTGAGCCAAGCATTCAGTAATGAACAAATCATCACTGTATATGACATTGGACACTATGCTAAGAAAAAGCCAGTCAGCTGTTGTGCAAATAAACATTCAGTGAGTATGGTAGTTTGAAAGAAAACGTCTCCTAAAGGCTCAACCATTTGATATTTAGTCCCAGTTGGTGGCACTGCCTAGGTATATTTAGGAGGTATGGCCTTGCTAGAGAAAGTGTGCCACTGAGGTGGATTTGAGAATACATATCTTTGTCCAGCTTCCAATTTGTTCTCTCTTCTTTGGCTTTCGGCTGAGGATGTGAGTTCTCACCTTCCTGCTCCAGCTACCAAACCAGATTCTTGCTGCCATGCTTTCACGCTTCTGAAAATGCCCTCCCTTCTATGAGTTGTTCTTGGTTGTACTGTTTTAGCATGGCAACAGAAAAGTAGCTGATACAACAAATCTTTATATCGCAAAGAAATACACAGGAATGCCTGAATACAAGGATTGCCAACTTCCTAGACACTGGTGATTGTCTATATGGACCTTCCCAAATCCCACCATTGCTAACTTCTATAAAAACAGCACTTTCCCAGCCTTTCGAGTCCAAGGCATATTAAGTGCTTCTGCTTTCTGGAAAAATTCTCAGAAAGTAATTTGCATTTGCAAAATAGTGTTTGATGGTCTTACTTGTAAGTGCAGTGTTTGTGGAGAGGTTATATAACTAGAATCTGGTCAGCTCACAGACTGTGGGCTCTGGCAGCTGTCTTCTGCATCTCAGCAATGGGCTACCTTTTCTGCTTCTGGTTTTCTCCTTGGGAAGAGGAAAAACCTGGCAGAAATTACATGTAATCTTTTTGTCCAGCTGCCACCAATAACCACAACCATATTGCAGGAAACAGTCCGTGGTATACTTTCTTTGATGGTGGAGTTTTATTCTTCTACTCCAACATCTCTCTAAGTGAACTTGTTCTCCTGTCCAAGTTTCTGAGCCAGTTCCAGATCCAGAAAGCGTAGCTTGCTATGACTGTAAAGTCTTCTTGTTGTTTTTGTTGTTGCTATTGCAAATACCCAAATAAGGCAATGTGACTTCTTTCCCAACTACTGGAGTATCTCCTCACACTGTGACTAAATGTTACTGCCCATCTGAAAGCCATTTTGGTGCTGATAATGACCGCCTTAAAAGCTGCAGTTGTTAATCTCACTACTAGTGGTCTGTGTCAGAACATCACCAAGAAAAACATCTGCTCTTGGGAGGGAAAGCCAACAGCAGTCTCTGGAATCCTGCAGACTTGCATCTCCTCCTCCTTCTCTGCCTCAAATTTAAAATTTAAATGACTCCAAGTCAGAGAAAGCAGACTCTTGTCACCAGATGCCACTTTCCACATTCCAAGAGCCCATCTGCTCCATTAAATGCTTCCATTGGCCACTTCATGCAAGGCTCTAGGAAGAGCATCTAAATTGATCTGGGCTCCCTCCAGTTAGTTAAGCTTATTTTCACAAGCAACCTGCCTTGTGAACATGGCAGTAATAGCTGCATCACAGTCATCCATTGATCTTCCAGAACCAACATGTGAATATTTCTTTTTTTTTCCCTGTCATTTCACTGAGAAGATCTATCAATTCCATCAGAATGGGCAGTGGTCTTGAAGCTAGAACAAACATGAAAGGAAGCATTTGCTGTAGTCTCAACAGAGGCTCCTGCACTGAACATTTGGTCCCCAAATGGTGGCGCTATTTTGAAAGATTGTGGGACTTTTAGGAGGTGGAGCTCTCTGAAGAAGTCAGTATTTTTGATAGCCTAGGCCATCTGTTCTCTTTTCTGACTACAAAGTGACCAACCGTCTCACCCACTGCCGGTATGCCTCCTCCCTGGGCATGCTGGGCTGTATTCTTTGTTAGGCTCTAAACCACAAGCCTCCTGCCTCTGTTGAGTGGTTGCTTGGGGAGTATTTGGGGCTGGAGAGTGATCACTCAGCTGTTAAGCATACTTGCTGCTCTTACAGAAGATCAGACTCAAGTATCAACACCAACATAGCGCTCACAAACATCTGTAAACAGTTCAAGAGGAACCCAAGCCCTCTTCTGGCCTCTACAGCCACTACTACATGTAGTACATTTACATACATATAGGCCCAAAACTTATACACACAAAAGAAGGATAAATACTTTTACAGTGTGTTATACAGCATCTATTTCAGGTAAAGTGAGGAAATTTCAAAACACCGATGATTTTAGACCCTGCATTTTGATACTTAGATGGTCGCAGTGAGGAGAGTAGCTGGTATTATGCATATGTCATGCCCCTGTTTTTTTCCACATTGTGGAATCAACAGAGAACCAGTTAAATAATAATGGATACAATTGCAATTGTGTGTAGATTTGTTTTTGTTTGTTTATAAATTTAATTCAGCTATCTGTGCAGTAGTTTGAATTCTCCTTTGATGGGGCTGTCATTTACTAACATAAATACAAAATAGCGAGACAGACTTGAATGCAATGCAATGATTTGGGGGTTATACTTGTTACCCTGCTTGGACACCCCTGGGGAGGGAGGGAGAAGATGCAGCACCAACAACTCAGGCATTGGGAGTCAGTGAGTAGCAGAGCATGCTGCAGACTTGCCTATTAAAGAAGTTAGACCCACCTTTATACCCCCTCCCAAGGTCCTATTGGCTCAGGTAGCTGACTCTTCTTCATTGTCTTTTCCTCAGTGGTGTCTCTGGTCAGGCGTCTCTTTGTCAGCAGTCTCTGAACATACAGGCAGCCTTGGTTGAGTTTTGTACTTTAGCAATCATGCCTTTGATTCAGTTTTGACATCTTACTGGCTGCCTTGTAAGTAAGTAAAATGAAAATTTTTAATGGGTATCCATTTCATATTGTACCAAAGTCTTGGTTTTTGCCTTAAAATTATCATTAGTTGCAAACTTATTCTCCTTGAAAATATAAAATAATAACTAATAATGTAATATCTACCTTCTATTTTTAAAGACTTTATTATTTATTTGTGTATATTTGTGTGTGTGTTTGTGTGTTATGTTTGTGTGTGCACATACATGTTTCTGCACATAGGTGAGCATGCATTTAGGTACTTGTAGAGGTCAGAAAAGGGCACCAGATTCTCTGGAACTGTAGTTGCAGGCAGTTGTAAGCAATATTATGTGGGTGCTTAGAACCATAGTCAGACCTCCTGCAAGAGCAATCAGTTCCTGGAACTTCTGAGCACTCTCTGGGTCTCCAATATACCCCTTCCCTTCTATATAACACCTCAGCTAATTCCCAAGGGCAATGACTGTCCATTGTTTTGTAAACACATTACCTTTCATAAATTTCCTCCAACAGAAATTTTGACATATATTACATTTAATTTATCTTTCCTGACATGTGTGTCTCCTCAAAGTATGAACTTCCAAGGGATAGGACAGCAGGGAGGTCTTCTGAGAGACAGAAATCAGAGTAAGCCAATGAATGAAGAGAGATGACTTTCTAAGACCTGCTTTGTCTTATTCTTTTCAACAGGAAATGTTTCTCCCCACCTATTTGCTTTTCCACTCTTGGTTCTGAAGCACTGTAGGAGTACTTCTGAGAAGGTTTTTTAAAAAGAATGGCTTAACTGTACCGTGGTGCTGTTTACCACAGATTCTCACAAAGTAAATATCTCCCAGAAGCAGCAGCAAATGTTCCATCTGAAGCAATCGGCAATGAAAGGGACCAGCGCTGTTGTTGTTTCCCTCCAAGTGGCCACAATCATATTGTATCTCCTATACAATTAAGATTTTCACACTATCACCAAGGTTGGTAGGTATACAAAGTACAAAATTAAAGTCATTCCCTTTTGAGTCGCTTACCATGAGAGCCTCAAAAGCATGAAATGAAAAAAAATAATGTAAAACCTCCTTTTGTATCCTGGCATAACATCAGATGGCCCAACATATAAAATGGCTTGTTTTGTCAACCCAATAATGATACCCTGAAGACTGCTGTCACCCTTTCCTGGGGTTTAGTAAGTTTTTATTTAAAAGCTGAGAAACAGAAAAACAAGGGCCAATTAAGAAATGCTGGAATCTGTGAGCAATTAAGAAAGTATGGTAAGTAAAATTACTGAAAACAGTACCTTCAATAGAGTATTGTTAACTGATAGATATTTTTTACACTGAGAAATTTAAGTTTTGAGGATAAAAGAGAGGATGTGAAGAAAAATGAAAGGAGAATAGAGGAAAAAGAAGGAGAGGAGGGGAGAAAGAGGAAAGAAATAACAAAACAGCAGTGTATATGTCTCCCCTGTGACAGTAGTGATGGGGATATGGAGGAGAAACTCTGATGTCAGCTGGGAAGTACACCTGGGTCTTTCTAAAATCAAATGACCAATGGGATAAGAAATCTGAAATGCTCTTTAGAACCTTAAAAACAGAGGGTACCACAAACTACATCTGCATCCTGTTTTAACCATCCTATCATTTTTTAATATCTTTCTTCCCTCTTCTATAGGAAAAATTACCAAATCTTGGTAGAGGAGCAAGTTCAAACTTCATCCAATGTTAAGGAATACAAACAATGAACAAGAAAGGGTAACAAGAGGTACAAAAATATACCGATCAAATTGAGAGCAACATAATAATACTATTCTTTATATAGTCAATACTTTTAATATTTAAATTTTTCAATAATGATTAGAAGAATGTATTTTAATGACTTGAAATTTTTGCTCACGTGTGTTAGTATATTAAAAAGCAGTAGCTCTAGTCCCAGGGGACCTGAAACCCTCACACAGACGTGTAGACAGACAAAATACCAAAGGATATACAATAAATAAATCATTAAGAAAACAGTATTACTAAAAATATTTACTTCCTTTTTTGCCACTGAGTTTGTTTTGTGCTGGCCATCTAACACTCAGCACAGGAATCCACCCTCAAAAGTGGTTTATAAAAGGTAAAAGATTTATATGATTTGAAGAGAAACCAGAGTATTGTGAAGCTTGAACTGTGAGAGGACCCTGGCAGTAGGACCAGGATCTATTCCTGGCTTGTTGGAGCACACTCCCTATGTGGGATGCCATGCTCAGCCTTAATGCAAAGGGAGGGGCTTGGTCCTGCCCCAATTTAATGAGCCAGACTTTGTTGACTCCTCATGGGAGTCTTTACCCCTTGAGAAGAGAGGATGGGGGAGGGCACTTGGGGGGAGGTGAAGGGGAGTGGGAGGAGAGGTGTGAGGGAGAACTGGGATTGGAATGTAAAATGAAATTTTAATTAATTAATTGATTCTGAGGTATGAAAGCTTGACCTTAGCTTAGGCTTGTTCCTAACTAGCTCTTTTAAGTTAAATAAACCCATTTATATTAATCTACATTCTGCACATGGTTTGTAACCTCTCCTCCATACTGTATTTCCGACCTCCTCCACATGTGGCTGGTGAATCTCCTGCCTCTCAGTTTCTTCCCAGAGTTCCTATCTCCACCCAAAAGTGCCACCTAACCTCTCCTGCCTGGCTACTGGCTGTTCAGCTCTTTATCAAAGCAATCATGAGTTGTCATAGGCAGGCAAGGAAGGACAGAGACACATCCTCACATGGTGTGATCAAATATCCCACAACAGACAGCTTGCTCTCCACACCCAGGGAAACTGTGCACCTGAAGGTCCAGTCAGGCCTCAGAAGAAAGGCCCCAACCATCCTGGCAGAGTCCAAATGACTATGCAAAGTCAACCAGACTGAATAGGATCATGAGGCCTCTAGGAAAGGACTGGACTCATCAAGTAGTTCTGAACAGAGGATGTGTCCCATGACTACCATTTAAAGTGGCAAAGCCTGAAATAAAAGAAGAGGGGCAAAAAAGAAAAAAAACAGAGTGGTTTGTATCCTCAGTGAGAGTCCTTTGAATAGAATTAATTTTTCATTTGCAAATAGTTATCCATTAGAGATAGATTCTAGGCTAGCAATGAGGGAATGTGTCCAAACCTCCTCTCAACACTGGAATCCCATCTGGCAGACCTCATTCATGCGGCACAATCTCTGTGTATTCTTATGTGCATTGGGCCTGCTATGTTTAGAAGACCTTGGTTTTTTGTTGTTGTTGTTCATTTGTTTGTTTTAGTGTCCTCCATCCTCTAGATCTTACAATCTTCCTAAGTCCTCATCTCCATGGTTCCCTGAACACTGACTGGGGGAGCAGGGGTGGGATTTGATGAAGGCATCCTATTTAGGACCAAGCATTCCAAGTTCTCTCACTCTTTGCTCATTGTCTGGTTGTGGGTCTGCTGGGACTGCATTTGTACCCATCTCTGATGATAGCTGATCTATGAGTATACTAGAATGTCATCGGGAGCCATTTTATGGTTGCAGTCCTTTAAAAGAACAGTAGTATTTGGTTTTCCTCTAGGTCCCTGTTCTATGTGGTCTCAGGTTCTTGGCCACCCAAGTTATGTTGGTTGTGGGTTCTATTCACCAAGTAGACTGAAAGTCCAATCAAATATTGGTTGGTTATTCTCAAAGCTTTGTGTGACAATTACACTAGCACATTTTTGCAGACAAGTCATCATTGTAGTTAGAATACTTTATTGCTGGGTTGGTGATTACCTTTCTCTTTTGGTAGCATGAACCTAGTCAGTAGGGTAAAGGCTCTAGGCAGGCACCAGCTCAACTTTTCCCTGCTCAATGAGCTGTGTGAGTGTTGTCTTCAGCAATATGCCCTTACTTTCAGTTTGTGAAGAGCAACAAATAGCCTTGGAAATAGACTAGTTTGTTTTTGGTGTTCTCCTGGGGCAAGTTGACCAAGAATTTGATTAACTATAACCCATTCCAGGTACGAAAAGCTTCATTTGGTGACGAGATATTTCCATTTGGAGACCTGCCTCTATTATCTGGCACTTTTATATACATCAACTTCATATATATATAGATATATATATAGATATGTATTTGAGTAAACATCTATTGTAATAGGTTTTCATCTAAACCCTCAAATGGCCCTCAGTTTTAGTTGTGCTCTTCTATATTTCCTCCCTAAACCTCTTCTTCACTGTCTCTACATTTGATATACCAGTTCCAGGCACACACACACACACACACACACACACACACACACACACACACACACACATACACACACACCTAAACTTATTTCCCCTTCCTAGGGATATCCTTCCCTCCCCCCAGTAGTCCCTTATGTGATTATATGGATTATGGTTTGGTTATAAAACTTAACAACTAACATCTAGATATAAGTAAATACATACCATATTTGTCTTTAGGAATCTGAGTTACCTAACTCAGAATTATTTTTTCTAATTCCATCTATTAAGCTGAGTATTTAATGATTGAATTTTTAACAAATGAGTAATATTTCATTGTGCAAATGTACCATATTTTCATCTAATCATCCATATGTGGACATAGAGGTTTTTCCCAGGCTACCATGCACAAAGCAGCAAGAAACGTGATTGAGCAAGTGTCTCTGTGGTAGGAGTTAGAGTCCTTTGGGTATATGTTCAAGAGTGGTTTAGCTCAACCTTTTTTATTTTTATTTTATTACTTCAATTTAAAATAGCTTGCTTCACATGTCTATCCCAGTTCCCTCTCCCTCCCCTCCTCCCGTACCCCCCCACTATCCCCCCCCCAGCCTCCCACCCTATTGCCACTTCCTTCCACATAGGGGATATCTAGAGTCTGTCATTTCACTCAGGATAAGGTCCAGGCACTCCCCTAAGAGTCCAGGTTGAGAGAGCATCCATCTTCATGTTATGGACACAGGAAGTCCTTTTGTATGCCAGGCAGAAACACTGATCTACTGCCCAGGGCCCCATAGGTTGCCCAGGCCTCCTCACTGACTCTCACACTCAGGGGTTCTGGATCAGTCTCATGCTGGCTCCCAGTTGTCGGTCTGGAGTCCAAGAGCTCTCCCTTGTTCAAATCATCTGTCTCTGCTGGTTTTGCCAGCCCATTCTTTGCCAATTTGTTCATCGCTCTTCTCTCTGTCACTGAGTTCCATGGGTTCAGTTCAGTGTTTAACTGTAGGTGTTTGCCTCTGCTTCCATCAGTCACTGGATGAAGGTTCTAAGATGGTTGTAGACATCAAATTCATTATCAGGAATGGGCATTTGAGGTGGTTTCTCCACTATTGCTTAGCTTGCCAGTTGGTGTCATCCCTTTAGATCACGAGAGGTCTCACTGGTGCCTGATCTGTCTTTTAACCTATGATTCCCTTTTCCCCCTATCCCACCCCCCACTCAACCTGCCTGTTCCCCCATGACCTACTCTCTCTTCCTCTTCTCCCCCCTCTTCTTCCCAGCTCCCACTCCCCCCCCCACCCCTCGCCGTGTTCCCAATCTGTTCAGGAGATCTGCCTCCTTCCTCTTCCCTGGGGTACTATGCATATCTCTCTTAGGTACTTTCCTGTTTCCCAGACTCTCTGTCAGTGGAAGTGTAGACTGGCACTATCCTAATCCATATCTAAAATCCATATATGAGTGAGTGCATACCATGTTTGTCTTTTTGTGACTGAGTTACCTCACTCAGGATGGTTTCTTCTAGTGCCATCCATTTACCTGCGAATTTCAAGATTCCATTCTTTTTCTGCTGAGTAATACTCCATTGTGTAAATGTACCACATTTTCTCTATCCACTCTTCAGTTGAGGGGCATCTAGGTTGCTTCCAGGTTCTGGCTATTACAAATAATGCTGTTATGAAAATAGTGGAGCAATCTTAAGGTAGATCTATTTCCTAGCTTCTGAGGAACTGCCACATTGATTTCCATAGTGGATGTGCAAGTTTGCACAGCCACCAACAATGGATGAGTATTCCTTTATTCCATATCCTTACCAGTATGAGATATCATCTGTTTCATTTATTTTAGCCATTCTGACTGATATAAGATGAAATCTCCAGGTAGTTTTGATTTGCATTTCCCTGATGGCTAAGAATGGAAAGATTGTGAGAGAAAAATGATCAGGGAGTTTGCTGTGAGACTGTGTTGTAATTATAATAAAAGAAATATTTTTAAAAAACAAAAAAGTGGGTCTAAATTTTAAAAAGTATTCAGACTGCTTTCAAAATGTGATTTTTATGCTAAACTGAACACAATTATTATTTTAGTAATATTAGTAGAAGCTTGATTCTCCTTTGCTCCCTGCGGCAGATAAACAGTAATTAAATCACACTCCATTGCTCAGGAACCAGCCCAGAGTGTAGTTCACGGAACACCTTTCTGCCTCATCTCATGATGTAACAACCTTAACAGAGTTATTCCTATAGCAGGACTGCCCAAGTCCATGTTAGCTGCAAGGGAGAGGGCTACAGAGTTGATGCATTTGGCTGTGGCCAAGCTAACACATGCTACCGAGTTGCAAGCCCTTGTGTGGGCCCTGTGTCCAGGTACAGCAATAGTCAAAATCTTGGGGGACTGAATGGGCAACCTGAGGGTAGTGATCCTATGAGTTGGAAAATGGCAGAAAGAGATTCGTTTTAGTAACTGAGGTAACCTTGGAGAAAGGAACAGTGGAGTCCAGAGTACTTTCTGAAGTGCTGAGCCATAGATGAGAAGTGTGCATTCCTGTCATTCATACTAAGTTCAACTGCAGAGAATGGATCCAAAGAAAGACTCAAAATATTTACTCTACTCACAGTAACATATTGCTTCTATCTATCTATCTGTCTGTCTGTCTATCTATCTATCTGTCTATCTATCTATCTTAGTGTGACTAATAAAACCCAGAGACAGATATAGGGGTTCAAGCTGAGGATCAGAGAGATCAGAACAAGCCACCTCTACCAATGCTCAAACCAAAGGGGCGATTCACCAAACCTCAGATTGCATCTCCAGACTGCACTCCTCCTCACCAAATCTCAGGCTGCTCCTGAGAGTGCACTGCCTTTATCTCCCGAGTCCTGGGATTAAAGGTATGTGCCATCACTGCCCAGGTTTTATGGCTGTGGCTACCTTTCCATTCTGATTTCTAGTAAAGCTTTATTAGATAATAAACAATATGTCACCACAATCTATTTATCTAATATTTAGCTAGTATCTATCATCTATTATCTCTCTTTCATCTGTCTATCATCTATATATCTATCATCTATCTATCTGCCATTTATTATTAATAAGTGTGTGTGTATATACAGGTGTATGTGGTATATTTAATTATGAACATTTTGTAACTGTTTAGAGTTGGTTTCTGCCTTCTTCCTTGTTGAGACAGGGTCTCTCTTATTTCTGCTGTGTTGCCTGCTCCAAGTTAGAAGGCCTCGGAGCTTCCATATCATTCTCCTTTCACTGTCCATCTCACTATAAGAGTGCTGGGAGTACAGATGCTGTTTGACTTCATCTGGCTTTTATTTTCTAATGTGGGTTCCAAGGATCAAACCCAGATTGTTGGGCTTGTGCAGCTTGCACTTTTCCTACTGAGACATCACTCGGTACCCAAGTTCCAGGCAATTTAATGAGATGAGAGAGAGGAGGAGGAGGAGACCAAAGTGTTGTGCAAAACAATCCTCTCATCCATCAACCAGAACAATGGTGGGAAACCAATTTTTAAAATTCCCCTGCTGAATTCACACATAGGAAGTTCTACAGGCAAAAGTCCCTTTGCACAAGCTTTCTCCAGAAACCTGATGTCAGTGTCCCAATACTGCACTCTCTAAAACCTGCCTTGCAGAAGACCTGGAGTCAAAGGGCAGGAAACTTCCAAATAGCATCCTTCAAATCTGGTTTGCGCCAAGGCTGGAATTAATCACAGGAGTGAACTCCTTAACAGAGAACTCCAAATTCTTTCCACTCCAAAACCCATTTGTGAGCATCACAATAGACAAAGAGAGAACTTAAGTGACCACTTGTTAAATGAATGAGGAGCTAAAGGAAGATTCAATGGCCATGTGATAAAGCCCCCATATACATGTCATACACATGGTTGTATATTGCAATAATACATAATTCTTACATGCCTGTGTACCACATGAGTATTATCCACAGGAAATTTTGAAAAGTCCCAACAGCCAAGAAAAAAGCTAGACAGTGTAAATGCATAGGCAAGCAATACGGGGGAAGACAGATAAAAGAGCCTGTAAATAAAGATGTGGCTCCAGTGCAGATGGTTGAAGGAATTCACTTGCTGTTGGCCCTAACGTGGAAACATGTATTTCTATCATGTAGAAACAATGCTCCAATAGGAATATTGAAAATGGCCACTCCCTCCTCCTTCTACATCTCCCCATCCAGGTATCCCCTTGTAGAACTTGTATACATTGTCTTCCTGCCCAGGTAAGTATGGTGGAGAACCATACAATGTGTCTTACTAACTATTTGCTTACAAGTATTGTGCCCAAATACTTTACTACCCTGGCTTCCCACATCATGTTCAAATAAAGTGCAGAGTCCTGAGATCGAAAGTAAAACAGGATTTCTCAGGTCCTCACTTTCCCCATTTGCCTTTGGGTTTCTGAAAGGGGAACAGCAACTCAATGTGCGCAGCTTTTCTCAAGATGTACAACTGCAGTTCTCCTCTCGGGAAGTTTATTCCCTAAGGACCAATTGCCCTGAATACAAAAAGAAAGTTGACACCGTCAAAGGACATCATAGAGATGGGAAGATGGATCAGTGGATAAAAGAATTTGCCATGCAAGCATAAGGACCTGAGTTCAAATCCCCAACACCATAAATATCCAGGCATGACCCATCCACATGAACATACAATCCCAACATAAACTGCTAAGAGGAGTTCTGGAGCTCATTGACTGTCAACCTAACTTTGGTTTCAGTGAAAAAAAAATCCTACTCAAATAAATAAGGGACACTCTGACGTCTTCCTCTGGCCTCCAGGAGTACACGCACATGTGCACATACACTACACATTCATATGCAGACACACACACATAATCAGGCACACGCAAAGAATTGTCTCCACAAAAAAAACAGTCGTGTTTTTATGATCTTGTTATATTGACTTACAATGTCTTTAGCATTCTAATACTGCTGCAGCAACTGTGAAGTCTTGTTTCCTGCATTTACACTGCTTGAGCAAGAGGGGTCTGCTTTAAGTTTATAGCATAAGTCCTCTTTTTTAATACAATTCCATTGCTTCTCTGTTTGTTAATCCTTTAACCCACATCAATATGGAGTATATCAAACACTTTTCCACATTCCTAGTATGTCTCTACACTTAAGCTCAGTTACTCTGCAGGAGTCAGCATGTTCAACATCCACAACAAAGTCCTATGTGTTTGGCTTATATCACCTGCCCTCTGCAGATTATCTACAGTTTTCTTCCAAATAATCTTTGTTCTTGGACAGAGACTAGGAAGCATGTCTTAAACGTGCCAGACTTCAGTCAGAAAGAAGAGACCATGTGAAACTTCACAATGATACTGAAGGAAGTGTCCACTGTGGCAAAGTGAACATCACCTCCATTCAAGCATCTTTGGATTAAAATAAATCCCATCACTAAACCCCATGTGTGTGGGCAGAAGAGCGGACTCATCAGAGACCAGGGACAGTGAATACTGTAGCACAAAGTTTGCCCTTTACATTGAGTTTTTCCTTGCCAGTCCAGACATTACAAGCAGGTATCATATTAGCTTATCAAATCACCCTGCCTTGAACTTTTAACACAGGGAGTAAAGAATATAATTAGTGAAATTTTAATTTCATATTCTAATGGACATATTCAATCTTGAAACTTGTAGCCCTATCAATTTTCTATCAACTACAATTCTGAGCAGTGTTTTATTTCTGCCTCTAGAATATGAAGAGTCCATCTTCTTTTTCCCTATGGAATGATACAGAAACCTAGAACATGATACACCCCCCTCCTAAGCTGTGGCAAATACTTCATTATGCATCTATCTACTCCCTGATTCTTAGAGTGCCGATGTTGATCTAATATGTCAGTGAACTAAAAATATTGTCTAGTAAATGTAAGTTTTAATCATGAACCTCAAATTGAATAGTTCACAATTTATACCTGTTTACTATGTCCCATTATAAGGATTATGTGTTCCATAAAAGCCAGATAAACTGTGTGTTAAAGTTTATTTTATCACAATAATAAACCATGCTTATGTGTTTACTTATTGCCAAGGAAATCACAAATCAGCTGCTCTAACTTAGGATCATAATGGTGATATACAGCACATGGATAACAAAATTGTTCATCGTGGTCTTGAGCAAACCATGACCCCACCAACCATCATAAGCCCCTGCTGTTTTATTCAATTAAATAAAAGTTGCAGCATTATCTCTCTAAACATGAACTATTTCTTGCACAGCAAAAGTTTAATTCATAAAGTTAACAGAAAACATAGCGAAGAAAAATAAAAAACACATTCAAAACTCAAGTTGGTGAACTTCACAGATATCCTCACCTTGTTTTACATGTGAGCACCCTATCTTGAGTCAGTGAAAAGTTATGCTAAATGAACTAAGAGATAAGTTCTAAAAAACAAGAATAAAGCAGCTGTAAATAAGTTATAACTGAACATAATGAAGCACTATTCACATATTATAGCACTTTCGGGCAACCGAAAGACTCAAAAGACTTTTGAATGCTCTATTCAGTCTACAGTATAATTTCTTGAGATGAAGAAAATAAAGCTGGGGCCAGTAGACCAAGGAAGGTGATAGGCAATTACACAGCCCCCTGCAAATATGAATTTTCCAAACTGAAAAAGATTTAGGCATTACCTAAGCTCATTTTTGTTAGCTGATCCTGCAGATACCATCTTTTGTTGCACTCTGTGTGCCTGGAATAGCTGAGTGCTGAGTCAAATACAATGAAAATGGTATCCACTGGAGTATGAAATTGGCAGCATCGAGTCCAACCTTCTTGCTTAATACACTCATGAAGTCAGACCCAGGGAGAGGAGACACCTGTCCGGACAGGTCTTCAAACCTGGCTTTGACAGTAAGTTTGAAAACTAGTTATGTAACAGATTCCCATGTTGATGTCCCCGCAATTCTCCACAAGTGACCTTGAACGTGTGAGGAAGCCTGAGCCCTTGGGAGTCCAGTCTCTGTCTTTGTCTAACTAGTATTCTCCAAGTAAAGAGGACAATAGGTTTTGGTTAAAGGTCATGTGAGTTTCCCCAGGCTTAAATGTCATGCAGGTAAAGTTTATCTAGGTGGCGGGATAGTGCGAAGAATCTGACAGAAACTAGACAATATGCAAAGCAAGCAAAACTTACAGAACACAAGCTATGGCCAGGTCTCTGTTATCCTCTCTTTCCTGTGCTGCTCTTTCAGGTGTCGGTATGCACCTCTGTAACTCCAGAATTTAGATATTTCTTATGAGGTGTGAAGTCTGAGATAAATATCAGTCTGCTCTAGTAATTGTCTGTCTAGTTGCTTTGCACAGACACAAACCAATATACCTTCAACTTGACAATATGAACATGTAGAGTTGTGGCAAATTTAATGCCACATAGTACTGGAGCCCACAGAATAGAGAAAAAAAACATGGTCTGGGAAAATGAGAGTGGACTGACAGACAAAACACCAAGTGAACAGATACCTCAGGCAGGACACGTTATTGCCTTCCCTTTTAGTTTTTATTGCTCCTACTGGTGTCAGCAACCTCCCAGTTTTTATCTCTGCACTTAGAGTATGAGCAGAGAACACGTTTCTAGCTTCCACTGAAACTGTGGTGTGATCAAGGACTTAGTCCCAGTCAGGAGCATGGTGGTAGAAAGATTTCAGCTTCCTAAAAGCACTCGGTAGACAGCTTGTGAATGTGGTTTGGTTTGGTTTGGTTTGGTTTGATTGGTGAGTTTTCTGCACACTTTGTCTTCCCATTCTTATTTCTTCCACCCTGCTGACTAGGATGCAAAAGTGGCCTAACAAGATTTCAGAGCATTGAGTGAAACTGACCTGAAGCTCTGACACCTTGTGGAGACACAAAACCACCCTGATCCTCTATGTTAAAATGTTTTCACATGATAGTGAGCTCTCTTCTCCTATAAATTATATAATTTCTGTTATCCAAAACTGAAAACAGTTCCAATTGATATCATCCCAATGTACAGATGTGAAAGAAAGGAAATACCCATTCAACAGCAGGATAATTGCGGGGGGGGTGTTTACAGGGTAGTCATTTATGACTTTAAGTCTGTGATATTTGCTTTAGAATACACAATACTTTGGTCACCATAGAGAGGGATTAATAATAGAAAACAGATCAAAAGCAAAGAAAAAGGGGGGCAAATTAGATTTGTTGAGGACAGAAGCAATCATTCAAATCTGTTTCATTCGATGCCAACCTCAGAAAAATTACTTCTGATCATGTTGTGAGCAAGAAATGAAGTAAGGAAATAATCAGGACTAGTCCTGTGTTTTAATCTTGACCAATGAAGTGAAAGACCGAGTGAGGGAGTTGTGACATATTTGAAACCAGTATAATGGTCAAGTTTCTACCCATGAATGCTCTCAATTTCCTCACCCCTACGACACCTTCACTAACTCAAGAGAATAGGACTTTCTGTTTTAATGTCTGAGTGCATTTTAATAGATGTGTGTTAGCTCTTTTCAAATGCCATATTGTGCTATATTGGAAAAGCCTCATCCACAGTAATAGATAATAAGCTTCTAAAACAACTCTTACAATTTCATATTCCACAAAACATAAAGTGACCAAATAAAAAGCTTATATCTACATCAATAAGTGGCCACAGATGAATGTGTATGAATAGGATAATGGACTGCTGAATGGCTAGACAATGGCTAGCATGCTTTTCAATTTCATGTGTTTGAGTTGATCTGACATATTATGTAGTACATTAATTAATTCACATTTTTCTTTGTTTTATTTTGTTTATGGTGGAGGTAGACTTATCAAGTGTGTAGGTCAGAGAACTATTTGCAGAAGTCAGTACTCTCCTTCTATCATAGAGGTCCTGAGGATCAAACTAGGGTCATCAGGCTTGGCAGCAAGTACCTTTACGGCCAAACCATCTTATTTGTTCAAGTTTTGTTTTGTTTTGTTTTGTTGCATAGTTTTGTAGCAGAATATTTTGGCAAGCTGGAATCTTGATACCCAAATCAATGACTTGCATCCTACAAATTGAAGTTCCCTCTTGAGATAACCACCCACCCCTGGACAAACAAATAACAATATCTGTTGGGCATGAATATGAAAAGAAGTAAAATCAATCATAGCATCTGAAGCTCTACTGATTATACTTCCTAAGCATGAAATTAAGGAACAATTCCTATGTGGAAGAATATTATTTGGGAATCTTGATGTGCAGCATATGAGAAAAGTCAGAGAACAAATGACTGACTTGTATCAATCCTACCCCACCTTCCATGACACCAAGACTCAGGGAGCATTCTGGAAGGGGAAGAAGAACAAATGTAAGAGCTGGAGGATGTGTAGGAGTGCAGTGGAATGCTGTCTTCTGGACATGATATGCCTATTTCACTCATGGACTCAACAGCAGTTGTTGGAACCTACACAAAACCATGCCAAGTGGGTGTGGTTGACCCACCAGGGGTCATACTCAATGAAAACTGACATTCACTCTCACAGCAGTTACAAATAACCAGTATCTTCCAAGAATTGCCTTGGTGCCATCATCCTCTTCCTTCATACTGGGATTTTTCTAGCCTTGAGATTGCACAGGTATTATTTATGTTGAAATACATATGTATATATATTTCCCTATTAGCTAAATAAATATTTGTATTTATAAGAACTATTTTATTGTTGTCATCTAACTCCGCTGGCTCATGTAATCTTTCTGACATTCTAATGCAATGATCCCTGAGCCTTTGGAGGAGGAGATATGATGTAGATATATATCCTATTTAGGCTAAACATGCTGAAAACTCCATAGTCTCTTATTCTCTGAACCTTGACCAGTTATAGTAGTCATCATCTACTGTGAAAAGAAGTTTCTTTGATGAGGGCTGAGAGGTATACTAAATTATGAGTATAGTGATAAGTCAGTAAGAGTCATTTTAATACCATCTGCATTTTACCAAGTAATTGTAATTGGTCCTCCTACAGTGCCCATTGCCAGTTTATCTACAGATTTTTGGCCTCTTTAACATGCCAGCTATGAGTTCTATCTCTTAGAACAGGTCTTGTATCTAACCAGTAAGTGGTTGGTTAGTTACTCCAGTAATATTCATGTCTCTATGGCACCAATTGGTATGTCCTACCAGACTAGTCATTATTGTAGCTCACATAGTAGTTCACAGCTAGGTAAAACTGATGATTACTTTTCTTCTCCAATAGTGTGCATGGTATCTCCCAGCACAATCAAAGACATCCACAAGGGATGAAGCTTTGATGACTCAAGATATGTTATCTTCATCAATAGGAACTCACCATCAAAATTCTACAAGGTAAACAACAGCAATGAGAATAGCCTATAACATTTGGCTGTCTGTGGGACCCCACTGGCCAATGACTTCCAAAAGAGTAACCCATTTCTGACACTGGAATTTTTATTTGTTACCCTGTGGTGTTGAGTCAGAACATTGTTAACCGATTGTAAGATAATTCCATTTAAAATTTGTAGATGTGTACACTTTAGGATGCATCTGTAGTAGTAGGTTTCGATATGGTTATTTTTACAAAAGGTCTTTAATATTACTATCCATCCCATATGTCCTCCCATCCTCTACCTCCCCATCGCCTGTCCCATTTAGCTCTTCATGTTCCATTATTCCCTTTCCCCCATATATTTCTATGTTCTTGCTCCCTTCCCATGGCCCCTTAATGGTTTCCTGACTGATGTGAATATTCCAAATGACACAACAGGAAAAAAACTAAGACACAGATAGGGACTGGCTACAATGCTTTGATGGTACAGACTTGCCCGTTGGCTCCAATCATCCCACCAGTACCTCTTCTCTGAAAGATTATTAATTGAACAATTCCCATTTAACCAAACTACTTTGGATCCCTATTTTCCTTAGATCTACTGTCAGTTTTGAACAAACGTTTCTGAATGGATATCCTTGAAAGAATGCAGTTCTCATAATTTTGTTGAGCAAATCACATTAGTAACAGCAATAATAATAATAGTAATAATAATAATAGACTCCTTTTTCCTCTTCTTATTTGGTGATTTTGTTGTTTTCATAACACTTTTATTTTCTTATGATGAGCAAGCATACTTTAATAGAAGGTCCTCCGTTGCTTTGATAGAAGAAGAAAACATTCTTTCTATAGTAGCTAGGCAATCCTCTATGGGGGCCTATTTTCAAAACCAGTCTTCTGGTTCTCTGAGTGAAAATGACATCAGAACAGGAGAGGCAGGGACTACATAAAAGATCTCCTACGGCACTACCTAATTGTTTCTGTTTTGCTCTAGACTATATTGCCTGTGGCTTGGGATGTTATTTGGTCAGGCAAGAAATGTGAGATTAGCCCTTTGGACTCCAATACCTAGTGTATTCAGTCAAAGAAAGTCATTTCAGGGAGGCAATTAGTTCAACTAGCTGCTTGGCTGCTCGAATAAAACCACCAGTTGTCTGACCTTCTATAGATGCCTGGAAGAAAATTTCCTCTCCCCCACCCAGGACTCTCTCAGTGGCATTGTTCTGCCTTCTCTCGATCAAAATGGAGCACTGGAGTCCCAGTGTTTAAGTTACCAACAGGCATTGCATTAACAGAGCCAAGGGAAACTAGTCTGTTCATGAGCTATGTGAGAAGAATCTATCATTTAGGGATTTAGTGAAGATCAGTTTCTATAATGCTGAGAAAACTTTCTTAATTGTAATAAAAGGCATGTCAAAGTGGATTTCCTCTTCTGTTAAAAAAAGTTCAGTAAGAATATTTTACCTGCCAATAATTTTTCAGGGGCTTAAGTTATGGCTCTGTGCTTAACAGCAATGGCTGCTCTTCCAGAGGACCCAGACTTGACCCCCAACTCATGATGTCTAACTCCAGTTCCTGGGGACCATTTGCTCTCTTTTGGCCTCTAGGGACACTACATGCACATAAGACACATATATACATACAGGCAAACAATCATGTTGTCTAAAAAAGCCACAAGGAATCAAAGTATTAACTACCTACCTACAAAACTTACACTGCATGTAAGTCTGTGTACATAAATATACATATAGATTTTAAAAAGAAATTTTCTCATCTGAGTTGTCATTGATCCTTCCAAGAGCCAAAGACAATCTAATAAGCACAATAGTAGGCATGAGAAATCATTTCTTGAATTGTTGGTCAGGGTGGTCCAAGAGACTCCCAAAACACTACAGCTATTGCCTTCGGTTGCCTCTGATAAGTGGAAGGTAAGTCCCTATTGCTGCAGGCACCATGAACTTCACATGTATATACACAATTAAAACATAAAATAAATCTTAAAACATAACACTATACGCATACATACTATATACACAAGTGCGCGCGCGCGTGTGTGTGTGTGTGTGTGTGTGTGTGTGTGTGCCTGTGTGCCTGTGTGCCTGTGTGCCTGTGTGCCTGTGTATGTGAGTGTTTCAGGAAAAATTCAGAAAATATATCCCAGATTGTTTAGCCAGCACATAGTGGCTCTTCTATTCATCCAGATATTATGTTGATGGGTGGGAGCAGAGAAAAGCATAGATTTTCCAAGAGGTATTGGTTAATGAGGGACATGTGACAGTATTTAGAGCATGTGTGGAGCAGAGTTTTCCACACGGCATCCACCCTAAATTGGACCATCTTGTCAGAAGCTTGCCTTCACTCCACTGGCTTAATCACCTTCTATGAATTCCAGGGTACATCCCCCTTCACGAAAATCTCCCTGAAGAGCAAACCTGGCTTTTGTAAAAGCCAAATGGAGCCATTCAGTAGGACACCAGGAAGATAGGGAAGCATGTCCTGAAAGGAGGAGGCTTACATCAGCAGGGACAAGGTGACTGGCAGCTTTAAGGAGAAATAGCTGAAAAATAATAGAAAAAGTAGGTCAGGACCTACCAGAGCCACAATCTGTCAACAGTGTCCTTCTCTTTCATGTCTCTGTACAAATCCTGATAGCCTCAGGCTGCACTCAAGGATTAACTGGTGCCTTGAAGTAAAGTGTAGTCCCATTTTTTTGAGGGAGGCAGAGCATGTCAATCTGACAGGTAAAGAGCTCGGGACTACCCAGGAGTTGTCCCAAAGATTTGACATCCTGTCTTGCTCAGTGTTCTGTAATTTGCAACTTGATGCATACAGTCCCCTATAAAGGTGTGCAAACTGCTGTTGGTCCCTTATTGTGTGCAAGTGAGCTAAGGAGGATATTTGTACATTTTACGTTTAAAAAGAAGATAACATAAAATTCAAGCCCTAGGAATGTTATTGTGATGCATTCATTCCTAATCACTTAAGCATGCTGTATGCTTGCTTCTTCACAAATGACAGAGTTAATTCAATGTCAAAGAGACACATAAAGTCAAACAACCTAAAATATTCATCATCTAATACATTACGCCTTTCCAGCCTCGGCTCCAGACTCACTATTTTCCTTGATGATCTCATACCCACCTATCGTCTATGGCCTCAATGGAAGCTCTCTCTTCATTTCTCAAGTTGATTAAGAGACTCTCTTCCATCCACAACCACACATACCCTGCTTCCCAGACTGGTTTTGTTAACATGAATTTGTAAGCCTTATGAGCTAAGCACTTGTTTGCAGAAGGAAAATAAAAAGACCGCCCTTTGTGCAAGGACTCGTTTCAACCTAATGCATACATCAGCACCTCATGAGGATTCGGGTGCTACTATCACTTGATACGGGGTGTGTGTGTGCCGTATTTGTTACAGTTGGAGTGTTCAACCATGTGCAGTGAGGTGAAGCAATCCTGCACAGGACAGAGCAGAAGCAAAGCAGTTGTGAGAGTTGAAATAGAAGAAAAGTAAAAATCCTTTCCAAAGTAGTATTCCTCAAGCTGGGAAATGACTTAGCTGTCCGTGGAGAACCAACGGATTAAGAAATCAATTGTTTTTGAAGACTATGCTCTAATTAATATACTTAAAATTTTATTAGCATCTTTATCCCAGGCTACCAGTGTTTCCCCATGAAGCTGGCACAATGTGTATTATACTGATGAGAAAACCAAGTCCTGGTACAGCCACATAGATAATGACAGAACCAGGAAAAAGACACTTGTCCCTCTGACACCACACCTGGTTATGGTTGCACTGAACATCCTCCCTCAGCAGCACTGTGAAAAACAATGCTTAAAATAAGTATACCTGCCTCCTGCAGATAAAAAAGAGATGAGTGTGCATGGTCACAGGGTTGGAAGAAGAGGAATGGTAGATTCCTCTTTACTGGGTCTCACAAAAAGAAAGTCTGACTGACATAGCTCACACCAAAGTGAAATTTAGTTGAAAATGAATCTATACTTAGTCTAATAAAAAATATTTTCCAGATGCTTGAAAGCATAGGCAACAGTGAACCCACAAAGATGATGAGGTTCCTGTGTAGACAGCATAGCCTGTAGGATAAAATCAAAAAGGAAACATGCCAGGATCCAATTGATTGTGTATCTAGCCTCTTCCTTTTTACAGGTGTGTCGTCAAAGCCTGGAGTGGAAGATGGCTGTGGTGGAGTCACACAGCTGTTAGTGGCAGGGGCCAGACTGCATTGCATTTTCCATCACACTATCGTCCATGCCACAGCAACGGGAGCATGGACTATGGAGACAAGCAGATCAGGTGGTGTGACACCTTTGAAGTTGGCCTGGTGTCTGGAAGTCATGGTTCTTCCCTTTCTGACACAGTTCTGAATCTCCAGAAGAGCAAACGGTGTATCACTGCTCTTGACAGTGTAGCTCAGATGAATTCATTATATTTCACCAAAGTAATTCAGAGCTTTGAATCCTGTAAAGTGCCTTTACAATAGTGGTCATTGCTCCAAGGAGAAAGTCCGGTAAAGAGACCCAAGGAACTGGATTTAGGCACTAAAATGGCAATGGACTCCTTCCCTGCTGGGTCAAATACTCCCCCCCAAAAAAAGAATAGAAATAACATCCTTGGTCTCCATGAGTCTCTAGAGAAGGGTGTTCCTCTCTTTCCTGCAGTCCTTATCTACAGTAGTCTTTCTTGGGCTTAATATCTATTGATGGTTCAAATAACATTTTTTTGTTACTTAGGAGTAAATACTATTCTGTTTTTCCCAAATCGTTTTGTGATGGAGTCTTGTATTATTATCAGTGTTCTCAAAGGAACAGAATGGATAGAATGAATGGGGGGGATATAGATTGGTTTACAGAATGTGGTCCAGGTAGTCCATCAATGGCTCTCTGATAAGACTAAGACTCTGGCAGTTATTCAGTACACATGGCTGGATGTCTCTGCAGTCCTAATGTGGAACTGGAGCGGTGGAGGATTCCTGGAGAGCTGCTCGCCTTCAGTCTACATTGGAATCCTAAAGAAGTTTTCCAAACACCAGTAGATGGTAGATGGATGTGGCAACAGCAGGATAAATGAACTGACCACTGAGGGTGAGGGCAAGCAGGCAAAATACAAAGCTTCCTTCTCATGTGTCCTTTTCACGTGGGCTGCTACCTGAAAGCATGGTCCAGGTTTAAGGTGGGTCTTCTTGGTTCAAATCCAGTGAAGGAGATCCCTCACAGCCAGGCCCAGAAATTTGGGTTTAGATTGATTTCAGATATAGCCAAGATGACAGCCAAGATTAGTCATCACGTCTTTTATTGCTCAATTACAAGAGATTGTGTTAGTTCTTAGGAAAACAAAGGTTTCGCTGGATTTATTCATTTTAATAAGTGTGATTACATTCTTAAAATGTCCAAGAAGTTTTACTTAGAGCAGAGAAACTCTTCGGAAGAACCCTGTAAGATGGGTCCCATCTCTATGTTGCATTAGTAAATAAGGCTCTTTAATGATTAAGTAACTGTTCAAATGTCATAGAGAGTGTTTGAATGGGTGTTATTGTATCTTGTACTATGTTCAGTTGATGTCCCTGGAAGGCTGTTCTTTTCTTTTGGGGTATTGGATCTGGGAGAAGAGTGGAAGCTAAAGTCAGGATGCATTGTATGAGAGAAGAATAAATAATAATAATGTTCAAAAACTCAGATAGTGTCTTAATAGCATAGTAATTTTACAGTGTATCATCAACACTGTGTGACAACCAAGATAAGTTACTGAGCAGGTGTTCCCTCACTTTACCAGCGAGGAAAACAAAGCTTGGATGACTGAAAACCATGTGCTCATCCCATAGTAACCTGGAGATCCAGGATTCATCTTTGAGTTTTCTGCCATTCTGAGTCAATGCTGGCATTTACCAAATGCCCTGCAGACTGCTTCCTATCTATTTATTGTAGCCAGTCATCTTTCTGTAGAAAACGAGTGACAAGAATACAGAGGTGTGGGTCTGGGTTCCCTTTCTTTTCTTTTTAATTGTTTTTTTTTCTTCTTGAGATTATAATTACAGCATCTCTCACTTCCCTTCCCTCCTTCCAAACCCTCCAACATACCCCTCTTTGTTCTCTTTCAAATTTGTGACCTCGGATTTTTTTTGTTATTGCATGCATTTATGTGTCTATATAAACATATATATGGCTAAATACATAAATACAGCCTATTTAATCTATATAATATTACATATTCATATGTTTTCAGGAATGACAACCCTTTTCTTCTAAATTATGAACATACTGTTCATGACCTTCCCGGGTAGGGATAGGCAGCAGTTGTCTGATTTGAGACACAGTAATGCTCTGTACTGAGTTCTTAAGTTGTCATGTTTCTCTGGAAATTGCTCTGGTATCTGGGGGCATAAAAGCCATTTTATCTTCTCTCACAATGATTCCAGTATGTTTCTCATAATATTTCTCTTTCATTTCCCTGTAAGAGGGAATGCACTACTAAAACAGGCTAATTTAGCTTCCTTGAGAATCACAGATGGATAGGACACAAATTAAAAGAGTTTCCATCAGCTCCTCTCACAAAGTGGATTGGGCTACACAATCAGACTTGAAGGCAACTGAGGCACAGGGAGTCTGAGGACACTCCAGATCCCATTTTAGGAAGTCAGCTTCAGCTGAAGATTACAAACAAGCCATTATTTTGACAGTTGGAACAAAAGTCCTGATTAAAAATTAACATACATTCTGCACTGATAAACAGACAGCTGCCTAATTACTCACAAGATTTATATTTTGTTACGTTAATTCTCTCATAATGGCTATTTCCTACTCCCTGTAAACCTGGACACAATGAGCTTGACAGTGATAGGCTTTCATAAACACTTGGCTACCCCTTTTATTAGATGGATAAGTTCCTGGTTATTAATGTCTTCAAAATCCCATTTTAAAACTTCACCAGAAGAGGACTGGGCCTCTTTCACCATATGGCATTCAACTTAAGAAGAGTATACATATTTAGAAACACCTAATTATGACTGATTTAAAATTCCTTATCTTTAAAATGGACCCTCTAATTTGCCATCATCCAACTGTCATCAACATTGAAATGCATACACATGTAGCATAATATAAAGTACCCAAAACATCAAACTACATAAAATAGTATGAAAACAAACAGCTTCCAGACGCTTCATGGCACTTTTGAGTGGGGAAAGGGCCATGAACAGAGAGAGATGACAAAGATAAATGGAAGAGGAAGTGATGTCAGGAAAATCAGTAGAGCAGGAAACTCCAATTCCCCCACAGGAACCTGTCCAAATCAAGCAAAAAAAATGTCAGTGTTAACTGTGTCATATCTCTAGAGAACAGTTACAAGACTGTAATAACTGAGTGATGAATTTTAAAAAAGAAAAAAGTCACTTGAGCTGGAGAGATGATTCAGTAGGTAACAGCATTTGTTCCTATAAAGATGACCCAGGTTCCACCTCAGCACCTACACTGGGGCTCACAAGTGTCTATAATTCCACTTCTAGGGGATATGACACCACCCTTGGATATTTTGTAGACACCAGGTACAGGCATCCATGCAGACAAAACACTACACATGAAATAAAAATGAAAATATAAAGAAAAGATTTAAAAGAAAATGCTAGCTTTCCAGTAGCAGGAGGAGACTTGCTGCACTTGTGTACGGTCATTAGCTGCCTTGGAGATGACAACCCATGGGGTTAAGGTGAAACACTGGATTTTGGTTGTTGTACTTTGTTTGTGGTCAGTGGTTGCCCTGAAGATGTCAACCCATGAGGTTAAGGTAGAACACTGATTCTGTTTCTGGAAGGAGCAGAGCAAACAAGTTTGGCAATGATTTGTGTGCTCTGAAGGAAAAAAAGTAAAACTAAACCCCATTTCACAAAATTCACAAAACCAACTCAAAATGGAATAAAGAGTTAGACATCTTGTACCTGGAAACTGTAAACTTCTAGATATGTGCATAAGAGGAAATCTGCATACCATTTGTCTTTACAGTGGTTTTTGTTTGTTTGCTTTGTGTTTTTGTTTTGTTTTCAGATATGAACACAAAGCATGAACAAAAACTGTAGAAAGAGACGATGGGGGATCAAACTAAACATCTTCCTTTTAACAAAGAAAACAAGAGTAGAGAAAAATTCAAGAATTTAAGGCAAATTGTGAAATGAGAGAAAATGTTTACAGACTACACAGGTATTGGCTTAATCTCCAAAATATGTAAGGAACCCAACTCAATAACAAGAGGATAAGTCAGTCTGTTAAAATGGACAAATGGTCTAAATGGGTATTTCCTCAAGGATGTTAAAATGGCTGACCACTACAAAAATAAAAATTGCTAAACAGCACTGAAAATGAAGGAAATGAAAATCAAAACCACAGTGGACTATACGGTTGTAATTTTTAGGAAGGATTTTATCAAAAAGGCAGCAAGTACTGGGAGGGATGAAAAGAAAAGGAGAGCCTCTTGTGTCACTAACACATTTGTCACTAACAAATGATCACAGCCGCAAATAGAACTCCTGGGCAGAAGAGACAGCTCGGGGGTAAGGTGCTGTCCACACAAGCCTGGCAACTTATGTTCAATTCCTGGTTCCCCATACAGAAGAGAGAGCCCACACAAGCCAGTTATCTCTCAACTCTGTGCAAAAGCCAACTGAGATGAAAGCAGTATATGGAAAGGATTTCAGACACCAATGTTCACAGAACATTATTCAAAGTAGGTAAGGTAAACAGTTAACTTTATTGTATGTGTGAAATGGGTTTAATAAAATAACAATGGATGCAGTGAGCACACCCAAAAGCAGCAAGACGGAGCAGTGGGCCAGAGCTCAGCCTCTTATTAAGAAAGAAAAGAATAAAGGAATAAAAACAAAGAAAGAAAGATAAATATATTGATTCCTATGTGTGGAAATTCGAATAAACATGGACTACTATGCTAAGTAAAATAATCCAGACATAGAGAAAAAGGAACATATGATCTTGGGTGCAAAGTATATATAAAAGAAACTCATTGAAACAGGGAATAGAATGGTATTAACCATAGGCTGGAATTGAGAAGATTATCAAAGAATATAAAATTTCTGTTGGAAGAAATTCAAGGGTTCAGTCTCTTATGTGGCAAGTTGAAAACAATAGGGTATAGACTTGAAAGTTGGTAAGAGAATAGATATTTAGAGTGGGTAATGAGAATTTTAATAAACTTGTCTTACCTATTCCACAAATGCATGTATATTTCAATTTTATTTGAAAGCTACATAAATGGTTGATAGATTAGATAGAGATATATAGATAGAAAGTCAGGCAGACAGGTGTCAGATAATGGACAGGCAGACAGATATAGATAGAAAGTGATAGATAATATATGATCTATAACAGAGATAATATTTCACAGTACAGAAAGAATGTAAACGAGTTGAACTCAGAGGTGGAAGTGATAGGATTTGTAAGTGAGAGAAGACCATGGGAAAAGACCCTTCCTTCTACCATGACTCATCTAACTTCTCCTGTACACATCTGTCACATTTGCATTCTCTTAAATAATATGAACATCACCCCCTTTCCAGCAGGCTCCATTACAGAAAATCATTTCCCACCCACGTGGCAGTCTCTCTAGTCCAGTTAGACTCACCCTTTTTTCCCTCCAACTCCAGGTGCTTGCCTTCATCTCCTTGCTCCCCAGGACCAGCTAATCCAGCTTCACATTGCACTCCCTGAAAACTACAGAATTTATTACATCTTTATGTCTTTACACATGCTATTAGAATTTTTGGCTAATCTTCTTAATTAGCACAAATGTCATTTTTATGAAATCATTGCCAGAAACAATTAAGCTTAAAGAAGCTTATAATATAATGGACAATGACTTTAACGTGAGCTAAACACATCCGAAGTGATACATGTCAACTATTTATTCTGGAGCATTTTATTTACCATATGTCTATTAAATGGTGTTAATAATAGCCTGTTAATAGTGTGAGTAAAATTAAAAGCATACTCAAAGTCTCCCTCTCATGGCAGATAATTATGTGTCTATTTTCCTTCACATTAGTTCATGAGAGGTATACATTTATTTTTCTTTGAAAAAATAAGAACATTTTCCAAGTGTATATGGTATCTATCATTCTCCCAAAACAGTGTCTCAGTGTAACTACAAAAGAACTTTTGGTACTTGTAAAATTATATGGACACACAGGGATAGAATTGAGACTCCAAGAAGCTGACATAAATTTCTTCTTTTCAGATGTCTCAGAATTTGCAGAAGCTCAGCACATGGCTTGGTCAGTGAGTCAATGACTTGGCAACATCCCATCATTTCCTTTCCTGTCTTCAGCACGAACTTCATCATGGGCAATTCTCAAAGCCAGAAGGAGGGCACTTTTGATAGATGGGATGAAGGCTGGTTGGTCCACATGTTGGAGACAGGCTCGTCATTAGACATACATGCTCCCTCTCTTCAGTCTGATTGGATCTAATTATGAATATTCTAATTATGAAATATTAGCCAAAAGCACCTGTCAGAGGGATTACATGCAATGACCAGTTACACCAGTCATTTAAAGCAAAATGGACTTGAGGAAGCAGCCTGGGGTCCCACAAGAAATACGCATTATTTGTTTCTAGAAAGGAAACATCTCAAATGTTATAGTAATCAATGGCACTAAAATGATATTGTATACTTTAATGATGGGTATATGTCCTTATACATTCATGAAAACCCAAAGAATAGACATCACTAATGAGTTGGCTTTGGATGATAATGGTATCTGAAAACAGGTTCAGTGATGACAGCAAATGTACCCCTCAGGTTGGGGTATAGGTGGCAGGAATATCTGTGGGGTGGCAGAGACTGATTTTGTGAAAGCATTGTTGGTGATTGAAAACTGCTCTAAAAATAAAACCTACTGCTTTCAAACAGAGTTGAGGCCCTGGGTTTTCTTTTTAACTTTGTAGCCTATATAAGACAGATAAGTGAGAACCCCCTCCCTAGAGTGAGGTGCCCAACACTTTTAAAGTGCTATTAAAATCTGTTCAAAATAACCATGAGTATTAATGATAAGTGCTTTAAGTTCTTATTGAAAGTATTGGTGTTAATTATTCTAACAAGCAAAGACATCGGGGGATGGGCAAGTTGATTCCTTAATCAGCAGTTATTGAACTCTGTTTTGCTGTTCTCACTGCCTTGAGCAAAAGGGCTGTCAGTCAAGCAGTCAGACAGGCCGCCTTTGCAGCCATCTGAAGCACTTCATGAATATCTTGAGAAAGCTTTGCATGATCACTGCTCATTTCCTAGGCTACTGAAAGTAAAGTCCCAGCAGATGTGCTATTTGGAGCAGTATGTACCAGACTTCCTTCTCTCACAAACCTTGGTAAACTCTAGATGACCCTACAACCTATGCAAGGGATGGGAATCACTTCCCCTGGAATAGTAGCGGAGGAACTGCTTCAGCTGGTGCTAAAAAGATCATCTGTACCTGACCCAACACACAAGTTTCAGTGGTTATGACTGGTGCTGATACAAGGCTATAAATGGATTCAACATTCTACACTGCTTTCCCTAGTCTTGCAGCATGAAGTTGAACAAAAGGCTTCTCTCAAATGACTTTTTCTTACCTACTGTTACCATCACAGCCTAAGCTGTTAAGATGAGAAAACTAAGTAGTAGAGATAGAAGAGGGCAACACTGGGCAGACACCATGGAGCAGCAGGGGACTGAGAGTGGAAAGCTCAAAGGACAAAGTGGGACAGAGTCAGGGCAGCCAGACAGATAAAGCATCAGCTCAAAGGTGGCATGGCAGGAAGTAGGGAGGCAGAGAAAGCCACATCCAGCACCTCACTGACAGGAATTACAACATATGCCTTTAGGATGCTTCTCTGTTTTCTCCTTATGTTTGCAACCTTTAAAGAATCAAACAACTTTTAGAGAATATAGTGTGATCTTCAGGATTCAGTTTCCACCCTCTCAAGTGCAATTGTTCATTTGAAGGTCAAGAGGACTTTAAAGTCAGACAGCAACGAAGATACATCATGTAGATTTTCAGGTTGGCCACAAAAGAAGCATTTGTATGGGTCTACAAAAATATATGGAAGTCTGTATCTTCTAAGATTCTAGTATCTTTTAGGATGGTGGTGGTGCACACCTTTGATACCAGTACTGGGGGGGGGGAGGTAGAGGCAGGCAGATCTCTGTGAGTTCAAGGTCAGCCTGGTCTACAGAGCAGGACTATTACACAGAGAAACCCTGACTCAAAAGAAAGAAAAGAAGAGAAAAGACAAAACAGAAAGAAAGAAAGAAAGAAAGAAAGAAAGAAAGAAAGAAAGAAAGGAAGGAAGGAAGGAAGGAAGGAAGGAAGGAAGGAAGGAAGGAAGGAAGGAAGGAAGGGAAGGAAGGAAAGAAGGAAGGAAGGAAGGGAAGGAAGGAAAGGAAGGGAAGGAAGGAAGGAAGGAAGAAAGGAAGGAAGGAAGGAAGGAGGACTCTAGCATGTCATCTCAAACTAGGGTCACAAGTGACAATATACAACCAATAAGTAATATTTATTTATTGAAGCAAGCATGGCTACACTATGGAGTATAGTACAAAACTGCATATACTTGAAGTGTGTGTGTGTGTGTGTGTGTGTGTGTGTGTGTGTGGTGTATGGGCTATTTTGTGTGTAAGTTCTCATGTGTGGGTTGCAAATGTGTGCAAATGTGCGTGGAGATCAGAACACTTAAGTTGTCATTCTTCAAGTACAGTCTAATTTGGATTTTTTAAACATAATCTCTCACTATTCAGGACCTTATCAAATAGGCTAAGCTGCTAACTGGCTCCATACATCCTCTAACTGCATCTCACTTGTCCTGGCATTAGAAGTCATACAGGGCTAGAGTTTCTATGTAAGTTCTTGAGATTGGATTTAGGTCCTCATGCTTGCACAGTAAGCAATTACTGACTGAGTGATCTCCTCCCCAGAATACATTCTAAAGTAAAATTTAATCATTAAAAAAATTTGAAAGACTGGAGCAATTGGCTCAGTGGTTAAGAGCATCGACTGCTCTTTTAAAAAAACATGGTGCCTCACTGTAACTACTGTCCCATATAATTCAGTGTCTTCTTCTGACCTCTTTGGGCGCTAGATATGTATGTGGTACACAGACATACATGCAGACAAGATAGTGATATTTATATAAATATAAAGATACTCATATACTTATAAATAAAAATATTTTAAAGTTAAATTTCTTTAGTATTTTATAAGAATTTCCTGTGTCAGCTTAAGATAGACTCCAGCTTAAAGATTTTGAATTTTGTAATCACTATAGGAAGTCGAGAGGAGGTTTGAAACACTTCCAGGTAAGGTAAATTGTAAATAACTCCTCAGGGAGCCATGGCAGGCAAAAGAGTTTAATGAGGACTGTACGCAGAATTCATTATGCACCCAGTGTCTAATGCCTCTGAAGTTTCAGTCCTAAAATGATACAGATGTTCTTTATGGTTTAATAAAATTACCTGCTCAGAGTCTGCATTATGAAGTAGTGATAGCTCATTCTACTGTCTTCTCGACCTTTGGTGCAGCTGGTTAAGTGTTTGTCCTTACAAGTCCTCTCTCCATGTACTGTGGGTAAGTCAGCATGCTGTGTCATAATCCACAATCAATCCACATAAATAAAACAATTCAGTGCAGATGTGACCTGAATACACTTTTAGACTCTGCTAATTACGCAAAGCCATGGCACAAAGGTTTCAAGGTCAGAGTTACTCTGTGGAAAAACACAGAAGGGACCATGCTGCTGCAACTTATTACTGTAATTGCTCATTTGCAGCATTTCAGAGAGCTTGCCACTCTGAAGACATTCCGTCACCCACACCAATTGCTTTTTCCTCAGGTCACATAAGGAAAAGGCTTGGCTGCTATGAAACTAGAAATAGAAATCAGGGTCTAGCCTAAGCACTTATAGAGAGTGAAGGAGTGCAGAGAGACAAGAAAGAGCAAAGAGGTGTAGATTTGGCAAAGAAGACTCTGGAATCTGGTGAAGGAGTCTTTTTTTAGGATTTTTTTAACTTTAGAAGCACTCTTATTCACATATCAATTCCCCCGTTTCCCTCACCCTTGCTTTCATCCTCCCATAATCCCCAATGACCTCCCCCAACCCATTCCCCCACCCCAAGGATAGTGAGGCCCTCTGTGGGGAACCATCAAGCTCGCTCACATCATTTTGGCGAGGGCCTAGGCCCTTTTTCTTGTATCTGGGCTTCAATAATATCCCTCCATAGGCAATGGGCTCACAAAGCCAGCTCGGAGGCCAGGGCAGTCTATGGGACCTCTAACAGTGGAGCCAGTGTTTATCCCTAGAGTACAAATGGACTTTGGGAGTCTTTATTATGTAGCCTACCACCTTTATTGTTGTGATGAGGCTAAACTTTAGATTCTGATTTCCAACAAGGAGAGGAGATGGGGCTCCTCCTAAGTTCCATGATGGACTGGAGACTCTAGGGAAACAAACCTCTACAGACATGGGAAATAATAGTGATGACTGAAAACACTAAGAACATGGAGGGATGCTTGAATTATTCTGAAGGTTGGAGGTGGAGGCTTCAGCACACAGCAGGGCCCATTAGTATATCAGAGGATCGGGAAAGCAGAGAGAAAAATTAATCCAGAAATAAGGTTGGACTGGAACAATTAAGGTCAGTTTGAAATGATACACTTCACCCAAGGCTCCACTTCTCAAAGGTTCCACAGTCTTCCAAAGCAGCATCACCTGTTGGGACTAAGTGTGAAGTCATGTGAGTCATGTCACAGTCAAACCATAACACTCCTGGGCTCTGTGAGCTTACCACCATCTTATAGTGAGAAAAGCATGTGTTCTAACTTCTAGCATGCCCTGTTGTCTTACGTTTCCAACACTGTTCACAAAGTCTGTAGTCTCCTGGGAAACTCTACAAAAACTCTTAGCTATGGACTACTATAAAACAAAGATGTTTAGAGTCACATACTTCCCAGATAGACTCATACAAGGAAAAGACTTCCATTCCAAATATGAGGCCAAGGAGGATCACCATTGGTAATTTGTCAGGTTTTAAAAAGTTTCAGTTGTTTTCCAGTTTTCAAACAGTAACCATTTATCCAAATGACAAGTAAAAGTAACCACTAAACTGCTTTATTTTCACAAATTTGCATCATGTGCTTTTTAATACACAAAACTTATAGAATCCTCTCTTCTTTATCTTAACTTTTTTCATTTAAATTAGAAACAAGCTTGCTTCACATATCAATCACAGCTCCCTCTCCCTCCCCTCCTCCCCCACCTCCACCAACACCCCTAACTCCTCACCCTATCCCCCTTCTGCTCTCCAGGGAGGGTGAGGCCCTCCATGGGGGATCTCCAAAGTCTGTCATATCATCCCAGGCAGGGCCCAGGCCCTCACCCATGTGTCCAGGCTGAGAGAGCATCCCTCTGTAAAGGGAGGCTTTTTTCTTGAGAGAAGCCTTCCCGCCAGCCTGGTTCTAGAGCTGCATCAGTCCCGAATAAACACACAGGAGGCTATATTAATCATGAAGTAGTTGGCCTTGCTTGTTTCTTACTGGCTAGCTCAGACTTAAGTAATTACCCCATAATTGTTCATCTAAGTATTTCTCTTACCGGAGAATAGTTCCGGGATTCCTACCCCATGGCATTACATCTTGACTCTCTGTGTTTCTCCTTCCCAGAGTCCTCCTGGACTCCTAGTCCCACCTATCTAGATTCCTATTGGCTCAACAGTGCTTTATTGACATAATCACAGGCTGAGAGAGCATCCCTCCATATGAAATGTGCTCCCAAAGTCCATTTATATGCCAGGGATAAATACTGATCTACTACCTGAGACCCCATAGATTGTTGAGGCTTCCTCACTGACACCCACGTTTAGAAGGTCTGAATCAGTCCCATGCTGGCCTCTCAGCCATCAGTCTGAGGTCCTTGAACTCCCCCTTGTTCAGGTCAGCTATTTCTGTGGGTTTCACCAGCCCCATCTTGACCCCTTTGATCATCACTCCTCCCTCTCTGCAACTGGGTTCGAGGAGTTTAGTTCAGTGTTTATCTGTGGGTGTCTGCCTCTGTTTCCTCTGTTTCTATCAGTCACTTGATGAAGGTTCTAGGATGGAATATAAGGTAGTCGCCAAACTCATCAGGGAGGGACATTTAAGGTAGTCTCTCCACTATTGCTTAGTTTGCCAGTTGGTGTCATTCTTGCAGATCTCTGGAGATCTCACTACTATCTGCTCTCTCCACAAGTCTATAATGACTTGATCTATTATTGGTATCTCTCATCCTGCTCTCCTCTATTCTTACCTCAACTCAAACTTCCTGCTCCCCCATACCTTTTTCTCTTGTCCTCTTATCCCCCTCTCTTTTTCTTTGTTCCCTCTCCCCTCCCCCAATGTTCCCAATCTGCTCAGGAGATCTTGCCTGATTCCACTTCTCTGGGGTATCAAGCATCTCTCTTGGGAACCTCTTTGTTTCCCAGACTCACTGGCACTGGGATTGTAGGCTGACACTCCTCTGATCCATATCTAAAATCCATATGTGAGTGAGGACATACCATGTTTGTCTTTTTGTGTCTGGGTTACCTCACTCAGGATGGTTTCCTCTAGTGTCATCCATTTGCCTGCGAATTTCAAGATTCCATTGTTTTTTTTTTCTGCTAAGTAGTACTCCATTGTGTAAATGTATCACATTTTCTCTATCCACTCTTCAGTTGAGGGGCATTTAGGTTGCTTCCAGGTTCTGGCTATTACAAATAATGCTGCTATGAACATAGTTGAACAGATGCCCTTGTTGTATGAATGTGTATCTTTTGGGTATATGCCTAAGAGTGGAATTGCTGAATCTTGTGGTAGACTGATTCCCATTTTCCTGAGAAATCTCCATACTGATTTCCAAAGTGACTGTACAAGTTGGCACTTCCACCAGCAGCAAAGCAGTGTTCCCCTTTCTCCACATCCTCTCCAGCATAAACTGTCACTGATGTTTTTAATTTTATCTCAATTTTTAAATGTTCATCCATGTTATAACATTTCTTAGTGTTTATTACTTTTCATTGCTGAAAAATATTTCATTGCATTGATCAGATGCATTTTCTTTATCCATTCAACATTTGATGAATATTCAAATCACTTTTCCTAGTAGGATTCTTCTGTAAATATTTGAGAATAAGTCTATATGTATGCTTCCATTTTCTTTACTCTTTATAATATCCCTACTACTGGAATTTCTAGATTGCTGAATAAATTTGTGCTAGCTATACTTTGTAAGAACCAAATTTTTCCAATCCTATTGTGATGATCAGGTTTTGGGGGGGATTTTTGTTGCTGCTGCGGTTGTTTCTGTCTTGTCAACTTGATACAAACCCAAGTTACTTGAGAAGAGGAAACCTCAGTTGAGAAAATGCCTCCATCAAATTGGCCTGTAGTAAGCCTGTGGGGTGTTTTCCTGATTAATGATTGATGTGGAAGGGCCCAGCCCATCGAGAGCATTGCCACCCTTGGATTGGTACTCCTAGGACATAGAAATAAAAATATAGATGACTGTGAGCCTAGAGAGCCAGCCATAATGCAGCAGTTCTCCATTGTCCACACTTCAGTTACTGACTGCCGTACCAGCACAGTGCAATCTCTCCAGACAAGTCGTTTGCTTAAGAGAACTGAGACTCCCAAAACAATACAGGCAGTCTCCACTGCTGCCCATTGCCTACCAAAACTAGAAAATATAACTGATGACAATATGACTTTTTCTGATCATATATCATAGAGAAATGGAGTTGGAACAGGATTGGAAGCTTTGTTCCTGCTGAGGAGCCCTTGGGATACTGGAAGTTGCTCTGCAGGTTTTGGGACAACTGTCATCAAGCATCTTACTTAGATGTGAACCCTGAGTACAAAAGTACCAACTGGCCCGGCAAGATGTGCTCACTGTTGCTATAGTGGAGAGACTGCTATGGGGAACAACAAACTGCTTTTGGATGGGACTTGGGGCCTGCTCCACAGAAGGGAATTCATGAGTGGTACTGTAAACCTGGTCAAAAGCCAATGGGTTATCAATTAATGCTGCTGCAGTATCTGACCAAAGATTGGATGCTGCAGAGACTCATAACTTGCCGAAGTACTGAGAATTAAAGACTACTGAATAGATGGTCATAAATGGGAAATCTGTATCACCTTCTCGAAGGATCGGGCAATGTCAAAGAAGGCCTAGAAAGAATCGAAGAGCTAGGGGAAGAGAAGTCTGTTGACTTCGAGGCATGGCATAGCTGTTGCAATCTTGAACTCATAGTCACTATGATTTCCTGCTCAAGATTGGGCCTGCCAACTCTCTGCCATGATGGGAGAAAGGACATGTATGTCCTGACCCATCCCTGAGCATTTATATGCAGTTAATAGCTGAGGGGGTACATAGAAAGATACTTTCTTCAGTGAGGTGACCACTGATAAAGCACCCATGCTGCTGTAACAAATCCTCACATATGCCCCTGTGAGCAACCGGATGAACCTCCTTGGGACACACACACATCATAGAAGTAGAAGGGGAGGTTGAATTAGAAAGAGGAAGGGAATCCTCAGAAGCAGAAAAGAAACGAAAGAGACTACCAGGAATGAGTATGATCAATTTACATTACGTACACAAATGAAAATGCCATAATAAACCCATTGTTGTTTATAATTAATGCCAATAAAAACAAGCAAAAAAAAAAAAGCCTGTCCAGAGTAACTTAGGAGGGCCTCTCATTTGAGTAAATGGTTGTTCTCCCTTTACTGTCATTAGCTCCTTTCACAAACATCCTGTTACTACTGCCATGTGCCCACAAAATGACCCAAACAGCACAAGGACAGAGGGACAGAAATACCCCCATCTTTCTGTATCTCCCAGAAAAAAAAATAGATCTCATTTATATGTTCATAAATATGCAACACAGGCACTATGTCTCAGATCATAATGTAGTTCACAGTATGTGACAAAAGTCTCATAGCACTAAGGTTTTACATTCTCTTTCATGTTCAGCCTAGAGACTAAGAAGAAAAAAAAACACTGTGATAAGACAGGCATTTGTGCGGTGATTTTAAACATACCACACTCACTGATAAGGAACTGAGTTCCTGACGTGAGTAAAAATTAGCATGACCCACCTGTCCATTAATAGTATGAAAGCACACTGAGAAACTCTGAAACCCTGGGCTTTTGCTCAGCAATGAAAGTCAAAGCATAAATGAACTTACCAGAGAAACCAGGGGATAGATATGTGCTTAGGAGAGACGGGAACAGAGAAGAATCACGCTGCAAACTTGAGCAGACAGTCGGACATCAAGAATGGCTGAAAGGACCACACCTGCTCAGCATGCACAAAGTCCTGGGTATGATTCTTAGTATAAGGGGAAAAAATGGAAGGAGAGAGGGAGTAGGAGGAGGAAAAAGAAATTTGCAGAAGCAAGAGGAGAAAAGGTAGAAAGTAGAGAAGAGAGAGAAATCCCACTGGTTCTACAAGCCATTCCGAATGCTTGTGCTACAGGGAACAACACGGAGGAGAGTCTGTCCGGCTTCCGCTCTCACCCTGCGGCATTGGTCTTGGCTTTGGCTGCAGCTGTCTCCCTTCCGTTTGTTTCCTTTATAAGCCAACATGAGAGATCTGGATGTTTTCACCTAGAAATCCACAGGATGTCTGCCGGAGCATCTAATCATTACCAAAACTCTGCTGCCTCTGTCCTGTATCTCGTGCACCTGTTTGTCCATTGTCGTCACCACTGACACTTGTCCACACCAGGTCCTGCCTTGTCTGAATTACTGCAATTGTCTCCTGGGCTCCCTGCCAATTGTTTTCCCCTTTCAATCCAATCTCCACAAGCAGTCAGTGAACTTGCTGAGATGCCCATCAGGTCACTAATGACTCCCCGAGGAGAATGGGTTAAGCCTCCTTACACTGGGCTCCCCAAGAACTGGCCCCTACATGAATGCCCAGAGGCTGCAACTTTTCTTGTTCCTTCTTAAAATTTTCATGGCAGTCTGTCAGAGTTAGCACTGCCCTAAACATAAAGCAGGAGTCACAGTTTGCAATTTAGAGAATAGCAGGGCCCCAACTCTCCCAGAGGATCTACAGGTAATGGTGGTGGTGACAAAAGAGACATTTTCTTCAGATGCAGCTTCTGGTAAATAACCTTTCACCCAGTTCCTGTCAAGAAGCTCTTGAAGACAGGAAAGCTAGTTGGAAAGAAGGTATCAGTAGGAGTGGGAGAGTTAAGAAAGGGTAAGGAGTGTGGCCATAAAATACTATATGCATAGCTTGCAGAATAGAAAATCCCATAATGAAATCCTTTGTTGTATATAATACATACTAATAAAAATTAAACAGAAAATGCTATATTTTAACATAACATGAAATGTTAATAATTCAACATTTGTCATTTTTCACATTTCAGATGTCCAGTAGCCAGTGGATCCCTGGAACTAAGGTTATGGTTGGGAGCTTCCATGTGATAAAACTGAACCAGTCAGGGCTTTTAACTGCTACCAGGAAGTTCTCAACACAAGGGACCTTTTCACAGGGGTTGCCTGAGACCTATCAGAAAAGATAGATGTTTACATATGATTCATAATAGTAGCAAAATTAGTTATGAAGTAGCAACAAAAATAATTTCATGTTTGCAGGCCACCACAGCATGAGGAGCTGTATTAAAGGTTCCTAGCATTAGGAGAGTTGATCACCACTGCACTAAGCCATTTTTCCAATCCCTCCTGGTCAAAGACGGCCATGTGATTTAAGTTGATCCAATGGGAGAATTAAGACAAAGGCTCTTTTCCCCCAATATGTAACCAAGAAAATATAGTGTTTCTGACACCCCTTGTAAGTGTCATAATAAGGGATCCTCCAGCCTAGCCTTGAGCAGGACAGAAGAAGGTTCTATTATCTAACTCTACCCTGAAGTCTTTAGTGCATCTAGATTTGAGAGCTTATGAGATGAAAACTTTTCTGATTCATAAAGTCAGTTTTCGTTAGTATATTGCTTGGTACACATAATCCTAGAAATTTTAAAAGTAGTATCTACTTCCAGCAACCCATTTAAACTTGATATTTTTAGTATCTTTTCCACTTTATACACACATATGCACAGAATGTGTGTGTATGTGTGTGTTGATTCCAGTATTTTTATTGAAAAAAATTTCATACAATATATTGTAATCATGATTTCTCCTCCCCTTCCTTCTAGATCCCCTGACCACTCCCCAACCAATTGTAAATTCTTTCTCTCTTTATAAAACAAAAGAACAGTCAAACAAACAAAAAAGAAACTGCAAGAATTCAAAAACTTATATTTTTATTGAAAATTATTTTCAGAGGTAAGTTTCTCTGCCCTGATTGTATTGGGATGTTTTGTTTTGTTTGGTTTGGTTCTGCCATCTCCCAAACAAGCCTTCTTGGTATCTATCTGTCCAATGTGATTTTAGGTTGTCAGCATTGAGAGATTGTAGTGTGATCCCATTATTCACTTTTCTGCCTGTGTCTGCTATTATTAGATTCTTCAAATACTTAGAGGTTAGTAGACGTGATTCAAGTCTTCATTCTGTGTATCTGAAGCCAAAACTGAGGGCTTTGTGACACAGAGCACTGCTCATAACTCAGAAGCACAGCTGAACTAAATGGTGCTTGCCTTTGTCTTTATGGAGAAAATGGAGTGTCCTGGGTGGGGGAAGCTGCACAAGGTACAAGAACAAAATCTCACATCATTGCTCTCTCCCTACACCCCTTATTCAAAGTCAGATTGCAAATCGCAAGGCTCATCCTGACCACAGGAGTGAGAAGCCACACTTAGTCTGGGCCTTGTAGGAATTATGCTTAGCTATTCACAGTCTTCCATGATGTCTGGGTTGAAAATGAAAGCCTCACAAGTAAACATGCCAGTCTCTAAGTCAAGAACTTCTTGGAGATGTGCCCCCCAACACCCTGTGTCCACCAGAGTGAACATGCACACATAGAAGGCATGTTCTCTAAGTCATTAATGTTTTGAGGATTTTTCTTACAACAGCTAGTGTTCCATACAGCAAATACAGCAAGTGGGTTAGCTTGTATCAGATGTCATTTCCATGGTGATTTCTGACAAAGCAAGGCAAAAGAAAATTGACCTGGATTGTAATCAAAATGTTCCACCAGGAAGTCTAGAGCATACCATTCTGATATTGTTCACTCAAACACTAAACTTCAACACATACCTGGCACAATACATGTGCTTAATAAACAACTGCAGCTTTTCTAAAAGGTAACTACTGGCTAAGTCAATACTGCGAGTTTCATAGTGTCTTCCTAGGACTTGGTTTTATAGGGAATACACATTTTATAGAATTAAAATTGATTTCTTTTTATTGTATCTTTCACGCTCTTTCCACCTATACACATTCATATACACATTCATCACTACTGTATGATAATAAGAAAAAAGTTAATCTCCAGAAACTATAAACGAATGCTACAAATTTAGAAGAAGGCAAAATATAGCATCAAATTAAGATTGAACTAACAAAACAAATACTAGAGAAATCAGTAATATATTCTGTAGCATTAGCTATAATAATGGTCATTATGAAGGGATTCTATTGGGAAACAATTCAAGCAAATACATACAATTACAAAAAATCAGCATGATATTTTTCTTCTCTTCAGTTATAGCAAAAATAAAATGTTCTGAGCTATTTTAAGCCTCTGGAAAATCAGTTTCTATCGCCTTAAAGCTAAGCACATGATTTAGCACCAGATTCTTAACGGGCTAGCATAAAATACACCGTGCCTTTCCAGTGCAAACAGAAATTGAGGGAGACAGCAGTCTTCATTTCCAGATGTGGGGGTAAGTGGAAAATGATGGTGAAGGTAAGTCAAGCCCGGGGCGGGGCAGGGGGGGGCACCTGGCAGGTCAGGACTCTTGTACTTTGATCTAGCATCACACTCAACCACTCAGTATCTTGTTCCCTAAGGAGTATTTACCTTCAAGTTTTGTGGGATGAGTGTAAATCTCACACAGGAATTAATTAATTGAATGCATCAGTGTCCAACCTAATCAGATGATAAATCACTATCTCAGGCCATATCTCTTATAATCGTGACGTCTCTAAGAAGCAAATTTGTAGATTAACTTATTGATTAAACATGGAAGAATGAGAGGAATAGAGGGAGCACTTACTGCCAGGGTTTGGCACCAACAATTGGGTGACTAATGGTCCCATTTATGGTGGCAGGTCACACAGTCTAATGTGTTTGGGAATCACCTAAGGAGCATTTAACTATTTCAGATCCCTGGTCGACTCTGTAAAATTCTCAGTGAGTAGAGTAATAGGAAGAAGTCTAGTGCTTTGAATATTTCTAAAAGTGCCCTTGGTGATTCTGGTATGAATAGCCAAAGAAGTACTTTCGGGGGTACTTATAATAGACAGCACCTGGGAGGAGAAACAGATTTAAGGGGGAAGCCCTGGTTTTAGTTAGTATGCTTGATACTGTGCCAAACACCTGAACACCCGAGAAGAAGCACTTTAACGGGGGAGGGGTTTGTTTTGGCTCACAGTTTGAGGAGAAACAACCAGTCCAGGGTAAGGGAGGCATGGCAACAGAAGAATGAAACAAAAGGTCACATTGCAGCCACAGTCGGGAAGCAGAGAGAGATGAATGCTGGTGCTCACATGACTTCATCTTTTTCTATTCAGTGTAGGACCTGAGCACGTGAAGGATGCTCCCATATTTCAAGGAGGTCTTTGCACTTTAGTTAAACTTCACCAGGAATGTCCCTACATTTATGACCAGAGGCTCATCTCCAAGGTGATTTTCAATTCTGTCAAACTAACAATGGACTTTTAATATCGGAGACCCTAGCTTAAAACTCTTCTGCTAGTGTGGATCTGAATGGCTTTTTCCTTCTTCGTCTATTTCTAAGCTATAATTGGAAAATGAAAGCTGAAAATTACAGTCAAAATATTGGGTAATCTCCAAACATTACAGTGGAGGCAGTGTTAGGAATCCAAGAACTATACGAGCACAGACAACAATACTAAATTCAAAAAACTTTATATTCCAAACCTAGGAAAGGAGGCAGTAAATGGATTAGACCCAAAAATGTAACACAAGTGGCCTGTAGTCATGATTCCATTTTCAGTCAGATGCCCTAATACTTGCTTCACAACATTTTAAAATATTCTGTTCATTGAATTCCTAGTATAATTCCACGTTTACTAAGTGTATTCATCTGTTTTCTGAGGCTATCACAGAGTACCATAGACTGGGTGATTTATAGACAATAAAAAGGTTCATGAGGATAGGAGTCTAAGAGCATGGCATACTCATCTATTAGGGGAAGTCTCAGAACATGGCACTGGCATCAAGTAATGGTGTTTTTGCTCTGTAATTTCATAGCATACAGTGAAAATAAGAGTGTTCCAGAGAAAACTCAACAGAATACATTCAGAAACACAGTTCTGTGAGGACACTAATCCATTCATGAAGACACGGCCCTCACCGTCTCATAGGTGATGTTCTTATAATTATGATAAAGTTCCATTCTGACTTTTGGTGGGGACACTCCAGCCCCCCCAAAAAAACCCAGCAACAAGCAGACTGTAGGGCAGAGAGAAGAGGAGCACACAAGGGTAAGAGTCCATACAGTGCTGCTGGCTTGAAGATGGAAGCAGCTTGTATGGGGAGTTATGGGAGCTTCCAGCAGCAAGAACTCCACTACTACTCTAGCCTTCCCCTTGACACCACAGAAAGCAGTCGAAGCAAAAGAAAAGACCATTTTGGTTATGTCGTTATCACTGACTCAAGGATTTCTGATGAGCAAGGATTTATTGTTTCATTTAAGTATTTGAAAGTATCATCCTTAAAGAGAAAAGAGCTGCCTCTCTCCTTGGGGGATGAGAAAGTCAAATCTGTCACACTATTAAAAGGCGGCACGGAGAGCAATTTTGAACCAAATTCAAAAAATATTCCTCTGTCTTGTCCTCAAAGATTTCCTAACACTTTCTCTCCTAGCCGTTCTGACATAACCCCATTTTTTTTTTTTTGGTGCTAGAATGCTTTGTTAGCATATCATTGCTTTTATCAACTTCTAAAGCCAAAGGGGTAGTTTGAATGGTATTCCAAGAAAACAAAATTAGATTTGGTTACCTCACTAGCATCTTGGTCATGTTGAGTATGTTTGTGCCAAAGTCCTACTTTCACGATCACACATTGCGGTTGTCTTTCCTAAAATTATATTGACTAAATGATAGATAATTCTTCTTTTTATAAATGACCAAAACTGGAGGTGAGAAGGATGTGATTTTGTTCCCCTACAATTATTTTGGGCATCTCACAACCATCTGTAATTCCAGCTCTAGGGGATCTGATGCCCTCTTCTGGTCTGTAATTCCAGCTCTAGGGGATCTGATGCCCTCTTCTGGTCTGTGAAGGCAACTGCACTCAAGGGCACTTACCTACATACAAACACAGAAACATACATTCAATTTTTTTTTAAAAATTAAAATGACTTCCCCTCCAAAGAAAATGTTGAAATTTATTTGGAATTTTTGATACCCTTGAATGATCAGGAAATTTATACTTTAATGTGTTTATGGTTCATTAGAGAATAGGTTGCCATATAATTACAATTTCTGGAATTCACACATTTATTACTTAGTACAAACTATTTCTTATGAAGATGTGTAAACTCTCTAAGCATGAGTCCATTTTCAAAATCTAGTTTTGCTGAAACAAAAAAATGCCTGAAGGCAAAAAGCTGTTAAAAATAATCGCCGGCTGCAGAGACAGCCTCCTGTAGAGTAGCTTGCATTCCGGAGAGTGTTCAAGGCAGAAGACAACAGGACATCAAACTGTGTGTACTCTAAGGACCTGCAGAGTTTAAGCTGTAAAATGAGGAGACCAGATAAAATGGAGGCAAATGGATTTAATGTGTGAAGACCCCTGGAGAGGACAGGTAAGGGGTGGGCAGGGAAAATGTAGCTGTGTTTCTTGAACTTCATGGTTGATGTATAAATGTATGCTTTCTCTTCTTATCCTTGGCCTAAATATGCTAAATTGTATTTTCTGCTCCTCCTCAGACCACTTCTCATTTGCTGGAACAATGCTAGATTCTATGAGATTATCTTAAACTTCACTTAATTTACATATCCACTTAAAATGTTATCATTGAGATAAGATTAGAAGATGGTTTAAACCCCAAGCCACCTGTCTGGTACTGGAGAAGGCAAAATTTCAACTTAGGTTTAACTGGAAGCAGAAACAAGGTCTGTGCAATGACAAATTCTGCTACGGTTACTCCCATTAATCAGATTTGATATTAACATGTAAAGCTTCAAAACGGTGTTTGTACAGCTGGAGAAATAGCTCAGAAAGTAAGAGTATTTGTTGTTCTTACAAAAAAAGAAACAAAATAAAAAAACCCAAGTTTGGTTCCTAGTACCCAAGTGGGACAGGTTACAACCACCTGGAACTCCAGGTCTAGAGGATCTGATATCCTCTTCCAGCCTCACTGGGCACTCGCACATAAATCACACAAAGAGAGAGAGAGAGAGAGAGAGAGAGAGAGAGAGAGAGAGAGAGAGAGAGAGAGAGAGAGAGAGAGAGAGAGATTTAAGATGGTATTGAGGTTACATACAGAATCATCTGTGGTGGTTTGAATAGCAGTAATCTCCATAGGCACATATATTTGAATGCTTGGTCATTAAGGACTGATGCTGCTTGGCAGGGATTAGAATATGGCTTTGTTGGAGTAGGTATGCCCTTGTTGAAGGAAGTGTATCACTTGGACTGGAATTTGGGATTTCAAAAACTCAACCAGGTTCAGAGTTCTCAGAGCTATCTCTCTCTCTCTCTCTCTCTCTCTCTCTCTCTCTCTCTCTCTCTCTCTCTCTCTCTCTCTCTCTCTTCCTGCTGCCTTCAAATCCACATGAAAAACTACTCTCAACTTCTCCAGCACCATGTCTGCCTGTCTGTGTGCCAGCATGCTCCTGTCATGATGACAATGTACGAAACCTCTGAAACGGTAAGCCCTAACTAAATGCTTTCTTTATAAGAGTCGCAACAATCATAGCGTCTCTTCATAATCATTAGAATAGTGACCAAGACATTATCTAGTAGAATTCTCCTACTTTCTCTCATGCTTCAGGTTGGCTGTCACACAGCAACAGCAGTGATTTGCCTATATTTCATTATCAATCTTGATTCAAATGCATGTTTGTGAAGTTCTATTTGAGTAACTTTGAAAGCTATTCCTAGGAACAAGGGAAACATGAAAAGCTGCATCCACCATTCATAACATATTCAGAGTGCTCATGTTGTCTGCTCTTCTGTCTATCTTTTTTTTGTTTTTGTTTTTGTTTTGTTTTGATTTTGAGACAGGGTTTCTCTGTAGCTTTGGAGGCTGTCCTGGAACTAGATCTTGTAGAACAGACTGGTTTCAATCTCAGAGATCTGCCTGCCTCTGCTTCCTGAGTGCTGGGATTAAAGGCATGAGCTAACACCACCCAGCCTTTGCCTATCCTTATAACTACATTCTTACTTTGCTTTGCTTTTCCCAATTCAATACCAACTTTTTCAAGAACGATGATAATAGTGCCACTGATAGTCCTGTAAACATCCTTTCTACTTACATGAAGCAACGATGTACATCAGAATACTTGTCATCTATGCTCACAATGGCACTGTTTAATGAGCTTCCCTTGTAACTCAATTTAATAAAAATCCAGAGGTAGATATTGGGGGTCAAGTTGAGGGTCTGATAAGCAAGCACTCAGCCACTACCTCAGACTGAAAGGGTAATCTGGCTAGCTCCACAAATCCTCAGAGTTAATATGCTTCAGGAATCTTCAGAGACAAGTGATCTTCCTGTCTGGAAACTAAATCTCCACCTGAGACCCTTTGTTTCTTCCTTTTATAGATCCCTAGTGCTGGAATTTTAAGAGTGTGATCCTAAGTGTTGAGATCAAAGGTGTGAGCTCTGTTATTCTTCACTTTTGTGTAGGCCAAGGTGGCCTTGAACTCACAGAGGTCCATCGGCCTGTCTTCTGAGTCCTGGGATTAAAGATGTGTGTCACCACTGCCTGGCTTTATAATTGTGGCTAGCTTTGCATTCTTAACCCTCAGGCAAGTTTCAATAAATCATAACAATATGTCTTCATATTCCCTGGAACATTTTCTCCTCCAAGTGGACATGGATCAGCTAATTTAGAATCAGCTCTGAGCTGTGAGTCTAAGTTGCAGAGGGAGAAGTGATGAGCAAAGTGGTAAAGGCCAGTCTGGAGAAACCCACAGAAACAGCTGACCTGAACAAGGGGGAGCTCATGGATCCCAGACTGATCGCTGAGATACCAGCATAGGACTGGTCCAGACTCCCTGAACGTGGACAATCTATGGGGCCTCTGGTAGTGGATCAGTATTTATCCCTAGTATACAAATGGACTTTGAGAGCCCGTTCCACATAGAGGGATACTCTCTCAGCCTAGACACATGGGGGAGGACCTAGGCCCTGCTCCAAATGATATGATAGACTTTTGGAGATCTCCCATGGAAGGCCTCACCCTCCCTAAGGAGCAGAAAGGGAATGGGATAGGGGGCTAATGGGAGGCAGGGGAGGAGAGAAGGGAGAAGGAACTGGGACTGATATGTAAAACAAGCTTGTTTGTATTTAAAAGAAAAAAAAAAGAAGAGAACTTCCAGTTCTAAAGAGTGGAAATGTAAATCAAACAAATGAAGAGAGAGTTAAGGAAATGGGACTTCTAACTAGCCTAGAAGAGAACAACCCTGGGAAATTGTTCAAAGATGTTTTGATTTAAATAGTCCTGCAAAGTTTATGTTTTTCAAATACTTCCAAAATGTAGAAAATATGATACAGAAAAGGCTAAGCTACATAGGTACATTTAGTAAGGCCACAATCAAATGACCAATGTGAGATACAGACTTAATTTTGCCTAAATGCAAATTCTTTTGCTTCCCCAATCATGACATTTATCAAAAAAAAAAAGCTGTTAATGGAAATAGTTCTGCTGAACTTCAGATTTTTAAAAGAACATTTTCACTTATTTTCTCACTACTGTAACTGTAATAATCTTCAACATTTTCAGATCCATTCTTAATTTTCTGTCTACATTATTTAGATACAACTGGTTACACCTCTAAGTAACCTAACTCACCCCCAGATTAACTATATACCCAACCAGTCTTGACCGTGCTTTACCACACCAACCTTAGTTTTTTGAAGGATCAAGTTACTGGGCAAATATTTACAGATAAATCACACTTATTTTAATAGACTGGGGGCCCACTGTGCGTCAGCCACTTCAAATCATTTTAATTTGTCCTTGATAACAGCTCAATGTCACTAAATCCAAATTAGCAATGGGAAAACAGGGCTTCCAAAAAGCTAAACCTCACAACCAAGATCACACTGAGATTCCCACTTGTATGTGTGGTCTGGAAAAATCCAGTTAGTGTGGTCAATCTTCTTTCTATTCATCAACATTCCCTCTTCCTGTAATCCCTATAAATTACCCACATCCACCCAAGACTCAATGTTACACAGTTACAGAAAAAAATAAACTTCTATAGGCATAAGCCATATAGTCTTCCTTCTTGGAAGGAAGTATTTCCTGACTACCAGAGTTTCATACAGTGGGTATGGATGAAAAGTGATAAAGACAAAATAATGAAGAGAAGACAACACTGGAGAGAATATGATTGGAGAAGTAGCTCAGTTGAGAGAGTGATTGTTTGCTGTGCACACACCCCTGGCTTGAATCTCCAGCTGCATAAAGCAGGTGTGATCATGCACATCTGCATGCCTCATACTCAGGGATCATAGGCAGGAGGGTGAGAATTTCAGTGTCATCTTTGGTCATGTAGTAGCTGGAGGCCACCCTGAGCTACATGAGGTTGCAAGGAAGAGAACGGAGTGTGAGGGATTTATCAAGAATCTATCAAATGGAACGAGAGTGTTTACGAATAAAATATAAAAGGTATTTTCTTTGAGATAAATAACTCTAAGAGTGAAAGAACACATGATAACAACAACAAAAATGCGAAATGTCTAACATCAGAGGTTAGATAAGTCAGGTTGTTTCATTTGAAAGATATACAGATATTATGGTACTTGTTAAAATTAAAATGTAAACAGCACCCTGGAGGTGGAAGAAGAAGAAATGAGAAGGTTGATTTCCTATTCCATCTTAGCAGGGAGCTTTATTATATAAAACTGAAATCCATAATAAAAAAGTACATTGTTTCTGAATTTTCACATTCCTCATGCTCTTGTCTGCAGTGTGGAAGGAATTTTTAGAGACAAGTATGCTTGTAGAGAAGAAGTGTTTATACAAAATTCAGTAATTCCTTCTGTTTCATTTTTCTTTTCCTTTTGGAAAAAAATCATTATAATTAAAATATAATATTTGGGGCTAGAGAGATGACTTGGATTGCTTAGAGCATTTGTTGCTCTTGCAAAAAACCTGTGATCAATTCCACATGGTTGCCCACAACCCTCAGTAACTCAATTTAAGGGAACCCAAAGCCATCTTCTGGCTTCCTTGGGCAGCAGGCATGTACATGGTGCATACTCATACATTTATGCAAAACAGTTGCACATATAAAATAAAATATATAAAGCTAAACAAAATTAAATCATACCTAATATCATGCCTCACCTCCAAGTTTTTCAAGTTGCTTCCTTCTGTCTGGAATAGGAACAGAAAGTCAGGAGAAGGGGCTTCCTTTAACATCAGCCTTTGCCTTTATTTTCCTGACTCATTAACTGTACACTATCTTTTCATGCTTCACACTTTCTTCTGTTTAATTTTTAATGAGAATAATTTTATTAGAACAGGAAAAATATTTTTAAAGAACTGTATTTACAGACAGTTTAAGGCTCTCCTTCCAATTTTCTAAGAAAATATTTCCTAACAATCATGTAGCTCATTTACTTCAACAAATATTGAACATTTCATCTGTCTTGCTTCACACAGGGGTCTCAAGTCACCAAAATGAAGAACTGCAAAGGAAGAATCAAGAATGTCATAGGAGCAGTTTTAACAGAATGTGACCCAGGCCAAAGGATACGCATATGGGGGCTATGCACAAGAACAGGAGGAATAGCTCCCCAAATCTGACAGCCTCTAAAAAGTAGGGGGTAACACCTGAGATGAGCCTCAGAGCATGGTTGGGAGTCCTAGAAGGAAAAGGGAGACTAGTCACTGATGCAGAGGGAATAACACAAGAGGAACTCTGGGGAGCTAGATGTGGTCTGCAGAGTAAGACACTGATAAAGAATTACGTAACAAGCTAATCAGTAATAGGTATGATGGATTGAGCAAAAAGATGTGTGGCATGAATACAATCCTATTGGTGAGAGAGAGCTGGAGAGCTGTATAACTCTGTGTGGTGGGAAAGAGAGGAAAGCTAACCATTGCCCCAAAACTCCCTGGACCAAGTGTATGTGCTCTCACCTCTGGCCTTCTTCAACTGTGTCCATCTGGTGTGTTAGCTAGATTTCATTGTAGCAGCAAATATCTAACAAAAATAACATAAGAAAGGAAGAGGTGTCGTTGTATGCATCTTATTTGGGAAAATATTTGGTTGAGATTCCTATCATGTTTAGAAGACACCATCTAGCAAGAGGGATCTTGGTCCTCTGCCTCTTATAATAATCTCAGAGTCTCTCCCATGATGTCCCTGAGCTTTGGGTGTGTGGGTTGTGTTGTAGATTTATCATTTGGAGTTGGGCACCCTACAGTTGACGTTTTGTCGAGCTCCCTAATAATCTCTATACGCCACAAAAGGACAAGTATTTGAGAAGATGTGGGAGCCAATGATTTCTGTAGTGACTGTACACGTTGACACTCCCACCAGCAGTGAGGAGTGTTCCCCTTTCTCCACATCCTCTCCAACATAAACTTTTGTTGGTGTTTTTTTATTTTAGCCATTCAGACAGGAGTAAGATGTTTTCTCAGAGTTGTTTTGATTTGCATTTCCCTGATGACTAAGGATGTTGAGCCTTTTCTTAAATGTCTATCAGCTATAATGCTGTATCTTTAAAAGAACTCACTCACAGACGTGTACAAAGAGTTTTCTTTCTAGGTAATTATAGATTCTTATGGTCAGTAAGATGAACCAGCACATTGGAAGTCGGCATGGAACACCTTGCTCCAGAATCAACTCAGCTATTTCAGCTACCTCCCCCGGCACTACCCAACTCCACTTGGGGTGGGGAAGCTTTATACCTCTTAGACCCTGCAGCGTATGCTCACATGGGAGAAAAGGAGAGCAGGAAAGTCCATCAACGTGAGTCGACTGAAGCTTGAATGATGGGCTACACCTACCTTTAAGGCTATGTCTATTATTGAAATGTTTACATTCACACTTAAATGTACTTTGTGAGAACTTTTGTGATTATTTGTTTTGGGTCATTCTGTTTTGTGCAAATTAGAGACACAAGAGTGATTCCATTCCCAGGACAATATGACATGGAATGAGGACAATTTGAGTATAATTCTGTGGCAATCCCTAAACCAAGTCAATGACTCAGCCAGAAAAGATAGGAGGACCCTCACCCCATCCCTCCCACACCTGCACAATCATGTTAAATTCACAGATGGGCACATGTAGTTGAGAGCTTCTGGTTACTTTTTATTAGGATGTGAATTCCTCAAGAAAAGGAAAGCAGGAGGATCTCTGAGTTTAAAAAGCTACTGATCACCTAATGAATCAGTGTGTGTGTGTTTGTGTGTGTGTGTGTGTGTGTGTGTGTGTGCAAGACTTTCAAGGACAGTCTCAGGTTTGGCTACATAGTCTCTCTGAGTCTCTAAATAAAAACCTCAGTGGTAGGAACTGGTAAGTTCTGAATCCCCACTTATTGAAAATCTGCTGCCATTGGTGTAATGTACCAGTCAAACCAAATTAATAAAGCCAGGTTTAATGGACAGAGCAAAGCCCTCCTGGGTGACCCTCAGGAAGGTAGAAGAAGTATCATGTGACAAATACGGCTACTAAGTCTTAAGGAACCTGCAGGTGTGGTATTGAGCAGCCCCCACAGGAGGGGCTGACCCTTTTTGGGCTTTTCTGAGGGGGGTGTGGTTTGGAATGGGAGATGGAGGAGGGGGCATGAGGTGGAACTTCCACAAGAACATTCCAATCTTTTTGGGTATATGGATGCCAGGGGCTGGAGTAAAGCTTCCATCATAAGAGTAACAATGTTTCAACACTGAACAAATGGGTAAAATAAGTAGGAGACTTGTCCTTGATGCAATGTGACCTTGGAGTAGAGTTTGAGCAAATACTATATGGTATTGAAGGGTACTGCCTGGTTTTACAAAGTGTAGGTCTATTTTGTCTTTGTCTTACTATAAAAGGAGGGGGAAATGAGTAAATCAAATAGATTCTTCTGCTTTCAAAGCAATAAATTACTTGTTTGATGTAAAGCACTGCTAAATATGCATGGGCTGTGTTTGTGTGTTTCTGTCAGCGTGAAGATAAAAAGCTCTGTATGAAGCCCAAACAGTCTTCTCAGTGGGCTCTGCAGCACAGCAGGTGAGTGAAGTTGGCTGTCCTTTTTACCCTCCCTTCTCTACCCAGAATCCAAGCCTTGCCTCCTTGGTATCCCTCAAGAAATTCCTGTCATGAAAACTAGGAGACTAAGAACTGTCCCTCAGGCCTAGGGTGAGAGTTAGAAAAGGAAGATTATTTTAACCTTGGTCCTCAGTATCCAAAGAGAATTTCTGACATTGAGGTTGTGGCTTCTGTTGTTTGAAAAGAGTCTCCCTAGGCTCCTAACAGATAGTATAAGTTGGATTATCAAGGGATGAGATCCAGGCCTCTGGATCTATAGCAGTTGCCCCAGTGAGCCTAGATGTAACAACTTGGGAACATTGTCCTTGAACATTCTCAGTTACTGGCATTTAACAACAGCCTCCCTAGGAATGGTAATTTTTGATTTCAAAGATCACACAGAAATAGAAATTGTCTGACCTCAGTCTTTATCCATTCAAAGACATATTTTTATAACTACCACAGATTTTATGACAGTAATTGAAAATAAATACCTTACCTATTCAACATTTGTATAAAGCTCACTTCGTGATGTGGTCATTTTCAAATCTTCCTTCATAATCTCAAGGAAGACTGTAGAATGTACTCTCAATGAACCCTGTTGCTAATTTCAGCTATGACACAGCATGTGGAAAGAACACGTGAGAAAGATATACATCTGTCTTAGTTAGGGTTTCTATTGCTATGAAGAGACACTGTGACCATGGTAACTCTTATAAAGGAAAACATTTAATTAAGGGCCAGATTATAATTTCAGAGGTCTAGTCCATTATCATCATGTCTGGTGGCATGAAGGCAGACATGGTGTTGGAGAGGGAGCTGAGAGTTCTACATCTTGATTTGTAGAAACAGGAAGTGAGCTGTGTCCCACATTGGGCATAGCTTATGCATAGGAGACCCTCAAAGCCTGCCTCTACAGTGGCATACTTCCTCCAACAAAGACACACCTACTCCAACAAGGCCACACCTCCTAATAGTGTCACTCCCTGTGGTCCAAGCATTCAAACACATGAGGCTATGGGGGCCGTACCTATTCAAACCACCACATTATCTGTGTAAAACTTCTTTTCTGGAAAAAACCATCTTGAATGTTGCTCTTTTGGAAGAAATTCTAGAAAATCTCATGTTGGTATGCAATGATTTTCACTGGATTGGAACAACCCTTATGAAGGGAAAAGTGAAAAAAACCTTCAAACCCCACAGTTATAGAAGCAATTGCTTGGGAAAGGAAACTCTCCAACTTGTAGAGCTGCCTGTAAGTTGGGCAGAACACTCCAGGGACACAGCCTTTGTGAGTCCACACCCAGACTGAGGTGGGATTTTCAGTGAGGCAGCTGCCCATGAGTATCCATAAGTAAACACTCAGGCTCCCGTAAGTAACCTCTGCAAACTCATTGGTCTGACAAGTTGCACTTTTGTGGAATCATTTCTTGCTCTGTCCTCAGTGCCCTAAATGGGTTGAGAAGATGTTTGTTTGGAAAAATTACACAAGGCATGCTAACAGTCATTTCCTATGAAATCATAGACTGAGTTGTGTCTCGTATTGTTTTCTTCCAGTGAATCTTTGCACTTCTGGTGACAATTGGATGTTGCATGAAGACCCTGTCCCTGTTTGTTTATTCCAGGAAATAAGAAAAACCCTATGGGACACTGTCTAGTCTCTCAAGGAAGGGTGTCTTTGTTCTTCACAATGGCTCTAGGTAGTAATAGCCTACAGTAAGAAGAAGGGCCTTTGACCAAGTGAATGAATAAATGTGTCTAATTTAAAAATCTCGATTTTATCTGAAAAAAGGCAAGATCTATATAGAAAGACAGAAATCTTCAATTAAGCTAGACTGAAACCAACAGAGGCACAAAAGGTAGAATTGACTGACTTGACATAAAATAGCCAATTGTTAGCTGTGGCTTCAAGTTTATGTGCCAAGTAAACCACATCTATATCCTTCAGTCTATATTTAAGTCAAATACATTCCCTCTAGCATCTCCAGCAATTTAACTAGAACATCAAAACCAAAAGATCACAAAAATCTTGATTAACTTCTTGGATTGAACTGTCCAGATCCCTCAAGGACTGTTAATGTGTTGCTTGGGTTTCTTTTTCTAAAACTGAAACCCTCCAAGTAAAGTAGAATTGAAAACACACTGCTATGACTATCAATCCCCTGGTCTCAGAGCTAAGTCACTTAAAAATGAGCACCAGACAGCAGCCTACCAAAGGGGGCACAAGGGAAATGGCAAACAATAGGGATCAAAGGCAGAACAGATGGCAGGAACAGCTGTGGTGTGACAGCCATACTCAGAATATGGAGTCCCTCTTTCCCGTGTAGGTTGTGTCACCTCCTGACACTCTGGAAAAGAAGATCAAAGTTCTGTGTGTTCCTTAGTAGATGGTGCTCACTAGCTGCCCTGGCAAGGAAAACTTTCTCCTTGGAATGAGTGGCTCAGGTTCTTATTGCTGTATCTGCACTGGGAGTTTATAGCTACAGTCTCTGTCTTTGTTTTCTACTCCTCCTTCTGCAAGAAACTGGAGTTAAAATTGGATGCTACCAGCTAGGTATATACAAAAACCTGCACACTTAGTTTTGCACAGAATCACATAAATAGATTTTTCTGATAAAAATATTTTAAATGATACTCATTGTTGATTTTTATTGTTTCTCTCCTATAAAAGTTTGACATATTTTAATTAGTATAATTTTATAAGTTTATTAATTCTTTGAGAACTTCATATACATATACAATGCATATTGATTATATTCACACCCAGCTCTTAATTTTGACTCCTTCTAGATCTACCCCCACCTCCTCACTTCTATCAACTTTTTTATCTCTTTTTCAAAATTGATCAATCCCTCTTTTCCAATTTGTACTGCTCTTGTACTCATGAGTATGGAATTATCTGCTGGAATATAGTCAAACTACCAGTGGCCATCCCCTTAAATAAAATTGAAATGAACCCCACTCTGGGAAAGCTCAGTGCTGCTCGGCTTAGGGGAAGTAGACCTGGAGCTTTGAGATTCGAACCAGTGCTGGAGGATTCCCTGTCCACCCAATGTCCAGGCTACTGAGAAGAAGCAAAGTCTGAGCCTAACTTGGCTCCTGGGAGGCGTCATCCTTCTGGCGACCTCAGTCTCCTGCAACCGGATCTTCCAAGGACCCAACATTAAGGAAGAAGTCTTATTGGCAGATTGAACACCAACTACCTTCCAATCTCTGGGGAAGGAGTTAAAGTAGAACCAGGCTTTCCCATTGATGAGTTCTCTATATCCATCCTCACTGGGAAGCTGACTACTGTCTTTCTTCATTGTCTTTGTGATTGGTTTGCCCAGCAATGTCATGCCCTCTGGGTCTTTCTTTTCCAGATGAAGAAAAAGCACCCTGCTGTGATTTACATGGCCAATCTGACCTTGGAAGACCTCCTCTCTGTCATCTGGTTCCCCCTGAAGACTGCCTACTGCCTACATGGCAACAACTGCATTTATGGGGATGTATTTTGCAAGGTGTTCACTGACTTTTTCTATGGCAACATGTACTGCTCCATTCTCTTCATGACCTTCCTCAGTGTACCTGGAGGACAAATGAGCATGATGTCACCAACTAACCCACAGTGTGGAGAGGGGAAATTCCAAATTGTTCATCTCTAGATGAAGAACTACAGGTAAATAGCTGCTGAGAGGGAAAGAATCGATTTCCCCCAAGGATGAGCTCCTACAATGCTTGTCCAATCCCAAGCAGTCATCTCTGGACATGTGCATATATAAGCAATGCATAATGAACTTAATGAGGTGTGTGTGTGTGTGTGTGTGTGTGTGTGTGTGTGTGTGTGTAATAATAAGAAGTAAGTCATAGATTTAGGGAAATACAGGAATTGGAGGAGAAGAAGCAGTGCTCTTGGATGAAGTTCACAAAAAATACTTTTAAAAAGTTACTCTTGGTGGCGCATGCCTTTAATCCCAGCACTTGGGAGGCAGAGGCAGGCAGATCTCTGTGAGTTCGAGGCCAGCATGGTCTACAGAGTGAGTTCCAGGACAGCCTCCAAAATGATACAGAGAAACCCTGTCTCGAAAAACCAAAAAAAAAAAAAAAGGTTACTCTTTCTAGTTTTTAAAAGATTTATTTTTTTTTTGGCAAGGTGTGTGCACATGAATACCTGTGTCCACAGTGTCCAGAAGAGGGTGTCACATCCCAAGAACTTGTTACAAGCCATTGGGAGCTGTCTTACATAGGTCTTGGTAACTGAATTAAGATTCTTTGTAAAAGCAGTATGTGGTGTTAATCCCTGAGTCACCTTTGTAGCTATGCTACCTTTTTCTATACTGTCTTTATGCTGACTTAGGGACTCAAGCTGCATGATAAACACATCTTGTCCCTATGCCATGTAGCAGCTTTGAATGCTTGAGATAAGGTTCATGAACCAGGAGAGAGAATAGAACCTTATACCAAAGTGGTACAGGGACCAAGAGAACAATATGGTGAATTCCTGCAAAGATTATCCAGAGCAGTAGAATTACAGGTGACCTCTACAATTGGTCCATCACAGCTTTGTGAGGACCTGAGGCCCTTGTAGAGCTTCGGTCTAGTTGACTGACTCTTCAGATGTAGAAGATGAAGAGACTAAATGTGAATGAATTTCCTCTCCATAATTCTAACCAGCAACAGTGAATTTGCACTGGACAATAGAATCCAAATGCCCAGTAGTTACAGCTTCACACCATTTCATCAGAAGCCCTGTGGATCTTGTTCAAAGTGCAGTTCCCTCAGCTTTAGCTACAGAAAACTTAAATTGTTATAGATCCTCCTATGATGTAACTTGTAGGATCAAGTTGTATTCCTTTCTTGGATAATTTGTATATTACATTTTGTCACACTGTGTAAAGGTCTTCTTTCTATTTACATTGTTTGGTGCACTCTATGCATATATGTTTTTACATATGTTTAAGGTATTTTGTATATTGACACAATTTAGTACATTTCTATCATGTTGCACTATACAGTTCTACCTCTAATTAAGACACTTTAACTCTACTTCTGTCTTACAAATTCACATATATGTGTGTATATAGTTTTACTGCTGTAATCTTGGTCCTTGGTAAATTATTTAGGAAGCTTAAGTGTTTTTACAACTAGGTTCCCAAGAATTACAGATATTATCACACACATTCTTGTATCTATGAGATTAGTCATAGGTTTTGATCTTCCAACACTTCATAGACCTGCAGAATATGGCATTTAAATGTTTTAATATTAGTACTCTGTTGGCATGAGACACAATTGCTCCTGACAGCACCAAGCTATTCCATGAAATGTTGGGCACTGATGTCACTCTTTCTGGAGTCCATTCTCTCCTCAGCTAATAGCCTTTTGGGCAAAGAACTGCCCCCACGTCGGCCTCTTACTTTGGACATGCTGTCCTACTGTGCTTGCAGGAGATAATTTAGAAGACTGCTGAACCTTGCCAAGTCAGGGTAAGACAGCCTTTCTACCTCCCTGCTTCTGTGTTGATCAGTCTGATACTCTAGGCCTTAGTCAAAGCTAGTTGCCCCTACACCGCTGTGAGACTCTGGATGACTGTCCAGGTAGCTTGCTGTTTCTGTCTTCACTGCATCTTTGGAAGTTATTCACCTGCTACCCCAGTATTGTTATCTTCTTCTCAAGTCTTTTATGAGGTTGAAGATTAGACTGTCACAATGATTGTTCTCTCTTTCTAGATAGAAATATTAGGTATAAGACTTAAACTTTCCAGCTTAGAACTGCTCTATAGTAATCTTTGCTATGCCTTTACCCTAGGACTGGATATGTAGTTCTTGCCATTTGCTCTTGTTGTTTTATTGGCTTTAGATCCTGAAGGTGTATGTTCATACTTTTCCTTCTCCTGGCACATACTTGATTTTTGGCATCGTTTACATAGTTTTGTATCAAGTCTAAATCATTTCTTTAGAACAAAGAGGGAATTGTAGGGAGAGATCTTACTAGGTACCTATGGTACTGGCCACCCCCATTTGGGCATAGCCACAGGTGCAGATGAGGCATGTGGGATATACGCCTGAAGAGAGAGGTGAGCCCTCTCCCAGGGTTCCAGTCAGGTCTCAGAGAGCAGCAGAGACTGGATGCTCAGAGCGCTGATCCTGGATTATCGGTTTCTCATGTAACTGATTTCTCCCCAGTAAGAACAACCTACGACATCCCTATCCCAGGTATGGTAATCATCTTATAGTGGATAATTAAGGAGGGAAGGTTAGAGAGTTCATAGTAAGTGGATAGAACACAAGAAAATAATTTGACAGAAGTTTATCTATTGGAACTTTAGTGGTTGCAACATGTGGTGTGTGGGTAAGAAAGGAAAAATAACTCAGGTACTTAAGTAAGGGTCAGATCCATGAAAACATTCCAAGGCCTTATCCCTGGATACTCTCTGGAAACATGAGAGAGAAAGAGCTTCATCTTTGTGACAGCAAAAGACTTTTCCATAAAAAAAGAAAAGAAACCAACTATCCCCATATGGTAACTCTGTCGGTCTTTAGCATCTTCCCTGGAACTCTAGATGATCTATGGTCTATCAGAGTCAATCAGAGTCCAATCCTCTAAACTATATTCACTACATATCCAGCCCACAGATCCAACCCAGGAAAAACTCCTGAGCTTCATTTTACCTCAGAGGTCATTTCACTGGAAGATCAAAGTAGAACTAGGTCCTTGAAAGGGTGTGTGCTTTCTACTCTTCTACTCTTCACCTCAGGACATCTCAGGGGCTCCTCTCCTCTAATCTCTACTCTTCTTTTCTCTTCCCTTCTCCATGCTTCTTTCTTCTTCCCCCGCATGCCTTTCTTTCTTCTTATTCTTCATTCCGTTGTCACAAGTCCAATGGGATAAACAAAATAGTAGCATGAGCAACTAAGAGATTCAAAGTCAGCAGAGTTCTCTATGACCTTGGAAAAGGGCTATTATTCCCCTGTATATTCTTTTGCATTTATCTATAAACATCTAACTAAGGAAATATACAATGTTTATTGAAAGTGTACATGTATCTAGGCATGTGAACAACATGAAGCTTTTTAAGCTGTTCCTAAGTTCAGCTTTAACTTTCTGTGAGTTCAGAAAGTCATGAAAATACTTGTTTGGCATGTATTTTCTGGTGATAATTTAATAAACCAAAGACTAGAATAAAGTTTATAGCTTATTTTCATTTCTAATCCTATTTTATTTTCTAAGCCATTAGCAAACATCATCTCACAGGCTGAAAACATAATTCTTCTCCTTCCATCCATCTCATATATGAAGAACTATAACCAATGTGCTTCATCTCTTTAATTACACATGCAGATGTTGAGAATAACAGCAGTGGCAATAAAATATTGTGGACTCTATCCACTGGCAAGTAATAATATTTCTTTTCAAATAATGATAAATAAAGAGAAAGCTAAATGCACACAGATAGTGTTTCAGAATAATGGAGTGGTTTCTAATTCTCATTTCTTATTTCCATGGGATGATTTTGCAAACATAAAATTCTGGCTCCTGGATCCAAGATACACATTGTCTTAGTATTTCTATTGCTGTGAAGTCACACCATGACAACAACAACTCTAATAAAGGCAAATATTTAATTGGGGTGGCTTACAATTTGGAGGTTTAGTCCATTATCATCATGGTGGGATATGGCAGCATGAAGGCAGACAGACATGGTGCTGGAGAAGGAGCTCAGAATTCTACATATTGATTAGAAGGTAACAGGAAGTGAACTGAGACACTGAGCATGGCTTGAGCATATATGAGACCTCAAAGCCTACCTCAACAGTGACACAATTCCTAAAACAAGACCATAGCTACTCCAACAAAGATACACCTCCTAATAGAGCTATTCCTTATGAGCTTATGAGAGACAATTGCGTTTAAATTACCACACACAAAAAATACACTTGTGTGCAGCAACACCATAGAAACAGGTTTTGGAGGGTCTGGGTTGGGTGTTTAACTGGATCTATATACCCAGTTTCAGAGGCTCTAATATATGCAGGTGGAAGCTTTACCTAGAACTAAGAATAGTGGTATTATTTTTCCTTGCTTACCATCCTCAGGTGCAAAATACTTATGTGTTATCCTCAGAAGACCAAGGTCCTCTCAAGTGGGTAAATGAGACCCCTAGGTCTTCACTAAATCTTCTTTTGCCATTGTCTAAATTATGGCTTGAGATACTTGTACTCTTTCTAACACCCTATCCAAAGCATGTTCCTGATAAGTTACAAACTTCATTGAAAATAGAGTCAGAGTTGAGAAGATGGCTCAGGCAATAAAGTGTTTGCCTATCTAGCAGGACGACCTGGGTTTGAATCCCAAGAATGAAAACTAAAAGCCACTGTGGTGGGACTCACCTATAGTTCCATTAATGGGGGGATCTGAGGCAGACCAAACGGTCCCCTGGAAGCTGTTGGCCTGACTAGTGATAGTCTCGGTCAATGAGAGATCATCTCTGAGACAAAAGGTAAAAGGTACCTGAGAACCAACAGGATTGCCTGTGATCTCTGCATATGTATAATGTTCATATGCATAGTCACACACCCACACACCCACCCACCCACACACACACACACACAAATATATATATCAAATGCATCTATTAATTTCTTTAAACTATGCACATTTCCAACTGAGCTTACATGTTAAAAAATAGTATTTTGGTTCATTTTTGTCAATAATTTTTATTTTATAACCCAGGCATAATGGTATATCCCCTTAATCCCAGCACTTGGGAAGCAGAGGCCCCCAGATTCCTACGAGTTCCAAGCCAGCCTCGTCTACATAGAGAATTTCATTCCAAAACAATCAAGACTACACACTGAGTCCCAGTCTTAAAAGGCTTTGCAGAGTGTGGGGGTAAGGAGTCTGCTCACTTCCTTTTCTTGGCTGCATTGAGAGTTTGGTGGGTAGAGAAGATGGAAAAGACAAGGACAGAGAGAAGATGGGAAAGATAGAAAGAGTGGAAGGTGGGCTTGCAAGAGTGGGTGGAGCTGTGACCCTCCCACTGCACTACTGTGCTTTCCCACTTGGGTCCTCTGAGTTTATTTTGCATTTAAGTGGGAACAAATGCCTCTGTTGTGCTACAGGCTACAAAACAAAATCCACCCAGTGATACATCTAATGGCTGCATATCACAAAGAGAGGGATTTGGGGAAACATCACAGAAATAATGTTACAATTGAAGGTCCATCACCACTGCATAAGAAGGGGAAGCTGGCCATAAAGAACCATTTGTCTGACAACCACACAGATAAATGTTTTCCAAAAGTTTTACATAACTGCAAGGTACCAAATTTACATCATTGTTTGGCATTGTGAAATGTGTTTTCTCTTCCTAAATGCCTCTTAATAAGCCATTGCAGGTCTATTTTTTGCCTTCGTTGTCCTCTCCAAAAGGCCATCTGTTAGAAAGGCAGAATGGGAAATGCAGGTTTGCTGGCCACAGATGAGCACTGGCTTTCCCTCACAACAGCCAAGTGACCTTGGGCAACTTTGTGTTCTGCTACACTTTCCACTTTGCATAACACATTGAAAAGTGGCCTGTGATGACTGACGTTAGAGGAAGGAACGTCCTCGTGTGTGTGTGTGTGTGTGTGTGTGTGTGTGTGTGTGTGTGTGTGTGTGTGTTGTGTGTGTGTGAACATGATGGAGAATCTACATACATTGTTTATGAACAAGCCCTGGACTTGCATAGACTTAAAATAAATTAAATGTGAACACGCACATACACTCACACACACACACAAGGACTTTCTGTTCTCCTATTCTTGAGTTCTATAAATGTCCCTGCAATCCTTTATGCTCCTTTCCTTCATGGTCCACTGCTGCAAACTCACATTGGATTCCATTAGTTACAAGGAAAAGAGTCCTAAATCATGCCAAATTACAACGATCAAAAGGAACCCATTTATGCTATGAACAACATTGCATTGGCATCCATAAAGACACATAGGAAAAGAATCTGAAAAGAAATTGACAGAAACTTAATTGTGGTGGAAACTTTAATACTTGTTGCTCCACACTTGACCAATGAAGAAGAACAAACACACAAGGATGCGTGTAGTGAATACTAAAGCAATAAGGTTTAATATTGGGAAATATTGCATAATCTGTGCTCTGGCAAAGTCACTCTTCCTTTTAACATCTTTTTGAGGGTCCTTTGAAAGCATGCTAAGCAATAGTTTTTCTGCAGGTCATAAATAAAGATTCTACATTTGCTGATTTCGGCTTGGTGAACAAATACTCTTTGAACTTGTAACCTGGAGTAAAAAATAGTCTTTGAACTTGTATTTATCAGTGTAATGCACCTATAAAATGCATTAAGGTTTATAATGGGAAGTACAAGGAACAGACCGAGACTGCAGTGCAGGAGGCACAGATTCTCTTTAGATCAGGTGGTCTGGAAAAAATCTCCTCTCCAAAAGAGAGAAAGGGGGTGTGGTCCATGGAGAAGGAAGATGGCCCCCAATCCTACAGTGTATTCAGGCATTGTTTCTGTCTTAGGAGTTGAAGCAAATGGAGAGAATCCTACAGTTTGGAGAAGAAACTCAAGCTACCAAGATTCTTTAAATCACCTAGATGACAGACACCAATTGATCACAAAGGAGCAAGAGTCTGAGAGTACCTGAGAGAGCAGGACCAGTGGACCACGGGGACGAAAATGTGGCTGCTCAGAGCCAAGTGGGAGTCATAGCTTTTGAAACAGATGTTGATGAGATATTTTTTCTTGACATTTGACAAAATTTGGTACTAAATTGGATTTGAGTAGTGTAGGAAAGGGAACAATTGCAAATGCCTTTGAGAGGAATAAATGTTTTATTGAAAATTTCGTGGAGCATTTACAAAAGATGTAACTGATATTTAGTCAATAAACTATCCCACTCAGAAATGCATGTGCTGTTATCTCTATAACTCAATAAAATAAAAGCAAAAATAAATGACCACATGGATATTACAGAGTAAAATAAATCCATAATAAAGCGGGACCTTTGCTGTCTTAAATGACAACTCTTTAGCCAATGAAGAAATCCACTCTAAAATTATTCATTATTAGATGAGAAGTAGTATGTATCAGCTCCAATAAGGCACACAATAAAAGTCATGTTTGGAGACAATATCATAAGCATAAATGACTTCATTAGTAAGCCAAATGCAAGGAAAATAAATTAAATTGTGCTTTGATTTAAAATTAGATGAAGAACAAAAATGAAATCCTACACAAAGGAATAGAGAAAAACTGTCAAGAATACAAGTAAAGAACAATATAAGGGCCCAGAGGAGGGAAAATTATCCTGGAGAAAGAGGTGAAGTGACTGGTCCTTCGAAAGAAGAAACAAAGCAAATGAAACACAATAAAGAGAAAATAGAATTATGCAAAATTTCACTAAGAATTGCTGAATCTCAGCCAGATGTGGTGATGCACAATTGCAATCCCATAGCTCAGAAGTGGAAACAGGAGGATCAAGAATTCAAGGTCATCTTAGCTCGTAGTGAGTTTGAAATAAGTCTGAGCTATGGAAGACCCTATCACTGAAAATAAATAGATGAGAGAGAGAGAGAGAGAGAGAGAGAGAGAGAGAGAGAGAGAGGATAGACAAGATTAACAGGAATGCTAAGTCTCCCACCACCTTGATGAGAAACGTAGTCACTGAGAATGGTGTGTGGATCATATAGGAAGGAGTTTGTTTAATTTCCTACCTGGTGGCCCATGCTCGGGAGTCCTGAAACTAATTTCATGCAAAAAGACCTCATACTGAACAGCAGTGGTGGTAGGTGCATTAGGGACTCCTAAATGCCTATTTAAACTGGAAGCACAGGCTCCATGCTTATTAAGAGTTGGAGCCTTTGAAAGGAAATTAGGTCTTAGGAGGAACCTATGACAGAATTAGTGTCTGCATTAAGGTTCTCTGGAAGAATGTGAAAGACCGAGTGAGCAGATACTAAGGCAGGGGCGGGTATTATATTGACTTACACCATATGGTCATAGTGGCCCTACAATGGCTGTCTCACACCATAGAGGCCAAAAACCCATAAGTTGCTCAGTCCAGAAGACTGGGTGCCTCTGCAATCCCAATCTGGTGACAAAGAGCCAGATGATTCCTATAGAGCCGTGGTCTTCAGTCCACCCTGAAGAAGCTGGTATTAATATCAGTGAAGAAATCAGCACTCAGCGACAGTAGCTAAACTTGTCTGCAGAGTGAAGGAAAGCATGCAAAAACAAAAGCAAAACATTCTGCTGCGCTGCACATTTGGTGTGGGTCTTCCTATATCAGTTAAGGCAACCAAGACAATCTCACCACTGATGTGACTAGAGGCCGAGCTGGTGTAGCAAGTCCTTCACTCAGAAGTTGATGTAGCTAATCCTTCATTAGCTACCCAGAAGAGTCTAAGCCATAGCGAATTAGAGTCAACCACTACGATGTTCCTACAAAACAGAGAGAGCTAGCTTTATTCTACAAAAATGCTAGCAATCTGGCCTTGGATTTCCAGCCTTTGTAACTAGAAAAATAAATTTTCCTACTTGTGAGCCACCAGCAGCTCCGGTATGGATGGCCATGAGTTTTATTCTCATCAACTTACTGGTCCCTGATGATTGTTTCTGTGTGAAGAGCACACTAAGGGCTCAACAGGGGTGTCTTACAGAATTTTCAAAAATATCCCTGTGCTGCAGATCCTGTTGTCCATATTTTGAATAAACACTAAAGAAAACTGATTTTGACCGTTATTATTATAAAGAGTAATGGTGCCAATTCTCCCTCAAATTAATGTATAATATTAATAAAAGTTCAAGGAAATTCCAATGGAATCTAGAAACTTACTACAGTATGACATTTTCTGGGGAGACCTAAACAGAGGCTTCTTCATCTTAGATGAGGATCTGATTAGAGCCAAAGAACTGATTCCATCCAAATCTGCCAGAATGATCCAGGGAGTTCATCTCAGTTTGGAGCAGGAGCTTAGGTGAAGGGTTGGGTTACTTGTAAGAACATGGATAACTCATGACAGCTGCATTCATGAGATGTCCTTCCCAGTGTGGGTGACAACTCAGGAATGCTGCAACTCTAGAGTTCCCTGCCCAACTTGCAGATAGCTCCACCGGAGAAACCCCTTCTCTCCTGCATTGCAAATCTCTCCACCTCTTCTCCCCTGCATTGCAGATCTCTCCACCTCTTCTACCCTGCATTGCAGATCTCTCCATCTCCCCTGCATTGCAGATCTCTCCGTCTCCCCTCATTGCAGATCTCTCCACCTCTTCTCCCCTGCATTGCAGATCTCTCCACCTCTTCTCCCCTGCATTGCAGATCTCTCCATCTCTTCTCCTCTGCATTATAGATCTCTACACCAGAGTGATCTCTTCTTCATATAGTATAGATTTCTCCACTAATGTAACCTTTTCTCCCTGCATTCCAGATCTCTCCACCAGAGTAGACCTGTCTCCCTGCAATTAGAACTCTGTGTATGACCTTGGAGATGGTTTTCATGGCATTTCTAACTTCTGAGTCCATTTAGTTTCATCAGTTCCCTGTCTCACAAGCCTCTGTCTCAGAAAGAATGTTTCAAGACAGGGTTAATAGCTGCATCACACTTACCAGAGTATATTTTTGGGTTTTTCCCCTTGGGAAAAATGAGTAGACTAGGAGAGATTTGTTTTAATAAGAAAAAACTAAAGAAATGTTTCTCTAACAGATATTAAAACAATTCAGAACGCTACTGAAGAGCTAACCCAGAAAATATCACTCCAGGACAAAACAGATGTTAGGATATGATAAAAAGTTATTTCAGATCAGTGGGGAAATTATGAATTATTCAGGAAACAGTACTAGGGCAATTGGCTTCATGATCTGAAATTCAAAGGAGCATGGATGACTGACCAAATGAATAAATACATTATCATATTCTACTGCCTTTCTTTGTTCTGGTTAGCTACTCTTGAAGTAGAGCATTTTCTGAGACAGCAGCTGGCAGAATAAAATTATTATACATGTAGTTACTGTAGTCTTCGTGTGTCGTTTCCTTTCTGAGATGAATGAAGAAAAGAAGTGAAATGTCAGTGTCCCATGCAGTCTTCTTCACTTTCTGTCCGTGAGTGTCTGGACACCGGAGGTTTATTAGATATCTGCTGGTAGATGCCATTGGTAACAGAACACAAATGAGGCCAGTGATGAAGGTCAGAAGTCATGATTGCCAGGAACTCATCCCTGAAATGGTGAGGCTTGGGAAAGGATGGACTACCAAGGGAAACTTTGTGCAACAAAGGAACTTGAAACTGTTCTAGGGTTTTCTGTACATAGGAAAAAGGAGGAGAGGAGGAAATTAGAAGAAAAATAGAGGAGGTAAGGAAGAAATAAGGGGAAAGAAAGACAGTGCCTCTGAGAAGGAAGAGGGGTAAGTCCAGGGATAAGGTGGAGAAATGCAGGACACTGTGTGCAAAGGGATAAGAGGCATGGAGGCAGGGCAGAGGAGTACCACATGAGAGGAGGCAACAAACACTTGTAAGCAAGAGAGTGACCCAGAAAGATAGCTTAGTATTAAAGGAAGACACTCCTGTTAGGAGGACAGAAGACTGGAGAGAAATGAAATCAAGGGGCCTGACATGAAGGTTAACACCATAATCCAGATGTGACATGACAGGGAGCATGCAAAACTGATGATGCTGACAAAGTGTGAAGTGGTCATCTCCACAGCAAGCTGGAGTTCTATTACAGTCAGCATGAATGCCAAGGGCAGTGTTAAGTGTAAGACCTAGTTAGCATCATATAGTCAGGGGTAACCTTCCTTCCACCAGTGGTTCAGGAAGAAAACACTAGTAGTGGGAGCCTTTCTCTCACTTTTCCTTGGAGATGGCCTCCATTTGATTCATCATCCTAGTATGGAATTCTAATTCAAACTCAGTTTACATGTGTCTTAGAAGAACAAATCTTATCTGAGTACTTCAGTCCCAAGAAAATCAAAGGTCTTAGGTTTCTGTGTGTGTGCTTGCATGCCTGTGTGCGTGCATGTTTGTGTTTGTGTGTGTGTTTATAAGGAAGGAAGTGTGGATAAACAGAAGTAAATTATTCCTGAATTCTTATCAGTTCTAACACTGCACATTTGTGCCACTTTGAACAAGTAACTTCCCTGAATATCAAAGATACTATTTCCAACTTTGCAGAAATACTGTGAAACTTAAAGATTTGCCCATGCCTTAGCATGCCAGCCTAGTGTTAAATACATAAATGTTAAAGAAGTATCACTAACAACTGTGAACATGTTGCCTTGAACTATTGAGACATTGATTCCAAAGCAGTAACATTGCTTTCTCCTTAAAATTCAGTTATAACAACAGTCCTTATGACAAATAGCACAAACAATTGCTTTCTGTCTCCTTAATATAGTATAATCGAAGTCATCTTCTTTTGCTACATAAACCCCCTTTCTCCAAGAGTGGCACTACCAAATGCAACCTCTCTCCAGGACAGTTTGATGAAATGGTTTTCTGTAATTAGTTTTCACAGGGGAAAAATGAATAAAAGTCTCTCGTTGGGTGTCGGGGCTCTGCCGCTTCTCCAGACCCTGAAATTCCATTATTTATTCTGCATCTGGATGGTAAATGGGAGCATCTCACCAACAGTGTCTCCAGGCTGCCTTGAAGCTGGATTAGTAAGAGGACTAAGAGTGTGAGTAGCTTTCCAACTGCTAAAGGTATTTTCCTCATTTTTCATGTTGACATTTTCAAAATGAATTTGTCTCCTGTACTTTATGGCTCACTGCCAACTCTGCAATGGGAATCCCAACCAACAAGAGGACAAAGGGGCTGTCCCTGGCAACCCTCTACGAAGAGACGGGTAGTCTCCTACAAGGGTACACTAAGTAGTTGCTAAGTACCTCCTGCACTCACAGAACTGGACTGGACTCTGAAGAGAGTCCAGAGATATGTATGCTGATTTTTCTTGAGGAAATGGGGTTTACAGTTGAATACTGAGACTAATTATAAGAAATAAAGTAAATCAAATGTGTGGGAAGTGGGGTGCAGGGATCAAGGAACGAAAAGGAGTCTCAAGATCTAACATGGCCCATGATACTAGCTATTGATTTAGATCCCTCAGGAAGGTTTCAACCTCCCCGTATCCAGGGGTTTAACTAAAACCAATCAAACTGCAATCTCTGGCAATGGGACTCACCCAATAAGGTAATTCCACTGTGTAGGTAAGACTGAGAATCACCACTTGCCAGACAATGAGCTTGTTTCTTTTGCTTTTTTTATTTCCAAATTTGAGCCATAGTCAAAATTAGTTGAAGGCTATGGTAGCAGGAACAGGCTACAATGTGGCTGAGACTAACAGCAGCAGCTTATTGGCTCGTCTCCTGCCTCTGGTACTATTCCTGTTACCTCTCTCTCTTGTTTGACCTTACAGTTCAATCTGAATCGCCTGATCCTTCTCCCGTTCTTCCCCTTCCTTCCAGTTGGCTTGTCCCTAAGACCCATCTGGGAGATCAGCAAGTCCAACTGTCACTCAAGAGTACACATTGTTTAGCAGCAAGAGCGTCCTATCCCTCCCTCCATCTGAAGCCTCTCTGAGGCTATTGCTTTTCTGCATGTAAACATTAGTGAATTCTCATCACTTGTTCTAAAGTTGTGCCAAGATTTGTTTTAAGTAGACATGCACATAAATGATTACCACATAGGGATAAATCTATGTCCCAATCCCTGGAAACAGGAGTGTCCCACACACAGTAAGGGCTATAGAGGAAGAACTACAATTGGTCCAGAGAAAGCAGATAAGTGGAACAGACTGGGACATGTGTTTGGATCCTTGCAGAGAAATGTAAGTAAGGGGGTAGTCTCAGCAAGTTAGGCCCTGGGCTGTAAATGGTATATGAGTTTATTATTTTTCTCATTGCTGTGACAAAATATCTCATTAACGCAACTGAGAGAAGGCAGAGCTTATTATTAGCTTGGTGTCTGAGTATAGAATCCACCATAGCAAGAAAGCCAGGCTGCAGCAGCTTGAGGCAGCTGATCACATTTCCTCCATAGTCAGGAATGACAGGGGAGAGATGAATAAGTGGGTTCAGTTTGCATTCTCCCTTTTTCAAAAAAAGTTTTTTTTTGGTTTTATGAGACAGGGTTTCTCTGTTTTGGAGGCTGTCGGTCCAGCCTGGCCTCGAACTCACAGAGATCCGCCTGCCTCTGCCTCCCGAGTGCTGGGATTAAAGGTGTGCGCCATCAACGCCCGGCTTCAAAAAAGTTTAATACCAACTGTGTTGTGACAAACATTACAATAGGTAGGTAGAAATGACCATTATGAACAAGAATTGGAATATAAAAACTGAGTATGTTAAAATGAATGTCTTGAATACTTGAGAATTTTAAATCTAATGCTGATTTCTAATAATATGAAGGAAAAAATGCTGGATTCTAAAGTTGTAGTACTGTGCTCAACTTGACATTTAGAGACAAACCTTAACCTTTGTATTTCTTTTCATATATTCTCTTTCCCCTGAGTCCATGGAATCCACATTTAAGGTGGGTCTTCCTAACCACAATTAACCCATCTATAAATTCCATCATAAACCTTCTCAGAGGTTGGTCCAGATCTGGTCAAGTTGATGATTATTGTTAACCATCTCAGGAGTGCTGGAATGATTTGTAACAAGATGACAATTAGCTTGATATACAAATTTGATCAAAGGAGATTGCTGGATGACACACTAGCAAAGAAGTTGTTTGCTACCTCTGAAGATTAGATAACCCTGGGAGAGGCTGAAAAGCAGAAAGACAGGAAATGAGAAAATATTGCCAGTATACCAGGACCCTTAAGACCTGTAGATAGCATCCATTTCCTACTCATTCCTATCCACACCACCACCTCTCCTCTTCCTGTGAGTTCCTTTAACTTGGTAGACACCTTATAAGTAGACCTTTCACAAGGATATAGCACATGCCTGTACTCCTACACTTAGGAGGGAAAGTCAGAAAGTTGGGAATTCAAGGCCACCCCTGCCACATACCTGACTAAAGGATATCCCAGGCTATCAAGCATCCTTTCTCAAATAACAAATAAACAATCCTTTCACTAAGCTCCCTAGTTAGCTGTAGAGTGGCCATCTTTCCCATCAGACCCTACATTGCAGCTACTAACCTCTTTTTGCCCTGAGTCACATAAATCCCACTGTACCACACTATTTGTATCATTAAAATCCTTTTAAAGAACAAGTTATTCTTGGTACCATAGAGCAGCCTTTTCATTTAGAATGATATTTCTACGATTTATTAATACTAGTTATGAAGAGAAGTCAACCATAACTAATTTTCCAACATTTTCAGTACTTCTCCTTGGTCTTATTTCTAAATGCCTCAAAAGTCAGCTCCATGTTCAAAACTAATGTTCTCTGATTAAGGATGTGAACAACACACACACACACACACACACACACACACACACACACACACACCGCTCAACAACCACCCTTTGGGAAAGTCTGTGGCATTTTCTTTTCTTTTCAGCAGCAGTATATTGAATGGTCTCCAGACAGAGTTGTGGGGACTCCAAGAAGAGCAGACCCTGATGAATTCCAAGCTCATGAGTTCTTTCCTCAAACCTTCAGCATCATTTGGCTGTTTTGATTGCTTGCCTCAAACGGGTTAGTATCCACTGCAGTTTTACCACATGGTCACCCAGTCCTCTTACTCATAACTGCTACTTGTTTATTCTCCTGTTCTCAGCTAAAAGAATGGGAGGTGAATAGATGAACTGGATGAATGAAAGAGCATTGATAACAACTCTTCTTGGGCATCAGCTCTTCTACTGGCGGACCATCATACAGCCTTGACTTTGATTTTGGATCTCTTTTCATAGTGAGAATGCATTAATTAACCAGACTTGGTGACCTTGAGTAAGAGATGTCATTCAGCAGATCTAGTCTCTCCTGGGGGAATCTTACATAATATCTGACTGGTTTTTTTTTCCTCTCCAAAAGGTTGTGATAAAGAGCAAATGCCATTGTAAATCCATCAACACTATGGAAATACAGTGAGCTGCATCAATTTTTGGTTACTTAGAAAAGATAATCTGCCATGTAGCTATATATCTATAGGTGTGTGTGTGTGCATGTGTGTGTGTGTGTGTGTGTTTACATGTTTATATATGGGTAAGTTAAAGGAAAACATTGACTTGTGTGTATTTGTTATGTAGCTGGCCACTTCATTTTGTTCTATTATTCTCCTGTTTTTCACAGTCTTTCAATTTAATCTTCTGCATATATAGAAGAGTATTTACCCAGTTTCAATATTTACTGGGCTTAGCTCTCTACCTGGGGAGTTGAGTTTTCACAGTAAAAGAGATTTGGAAGTGATCTCAAAGTAGTGACTAGAAGGCAGACACCAGTACTGTGTGTGAATAATAAACAGCTTAAACACACAAGGACTCGGGCTGTGGGTACAGATTCTGAGAGTGTGAATGGGAATGAGTTCAGAACAGGAGAATGGAATCAGGGCCGAAATGATCATGAAATGGAGGCTTCCAAAGGTATTTGCAACAAGCCTGGGTTAGTGCAGGCTTGAACTTTGAAGTTCCTTAGGTTGACAGACTCATTGTCTGTATAAAGACAGCTAGATCCAACAAGACAGGAATCATCTGGTGCTATTGTTTAAGTTAGTGGCTAAGCCAGAACTACAGTGCAACCCAGAACTCTTTGTACTCTGGCTGCAGTGAACTAAAGGGAAGGAACCAAGCAAGAAGTCAGAAAAACAGTATCTTTAGCATTTTTATACCCCCTTTGGTTGAAGAAGGGTACAGCATTTCACCCCCACATTTTTACAGGGACATAGGGAAAGCAGTGATAGATGGATAGATACATGGATAGATAGATAGATAGATAGATAGATAGATAGATAGATAGATAGATAGATAGGATGGATAGATAGGATGGATAGATGGTAGGTAGGTGAGAGAGAATTAAGGAAAATATAAAGGAAGAGACAGGAAGAAGGAAGGAAAGAAGGGAGGGAGGGAGGGAGGGAGGGAGGGAGGGAGGAAAACACTATGCCATCAAGTTCTTTCCCTTCCATGAATCAACCATTGGGCCCTGGAGAAGCCCACTTGATTCACTTGCTTAGCTATTGTGTGTTTCAAAATGCAAAATGCACCCCTTAGAATAGAGTCTGTCACCAGCCCATGGATATGTTTTGATTTTTTTCTATGTGGCATAAAGGTTACAATTATTTGACTGCATTTAGAAATTTTGAAACTCCTGCCAACCTGGGCGAGAATGCCCCATGATACTAGCTGCCAGTATGGGGAGGTATAGCCCATTGTCTGGCATTGTCTCCAACCTCCTCATTCACTCAAGTTGCCCACCTTTCCCCAATGGACTTATGAGTTGCCAGAAGCCTGTGGTGCTGATCCTTGGTGTAATCTCAGCAAATACATCTCAAGCATAGCTCATCTACATGTCGGAGTCCCTGCAGGGGAGACTGAGGACCTGAGAGAACAGAACTGTGTTAAGCCACCTCCACGGAATAGTCTTTTAGTACACTGTGAAGATGTGTCACTTGGATTGGTTTAATAAAATGTTGAAGCCGGGCGGTGGTGGCACACGCCTTTAATCCCAGCACTCAGGAGGCAGAGGCAGGCAGATCTCTGTGAGTTCGAGGCCGGGCTGGACCGACAGCCTCCAAAACAGTACAGAGAAACTCTGTCTCATAAAACCAAAAAAAAAATGTTGAACAGCCAATAGGTAGGCAGGATTTTCAGGGCAGAGAGGATGCTGGGGAAGGGGGCCAGAGTCACATGGACACAAAGAGGAAGCAGGAAAATAGGATGTACTGTTCATAGATGAGGTAAACAAACCTGAAGGCAGCACAAAGATTAATAGAAATGGGTTAATTTAAATTATAAGAGCTAGTTAAAAACAAGCATAAACTACCCGCCAAGCTGTCTTAATAAATAATACATCCCATGTCATGATTCGGGAACTAGCTGGCAGGACAAAGAGAACTCTGCTTACATATTTCCTATTGTCCCTACATAGCTCCTTTCCTGCCATCCCAGAGCCCCTACCTGTCATTTGGATGCTCTATCTCTTCCCCAAGCCAACTGGCCCTGCTTCTGCACAGCATGGCTCAGGAATGAGCAAGTGACAAGCTCAGCTTCCCTGGCTCTATTCCAGAACAAATCCCTCTTCTCTGTCTTTATAAACTCCAGGGTAATAAACAATCGACAACAAGTGGTCACCATTGTGTACAGAAAGAGAAACCAGTATTGACGCTGGCTGCTCTGACTGCTAGTGGCTCCTGCAGCCGGGAAGAGAAAATGAGCACAGATTCTATCCAAGGACAAATAACATCCAATGTAAGCTGGCATAGCCACCCTAACAGCCCTGTGCAGAGGAGGCTAGGAGACATTGAGAAGTCAGGAACAGGAAGACAGGAGGAGATAAGCCTGAAGCCAGAATAAGAGCTTTGAGACCAAGCATTATGAACTTTGAAACAGTGATGGAAGGTAGCAGTCTGAGGGACATCCATGAAAAAGCAGGAATATATGCATCTCAAAAAGAGGAAATAGGGTTGCTGGGTAGACTAGAGACCCATACAACAGATGGGGAAGCAAAACTTAACTATGAGACTGAGGTATAGTAAGTGGGCATAACTGTAGGCAAACTGGACCACAGACTGAATAACAACTAAAGCCCCAAGGTCACAGGTTCTAACACTCCTCCAAATCTAAACTCCAGTGTGAGAACAGTTGACAGGGCAGACTCCTTGCCTATGTGGAACAAGATGATCATGGACAAATTTAGAACCTCCTACCATCCAACCAAGTGATCCTCATTGCAAAGTCTGCAATGGGCAAGCTCGATTATCAACTTGACTGTGTCGAGAACTAACTAGGAGGCGTGTGTGTGTGTCTGTAAAGGCATTTCCAGAGAGTATTAGCAAAGTGGGGGAGACACAGTCTTAAGGTAGACAGAAGGCCTGCATGAATCAAATGGAAAGGACAGAAGAAACCCACTACCACAGGCACATGTTCATATTCATATTCCCTACCTCCTCTCCTGGATGTCAGGGGTGGACAGCTTTTCACCACAATACTCTGCCTGATCATGGGACCAACCATAATGGACCTAGTCAACCATGAACTGAAACCTCTGTAACCATGAGCCAAAATAAGCCTATCCTTGTTAAATTGTTTTTCTCATGTTATTTGCCACAGTGCCAAAAAGATAACTGAGTCTTTAGTCATTAGGCATAGGGTACCCAAGACTAGCCTTTGTTGCAGGCACAGATTACTATAGCCGACTAAGTAGGCTCTAACATTGGGAATCAGACGGTTTTCCTTAGATATGCTTTTGTGAGCTTATCTCAATGAGATGCTTGTGGGTGCCAAGGTAGAACTGAGAAAGACTGGGCAGCCAACTCATGATTCTCTGGGGTTCTCAATCAAAACTCTTCAAAGGAAGCCAGCCCTCTGAGTCTTGTCAGGCTCAGAGATACAATTCACGAGTTCGCTCACTCCCTCTGCTCCTACATATTCTATCACTGCGTGTCGATGCCAAACAGGAAACTGGAAAAAGAAATCCTCTGACTCAGTGTTTCTCTTAAGTTTCTGGGGATCCTCTGTAAGAAATGGGATTGAGGTCTATACCACCCTTTCACACCATTTCCAAAGTGTAGAGCCACTGGGCAGATGATCAAAGTCCAGGTGTAGTTCCTACCACCTTGGATAAGGCTGTGTTTCCATACCATGGAAGAATAGAAAAGCCAAGCAAAAAAGAGGTTCAAGGACAGAGAAAAGCTGTTTAATAGAAAGCATAAACATATTTGTGTGCTCTTCATGATCTAAAGTTAGAATAATATAAGGGTCATCCCTGTCCTCAGGGAAGTCTCAAGACACCATGAAAGACAGACATGTGCATACACCATGACAATCTGATGTGACAAGGATGAAAGGAGAAGTAAGATTTAACTCTTTCAGGAAATGAGGATGAGTATAAAGATGTTTGCCATGGAAAAGAATGAGAAGATGGGAGATTTCATGGAGAAGCACACAGGGACATGACCCTGGAAAAAAAGAGAAGTCAAAGCATGTCTGGAGAGAATCAAAATATGGGAAGACATAGCACCCCAAGCAGAAGCAAAGGCGTAACCATAGGTCACAGGATGGTAGACAGTGCCATCAGAGATGGAAAAACAGATTATCTCCTGGGTGCTGGGTGCTGGTAGTTTGATAGAGGGGCTTCATTTCAGTTCAACATGAATTTGAAGACTTCTAAAATTTACCATATCCTTAAGCTAATTGATACATATTTATTCCCAGATCTATTGCTGTCATCATGTTTTCTTTATAAATAAGATTGTAATCCTCCAGTTGCCTTAATATAATCTTCTTTACCTTGAACCCCTTCTTATATATTGCAATACCCAGAAGGTGTAGTACTTCTGCCTGCGTCATATCTGTCTAACCTTACCTTCCATTTCTCTCTAATCTTAAGAAGGCAGCTCTGGGCTGCATCTTTCCTTGTGTTTATTGCTCTGATATCTCTCTGCCTCCATAATCTGCCCAGAGTCTGGGCTAAATGTAATCTGCTTTCTACAGAGATGCCTGAATAGTCTTTACAAGATGAAAATCTATATGTCACCTAGTTACAAAATCTTCCCCATACCTCAACACTAGATTTTATGAGAGATAAACTATAATTCTTCAGTATATCACAAAAGAACATTTACTGTCTAACACACACACACACACACACACACACACACACATCAGAGAGTGGAACCTATTCCTCAACCACTCTACCCACTCATGAGATAAGGACTCAAGGGGGACACTGAGATAGATTGTCCTTTAGGGTAAGAGATTTAGTAGAGGAGTTAATAACAACATAGAGAGGCAATAAGGCAGAGGCTCTTAGTAGAGTTGGGGCCCATAGGGCAATGTGGGGTAACCTGTTAGAAGTTTCCCATGCAATGTGATTAATGAGCCTACAGTACACACCTGCAGTCAGACTGCCTCTGATCGCTGGCAGGCAGGGACCCTTTGGTGAATGTATGCATGTGATCTGTTACTGACTTTCGTAGACTCACAGAGTTTCTGAGACCAGAGCCCTGATCATTGCTGTATTTCAGCTACAATTTTTTCCATGTATCATCCAGATAACTCTGGGCCTCACTTCTAAAAGCAGCTCAGGTTTCTCTGTCTCTGAGAAATGAGTGTAGAATCTCCACCTGTGATGAATGCCTCTAGTGTTTGGCTACACTCTTCTAAGAGTAGTGCCTCCACAAGTAGGCTATTCCCAGACTGACAATCCAATGACTGATCACCCCGATGCCTGCACTACCTAGCAGAGTGCAGAGAGATAATATGGAACATTTTCAAATGAATAAATGAATGGTTAAATCACCCCAACAATAGAAAATTCATGCTTCTGCAAGGTCATTAGCTGAACCATATGAGTGAAACAGACACAAGACCCTTATAAGAAGCTTGGAGAATCAGGTAAATGAAATGCCATCAAATTATTAATTAATGTCTTCCGTTCTTATTTCTCTGAAATTGGAACCATGTGAATGAATATATATGAACATGTGTAATTATAGTGACTTACATGTGTAATTGTAGTGAATTACCCTGCAGGTCTCCTGGTGCTAAGTTCATAGGAGCAAGATGTTGGTTTCTATCTGTCTTCTCTGTGGTGTCCTCCTGGCAGCATCAGATTAGACAGGCAAACCAGCTAAAGATTCCACTCCTGTTATGATGCATCTCTTGTCTGTGGTTGAACAGTCTATTCTCACAAATGTTGGGATTCTCCAGTGGGATTCCTGGGTAGACAGTCCTGTGATATTAGATGAGATGAAACATGGTATTGCTAGCTTTGAAACTATATCACATCCTAGGAATCTACATATTCCTCTTGTTGGTCCTCTATCCAAAGAATTAGTTGGTAATACTAAATTGTCTGTAATTTAATTTAACAATTAAAAAAATATATAGGGAAAATCACTTTTATATGCATTATCATGTCAAGAATCTTGAATTAGTAAATGCCAGTGAGTTGTATTTCTAGAAAGTTCTCAAGATGTCCTTGCCATGTACTAACCCTTAGTACAAACCATTCCTGATGACACTGCAGCTGTGCCTATCATAGACCCAGAAAAGGGCACAGTGAGGACAAAGTCCGTCAGCCTATGGTAAGAATGCTCAAAAGGTGTGTCCTAAAAACTGGGCATGGATGTCTGTAAGCTTTGTAAGAGACATAAAATGGACAGACGATGAGACGGCAAGATGCTAGTTCAAATCTAAGATTCACTGTTGTATAAACTTAATAAAATTTATTAGCTTTCTCAGACTCCACCTCTATCACGTATTAACTAATGAATGTCTCATGAATTAGTGAGATAAGCAAACACAATAGTGTGTAATAGTGCCCAGCAAAATTCTTATTGTTTAATGAGCAATTGGTAACAGTCTCTTCCTCTCTTCCTCTCTTCCTCTCTTCCTCTCTTCCTCTCTTCCTCTCTTCCTCTCTTCCTCTCTTCCTCTCTCTCTCTCAGGGACAGCTGTATTAATGGGCATTTACTCAGATATTGGCATTTGTACAAAGATTCAACTATTTTAAATGAATAAATTATACTAAATTTATTTATTATGATTTGATAATTTAATAGTACCAGTATTTTATATACTAAAATTTGTTATAGGATAAATCTCATGTAAAGAATTATTAGTAGAGGCAAGATGACTTATTAAGATTCCACAAAACCTGAATTCAATCCTTCATGCTCACTCATGAGACAGTTGACTGCTCCCTGACACCCAGGTGTCTGAGGTCAGGCCCTAGGGTCTGATCCAGCACCTTGATAAACAGCTTTGGTATAAATGGGTCTCATTTTCTCAGCAGCTTATTTCAAGTCAGGTATTGGGAATATGGACATTTGGTAAAACAGTTACCCAAACCAGACATACTATCTGTTAAAAACAGCTTTTTTATGGTATCACAGAACCATAAGGATACAAGTTGTATATTTAATGCTTATTTTAGTACGGGCATGAAAGTGCAATAATACTAGATCCAGAGTCAGGGTAATGAACTTATCTATCACCTCCCAAAGATTCTTTACATGTTAAGATCTATTTTTATTACATTTATTTATTTATTTAGTGTGTGTGTGTGTGTGTGTGTGTGTGTGTGTGTGTGCAGGTAAAAATCAACGCGTTAAGTATTTAGTCTTTTCTTCTATTGTGTGGGTCCTGAAGGATGAGAACAGGGCTTCACAAACCTAGATTAGAAAACACAATACCACTAACAGATTTGAGGCATCAGTAGAATGCTCAGACTGTAAACACCCAATTACAAGCTATTCATGACTCCACAAGTATCCAAGTACAGGGTTTGGAGTGTTCCACCATGACATTGAATTACAAACAGCCAGTCTTTCATTTCTCTCTGACCTACCCACTCAAACTCCTTTACTACTGGCCAATAATATGGTCATGGGTTGCCCCTTACTCCTTGTCAGTCAATCTGCAGCTCTTCATTTTTGCAAAACTCTTCTTTAAAAGTATTGGCACCTATATATGTCACATGTCATAAAAATTGAGTTCCTGGACTCTTAAGACATGGAGCTCCTTAATTACAAATGGCCCCCTGGTTAAAGGTGAATGACAACAGAAAAACTGAGAGTAAACTTATGTCTGTAAGGATGAAGGTGGCTCTTGTACTCTGACCTAAATTACTTATTGAAGATTAATAAAAATTAAAGTGAGAACCTCCAAGACTTTACTAGATTCTGTAATTTATTTTCTCCCCAGTGTCTCTGTTCTGCAGTTCTAGGAAATCCCATAAAGAAGCCCTTATTTCAGTGCAGATCCTCATGTTGCTCCTCAGTAAACAGTAAGACAAGACTGCCCATGCTTCTTAACAGTCTTCAGTCAGCCATGGCATTCACTGGGTATCGTTCTCACTGTTATCTGTATTTAAACATTTTTCATAGAATATCCTTTCCCTCCCCAAGTCCTCTCATATTCTCCCCTACCTTCTTACATTCTCTCTATCTATCTATCTATCTATCTATCTATCTATCTATATCTATCTCTCTCCTGTCTCCCCAGTGTGTATCTGTCTGTCTGTCTCTCTGAGAAAAATACCAAAACAAAGCAAAGGCCAACAAAAATATATTCAAAATCCATTTTGCCATTAATAGTTATGTTCATCACAGAGTATTTTACTAAGTATTTTATTAATTCTGGAAGACTACTTCAGTGAGGGAGCTCAGTTTTATTCCAGAGTATTGGGTATATATACATGATTGGGGGCAGTGGCTGGAGAATAGCTTAATTTGCATTAAAGACCATGCTTCTATCATAAAGTTCCTTGTACGAGTCTTAGTTATCATCTGTGGTAGCATGGTCCTATAGCAAAGCTCCTAGTACAATGTTTAATTACCATATGGGCAGCAGAGGGAAAGCTTCTGCAGGGAACTGTGTTAAGGGTTATACTAGAGATAAGTAAGGCATTCAGGTGTACAAACTGTCTCCAAATAAAGTAAGGTCAAGAACATGGTGCCTTCCACCAGAGGTGGGGGTAGTCCTCCATGTTTCCAAACTTGGAGACAGCTTTCAGGCCATGGTAGACTATAACCTCCAACTAGCAGGGCTTCCCAGCAAAGCCTAGACCATCCACTGGAGCGTGGTGGACCTTCCAGGACCCACAGCCTTAAAGAATACTAACTCTCCTTCTCCACTCCAGAATCCATCAAATGTCAAATGTCGATAGCTTCTCAGTTACAGTAGAGCACTCACAAACTCATTTTTATTCTGTGCTGGATAGTTTTATGTCAACTTGACCTGAGTTATAGTCATCAGAGAGGAGAAAGCTGTAATTAAGAAAATGTCTTCATAAGATTGGGCTGTAGGCAATCCTGTAAGGCATTTTCTTAATTAGTCATTGATAGGAGAGGGCCATGGTGAGTGGTGCCATCCCTGGGCTGGTGGTCCTGGATCATAAAAGAAAGCAATTTGAGAAAGCTAGAAGGAATAATCCAGTAAATGGCACCTCTCCATGTCCTCTGCCTCAAGTGTTGCCCTGTTTGAGTTCCTGCCCTGACTTCCTTTGATGATGAACAGCAATGTGGAAATTTAAGCCAAATAAACATTTTCCTCTCCAAGTTGTTTTGATCTTAGTATTTCATCACAGCAACAGTAACCCTAACTAAAACACATTCCATCCTAGAATGGCTTGATTATGTAAAGACAACTACAGTTTCTATGAGTCCAAGGGGTACAGTGAATTGAGTAAGAAAGAAAATTTTAAATGTATAGAATTTCTATAGAATATTTTAAGACATTTATTTTTATTTATGTGCATAGGTATTTTGCCTGCATTTATGTCTATGTACCACCTGCATGCTTTGCCTATGGAGGCCAGAAGAGGGCGTCAGAGACTCTGCAACTGGAGTTAAAAGTTGTCAGCTGCCAGGTGAGTGCTGGGAACCAAACCAAGTTCTCTGGAAGATCAGCCAGTGCTATTAACTACTGGGCCAGCTCTCCAGTTCCCAGAATATTATTTCATCTACCTTTTCGTTTTGTAAATGTCTGTCTATTTTGATTATTATTTTCAAAATCTAGACTTTAAGTGATACGAAAAGATGCTGCCTGAAGACATTGTTGTAAGACTGATGAAGTATTCATCTCACTAAGACATTTGTTTCTACAATGACATCTCCTAACAATTGGACAATGAATATTTTCCTCCTCTTTAAATTTGCCAAATAAAATGTTGATTAAACTTTTTCTCAGGTAAGTGAAAGTCAAATAAAAGTTTGAGAGCTGATGGATGACAGAGCACCTATTATTATACATGGAAACAGCTAGGAAACTAACCAGTCTCACTCATCAGAATGAGAATTGACATGGCATAGCGTCCTGATGATGATGCTACTGAAAGACAGTTTTCAAACCAGTGTTCCGCAGAATCCTCCCCTGAGAATCCACATGAAAACAAGCAATCTGTAGATAGGAAGTCAAAGAATTCCACTCCTAAAGTATGATCAAGTGATCATGTAAAGCCCTGGAAAGAGGTATCATTCAATTTCACAATGTTTTTCCTACACAAACTTGCAAATTTTTGTTTCTATACCACCAGCTCCAAAAAAGGATGCTTACAGTCAAACATGCTTTCAACTGAACATCCCCAGAGCTGTGTGGGCCAAGAATCAGCTCTCCGGTAATGAGATGCTAGTGATGATTAATTTGGAGCATCAGCCTGAAGATTTAAATGGCCATAGAGATAAGTCTCATGACATATCTGTGAGAGAATTTACTGATGTGTGGATAGAAGTGGGCAGTTCCATCCTTGATGTCAATGGCACCAATTCCTGGCCTGAGATCCTGGACTGAGTGAAAAGAAGAATGTGATCTGGGTACTGAATCCATCTCTCTCTGCTTTCTAGCTACAGGTGCAGTGAGGACCGCAGTGGAACCATCTGCCTCATCTCTAACTGCCATACCTTTTGCACTGTGAGTCAAAATAAGCACTTCCTTTTTTGTTAAGGGCCTCACCCTCCCTGGGGATCAGAGTGGGGATTGAATGGGGCATGGGGAACCTGGTGAGAGGGGCTGGAGAGGAGGGGAGGGAGAGGGATCTGGGATTGACATGTGAAAGCAAGCTTGTTTCTAATTTAAATTTAAAAATGAAAAAAATAACTTGCTTTTGTCAATTATCTAATCACAGCCACAGAAAAAAATAACAATGCCCTTTCTTAGGTTCTATGAGGTAATTGTGTTGCAATTGGTAAGCCCTACAGCTCAAAAGAATATCAAGGGAATACTTCCATGCAGCTTGAAGAGTTCATTTTGTCATAGAAAGAAGGCCTGTTACAGCTTGAAGGATCATAGACTTTAATTACATTACACTCTCCAAAAATAAATAATCAATGCCTAGAAAATCAGAGCCTCTTTGGTAACCCATAAATAAATTAGTACATAATTCAACACATTTCCCCTTATTGTTTAATACATAAAACATCATCCTGAGGTCCTTTCTTCATTTTTGTGTTCATTGTCTCTTTTCCATCTTTTCCTCACTAACCTTAGATGATTTGCTCCTGACAAAATACAAATATAAGAATGCTAAACAACGTTCCAGTACTTCATCCCTCAGCACACACCTCTGAGCCCCACACAACTTGGAATTTTGTGCTTGAAGTTACTTATTCTGTAATACTCTTTTAACACCCTCTTCCAAAAACAAAAGTCCTGTCTTTCCTTTAAAATCTAATTTTCAATTTATTATTATTTCTTTAAAGGGTCATCCTTAAACATTTACATCCATACCAGGCAGACATTGCTGGGAAACTACATCTAATTGGCAGATAGCAATGCACATTTATGTCTTGTTCATTGAGTTTTGAAGTTGCTGATCTAACTTGGGTTCAGAGATGATTGTGTTTCAATCTAGAATTCGGTGAGTCTGAGTCAGCTCTGTGTCTCTCGTCTTCTTCCGAAGATAATCATGTTAGCAAGGGCCACGGTCACATGGATTACAAATCAGGCAGCCATATACACAATTTCACAAGTGCCATTCCAGCCTCCCATGACCTTATATTCACTAAGATCCATTGGTGAAAGTAGACGGATGGTAGACTAAAATAAAGGGCAGGAAATACAGCTTTTCCCATGGAGTTGGAATGATCTATGTAAGTCACAGCAAAGGCCATGAACACAGAAGGGGTCAGGAATGTGCATCAACTATTCAGTACACTTAGAGACTAACTATGTTCCCCAGTCCCATCCCTACTAACTCTGAATCATGTTTGTGTTTCCGTGTTGCATGCAAATGTGACATAATAGAAGGACTTGGACAGTCTGCAGTTAGTGGCAGGATCATTGTACTCATGTGTTCACAGAAGCCATGGCTAACTCAAACATTCCAGCACAGATAAGGAAGGGGCTTATGAAGCACAATGGAACAGCTATTGGTAGTTGATTGCTCTCAGGGACAGAGAGTCGGATTTCCTCGGGAAGGTAGCCCCTGGGAGATTACTCATATTCCAGTGGACAGTTTAAGCAGCACAAACTAAACTCAGTGGGTTTTAAATGAACAAAAGAGGATATGAGGGGAGAGGAAAGTTGTGGTACAGTCTGGAAAGAGCTAGAAAGAGAGAATGGGAATGGGTATGATCAAAATTCATTGGACACAAGTATGAAACTCTCAAAGAAAACAGAAATGTTTTTAAATAATACTAGTACAATTCAGTGACTACACTTAACACCAGGTGGCACATTAAAATATTTAAGGATAAAATCCTAGCAGAACTTCTAAACAAAAACAAATATATATTAATAATTATCCTGAATTCACAAGGAGGAAAGCACCAGAGAAATAAAATGTAAGTTTGCTAAGACCACAAACCTCATAATGAAGCATCAAACCAGAGGCTAATTCCAAACTCTTCTGTTTGTTTGTTTCAACTTATTGTAGTTATTTCTAGTTATTATTTACTTTTGAGGTTTCTCCCCTTTCATCCCACAAAACCCTCTCATGTGCCGTCCCCCAACTCTCTTTCAAATTCGTTGTTTCTTTTTTCATTAAGTGTTATTGCATGCATATGTTTTTGTATATGCATATATATTCTAAAATATAAGCGACTCAGTGCATACAATGTTACTCATGTGTGTTTTCAGGGCTGATCATTTGGCACTGGACAACCAATTGGTGGGCTCTTCCTGGGTAGAACCACTCACAGCTTCCCAATCCCAGCTTTACTTAGCTGCCTATAGTTCTTAGTGTAGGCTGAGGCCTCAAGCACTTTTTCCCACATCTCTTAGGGACATCAGAAACTATACTTGTATAGTCTCACCAGCACAACCACCTAAAGGCTTTTGTCTCTCACTAAACCATAGTGTCACGTATGTGCCATGTCAACCACAGCTCTGGGGACTTAAACCTAACTGAGGTGTCCAGGAAATGAAGAAAAAAACAAGCAAATGGACACATGAACAGAAAGGTGCAATTGGCTGGTGTGGTGATTTGAATAAAAATGCCCTCCATAGGTTCATATATTCAATGCCTGGTTACCAATTGTTGGAATTATTTAGGAAGGATTAGGAGGTGTAGTATTGGAGAAGGTATGTCACTGGGAGTGGGCTTGGAGGTTTCAAAAACCCATACCAACCAGGTCCTCCTCCTTCTCCCTCCCTCCCTCTCCCTCCCCCCTCTCTCCCTTCCTCTCTCTCTCTCTCTCTCTCTCTCTCTCTCTCTCTCTCTCTCTCTCTGTCTCTCTCTCTCTTTCTCCCTTTGTGTGTGTGTTTCTCTCTCTCTGTCTCTCTCTCTCTCTTTCTCCCTTTTTGTGTGTTTCTCTCTCTGTCTCTCTTTGTCTCTCTCTGTGTCTCTCTCCCTCTCTCTCTCTCTCTCTCTCTCTCTCTCTCTCTCTCTCTCTCTCTCTCTCTCTCTCTCTCTCTCTCTCTCTCTGCCTCCTGCCTGCAGATCACATTGCAAGTTCTCAGCTACTGCTCCAGCACCCTGCATATCTGCCTTCTGTTATGCTCCCCACCATGGTAATAATGGACTCGCCCTCTGGAAGTGTAAGCAAGCCACTAATTAAATGCTTTCTTCTATTAGCTGCCTTGGTCATGGTGTCGCTTCACAGAAAAGTAACAGTAACTAAATCATGTGGTCTGGAGTCTCTGCTGAAGAAAACATAGCACAGCACCTGTGAAAGCTCTCTGTATTTATTATATAGAGTTTAATTTAGAGGTGGGGTTGTTGCATCCAGTTGAACAAGGAGACAGAGTTATTACATGCAGATAAACAAGGAGGTGGGTCATATGGTATGCACGGGACTAAAAAAACAGCTCATCTCAATAAGCACAGTCTCTATAGAGAAGCAGTCTTCAGGCCATAAAAACTGGGGAAAGGGGTATTGGGGGGCAATGGTTGATGCTTTCTGTGCACACTATTGGCAATCGCACTTGGACCAAGGAATATTTTGCCATGCCTCTGAGCCTCAACAGGGAGGAAGGTTTTGCTGTTTCTCCATGGTTCTGGGAATCTAGAGTCTTTGACATGGCCAGCTCATGTCAACAACACACATTCGCTCTGGACTTTACTCACTCAGGGCATTCTCTAGTTCCTAAACATAAGGATATAGATGATCAAAACAAGGCATTATCTGATTTGTTTCTCATCAATCCAGTAACTAGAGCAGAACATGATTGATAGTAGAAACTCGATAGTTACTGAATTAAATTTTACCAGTTCCAATTTGTCTTTCCGGTTTATCTGTCACTTTCCTTCTAAGTAGCCTCTCTGTTTAACCCTCTTCCTGCCATTTATATCACTTGGCTACTCAATAACTAATACTCTATCATTTTCCTCAAGTTAATTTCCCTCTAGATCATATATAAAAAATGCAGGAGTTTAGAATGCATAATATTTCAGTGTGGTTACCTCCATCCATAACTAGAATGAGTTTGATGGCATCTGTCTTCCAGGGGTGCCTGGGGGCCTTTGTGAAATGCATCTTGTCTGCTAAGTGACAACTAATGATTTCCTATGAAATACATGTTTTATTTATTATCATAAACATTCTTTCTAGAATGATAGTTGTAATGGCCAGAATGGCATTCTATACATCACAAATACAGAGTCTAGTAGGAAAGTTTGTGCATTTCAATCAAAAGATCTGTGCTCTGTCAAATCCGTTCATCCTCTTCACGCTTTCCCCCTTATTGACCTCAGCTCTCAGCTGGTAATCCATTCACTCCCCTCACACACTTCCTCTTCCTGGCCTCGGCTCTCAGCTGCTCAGTTGATGATCTGTGGTCTTGTCAATTTGCAGGACTAAAGTCCTGTGTGAAAGCATCTATTAATCATAAGTCTATAGTAAAAATGCAAGACTCGCCAGTCACTAATGAAGCATAAAGAGTATGCACCCATAGAGTTTATGTATAGAATGTCCTTTAATGCCCAGTAAATTTTCAAAGGACAGGTTTTTTTCAACTTCAAAAAAAAGGTGCCTATAACTCTTCTACAATTTTTGGCACATGAAAAGGAAATATATGAATGTAGATATTCTTAAAGAAGAAAATGCAAATGCAATTTATTTCATATGTTCAAAGCAGTTCTGTCAATTTAATGTATCACTGGTATTTAGCATAACCATAGCACATGCATGCTATACAATATATATTTAAGATGACTTAGTTCTCCTGTATAATCTCACTTTTGCAACCCAACCTTCCACCTTTACCCTGAGCACACTGGGATCCAACATACTCAACTATAACTCAAATGTAATTGATTAAAATTAAATAATGGTCAATTTCAAGTAATTAAAATATTATAACATCAATTAAGGAAAATGAATTTAGCTAGTGTAATGAAATTGCATCTGAATAAAACATAGGTGTATTCCAATTCAGAGGATATTAAAATGGGTATATTTTGCTTAAATTTAAATAGATCATAACATGCTTTGTGTTCAGTCTTATTCCACTAGAATTCTGTCATCAATATGAAATGTATTACTTTTGAATGTCAATAAAAACATCCTTTTGGTTAGCCTGACAGAGTCTCAAAATAAGTTCTTTTATTTTCATTCAATGAACAGCATTTTACATGCTGTATATAAAAATAGTTGACCAATACAAAACATGGATATTTTGAGCTTTTCTGTTTTGTTTTATTTTGTATTTTTAAGAGACAAGGGAACATGAAGTTGCATGGTTAAGGGAGGAGGGAGGATCTGAGAAGAGCTGGGAGACAGAAAATAATTTAATCAAAATATATTTTATGAAAAAATTGAAAATATAAAAGAATAATTTTGACTAGTTTATTATCTTGACTGAAGAGAATATGATTTCTAATAGTAAGACAGCTGATAGATTTTGAATGCTTAGACAACAATGGAAAAATATGTAAAAGTTATTTTATAAAAAATTGTGTAGTTAAATGCATTTAAAAGTATTTAAATTGTATTGTTATGCCAGGCGATGGTGGCGCATGCCTTTAATCCCAGCACTCGGGAGGCAGAGGCAGGCAGATCTCTGTGAGTTCGAGGCTGGGCTGGTCCAACAGTCTCCAAAACAATACGGAGAAACCCTGTCTTGTAAAAAAAATGGATTGTTATTTATTAAGACTTCTAACAATATGCTTAATATTTAACTTTGTAAATTGTATAGTAAGGAGAATCATACATTAAAATAATGGAAACACCCTAATTTTCCCCTGTATTTTCCCTGTATGTATCTATGTATGTATATATACCTATGTAATTGGGTGAAACATGTGTATTAGGGTTTGTTATGATATAAAATAATCCTGAAGTGTAAGTGACTGAACTCAACGCTAACGTCTCATTTGTACCTGAATCTAATTAAAGTAAGCGTGTTGTCTCTATTCCATGCAGTCATCACAGGGACTCAGGACCATTCCATCAAGTGGTTCTGCCATTTCCCAGTGGCTCATCTTCTGGGAGAATGAAAAAGGCATATTGTCACTTTAATGCAATGGAAGCTCTGACAATGGCCAAATATTAGTAAGGTTTTCTCCAGCTCCACTTTCGTAAGCATACTGGAAGGCACAATGTGAGTATCAAGAAAGAGTGTCCGTGGTGAGCATGGGCTCCGTGGTGAGCATGGGCTCGTCTGTGCCATGGTGTGGAAAGCAATGGGCAGGAAGAAGGTGGGAACTCAGAAGGATTAAATTTACTTTAGGAGGTAGGTTTACTTGCTATGTAAAGTTTTATTCCTTTACTTATTCAGATTACAAACAAGGCATATAAAAATATAAAATACCTAAAAACATAAAAGCCTAAAATACTTGGTTTAAATAATGTGTAAGACCAATTCTGCCTTTACTGTCCACTGATTAGTAATTGTGGCGTATTGAGATTTTATAATCCAACCTTGTCCCTGTCCATACCTTCTCATATGTTCCAAGAACTGACACCTCAGGAAATATGGTCTCAATTTAGAAAACCATTTAATGGGAGATCTGAAGCATGGGCATTCATTAATAGGATAGAAAGTTTTAATTAAGCCCCATATGCAATTATAACTTTGCTGGTTATTAACAGTGATGAGAAAAATTATACTGCTATGATCACAGCAGAACTATTAATGGGTTTCTTGATGACATAACATTTGTTTAATGGAAGTGTTTCATTTTGTGTGCATGTGCCATCCGAAGGCAATTTGTCATTGTTATTAATTTAGGATCATTTGATCTGTCACTCAATGTTGAGTCCAATTACAAGGCAGAAGATGGCAGAAACTTCTATCTTGGCCCCCTGCCTGGCAGACATTTTATAACAAAAATAAAATTGGAACAGGCATCAAAGTTAAAGGTTGGACCACTTAAAACACACAAAAGACAAGAGTGCAGTACAAAGAGAAATTCCAAAAAGGGTTGATACATTTTGGGTCATTAGATTAAAAGAAATCATGCATATGAAAGTGATTTTTTAACAATGAAATGGACTGACATGAAGCCCTGTATACAGCCTTGACGGTTTCTAAACTACCTACTGCTGGCGCAGACAAGATAAGATGAGGTTAGCCACTTTGAGTAGGATTTGCAGACCTGAAATGATTGTTTCTGTCTGCTGGGACTGCCCTGAGAAAAGTCCCACAGACTGGAAGCTGCAGCAACAGGAAGGGACTCTCTTACAGTTCTGGTGACCAGAAGTCTGAGACAAGATAGCCAGACGGTTTCATTTCTCCTAAGGCCTTTCTCCTTGCCTTGCAGACAGACATGACATTGCGGCCTTCTCCCAGCCCTGCATTCCTACTCTCTCCTTCCCTTCTCATATGGACATTGATCAGAATGGGTAAGGTCCCGCTGTCGTCGCCTCATTTATCTCCTTGGTGGCCCTGAATATGGTCCATCACACTGGAAGGTAGACCTTCATACAAATCAAGGAAGGCGGAAATTCAGTCTTTAATAGGAGTCATTTTACTTTCACTGTGTTTGTGTGTGTGTGTGTGTGTCTGTGTGTGTGTGTACGTGTGCATGAGGCGTGTGTGCATGAGTATCTACATGCATGAGGAGACCAGAGGTGACATCAGGTATCTTATGAGGGGACTCCAGTCAGCTCAAGCTTGGCGGGCTCTGACAGCCCTGCCCTTCTCCCTCTGCTTTGCTCGAGACTTTTAGATTACATTCCTAAAGCTGCCACCAAGGTCCATTCCCTTTATTTGGCCACTTCCTCCTCCTGAGGCTGACCACCAAGGTCCAACTATCAAAGTATTGAAATCCAGCAATCAAAAACCCCCTTTAGTTCACCTAACTAATATGCCCAATTAAAGTTAAGCACCTCCTCCTGACACCTTTATAAAGCACCATTTCCCTGTGTGTCCAATCTGTCTCCTGTCTACCCAGAGGCAGTACAATCTGTGGCATCACCCACTGGACAGAAATCCCTGTTTCCTTTCCCTGAAGCCCTTCCCGTTCTCTCTCATGCCCTATCTCCTTTACCACTGCGTCCCAGATCCTAGCCCATCCTCACACAGACCTCCTCTTTGTCTCTTCTTCAGAATCACACCTGCAAGGTCATTTGCTGCTGTTTTCCTGCCTGAGTCAGAAAGCAGCCACGTTAACTTTCTTCCCTGATTAATAAAGGCTCTCTCTGTGAGAGCAGATGTTTGAGTGTGGTTTGTGACTAATCTGGGTCTAAGAGAGAGCTCCCACTATGCACTATGGGGGGATCTCCTTCATCCTCCTCTGTCACTCTCCACCTTACTTTTTTGAGACAGATCATCTCATTAAATTCAACAATTCCAGCTGGCCAAGTCTCTGCAACCCCGGAGTTCCAGGCACGTGCCACTGTGCCCAGCTCTGTGTGAGTGTTGGGGATCTAAACTTGGGTCCTCATGCTGTGCAGCAAACACTGTAATCATTTAGTCATCTCTGCAGGCCCTCTTTCCACTTTCTATGATGAAACGAAACAGATACTCAAACTCTAGATAGAGAAAAGACAGAAAGACCACACCCCACCTCCCCTGCTGTAGTCATCTTTCCTACTGTACTTTCCTAGGCCACTCTCCTCTTAGGAGTTTAATGTGGCCTCATTCCTCAGATGAAAGGATCTAAGTGAGGGATGTACACTCATTTTAGATCCAACTTCTTCCTGCTACTGTGTCCTTTAGCCCAGACTTTAAAAGTGGTGGTGAGCAAAGAAGCATTCTGGGGATAGGAGGGGATTAGGAGAATGAGTTCCAATGCTAGGTCTGTGGGCCCCCAACTCCTGTCCTTGCCATGTAACAAGACCAAGGAGGAGGGCTGGGGGAGGCTTATAAGCTTGATCCCCAGAATCCATGTAAAAAAGCCAGGTGTGTTGGTTGATTTGCTGCAGCAGTGTGTGAGAAGCAGAACCACAGAGCTCACTCGCCAGCCAGTGTACGCTTCTCAGTGATTTCCAGACCAGTTAGAGCTGGTATCCCCAGACTGAGGAGGGTGATGCTTCTGAGGAATGACTACTGAGGTTGCTTTCCACACACACACACACACACACACACACACACACACACACACTCAGACACACACCACTCAGTGTGAGAGGTTCAGGATGCTGGTACAGCTCACCAGCTCTCAGACACAGGGCATGCAGATGGAAGGAGAAGAGAGTTCATCATGTTAAGTGGAGTACCCAGGCTTGAACCAGGAGATGTATTTTTAGGTTTAAAGGAGTCTATGGGGATATGTACAACTGAAGTCGAAGACAAAGTAAGGAGAAGCAGAACAGTGGGAAGGATAAAGACTGCAGGAGAATCATATGACTTACACACACACACACACACACACACACACACACACACACACACACACACACACTGGTTGGCCTTGAGCTAACTAGGTAGTGCAGGCTGGCCTGGAACTCATGGAGATTTACCTGCCTCCCCTCCGTATATGTGTCACTATGCCTGGCTTCCTCTTTGAGATTTTGTAATAATGGGCTGCCTTCTAACTCAAATATTTCCTACTAGGATGAGGCTGGGGAAAATATCCCTTTTATCTCTGTTCCTTGACTTTCCCTTTAAAAAGAAATCTATTCATGGCATCACTGAGACTAGAAAGAATAATGAAGGTAAAACATGCCACAAATATTTTCTGTGTGCTACTAACTTCAAGCACTAAGGAAGTGAGTGCAATTTTGGTTTTGGTTCTTACCTGGAAAGTGGGCAATGGGGCTCACTGTACTGTATTAAAGAGACCTTTCCACTGTTGTAACCGAATATTATCTAACAGAATGAACTTAAGGGAGAGAAGATTATTTGGGCTCAGTTTCATCCACCCTCCTTGATGCCTTTGATTCTCACCATGGTGGAGTCACATGGTACGGATGAGGATGAGGCTGTTCGCACCTTGGTGGACAGAAGGAGAGAGGGTAAAAGGGAGCAGGGGCCAAGAGCAAGTTTCAAAGTGATCCACTGCCTCAAGGTAGGTGCCACCTCCTGGAGTTTCTAGATTTGCAGAGGCTGAGATGTCAGTGTTCAACACATGCACCTTTGGGAAAGAATTCACACTCAAATCATATGGGCACTTTTCGCAATAGATTGCTGTGAGTAATGTTTTTTGTTTCTAGAATTCCTTCATGTATTTATTTAATGTAACTGCACAAATAAAGTTATAAACACACAAATAATTTACCTGTAAATACTACTCAACAGCTTGGTATATATTTTTACATATAATTCTGATTGAGCAGTTTCATTTTCACATTTGTGGGTACACGGGCAATTCGTCACTTAAGAGGAGCAGACAGGTGGTAGCTACCGATGGGGTTGGGTGAGAGTGGTCCTCCACGGTTGCCAATAGTAACAGGGTATAACTGTGCACAGAGAATCACAGTAGCAAAAGCAACTGAGACTCAGACTGTGTTGCATCACCGTCATGCCCTGGCAATGCTAAACATCTTCAGTAACAAACTACATCTCTTCTCTCCAGCAGACCATCTGCACTTTTCTATCATCTCTTTATACCCCTCCAACTCCTCTCCCTTCTCTAAAGATGTTCTCCCCACACAGGTCTGTTAGCCTGGCCAACAGTGTGGACAGCAGGACCCTGCATACATAACAGTTCAACAAACATCCAGCGGTCCAATTCCGTCCTGCATGCATTCAACACTGAACTGATTTGCAGCTGTCAAGGTTGGGTCATCCTGATTGAAATTCAACACAAGTTTGCTAGATGCCTGCTCCCTGTCAGTACTCAAGTCTGGCTGCCATGAAAATCAGCTGGGGAACACAGAAAGGATCAATGGCTATGCTTCACTTCTGACCAATTAAACCAGAATTTTTCAAGAGTGAAGCCTGGTAACTAAAAACTTTACAATTTTCTCTGATAATTCTACTATGCAGCTCAGGCTGAGAAGAGGTGAGCCAGGTAACTCAGCATGGTGACCCTGGCTTGGTACTCCCAGATCCAAGAGCCTCTGGCTGCCTAATTTGTTCTCATCTGTGAAAGAGTAAGAGAGCCCATTCCCATGGGTTATCATGAGATATAAATGAGATCATCCATATAATGCATTTGGGACAGAGCCTGGCACACAGTATGAATTCAACAAATGCTGATATAGACTAATAGTACTTTTTGTGCATTTGACACTCGCAGAGAATGAGGAATGAATGAGGAAAACACGCTGCTTATCCAACAGAGATCTTGCGAGAAAGCAAAAAAAAAAACTGATTATAACATTAGAGCTCACTTTTATGGCAGTTAAACATCTTGATGTGTATCAAAACCTACTGGATATAGGTTCATACGTGCCTATTAAAGTACTACAACTGTCATTTCTATTGTTGTCTACTGTTTATTGCCAGCCAGTACCATGCTTTAGATCTGGCCGGAGGATCCTGCCTTGGCTCTTGCTGCAGGGTACTTCAAGGCTTTGAAACATACTCCTGTGCATTTTCTAAGTTCCCCCACTGTGAGAAGCAGATGAGAAAGGCAAGAGGCTGGGGGAGCCTGAACTGACCGTACACTTTTACTATCTGACAAGCATATTCAGAAAGGGGGTCATAGTACAGCTTAAAAACAGCAATGCATGCTACTCACGTGGACTCTAAAAGTGCTCGTGGAGCATACTAACGTGTTCCTGTGTTCTGTGCCCCCAGGCCAAAGGAGTGAGTAAAGAGCCTGTGGGTTGATGCATCATGCTTGCACCTACTTAATCCCTGAAACATACTTCTCTCCTGCAGGAAACAATATCCTTCTGGTAGAACTGTTGAGTGGAATGGAAAAAAATAGTGACTAGCCTAGCACAATGTAACTAACAAAAGCTACACTGCAGTGCTAATTATACTAATAGTTACATAAGGAACATCACCAGTGCTTATTAAATGTGGGCCTCAGGACAGCTTTTAATCAGCATACAATGAAGCTACAATCAGTCTGTGCTGGGATACGCACAGATAAAGGAATTCCTACTGGGAGAAACTGGAATGCTTGTTGGAAAGGTATGTACAAATCATCTTAGAAGGAAAACGGTTCGTCTTAAGCAGGAACTGGAAATGACTGAAACATGAGGATAGGAAAAGAGAAAGATGGGAAGCCTGTATGGAACACCAGTCACCATTCAGGGATTGACGGACCAAGCTGCCTCCATTTTAGGATTAGAAGCCATTTTCTTACAAGATCAAAGTAAGCTCATTCCTGTTTCTTGTAAAACTCAAGTTTGAGCATGTCTTGACACATTTTCAGGAATTTGACATGTTCCACACCATATACTCTAACCATACCCTGACTTCTACCCTGGTAAAATAAGATGTTCTGCCAAGTAATTTTTTGAAATGCTGTGTTGAGTTCTTTTGTAACCAAAACCCTTGGGAACCCCCTAGTCTTGCAGGAGTTTTTTTGGGGGGAGCACCTTATAAACTCCACTTTCTCCTGTGTTCAATACCACACTCAGATGCCACATTTTGGTAGAAGCAGTCACTGGCTGACTATATTGTGCACATAACAATAAAGCATGCTTAATTCAACTAACAGAACGTGGGTAATGATGGTCTTTACTCTTGTCCAATGAGATTAACAGGATGGGTGACAAGGTTGAGTGAAGGCTTCAAGGAACAGGTCAATGATAAGCCCAATTTTTTTCTTATAAATCCAGAAGCACTTCAAATTTCCGCAGTGGATTTTCAGTGCTCACTGCTGGCTTGGTGGTAACTGATGTCCTTCGGTATCTGCCGGGTACATGATGAGCAGAGGATTACATTTCTAACACTTGAGATGGGCATAGCTAACAAAAGGGTCTCAACCCCAAGTCAAGTGACAGGAAAACCATTCACTTCTCAAAGGCTTCAATCCTTGGTCCAGTTTGTTTTTTTTATTTTAGACTCTAAAGCCACAAGGTGGGACAGCTAAGCAAGCAAAAGTGTACAGGAGCTTACACAACAACAGCCCACTGTATTAGCTGTGTCTCCAGGTCAGTCTATCCCACGTGTCAAATGAAGTCACGCTTGGCAAACGGGCAGTAGAAGCAGTGCTCTAAGTAAATCATTAGATAAATCAATAAGGAAATGCCTAATTATTGGTCTTTTAACCTTATTTTACTTCAAAATGAGTTCTCTGTCATCTCTCTTGGTCCCTCTATGTGTGTGTCTGTGTGTGTGTGGTATGTGTGTCTGTGTGTGTCTGTGTGTGTCTCTATGTGTGTGTCTGCGTGTGTGTCTGTGTCTATGTGTCAATGTGTGTGTGTCTGTGTGTATGTGTCTGTGTGTTTATGTGTGTGTCTATGTGTGTCTGTGTGTATTGTGTGCCTGTGTGTGTATGTGTGTCTCTGTGTGTGTCTGTGTGTGTCTGTGTATATATGTGTGTCTATGTGGTCTATGTGTCTGTGTGTATTGTGTGCCTGTGTGTGTATGTGTGTCTCTGTGTGTGTCTGTGTGTGTCTGTGTATATATGTGTGTCTATGTGGTCTATGTGTCTGTGTGTATTGTGTGTCTGTGTGTGTATGTGTCCGTGTATGTATGTGTCTGTGTCTGTGTACATGTGTGTGTCTCTGTGTGTGTCTGTGTTTATATGTGTGTCTATGTATCTGTGTGTATTGTGTGTCTGTGTGTCTGTGTGTGTGTCTATGTATGTGTCTGTGTGTGTTTGTATGTGTGTCTGTGTGTGTGTCTGTGCGTATGTGTGTGTCTATGTGTCTGTATATTGTGTGTCTGTGTGTATGTGTGTGTCTGTGTGTATGTGTGTGTGTCTGTGTGTGCATGTGTGTGTCTATGTGTCTGTGTATATTGTGTATATGTGTATGTGTCTGTGTGTGTGCCTGTGTGTATTTGTGTGTGTGTGTGTGTGTGTGTGTGTGTGTGTGTGTGTGTGTATGTGTGCATGCAGGTGCATGTGTGTGTGAAGGTCAGGGCAAAGTCTTTTGTCTTCCTGAGTTACTCTTCACCTTATATTTTGAGACGAGGCCTTTCGCTAACCCTGAACCTGCTGATTCTGTTAGACTGGCTATCCAGCAAACCCCAGTGATCGTCCTGTCTCGGCCTCCCCAGCACTAGGATTACAGAGGTGTGCCACCATGCCACCAAGCTCAGCTCCACCCCTACCCCCAGCATTGGTGCTGAAGATCCAAACCCAGGTCCTTGAACTCACATGACAAACACTTTCTAAGTCATCTCCCCAGTGCTAGGTGATGAGGGTTTTTAATTTGTTTTGTTTGTTTGCTTATTTGTCTGTGGAACCAAACAGCCAACTTGTGTCATCCCTAAGAATTGCTCAAATCTGGGCTTCATCTGCACTTTTGATGACTTCTCCACTTAGAGTTAGGTCAACTAGTGGTGTCAGCATTAATAACAATAAAAAATAACACTTTGAGAAAAACAAAGTCAATTGAACACCAGTCAGGTGTGGGAGACATGGAGTTGTGACAAAAGCAATATGACAGGGTCTGGGCTCTGAAGGGCAGACAGAGACAAGGGGGGGCTCTGAAGAGTTGACAGAGACAAGGGGGGCTCTGAAGAGCAGACAGAGACAAGGGGGGCTCTGAAGGGCAGACAGAGACAAGTGGGGGGCATACAAACTCTGGTTCTGGGGCTAGAGTTTCGTGCCCCATCCTGCAAAGGGCTCTGAACTTGGTCCCCACTACTACATGAACCAAGCACACTGCATGCCTGAATTCCCAGTCCCCAGAAGACAGTAGCAGCAAGATTATAAATCAAGGTCATCAGCAGCATTGTAGCAAAGATTGTTTTTTTTTCTTTCAATCCACAGCGTATAACAACTTTGAAACAGCCTGGCCTACATAAGCCCTTCTATTTATAAAAAAAAAAGTTATGAAATTATAAAATAAAACTCTGATTCTGTCACATGGAACCCACATCCCAACCCCTGCCCCCCATCCACTCCTTCTTAGGAGAAATCATGGTTGAGGAGGATGGTGCTCCCCAGGAGTGCTCAGCCTGAGTACTGTGAGATTACTGCTTCTGTCAATTTGTGACCTTTAAAGTCCTAAGTATTCACACAGGGGAAATGCATAGGAGAGCATACAAATCAGTGTGCAGCTTGCGTAGCACAGTCTGAACACACACTTAGAGCCGTACTAGCCAGGAAGCACTAGCCACATCATTCTAACAGGTGTGAAGCATCCCCTCTGCACCGGCCGTGAGGGGCTGCACACACAGGTAAGCGCCCAGAAGGCTTGAGCCCTAAGAACCCACAGTCTAGGGCAAGAACAACCTAACAGCAGCTTTGGCCAGAAGAGCCACAAAAGCTTGACTTCAACTCCTTCTGGGTAACAAATGCAGAGTAGGTGAAAGAATTTTATTTGTAGAATTCCCACAAGGGTGCTGTCTGTGTTTAGGCTTATTCTCGATGGTGCCACAGCTAGACTCGGGAAAGCCTCTTCTTCCAGTATAGCCATCGGGACCATGACTGATGAGATGACAGTGGGTCAATCTGACAGCTAAGGTGTCTTATCTACCATATAGACAAGAATTGGAGACATTGGGAACCAGAGGGGAGAGACAAGAAGTGCAGGAAGGACAAAACATACGACATCAAGTGGCTGCAAAGAAAAGTGACCTGTAAAAAGTCCCCAACGGCAGCGGAACTGAGGGACTTTAAAGAGCAAAAATAGCTAATATCCCAATTAAAATTATTAGTGTGACTACAAATCACCTTTTCTGCTCCCCCGTTGCTTCAGTTGAACTGTGATGTTTTTCAACACTGTGGACAATTTGGGGAGTAACCTTTTAAGGCAGGGTGCTGGGTTCTTAAACTAGGAAAACAGAGTGGAAGGAGCAAAAAGTGGTCATAAAAAGTAAGTTGGAGAATGGTAAGGATGCAGGGACAGGTGCTATATCAGAACCCCAGGGATGCATAGAAATCTTGGTACTGGTATTTCTCAAGGCATGTCCAACAGGTGGAGGCAACTTGCTCGTGTCTCAAAATCCAGGGTGGTTTGTGCATAGAATATGTTCAAATAATATCTAAAGTGTCTGACACTTACACCTTTCAACTGTAACTACAATAAATTAAGAGCACACCAAACACTATAGGCATATAAATATATATATACACTTATTTCTAATTTCTTTTTTATTCTTTGACAATTTTATGCATGCATACAATATATATTGGTCATCCCCACCCCCAGATGTCACTTTCCCCAGATGTCTCCTATCATGTCACACTCCCACCTTCACATGCCCTCCCAACACATTTTTTATAAGCCCTCTGAATCCAGCTGACTGCTAAAATGATGACTGGTTTTGTTGCACTGAGCTTGCTTAGACTTTATGGAGGTAATCACAGCTGTGGTGAGTTCATGGGAAGGCACATACATTTTAAAGCCTATTTGTGAGGCAAATGGGCAACCATAATTTTCCCCATCACTTTGGATTCTGGCTAAGCTTCCAGCTAACCACCCACCCCATTCTGTAAATGCCTGCTACAAACACCCCTGGTTTCCTACATCCCTAAGGTTAACGTCTACCCGTGGTCCACCTGAAATACAGCATGAGATTATTTACCAGCCTCCTCTCCACCCACGGGGCCCCACTTGTGAAGCAGGTAAGTAGGCATCTCATTCATCCCAGCAGAAAGCATTTTCCCAGCATGCTGAGCAGCTTCCTGAGTGTGCACAGCCTGTATCAGCCACCATTTCCACTACACCTACACTGCACAGTTCCTCATCTGAAATTCACATCAGGAAGAAAGTCGAGGACACATGTAGAGGAGGTAAAAGTCCAAGAAGGCCGGCGAGTACTTTTGTTCAGGAGAGACTGCATCATTTAACTTGGCTGAAAACAGCAAAGTCTCCTTTCCAGCAAAGGAAAAGGGGAGGCAGAACATAGAAATAAGGGGAGAAGGGAGGGAGCAAGAAGAGGAAAAAGATGATGATGATGTGGAGGAGGATAAAGAGGAGGAAATAAGAGACAGGGAAGATGGGAAGGGAATACTTGGAGAAGGAAGAAAAGATAGGAGGAAGAAATGGGAAGAAGGGAGGGGAGGGAAAAGAAAGGAAAAGATTTTTTCTCTATTTTTTAATTTAAATTAGAATCAAGCTTATTTTACAAGTCAATCCCAACTTCTTCACCCTCCCATCCTCCCCTGTCTCCCACTAACCCTGTATCCCATCCCCTTTCTGCTCCCCAGGAAGGGTGAGGCCCTCCATGGGAGATCTTCAAAATCTGTCATACCCTTTGAAGCAGGACCTAGGCCCTCCCTTGTGTGTCTAGACTGAGAGAGTATCCCTCTATGTAGAATGGGCTTCCAAAATCCATTCATGTGCTAGGGATAAATACTGTTCTACTACCAGAGGCCTCATAGATTGCCAAGGCCTCCTAACTGACACTCATATTCAGGGGGTCTGGATCAGTCTTATGCTGGTTTCCCAGCTATCAGTCTGGGATCCATGTGCTCCCCCTTGTTCAGGTCAGCTGTTTCTGTGGGTTTCTCCAGCCTGGTTTTGATCCCTTTACTCATCATTCCTCCCTCTCTACAACTGGATTCCAGGAGTTCAGTACCAGGATGATTTATTCTATGTAATGGCAGAACTAGAACCCACAAGGCACGCACTTGACTCAGTCTGAGTAAGATGGCTGTAATAGCTGCAGCCCACAACATTGAAAATACTTCTTTTATAAAGTTGTGGGAAGTAGAAGAATAAAAGGAGGCAGGTCAAGAGGAGACGGGATTGCCATTTATCAGACATCCTCCAGGGAGGGTTTCAGGATACCAGAAACAAATCACACCAAAGAGCAACCCCAGCTACATCCATGCAGGAATCCGGTCCCTGCTGCAGGAATCCCAAGGTACTCACTCAATCACAAAGGATAAATCCAAATGTTGTGCTGTTGTCTTAAGGAAGAAAACTAAAGTGGTCTCTCAGCTGATTGTTCGCAAAATGACCTGTGAAGAAATCAAAAGAAACAAAATTCTAACCTTCTGTGGTGAATGAAGGCAAGAGAGAGAGTTTAGGATACTGCTTGCTGGTTCAAGAGGTGACTGGCAATGATAAGGTGCCCCCTCCAAAATAAAATCCCTGCCTAGTGATTGATCAAGGAAAAAAATGGGAGCTAGTGTAGAACCATTTTGCAGTTGTCATTAAATTCTCAAGACACTTGACCTTAAAATTTGGAGATGTTCTGGATAGATCCAAATTGATCACATTCACCTTTAAAATCACAGCTCTGGCAATGGAGACATGACTCAGCAGTTAAGAGCTCTTGATGCTCTTGCAGGGGTGGATTCAGTTCCCAGACCCCATGTGGTTTCTCAAACCATCTGTAACTCCAGTTTCAAGGATCTGATGCCCCTTTTAGGGCCCATGGGTACTGCATGGATGTGTTGCACATTCAGACAAATAAACACAAATATAAAATAAAAATGAAAGTCTAGATCTTTCTTCATGTTTTAAGAGAACAGAAAGGCAGAAGGAAAGGCAAAGAGATAGAAATGTGAAAATACATGATAGGCATGCCATTCACTCCAAATACATTAAAATTATCTGTGATGGCCAGCTGCTGCTGGGCTTGGGGGCCTCCCTTAAGTGTGGTTTGTGTACCCAGTGAGACTCTATCAGAGAAAACTAATGTCTTGTTTGAGGGAATTTGTGAATTGGAAATAGCTTTTTAGATTAGGGATGAGGACTCACGCCCACTTCCCAGAGAGAGAGAAGGAAGGAGTTGGGTAGGTGGGGATCTGGGGAGGGTCTGGAAAAGAGACAGGGAAAGGCAGATCATACTGTATAAAATAAATTATTTTCAATAAAAAATTTAGTTACCTGCTTTAAAGATAGAAAAAGCCACACAAGAAGTAATGAGGACTAGCCTCATCTCAAGAGCTGCTACAGGCCACAAAGGCCAGCGAGGAGACAGGACCTTATAAATAGAATTATAATTGAAAGGCACTGACAGAGCTTGGAAGATCTCTTCCAGTGCTTGCAAATGACAACCAGCCAGCACGTTAAGGTCAGCACCATGAGACGATAAGACCCTCTTTAAGCACCCCTCAAGACTTCTGACCTCAGACCTTCAGAATAATCAGGGTTTTAAGCCACTGGGTTTGCATTAAACTAAGGAAAGCAACTCATGGAAGAGGAGCATGGTGTACATAACCACAAATCTTGCTTAAGCCCTCTTAACTGCCGTTATTAAAAGGTTAGCCGGATGTGGTGGAGCACACTAGCATGTGGGAGGCAGAGGCAGGCAGATCTCTAAGTTCAAGACCAGTCTGGTTCTACAGAGCCAGTTCCAGGACAGCCAGAGCTACATAGAGAGATAGCATGTCTTGGGCGGGGGAACTCACCTGGTCATTACTCAAGATGAAGAAGCATGTCGTCGGGGCCCCGGTAGTCCCAGTTCTGAGCCCCTCACCCAGGTTCGGTAGCTAGTGCACTGCCTTGTTTCTTTCCATTCACAGAGCTTTCACTCATGTTAATATGCACGTCATTTGCTGTAACCCTCCCATGGAATTTTTGCTTTAACTGAGATCAAAACTCAGCCAAAGAGTTGGGGTTGAAGAGCAAAGGAGGAGTTATCAGTCCCCCAGGGACCTTTGGAAAACAGAAATAATGGCAAGTCTTGGGTATGTCTCCACACAAGTGGCAGAGCTGAAAAAAAAAAAATACAACTGGGCAGCTAGTGATAGAGGAGCAATAAAGATCTGGGTGCATCCTATCGAAACATTACTCTTCAATGGCATAGATATCAAGTTTGTCAAACATCAACTTTAAATGTTTTAAGATAAAATATGCACAAAAAAAGACAAAATAGGGGAGATCAAGAATCTTCTCATCTAGTAGTCTCACCCAATAGACTCCCTATTTCACCCTATTGATTTCATTGATTTAGTTCTAAGGAAGGCTCAAACACCCATAAGTATGAAATATTTTTTTTACTTCATTGAAAATATAGCATCAATCTTATGAGAAAAACACACCCAAACAGAAGACTGACCTCTTCCCATTACCCTGCCTACCTCCTCTCTTCACTAAAGTGTTTCGGCAGACCCATTGAGTTTAACAGAGGCTGTCTGCATACTCACTGCCAGTCTTCTCTTCACTGGGGAGAGAAACAAGATCAGTCAGGACGCCCAGCTTCTGAGCCTCACAATTAATTAGCCGTTGACTTCACACCCTAAAGGGCAACACTTGAGAAGAGCACAGGTTTCATCACCAGAAAAATCTGCCTTTAAGACATGGCCCACTCACACAGCCTGACAGTGACTTCAGCCTGCTTAAGTCTTAGATTTCTCATAAAAACGGAGCAAATATAGTAAGCCATGCATAGAATTCCTGTGGGGATAAGGGAAATTACATGTGTAATCTATTCATTACACTCTGTGTGTGTGTGTTAAAGGGCCAGGTAATATTAATGGCTGTGAGTATAACTTAGTCCTGAGAATAGCAAAAGAGCCAAAAGGGGTACCTCAGGGGTGTGTGGTACTAGTGTGAGGTTTCAGTCACACAGTCATTCACAAGAGAAAAGCCCATCTTAGAAAGGCCTATCCTTTGCAGGAGCAGAGGGTGGTGGGAGGGATGGCCAGGCAGAGACTAACATGTGGAATGCACTCACTGTGTAATCTGGAGCAGACTGGAGCTCAGTACAGCTTGGATTGCTGTGGGCATGGACTAACCCTGGACTTGAGTCCCCTGCACCAGCACCGCCTCCAGAACTGGAGTACCCCTTTAGTTATGATTTTATTGTTGCTGCTGTTTTGACACAGGGTCTCACTGGGTAGCCCAGGTAGGTCTCAAAGTCAAGGTCCTACTCCGATTAATTTGGGATTACATGCATGCCTCACCACACTCAACTCTTCTGTTACACAACAGCAAACAATTTATAAGTTCTAAGTAATACTCATCAAATATTCAGATGGTATTATACTGAAAAGGAAAGACTCTTTTTATAATCCAGTTTTAACTATGTCTGAACAGATTAGAGTAGTGACCTGGATCTCACAGGAGGTCATTGTTGTCAGCTGATTATAGTTGACAGTGCTGAGAATACAGCTCAGCATCGTCAAAGAGAAAAGGTCCAAAGGAGAGCCCAGCCCCTAGCAGGCTCCCTCTGTCTTCCTTTCCTTCCAGGTGCATACATCCACTCACAGGAACACACATACAAGCATACACCAGAGACAGACAGACAAGCAGACAGACAGACAGACAGGCACAGAGACAGAGAGAGGAAATCATTTTCCTATGAAAAGAAAAATCACTGTACCTTGCAGTTACTCTTCAATTGTTCTGAAAGGTGAAACCATCGCCCTCAGATGAACAGCAATGAAAAATTGACCCACTGACAATCCCAGACTGTATTTCCCTCAAAAGTCTTTTTCCTGACCAAGGGCTTAACTGCTGAACGGGTTTTGGTGCACTAAGACTAATCAAAGTTCACTTGGAAAGGTCAAGTTTGCCAGTTAGGGCACATAATGATTTTTCCTGCTTTTCCTCCTGTACTCTAATGACACCACCCATGAAGCCAGCTCGGAGTAGGTTACACACACACTTTTTGGCTCTCCATCATGCCTGGTAGTGACACAACATTCTTCCTAGGCAGGTCTGGGGTCTTTCCCAGCTCTGCCCCTTTATTAGAAGAGGCCTGTCCTAACAGGATCTTACAGAGGAAATGATGTTAGGAAGTAACCTACGAATGAATAAGGAGGGCAAAGCTAGACAGAGACTCTATGTACTCTGAAACTTAGTTTCTTCTGCATTGGAAGGGTTATTTCTCAATACCCCAAATCTGGGGAACCCTATCCCATTACCCTTCAAAAGCATAGGCCTGGACTTAATACTCCGGCTTTTTCTGTCTGCACACACAGACAGGAAAGCTCCTCCACCCCATTCCTTAGTCATCACTCCAGCTACGAGGAGCTGTAAAGTCTGGGCTTGAACTTGTCAGCAAATGTGAACTTACTTTCAGTCAGTCACAGCAAGGAAGGCAAAGCCACACTACTAAAACAGATCACCGGAGGCAGCAAACAGCCCGAAAAACAGAGGCTGCGGCTTCGGCAAAGTGCGAAGCTGCCGTATGGAGCAAAGCTGCCGTATGGAGCAAAGCCCCCCGTGTGGAGCAAAGCCTGTCCAAGCAGATGACACTCACATAACCCCCCACATAGAGAGCAGAAAACCAAGTTCAAGTCAGGACTGAAAATGGGCAAGCAAGGACCCTGGGGTCTCATTAACAGCACAACTGGGGCTGACAGTCCCAGCTGCCTCCCGGAAAGAGTCACATTCTGGCTAAGTTCAAAAAGTCAGCCCGACTTTTCTCTCCACCCCATGAAGGCAGCAGACATTAAGCGCTCACCCGGATCCTGGCATCCCTTCTTTTCGGAAAGTTACTTGGTCTCAACACAACTCCAGTGTCCAGTGGCTTAAGAGGGTTAGAAGGATGCTATTCAGACACACTGCCATAAAGGTCACTGAAGCATCCTCCGGGCAACTCCTGGGGCTGCTGACAGATTTGGGGAAGGATTGGAGAATGGTTCTGCCTACCTCTGCCCCATTCCTTGCTTGCTTTTATTTTAAAGGTTTATAGCATCTTCTATTCCTCTTGGGGGACTGTATGTGTGAGAAGCGCCTCCGAGGCCAGAAGAGGGGTCAGAGGTCTTGGATCTGGAGTTTCCCATGGTTGTTAGCCAGCTAACATGGGTACCAAGAAGCTGAGCTTGAGTCTTCAGGAGAAGCAAGTGCTCTTAACCTGTGAGCCATCTCCCCAGCCCCCTCTCCCATGATGCAACAGCACCTGCATGTGAGCACCATTCCCAACGACAATGCAGAAGGAAAGACCAGAGAGAACAGCTCATCTCAAACAGTAACTGACAACATGACTAACAGCAAAAGCAATCACTGCTCGCAAGCCAGGAAATAGCTTTGTTTCTCTGAAAACCAACTCCTCACTAAAGCATTACAGTCCTAACTCATCCGCAAGAAAACTGAGGGCTGGACGCATTAACCAAAAATGACTGACTCTTAGAAGACCAAGCCCTCCCTGCCTTATTGGTAGTCTCCAAACTCTCCTGGCTCTCTTTTCATGTGCAAAGCCAATGCTGCCTTTTCTCCAGAATCTCACTATTCCAGAGCCCAATTCTCCCAATATTCCAAGGCAGGTCCTAAAATACCCCCAACCACTTACTGATCCTTATAAGCATCTGAATGTCCTGTAGCTCTCAAACTTACTTTCAGATACAGAAGAGTATCCGACATCTGAGAAAGCCGCGCCTAATCCCTGATCTCCGTGCCTGCAGTGCCGCCTACTGGCAGCTTCAAGCCATGTGTCGCCCTTTTCCTCCCCCGTGTTTCTGTTGACTCTGCTGAATGCATTTTTTAACGAAAACCAGACTCTTCTCTCTTCCCACCGTATAGCCAGGCCGGTTTTCAACATCACAGACATCCATCTCTAAATGGCCTGCCCCTGTCCTTACCAGCCTGTGCTCTTGCAGCCCTTCGCTCTTCGATGAATCAGTCCGTTGCTCTCTAACTCTGGCTTTGATCAGCACTGTAAAAGATTTTGCCTTTAAGTTGAAATACCTTGTCAATCTATCTTAGTTACGATGGACAGTATTTGCCCTGTTCAAAAGATACCGTGGTAATATACTTGCAGTAAACGGCGTGTCTTGCCTAACGTGCCACTAGTGGGACCTTATAAACAAATGATACAACTTTCTGTATCGGCCAAGTAAATTGAATCCTAAAATCAGTCCTATGCAAATTTGTGTTGGCAAGTCATTTTCTATTAAGATCCACAGCCTTCTATTGGATACTTTTCAGTGAGTCAGTACTATACAAATAATTAATCCCCAGAAATGTCTTTGCTGCCCTCTAGAGCTGCCTGCGTTTATGTTTTCATCAAGGCCCATTTGAACCTCCAGCACCAAAGATAGTAGACACTGTTGCATCTTGATGCATTCCTGTCCTTTCCCCTAACTGGCCCCGGGACTCTTGGTGGTACTGACCAAGGCTCAAGTTTATAAGAGAAGGCTTGAACATAGGACCTTGCAAGATTTTAGTGGACATTAAGCTACTTCACTGAGGCATCCAGTCAGAGGTACAATCCTGTGCCATCAGTCTCGGAACTGCTGATCCTTAGGTCTCCTCATGATAGGAGAGCACTAAGTAAGATTATCCCAACCTTGGATGGTAGGCTACAACTGACAGATAACTTAAGAGAAAGTTAATTTCCAGGTGTACAATAATAATCTGAATTTCACTAAGAAATACCTAGGTATGTGTATTTTACATGCCTCTATAAAAGCATACATCTAGACAGCAACTAAATCTCAAATAAGGGTAGAAATTCTTAGCATATATTAAGGGCCTGTGGTAACATTATCTGAATTTTATCGATAAAGGTCCTAAAACTCTGAGAAGTCAGCAGAGGAGTCAGATAAGTGGACCACCAATGTATTTCCAGTCTCTTCCTCCTGCGCTGGTCAATTTCCTTAAAATATGTGTTTAAAAGCACACTTTCCCCAATAGCAAATTCTTTACGTTCACTTCAAAACAACTCAAATGCACTAGGCAAGAACTTCTCCGAGGGCTGCCTTCCCTGTTACTTCCAGCTCCGCCCATCACCCCTCCCTCCCTGTCTTACAGATCTCATACTTTTTTTCTAGGTCTCCATTTCTGGGGTTTCCTTACTTAGGTCACTATGTTTATTATCACTTTAAGAACTCTGTTGAGTGGAGGGTGTAATGTGGACAGATAGCATAGCGTCCAGACTTACAGACCCGCAGCTACAAATGGGGTCCCTAGGGATTATAATAATTCGGTAAGAATCTAAGAAGGACGCTCCCTCAAGATGAGTCTTTCCCAATGTTAGTTCCATATCTTTCTGTAAAGAGCTGTCCGTGTCACTAGGGCATGAAAGAACAAGGAGAAGGCCTAAATAGGAGAGTATTTCCCCGATATTTAAAGTGGTTCATCGCGACCATGGATGTTTTATGTAAAGAAACCCAGATATAGAGTCAGAGAATGTCTCAGGAAATGATGTTATTCTTTTTGAAAATCCTTCAAGAAAGAACAGAGGAGCCAGGGAGCAGTGTGGGAGGGTGGGGGAGTGGGGAGATGGGGAACGTGGGATGTACCCATCTCCAGAAATGAGAGACCATCAATCAAGGTGCCCAGAACTAATGCCTTTGGCAGCATAGCTACTCTCAGCAGAGACATGGGGTGTGGCCATCCTATGTCCAGCCTCCTTCCAGGGCCCTTTGCTCTCAGAGCCACCTACCCTTCCCCAGCTAGCTGTGCCCTTGCAAGGAGCCTTGACATTATCCTTCTCAGTCAGGGCTCTTTTGTTGCCGGCTGTTAAAACAGAAACCTTTTATAGTGTACATAAGCCAGAGGTGACACAATTAAATGAAACTATTTGTCATATAAAATTTACATCAGCAGGAATTAAACGTCAAATAACTTAGGATTGACAGCCTCTGCCGAGTCATAAAGACTCTAAATTAGTCTTGTGAAGGGTATTCGAATACAGTCCCTAATAAACTCCGCCCTGCCTCAGACTTACTCTTCAAAAGTTCCCAAAGGAGAATCTCAATAATGAGACTGTTGAATCTCTCACAAAATGTTGAATGGAGGTTAAGAAGTCATCCCTACAAACTTTGAAGCTTTAGAAATGCAGGACACACAAAGAGCAGAGACCCAAAGTCTGTCTTTGATGACTGACCATCAAGACACATGAGTTCAGTTCCCAGTACCTGTATCAGGTGACTCACAACCTGCAACTCCAGCTCCAGGGTGGCCAATGCCTCCCTCTGGCCTCTGCCAGCACTGCATTGTGGTACACGGGTGTACATGAAGGTAAAATACCCATACACATAAGAGCAACAAATTTCTTAATGATCCATATTTTTAATTTCTAAAGAATTATTCTTTGCCTATATTCATTGTATGACCTTGGGCTAAACCATAACAGCATCTCTTTAAAGACTTATTTTATTTTTTACTGTGTGCATATGTGTGTATACATGTACAGCCCTTGCATGCATGAGTGCCAGTGCTAGCTAATCCAGGAGAGGGTGTTAGGTCTCCTGGAGCTGAAGTTACAGGGGATTGTGAGCCACCTGATGTGGGTACTGGGTAATGAACTCAGTTCCCCTCCAAGAGCGGTGTGTGCCCCTACTTCTTCATCCATCCTCCCAACCCCACCTCCTCTTGACAGACAACAGCACACACACACCCTACCTCCTTCCTGCAACTTATTAGCTTGAATTTACAGAAAATAAAACAATGGAATTAACAAATAATTTCCATTTGCTCTCTCTCTCTCCACTCTCCCAGCTTCTCCTTTGATCGATGTTAGTATGATTCATAGGTTACAACTGAAGAGCCAGCATGGTTACATGGCTGGTAACTGTAGCCTGCAGTTCACAATGGTATTCACTGCCGTCACTCTAAGTATTGTGCAGTTCTGTGGGCTTTGACAGATCTCTAATGTCATGTAATTACCACTACACTGGATTCCTGGCTCTAAATAAAATCCAGTTCTGCATAAAGTAAATTTAAACATTAAGCAAACTAGTGAGGTGATTTTGATCCCCCAAAAAGAATGCTCCAGGTAAATGTTAGCTTGTGGCAACAGTTGGTTTCTTTTTTTTCCCATTTATTCAATATAAGACTAAGTTCCGGTGGCACAGGTGAGCAGGACACTATTGATATGCTGTAGGAACTGGGAAATATGCATACCAATGACATCTATGGCTTCAGATAATCTTCATGGTGGTGTACACAAGTGAAGACTGGACAATCAGTACTCAGCTACGTTCCTTAATGGAAATGATGAGGCTAAAGGGGGAAAGGGAGAGGGGGGGGGGGGAAGAGAGAGAGAGAGAGAGAGAGAGAGAGAGAGAGAGAGAGAGAGAGAGAGAGAGCGCACCAGCACATAGAGATGACAAAAAGATAACCTGGTAGATACCTGTTCCAGGAAAATCACACAGGATGAGAAGAGACGAACAAATCCTTTGAGGACTGAGCCATAAAGGGCAAAACCATGAGTACTTTCTAGAGTGTGAGCAGAGATCACCAAAAGGGACATGAAGCAATGGTCAGAGAGGTCACAAGCAACAAAAAACAAAGGAAATAATGGAAACTAGGAAATAAGAGAGCTTCACAAATAATAATGCAGCCGACAGGGGTGAATGACAGAGGAGGTCAGACGTACCAAAGGCTGGGGAGACTCCATTAGGGTTGAGTTCAGGAAGGTACTGATGATCCTATCAGAGTAGCTTCAGTTTGAATGGAAGGACAGAAGCCAGACTGCAGAGTGATGAAGAACAAATAAACGATATTGAAGTCGAGACAGCATGTGTAGATTATGCCTTCCAGGAACGGCTGTGAAGGAAGGAGGAAAATCAAAAGTGACAGGACCATAGAGGGAGAATTGCTTTTTAAGATGAGACATCTGAGACTGTTTATTGACCATAAGAAAATGCCCAATGTGTAGGCAGAGAAGTTGAAAATATAGCTAAGAGAGGGGAAACTTGACAGAGAAAAGTCTCGAGGAAAGGAGGAGAGAGAGAAGGCTGAAAGCCGAGAGAAGTGGAAATTACTTTTTGTGTATAGGAGAGCCTGGGCTATAAGTCAGCGCATACTGGGAGTAGGACATGCAAGGACCCACATGGAGGGCTTCAGTGGGAAAGCCTGGAAATGATGGTCATCCCTTGGAACCCAGACCCATCCATTCCCTAAGAACAGCTCCAGAATAGTGAGAAGACAGTGGGAAGAAAGGTATTTGTTTGTAGCACACTGTGTGTCATATATTATTTGAGCAGGTTTAGGTGTGGAGCACAAGGACTTGTATTCAATTCTCAGGGGGCAGAATCTGAAAACAGGAAGCAGGAACAAAAGTAAGCATTCTTATAACCTACAAACAACCTCACTCACGCCTGCACTAGTGTACATATACAAGGATTAGGAGCTAGCATTTGCTTATGAGAAGGACCTTGTGGTATTTGTCATTCTATGTCTGGGTTAAATCACTTAAGATAATTAATAAACTGGAGATCCATCCATTTTCTTTCACATTTTAGCATTTTGGTTTTCTTCACACATGAATAAATTTTACTGTTTCTCTGTACCATGTTGTCCGCATCCAATCAGTTGCTGATGGACATCTAGACTGCTTCCACTCCCTTGCAAGAATGAGGTTGCTGCACATAATTCTGCAGTATACATGCCCGAGAAAGGTGCAGCTGAGTTACGTGGCAGTTCTAATTTTAATTTTTTGAGACTTCCACGGTGATTTCCATGACTGCAACACTTTACACACACTCCAGAAGTCAAAAATGGTTCCTCTGCCCATGCCCTTGCCCATCATTCACTGCAATTTGTGTGCTGAATGGTAGCCTTCTTGACCAGTGTGAGCTGAGATCTTAAAAGTAATCTTAATTTGTATTTCTCTAATAACTAAAGATACTGAACACTTTTTTCAGGATTTATTTTTTTAAAATTAGAATCAAGTTTGTTTTACATTTCAATCCCAGTTCCCTCTCCTTCCTCTCCTCCCTTGGCCTCCACCAACCCCCTATCCCATCCCCTTTCTACTCAGGAGGGAGGGTGAGGCCTTCCATGGGGGGTCTTCAAAATCTGTCATGTCATTTAGAGCAGGGCCTAGACCCTCCCCTGTGTGTCAAGGCTGAGAGAGTATCCCTCTATGTGGAGTGGGTTCCCAAAGTTCATTAGTGTAGTAAGGATAAATACTGATCCACTACCAGAGGTCCCATAGATTAACTAGATCTCCAAACTGACATCCACATTTAGGGAGTCTGGGATAGTTCTGTGCTGGTTTCCCAGCTATCAGTCTGGGGTCCATGAGCTCTCCCTTGTTCAGATCAGCTGTTTCTGGGGGTTTCTCCAGCCTGGTCTTGACCCCTTTGCTAATCACTCCTCCCTCACTGCAACTGGATTCCAGAGTTCAGTTCAGTGTTTAGCTGTGGGTGTCTACTTCTGCTTCCATCAGCTACTGGATGAAGGCTCTAAGATAGCATATAAGGTAGTCATCAATCTCATTATCAGAGAAGGGCCTTTAAGGTAGCCTCTCGACTATTGCTTAGATTGTTAGTTGGTGGTACTACTCAGCCAAAAAACAAAAAAACAGAAACAAAACCATTTGCTGACAAATGGATGGAACTAGAAGAAACAATCCTGAGTGAGGTTACCCAGTCACAAAAAAAGACAAACATGGTATGTACTCACTCATATATGGATTTTAGACATAGAGTGAAGAATTAACCAGCCTACAATCTACAACGAGAGAGACGCTAGTAAAATAAGGAGGACCCTAAGAGAGATATACATGGTCCCTCAGAGAAGAGGAAAGGGACAAGATCTCCTGAGCTAATTGGGAGCATGGGGGGAGGGAAGAGGGAGTTAGGAGAAAGAGAAGGGGAGAAGAGGAGGGGAGGGGAAGATGAGAGAGCAAAAAGATTGCGTCAGGGAAAGAATAGAGGAGAGCAAGAAAAGAGAAACCATAATAGAGGGAGCCATTACAGGTTTAAAGAGAAATCTGACACTAGGGAAATGTCCAGAGACACTGAACACTTTTTAAAAGTATTTCCTGGCTATTTGTGTTTTCTCCTCTCAGGGAGCATCAGAAGAGGGGCCACCAAAATGATGTATGAAAGGGGTATGTCTTGGACCCCAGACTGACAGCTGGGAGGCCAGCATGGGGCTGATCCAGACCCCTTGGGCAGTAGATCAGTGTTTATCCCTGGCACACAAATGGACTTCACGTGTCCATAACACAAAGAGGGATGCTCTCTCAGCCTGGACTCTTAGGGGAGTGCCTGGACCCTGCCCTGAGTGAAATGACAGACTCTAGATATCCCCTATGTGGAAGGAAGTGGTGATAGGGTGGGAGGCTGAGAGGGGTGGTTGGGGGGTATGGGAGGAGGGGAGGGAGAGGGAACTGGAATTGACATGTGAAGCAAGCTATTTAAAATTAAAGTAATATAAAAAATTTTAAAGGTCCTAAAGAAACAGGGTGCTGGCCAGGCTCACGCCTTTAATCCCAGCACTTGGGAGGCAGAGGCAGGTGGATCTCTGTGAGTTCGAGGACAGCCTCCAAACCAATATAGAGAAACCCTGTCTCAAACCCCCCCAAAAAAAGAAACATGGTACTAACTATGCCATGATAGTAAGTACCTTACTAATAATGTGACCCTTTAATGCAGGTGATCCCCAACCATAAAATTATTTCATTGCTACTTCATCAACTGCAATTTTGCTACTGTTATGAATTGTAATGTAAATATCTGTGTTTTCCAATGGTGTAACCCTGTGAAATGGTTGTTCAACCCCACAAAGGAGCCACAACCCACAGATTAAAAGTAAAACACTGTTCTTTAAAATAGTCATGTGGGAGTCAGAGATCTAAAACTAAGTGAGGCTTTGGGCTCAACAGTAATGGACGTAAGCAAAGGAGTTAGCTGCACATGATGACCTCAGTTCTGGGGCATAAAGAGATGGCTCAGTGATCAAGAGCACTTGCTGCTCTCACTGATGAACCAGGTTCTGCTCCCAGGATCTACAGCTATCAGTAACTCTATTTCCAGGATCTGACACCCTCTACTGTCCACCTACAGTACTAGGTATGGATATACATATATGCCCATACACATGAATACAAATAAACGTTTAAATTACCTCAGTTGTAAGTATCATCTGGTGACATCAGCTTCGAAATCAACACCAAGCTAGTACACAGCCTTATCAGGCATCAAAAGCCTGTTCAATGGTGACCTTCAGGCAGTGGGACACCGTCAGACAAATGTAGCAAGGTGTTGTTTTTTACCTGTTTCCCTAGGAGTTATTTTAAGCACTGACATCTTTGCTATTCTCTTTGCCATCATCAGCATCATTATCTTCATCCTTCCAACAGTAAACACAGGGAAGAAGAAATATAAGACAACTCTGTATTCTGGAAGGACATCACATGTACAACACACAGAAGAGAAGGAAGGAAGGAAGAAGGATTCAAAGACATGACTTTTAAATGCGAGACTCGGGTTCCTGATGGGGAATTACAGCATCAATTAAAAACGTTTGAGTTATATCCAAATAATTTTTACCTAACAGAAAAAGTCTAATATCCCTGGATAAATAATGTAGTGTAGAAAGAGAAAGCACAATAGATCAGAGCTAGTTAGACCTCAGCCCAGAGTTTCAGAGGTTTAGCTAGCTGGTGTAAAGGCTGACCCTCCTGATAAAAAGGACTACAGCAGGCTGGGTGCAGCAGAAGAGTGAACACACACACACACACACACACACACACACACACACACACACACACACTGAAGTAGCCTTGACCCACAGACAGAAAGTCCTGAAGTGCGAGCTCAGCCATGGGGCCAGAGAAAATTAAGTTAATATTACTTGCTGAGGAAGCCTGTTAGACACTACAACTGTCATTATTTTCTCTCCCTGTCTACTTCTTATGAATAGTCCAGGGAAGAACCCCGCCTCCTCCCCAACTCTCCAGTAATCTTCTGAAATGCTGTAGAAATGCCTTTTAAAAAGATACCTTGTGACCTGAGTCAATCCCCAGCAGTTGGGAGAGAAATAACAGGTAAAGTGTGTGCCTAATAGGCTTATTTGTTCTGTGATAATCAATATAACCAGGTCAGCTCTGAGGAAGAAGTTTAACGAGTGGATAGTGTCTGAGTAATGTAAGAACGAATGAGGAGACACACTGGAGCCCATAAGAGGACCTCAGAGGATGAAGCTAAAGTTGGAAACCACACCTGCTCAGTCATATGTGTTTCTGCTCCCTTCAGCACGCAGCCATCTGGGAACAAGAGCTGAGAAGCAGGTGGCCAAATGGATCCCAAAAAGGGAGTGTACAGAAAACTCAGCAAAAGGTCTAAGGAATGAAAACCCTGGCATGATCATGACAAAAGAATGATCAATACTCCATTGCTCAGAAAAACTATGATTGCAGTAATGGGGAAGGGAACAGGAGGTAAGTTTTGTGATAGAAAAAAAAGGCAAGAAGGCTCTGGAGGGACAGGGATTTTTTTGTTAGACAATGGGTGAGGTTGTGTATAACATTTAAGATCTGGGTTAGTCCTAGCCTGGAGATGCGGCTCAGTTAGAATGTTGCTAACTACCATGCATAGAGTCCCACCATTTGACCCTCAGCACCACATAAACTAAACAAAGTGGCACACACTTATAACCCCAGCATTCAGGGGGATCACCTCATGGTCATTATCAGTTACATATCGAGTTTAAGGACAGCCTTGGACATTTAAAAGCCTGTAACAAACTTAAATGAAAAATTTAAAGGCTACAGATCAACTCCTATGGAGATTACAAGAACCAAGATGTAGCTATGATGGGGGACCATGCTCAGAAACTAATAACCTAACATATATGGTCTGATGGCCATCTTAAAGGTACGCTGAAGTCAATTATAGGTGGAGCACAGAGTTGCTTTAGTTTCTTGGCTATTATCACTCTTCAGGACCTTGTGGAACCCTCAGAGAAGTGGGAGGGACAGTATTTGTTCTTTTCCTTCTTTGTGTCTTTCCCTGCAAAACTGTTCTCTGGGTGGTTTTGAGCCAACCCAATTCTTTCTTGTTTGCAGCTTGTAGGTCTCAAAAATAACTGTGGAATACAGAGGGACTAGCCATCAAAGCTTTGATTCTGTGGAAGCCTCTTTGGTATTCGAAACCTGTTAGTCCTGTCATCTTCCAGGAGAAACACCTAGATGAGGCTGCTTTCTGCATCCCATTGGCTGCAATGCAAGTGTCCTTGGAGGCAAGTCCATCCACCCTAAGCCAGTCTTCCAGGGCCTTGGGAGATGGACTCACAGTGTATCCAGGCTTCGGTGGCCCTTTGCTGCACATCTTTAAGCAATGAGTCCATTTAGGATAACTTGGGTGTAAGAGTATTCTGTCTCCCTAGACAAAGATAAGTTGATAGACCGAGACGGTGAGCCTTTCACACATTCTTCACTGTCTTCTTCCAAATGTCAGGAGCTCGAATTACATGCTATGACCCTCTGTTGTATCGATCTAACCACAGGCAGGAAAGTAAAGATGAGCACTTAGAAGGCATGCCATGGAAAGGATTCTTGCAATAAGATTTCGTGTTTTCCATCAACTAAATGTGAAATTGCTGAACTCAAAAGTCACATCGTGTTCGATTGCCTACGGGGCTCAGCTTGGTGCTAGATGCCCAGGAAATGCTCAATGAAATCATATTTCTGGAGTGAACAAAAAAAAAAGGTCTGGATCTTCTGGGTTTGCAGAGACTGGGGCTAACTCACAATCAGGAGGCATCTGCATGCCACTCACACTTTAATCAGAAGGAATTTCCCTCCAGCACCCTCATCTACTTTAGCCTGCAGAGTCCTGAATTCGTCAGAGGAACGAGCTGATGCTGTCCCTGTTGCTGGCTGTAAACAGGCACATCGCCAGTGCCACAGAGGCAGGCACTTCCCTTACCCACTGCTGCAAAGCTTTTTGTAACAATAAACATTGCTAAAAGAACAGAAATCCCATCCACCGACAACCCCAAGCTGACAAGGCCTTGATTGGTGTGTGTTGATGCTGGGCCCCTGACTCCCTCATCATTAATTACACATCAATGACATATTTTCCTGTGACACAGAGTGAGGAGAGGTGCATCTTAACAACCTAGGCCTACTTGGCCCTGGGGCCTCTGGGAACCTGAGTAGGGACAATTATGAATACTAAAACTGCACTGGGCTTGTCTAAAATGATACAGAAACGGAGATCTCTGCTCCAAGGGAAGGAAACTGCTGATCCTGTATATTCATTATACTTAGAGGAATAGTTAGGGGGTGAGTAATGCAGCTGTCTAAAACAGTAAGAATTTGTGTTTATTAGTATAACGTCACTACCATCATCTTCATGACTTTTAAAACAGCATCCTAAATTTCGCAAGTCATTGGACAGAACTAGAAAAAAAAATCCTAAGTGAGGTAACCCAGAACCTGAAAGACAAGTGGATACCAGACATAAAGCAAAAGATACCCAGCCTACAATCTACAACCCCAGAGAAGCTAGAACTCTCTTCCAGAAGCAGATAGAAGCAGATGCAGAAATCCACAACTAACCATTGGGCCAAGCTACTGGAGTACAATCAAAGTGAGGGAGGAGTGATAATATGAACAAAGGAGTCAAGACCATGATGGGGAAACCCACAGAATCAGCTGACCTGAGCTAGTGAGAGATCACTGACTCAGGTCTGACAGAGATCCTACATAAGACTGAACTAGACTCCTTTAATATAGATGACAATGGTGTGCCTGGGAAAATATATGAGGCCACTGGCAGTGGGTCCAAAATCTAACTCTAATGCACAGACTTACTTAGTGAAGCCTATTCTATATGGAGAGATACCTTGCTCAACCTAGGTGCCTTGGTCCTGCCTCAAGGAGATGATGGGACAAACTTAGTAGACTTCCTAGGGGAGACCTTATCCTCTCTGAGGAGCAGATGGGATATTGGGGAGGAATGGGAGGAGTTGGAGGAGAGGAGGGAGGGGGAATGGGGATTGGAATATAAAAATTAAATTAATAAAAAAACATGGTGTAGCCAGGTGGTGGTGGCACACGACTTTAATTCCAGCACTTGAGAGGCAGAGGCAGGTGTATCTCTGTGAGTTCGAAACCATCCTGGTCTACAAGAGCTATTTCCAGGACAGCCTCCAAAGCCACAGAGAAACCCTGTCTCAAAAACACCAAAAAAAAAAACCCATGGTGTACACTTATATATAATACCTTATTTAAAACCATCTTTATTAAGGTAGTAATATTTGTTTGCTATATATAGTATCTAAGTCCAACATCATGCACATTGCAGACATTCCACAAACATTTAGTGAATGAATGAGAAGTATCTTAGGGACTTGCTCAAAATCACCAGCTAGTAACGGACAGCATCAGGAGTCAGTGCCAGACTTTGTGCCAAAGGCCCATATTCTACACCCTGAACTCACTTGTGAACTTCTGGCCACAGCATGTGTGAATGTAACCTAGAGTTGGACTTCTTTCTTGGGACTGCCAGTCCCCAAATAATGACATGGAGACTTATTATTAATTATGAAAACTTGACCTTTAGCTTAAGCTTGTTCCCAGCTAGCTCTTACAAGTTAAATTAACCTGTTTCTATTAATCTGAATACTGTCACATGGCTTTTTACTTCTCCATTCTGTATGTCTGAATTCCTTTGGGCTTCACTGGCATCTCTTACCACGCCAGATTCTAACACCTGACTTCCTCTTTCTCTTCCTGGAAGTCCTGCCTTTTCTCTCCTGCCTAGCTATTGGCCATTCAGCTCTTTACTAAACCAATCAGGTGCCTTAGGCAGGCAAGGTAAAAAGGCAATACATCCTTACACAGTTTGATCAAATATCCTGCAACAGTAACCATGAGAAATACACTTGTCAAGGCACCTGTTTTTATGTGACTTTTTCTGGAATGATGTGGCCAAATTCATCACAGAGAGAGGACCAACAACAAACCAAAGAAATAATACCACCAGTGACTTTAATGCATTTACCTACAGACTCCAGGAGATTGCTTCTAGGAGAACAAATGAGTTAGCACTGTCACTGAAAAGCCTGCACCAGCATGAGTGACAACTCAAGGCTCACAAAGCTCTGCCCCTTTATCTTCCTGCATAACTTGCAGACAGATTAGCTGGTCATAGTCTTCTCTCCCTGTCAAGTGTTGCCACTTATGTAACCTGGAGAAGGGACCTTGTGGACCTTGTAAATTTTAAGAACATGCTATGACTTAAGTGATGGGGAGTTTTGTTTTATTTATTTTTGTCTTTTGTTGTTTTTTAACTTCCTGAGCCTTGTAAATTATTTGTTGAGTCCTAAGAAGCCTCCCTCTAAGTGGGAGTATTTCAATTCAGGGTAAATATCTACACAGCACTGGTATTAAGAATATGCATGTCGCAATGCCTGTTCAGTGACTGCCTCCCACATGGTCAGCATTTCCTTCTCTAACATCGTTGCACAAAACAATGAATCCCGTTGACTTCCATAAAGAGAAGTCTTGCAAATGGATGGGTGATCTCTTGCTTGCTATGGCAGATGGGCCCCAGTCTCTTTAGAGTGACTGTTTATCACAGAGCAACGTTCCCTTCCAAAGCCTCAGGCAGCACCAAAGCCATGGAACTGTCTACCAGGATGCTGGGTACACAAGTTCAGGTTCTCATTCCTGTGTGATTAGTACTTCACAGAATAAACCATCTCCCCAGTCCTCCATTTCTACTTGCCACTAAGGGTTTAGGGTTAGACTATGGAGATAAATCTCAGACTATTCAAATGATAGGTGATCAAGACAGAAGGGACAGCTCAGAGTAGAGAGAACAGACATGGTGATGGACCTAGAAGAAAGACTTCACACACCCTTTTGTAAGCCCTGATTTGCAATTCTCTGACTGTCCTCTCTCTCTAAATGGACCTGATTTCACAAAGACTACCCCAAAGCTTGTTTTGTCACATTCTGCGAAAGCACTGATTTTTAAGTGTTATTTCAAAACTAAAAATGATTGACATTATTGATGCTTTATGTGTTGATTCAATGGTTGATGTTTGGACTACATTTCTGAGCTCCTTTTCTTATAAGGTATCGTCTATGAATACATATAAGGAAATTCCTATGTCTTGAAGACATAAATAAAAAAACGATCAAGAAGGGTAGGGATACAAGGCATTGAGGAAGGTTTACATTCTCCACTACCTTGTTACAAAACAAAGAGATCCATAAAATAAAATCTAAAAAATGGCATTACAGAGCAAATTCTTGGTCGTATGATGTACAGATACATAGCTTTGATTTTCCCCCTAAAGCTTCGCACTTTGATTCTGTCTCCTTTTTAATATGCATTTATTGTATATGCATGTGTATGTGCCTGAGGTTATGTGTATGTGTTACATGTGTGCAGGAGCCAATGGCGGCAAGAAGAGGAGTTGGACCCCTCCCTGGAACTGGAGTTACAGATGGTTGTGAGCAGCCATGTGGGTACTGGAATCCACACCCAGGTCCTTGGCAAGAGCAGCTGATGTTCTTATGCTAAGCCATCTTTCCAGGTCCTTAAATCCTGTCTTGATGAAGACCTTCACAACTTACTATTGGATAAAAGTCTTGCTACAATGAATAAGATAAAATTTGTGCCCCCCATTCTCCTCCTTGTAAGCAATTTTAACTGACTATTTAACTTGGAAAGTAAAAAAAATGCCATCACTTCTGTTACAATTTGACATATGCCTTCCTAAAACAATCATCACGCTATGAAAAAAAAATGTGCAACAAAAATTTACAAGGCTTGAGGAGAAAATGAGCTAAGGACATGACATTTGAAATGGTGAGTGACATATAAAAAAGAGATAAGGACCAAACTTAAAAAAAAAGAGAGAAAGAAAGAGGAAAAAAAACATGGGCAATGGATTTGTTCATGCTAATATATGTGTGTAGTGTGTGTGTGTGTGTGTGTGTGTGTGTGTGTGTGTGTGTATACATTTACTGCAGCTGAACTCTTTACCTTGAGGAAGATCTGAGTCTGAGTTTGCCTGTGACCTTGAGTACTGGAAAGATTGCACAGGCTGAGGGCTGTCTGAAGTCAGACTGAATGCTGAAAAACTAGACATGGGTGGACATGGCTTTTAACAAGCCTGGTGAGCTGAGGGGCTGAGGGGGGCCACTCTATGTTTTCTCAGCAACTCAGTGAAGCAGAGTGGAGTCTCTGCATTCATTTCTTCCCCAATCACATAGAAGCTAATTCAGAAGACACCACAGTATGCTCCAATTGTCCCCTAAGATTTCTATCTTATTGGAACAAATTGGTGTTTTATGAACAAGCCTTGTTGCCAAACTGACTACACGTAGCATTTGTAGGCCCTTATCTCTGCTCAGTTTCATCCTCTATCCATTTGCATAATAAATCTCCCCCAGCCTTTGTTAAAGTCTCTCAGAAGAAGCAGGCAGCCAGGAGAGAGTTTCAGATGATAAAGAAGGTAGGATTGTAAAGGACAGAGAGACTGCAGTTTGCTCAGGGCTCTGTCAAACTTTCCCTTGCCAAATCATTGTTGAGCCTAACATTAAGAACAGTAGAGTTGGAAGAGAAGACTAGAGATAAGCAAACAGTGGAATTACACACACCAGAGAATAACCTAAATCCAGGCTCTGTGTCTCCGGAAAGTTCTTCTGATAGGGGTCAAGGCACCAAGGAACAGGAGTGACAACACATCTAAGATGCCCCTATCTACTCCCTCTTAGGTTATAGGTTATGTTAGCTGACAAGTTGTGTTCGTGTGCTGTCATCTATGAATTCTTCCCTGTAAGCCTCTAGATATCCAAAAAGATTATGTGGAGTTTGACTAAGGACACAGCAACCTCACCCTGTATTTAATTAACCAGCCTCTGTTTTTCAGTGCTGCATGACTGGGAGGGAAAGAAGTCTAAGAGCATAGTTTCACACGTCTGGCCATTTTATTGAAAGCATCTTTGGCATCAGAGGTTTTCTGCTCTGTTTGCCAGCTGTTCCCGCCTCTGCTGCTGATGTTTCTCAGTTACTGCTGTTTGGGGTTGTACAATTCATTGCTGTGTAGGACTGTCCTGGGCATTGCAGGATGATTAGCTTCCCTGCCTGACACTTAACCAAATGCCAAAAGGGTACTGCCAGGCAGGCGAAGAGCTTCCAGCAGACCCACAGACTTCTGGCTGAGACAGAGCAGCCTCTGGATTAAAGCCACGGCCATCTTGCCTCGTGCTCCCGTCGTAGCTCAGCTTGTGCACTATTTCAGGGAAACTCTCAAGCTTTTATGTTCATTTGCTAGGGAAAAAAACACCACTGTTTAGGTAGAAAATGAGAAAATATTCAAGGAGAGAAGGGAAACAAAAAAACAGGAAAGTTTGCTAGATCTTCACCACATTTTCTCTGTCTCTGTCTCTCTGTGTGTCTGTATATCTCTTTGTCTCTCTATATCACTGTGAGTGTCTCTGTCTCTCTCTCTCTCTCTCCGTCTCTGAGACAAGGGACATACCATGCAGCTTTGACTGGCCTGGATTACTCTGTAGACCAAATCTGGCCTTAATTCACAGAGATCTCCATGCCTTTGCCTTCTAAGAGCTGGGATTCTAGGTGTGTGTCACCACACCCACTTTGTATTGCCTGGCTCTTATTGTACACACCATGAGTATTTTCAGAACACTTCCATGAAACTGGACATTAAAAACTTACATTTTTGTGGTCAGGAGTAGTCATAAGAGCTGGGGAGACAGTTCATTTGATATATTGCTTGCCCTGTAAACATGAGGACATGAGTTAAATCCCAAACCAATGCCAAGGATGGTGGCATGCATTTGAAATGTCAGCACTCTCCTCACTGGGGATAGAGAGAAAGGAAGAACCTTGGGGCTTACTGCCCAGCTACCCTAGTTTACCTGGGGACCTCTAGGCTAGTGACAGATCCTGCCTCAAAAATCAAGGTAGATCCTACCCAAAGATGACACCTGAGTTTGTCCACTTGTCTACACACCACATACACACACACACACACACACACACACACATACCCACATAACACATGTGCTCATACAAGTACACACATAAGCATAAAAGAAGTAATCATGAGTGTGAGGAGCCGCCCTCGCTATCGCTATTGCCGTTAGAAGATGGCGCTGACATCTGCTGTCAGTTGGAGTTAACCGTTAGAAGATGGCGCTGACATCTGCTGTCAGTTGGAGTTAACCGTTTAAGCTGTGCCTCTCCCGTGGCGTCATCTGGGGTGATGTGCAAACCACCAATCCTGGCTCTACACGTCTCACTCGGAACTCCTAGGCTTATATAAGGGGCTGGGTTTCTTAGCTTGGGGTCTCCCTCTAAGAAGCTGATCATCTATCTCTCAAGATGCATTAAAGCTTTACTGCAGAAGGATCCGAGTGTTCTGCGTCGTTCTTGCTGGCGAGACGGTAGCGCGGGACATCTGGTGCCGAAACCCGGGAACTCTTCAACATCACCGGCGCCGCGGGAGACCCCTCGGAAGACGGGGCGGATTCAGAACTGCAGGGACGTAAGTTCAGAGAGGTATGCTTTATCCTGAATACCCCCTTTCTCGACTTTGGCCTTAGTTTGTCATCACCGTGGGACGGGTCAGTGGAGGCTTTGGTGCTAGTCCTGTTTGTCCTTCTCCTTCATCGTGGCTGGTGCTGACAGAACGGTGCTGTCAGTCTGGTGCTGTCAGTCTGGTGCTGTCAGTCTGGTGCTGTCAGTCTGGTGCTGTCAGTCTGGTAACGGAGTTGAGCGCCGTTTTTTAGATAAGCCGCTAGCGCGATGGGGTTGTCACAGTCAGTGGTTACTGCCCTACAGACTGTGCTAAAACAAAGAGATCTTAAAATTGCACCACGAACACTTCAAAATTTTGTGAAGGAGGTAGATAGAGTGGCACCATGGTATGCTTGTTCCGGGTCCCTCACTGTGGCCTCATGGAACAAGCTAGGTAAAGAACTAGACAGGAAGCATGCAGAAGGAGATCTCCACTTAGGTACCAAAGCCATTTGGAAGCTAGTTAAAAACTGCTTGGAGGATGAGGCCTGTCACCCTGCTATAATAGAAAGTCAGGGAACCTTAGAGGAAGTTCAGGATAGCATGTCAGAAACTGAACGGAGTGAGAGAATGGGAGCTCGCAAAAGGAAAGACATGTCTAAGAAAAAAGGCCCTCCCCAAGAAGTTAAGAAAGGGGGAGAGAAAGAAGGGAGTGATCATTCACCCCCTAACAAATCTAAGAAAAAGAAAAAGCCAGAATCTAGTCTATACCCTACAGTAGATCTAGAAGCCTTGGAGCTAGATAATTCTGATTCTGACACTCTGTATTCTAGCGAAGAAGGTGGTCTAGAGGAGGAGGTGGCACGGTATGAGGAAGAAAGATATCACCCTGATAGACACCGGCCACTGAAAACAAAAATGAATGTGAGGCCACCGCCTATAAATCCGGCGGGCTCACGCCCCCTCGGCGCCTCCGCAGTATGAGCTTCGGCTGAATACTGGTACTGACTCCTTTTTACCTTTAGAGGAACGGAGAAAAATACAAGTAGCTTTTCCAGTATTTGAGAATGTGGAAGGCGGAAGAGTACATACTCCCGTAGATTACAATCAAATCAAAGAATTGGCCGAATCCGTTCGTAATTATGGGGTCAATGCTAACTTTACCACATTACAGGTGGAAAGGCTTGCTAATTTTGCCATGACTCCCACTGACTGGCAGACGACAGTGAAAGCAGTGCTTCCCAACATGGGACAATACATGGAATGGAAGGCTCTCTGGTATGATGCAGCCCAGGCGCAAGCTAGAGTTAATGCCACAGCTGAAGATGAGAATCAGAGGCAGTGGACATTTGAAATGCTGACAGGTCAGGGTCAACATGCCCTTAATCAAACCAACTACATCTGGGGTGTCTATGGTCAGGTGTCAGCCGCCACTATTAAACCATGGAAGGCCCTCACAAAAAGGGGAGAGTCCAGTGGACACCTTACAAAGATTGTCCAAGGACCCCAAGAGCCACTTTCAGACTTTGTGGCCAGAATGACAGAGGCCGCCAGTCGCATCTTTGGTGATTCAGAACAAGCTATGCCCCTGATTGAGCAACTTGTCTATGAACAAGCAACCCAGGAATGTCGAGCGGCTATCGCCCTCGCAAAAGCAAAGGTTTACAAGATTGGCTCAGAGTGTGCAGGGAGCTGGGGGACCCCTAACCAATGCAGGACTAGCTGCCGCCATTTTACAAACGCACAGGCGTAGAGATTTATCTAGTCGAAAAGCTTGTTTTAATTGTGGGAGAATGGGGCACCTTAAGAAAGATTGTCAAGCCCCTGAAAGAACAAGAGAATCGAAGCTTTGCCATCGTTGTGGTAAAGGTTATCATAGGGCTAGCGAATGCAGGTCAGTCCGGGATGTAAAAGGGAGGCTTCTGCCCCCTATTGAAGAACCCAAGGTACCCCAATCAAAAAACGGGTCACGGGGCCCATGGTCCCAGGGCCCTCAGAAATATGGGAACCAATTTCAGAAAAGCAATCAAGAGGAAGTAGAGGTTTCCGAGGAACCCCCGGAATGGACTTGCGTGCCGCCTCCGACTTCTTACTCATGCCCCAAATGAATGTTCAACCGGTCCCAGTCCATTCCCCTGGACCTTTGCCCCCTGCCACCATTGGGCTTATTCTGGGCCGTGGCTCCTTAACTTTACAGGGACTCATTATATATCCTGGAATTGTTGACCCGTATCATAAAGAGGAGATTCAAGTTCTCTGTTCTAGCCCTCGGGGTGTATTTTCTATAAAGCAGGGAGATAGAATTGCACAACTGGTGTTGCTGCCCTCCCTCGGGGATGGAGAAACCTACACTTTACAAAAAAGGGCTATGGGATCTTCTGGAAGTGATTCAGCCTATCTGGCTATACCCCTAAATGAGAGACCTACAATAAAATTGTTAATTAATGGAAAAGAATTTGAAGGGATAATGGATACGGGAGCAGACAAAAGCATTATTTCACTCCATTGGTGGCCGAAGTCTTGGCCCACTGTTGTTTCATCTCATTCTCTACAAGGTCTTGGATACCAGTCCTCTCCTGCCATCAGTGCCTCAGCCTTAACCTGGCGGAATGCTGAGGGCAAACAGGGATGTTTTACCCCCTATGTGTTGCCACTCCCTGTAAATTTATGGGGACGGGATGTGTTACAAGCCATGGGCATGACCCTAACTAATGAATACTCCCCCAGGCATCAGCCATTATGGCAAAGATGGGGTATACAAATGGTAGAGGCTTGGGTAGGCAAGAACAAGGCAGAATAAAACCCATTACGCAACACGGAAATCGGGGTAGAAAAGGACTGGGTTTTATTTAGGGGCCGTTGAGGCTTCACGACCCATACCGTGGAAAACAGAGGAGCCGTTATGGGTCTCTCAATGGCCTCTATCCTCTGAAAAATTAGAGGCTGTCACAAGATTAGTGCAAGAACAGGAACGGCTGGGGCATCTAGAGCCTTCTACCTCCCCATGGAATACACCAATTTTTGTTATTAAGAAGAAATCTGGGAAGTGGAGATTACTCCATGACCTGCGGGCCATTAACAATCAGATGCATCTTTTTGGCCCTGTTCAAAGAGGCCTTCCTTTGCTTTCTGCACTTCCTCAAGATTGGAAGCTTATTATTATAGATATTAAGGATTGTTTCTTCTCTATTCCACTTTACCCACGGGATAGACCAAGGTTTGCCTTCACTATCCCTTCTCTTAATCATATGGAACCAGACAAGAGATTTCAGTGGAAGGTACTGCCGCAAGGCATGGCCAATAGCCCAACAATATGTCAGCTGTATGTGCAGGAGGCTTTGGAGCCAATTAGGAAGCAATTTACATCTTTAATCATGATCCATTATATGGACGATATTCTTATTTGTCACAAAGAGTTAGATGTTTTACAAAAGGCTTTCCCCATGCTGGTGGCTGAATTAAAACAGTGGGGATTAGAGATTGCCTCAGAAAAGGTTCAAATTGCAGATACAGGCCTCTTTTTGGGCTCAATGATTACTCCCAAAAATATAGTTCCTCAGAAAATAGAAATTCGCAAAGACCACTTACAAACATTAAATGATTTTCAGAAACTTCTGGGAGATATAAATTGGTTGAGGCCCTTTTTAAAAATTCCATCTGCTGATCTAAAACCCCTCTTCGATCTCCTGGAGGGTGAGCCTCATATCTCCTCACCCAGAAAATTTACCCCTGCCGCCCACCGAGCCTTACAGATGGTGGAAGAGGCCTTACAGGAAGCACAATTACAACGCATTGAGGAGTCACTACCTTTTAATCTGTGTGTTTTTAAGACAGCTCAATTGCCAACTGCAGTCCTGTGGCAACATGGACCATTACTTTGGATTCATCCAAATGCTTCCCCTGCTAAGATTATTGACTGGTACCCTGATGCTGTTGCACAGCTCGCGCTTCGCGGAATAAAAGCAGCTGTTACACATTTTGGCAGGGATCCTGATTCCTTGATTGTGCCTTATACTGCTGCACAAGTTCAGACCTTGGCAGCCACATCTAGTGATTGGGCAGTTTTAGTTACTTCCTTTTCAGGACAAATTGATAATCATTTTCCAAAGCATCCAATTTTACAGTTTGCCCTAAACCAGGCTATAGTGTTTCCACAAGTGACAGCTAAAGACCCACTCCCAGATGGGACTGTGGTGTACACTGATGGATCAAAAACTGGTATGGGAGCTTATGTGGTCAAGGATAGGGTTATATCTAAACAATATAATGAAACTTCACCTCAAGTTGTAGAATGTCTGATAGTACTGGAGGTTCTTGAGGCTTTTCCAGGACCCCTCAATATTGTATCAGATTCCTCTTATGTGGTTAATGCAGTTAATCTCCTTGAGATAGCTGGAATAATAAGATCCTCCAGCAGAGTTGCTAACATCTTTCAAAAGATACAAGCTGCCTTGTTAAATAGGAGATTTCCTGTTTTCATTACCCATGTCCGAGCACATTCTGGACTCCCAGGTCCCATGTCCTTAGGGAATGACTTAGCAGACAAGGCTACAAAGCTGGTGGCCGCTGCCTTGTCTACCCATGCACAAGCAGCAAAAGAATTCCATAAGCGCTTTCATGTGACGGCTGAGACCTTGCGCCGTCGTTTTGCTCTATCCAGGAAAGAGGCTAGGGAAATTGTTACTCAATGCCAGAATTGCTGCGAATTCTTACCTACTCCCCACATGGGAATAAACCCACGTGGCATTAGACCATTGCAGATGTGGCAGATGGATGTTACTCATATTCCCTCTTTTGGAAGGCTTCAATATGTTCATGTTTCTGTTGACACCTGTTCTGGCGTAATGTTCGCCACACCCCTAACAGGGGAAAAGGCCTCATATGTGATTCAACATTGCCTTGAGGCCTGGAGTGCTTGGGGAAAACCCAGAATTTTAAAAACAGACAATGGACCAGCATATACCTCTCAAAAATTCCGACAGTTTTGTCGGCAAATGGATGTTACCCATCTAACTGGCCTACCTTATAACCCTCAAGGACAGGGCATTGTGGAACGTGCCCATCGTACACTCAAATCATATCTGATTAAACAAAAGGGGAGTATTGAGGATGTTCTACCCTCGGTACCAAGAGTTGCTGTATCCATGGCACTTTTTACCCTTAATTTCTTGAACTCTGATGCCCAAGGCCACACTGCGGCCGATCGCCACAGTTTAGAGCCTGATAGGCCAAAAGAAATGGTAAAATGGAAAGATGTCTTGACTGATCTCTGGAAAGGCCCGGATCCTATTCTTATAAGATCCAGGGGAGCTGTGTGTGTTTTTCCACAGGAGGAAGAAAACCCCCTGTGGATCCCTGAAAGACTCACTCGAAGAGCTCCTTCACAACTCCAGAATAAGAAGGATGGAGGCCAAGTGGGTGATGAAGACTCTCCTACTCGGGATGATGGTTCCTAGTATGATGGGAGAGTTACGGTGGGCCATCATGTCTACCTTCCCCTACCGATGCCAGTGATGCAGAATGCCCAGGTGTTCCCTAGATTTTTCACAACTAATAGAGAGTTGGGGCTTGCCTTTTTGCCTTTAGATCCTCAGATACAGAGTTTTCAGGATGAGAGAACCTTGTCATTAGTAGGAAGCTTGTGCTTTACTGTGATTTCTTCATTAAAGGATAATTTTATTCATATGGATCCAGAAAGATCTAATGCTAATCCTTTTGAATTAATGGAAGCTGTACTGATCTTTCTCCTATGATAGTGAGAAGGGACAGATTACTTTTGATTGGAAAGGGGCATTAGGCAACAGTCTGAGTGAGGGACAGAGCTATGGATCATCTGATTGGTCCTCCTCCAATGTTAAGTATACCCCTTTTAAGAGAACTAATTATTCAGCTGCCCTTTATTTGGGTTGTGAGTAATGATACCTTAGGTAAGAATCAGAAAGAAATAAATTGCTCTGCTTAGAATTGTTTTTATGCATTATGCTGGGATGCTATTAAGCACCCTTTTGCTTTGGTAATGCGCATGCCTCGATTTGTTCCAGTTCCTGTTGAGACGCCAAGTAATTTGAGTTTGTTTAGGGAAAAGCGAGATTTTTGGGATCTCTGCTATTATTGTGGGCCTGATAGCCACCGCCGCGGTTACTGCTTCGGTTACCGCCTCGGCCCTTGCACTTTCTGCCACTGTGCAGACAACTCAAACCATTAATGAACTATAGGCCACTGTGACCATGGTCCTAGATAAACAGGCCACTGCCAATTCTCAGATACAAGGAGGCCTGATGTTGGTAAACCAACAGATTAATTTGGTTCAGGAACAATTGGATATATTGTGGCAGATGGCCCAATTGGGATGTGAACAAAAGTTGCCTGGCCTTTGTGTCACTTCAGTACAATATGAGAATTTTACAAGAGCAGCTAACCTGTCACAAGCTCTGTCTCAACATTTATTACAGAATTGGACTTTTGAGTTTGAGCAGACACTCCGTGAGTTGAGAATGGCGATCCTGCAAGTGAATTCGACGCATCTGGATCTTTCTCTGATGGAAGGCCTCTCCTCCTGGATTTCATCTGCATTTTCTTATTTTAAGGAATGGGTGGGGGTAGGATCATTTAGCCTAGTTCTCTGCTGTGGAATAGTGTTGATGCTTTGGATGGTGTGTAAGCTCAGAGCCCAAACAAAAGAGACAAAGTGGTGGTGGCACAAGCACTTGCTGCCTTAGAACACGGAGCCTCCCCTGACATTTGGTTAACCATGTTAAAGCAATAGGTCGCTGGCCTCCCGGCTCTTGCACCCCACGAGGCTAGTCTCATTGCACGGGATAGAGTGGGTAGGCTTCAGCAGCCCAAGGAGTTGCAAGGCTAAGCACTGCACAGGAGAGGTCTGCGGTATAACGACTTTCTCCTGGGAGATAAGTCATCTTGCATGAAGGTTCTATGTCATGATCTCCTTCCCCCAGAAAAACGACATCGGACTGGTCAGGGCTCTCTCTGGGGATAAGACCCTGGAGAGGAGCTTTGTACATGTTCCGAATTTGCACATGGGGATTTGACCTCTATCTCCACTCCAAAGTTGTGGGTGTCCTATTGCTTCAAAAATAAATGAATAGGGGGAGATGTGAGGAGCCGCCCTCGCTATCGCTATTGCCGTTAGAAGATGGCGCTGACATCTGCTGTCAGTTGGAGTTAACCGTTAGAAGATGGCGCTGACATCTGCTGTCAGTTGGAGTTAACCGTTTAAGCTGTGCCTCTCCCGTGGCGTCATCTGGGGTGATGTGCAAACCACCAATCCCGGCTCTACACGTCTCACTCGGAGCTCCTAGGCTTATATAAGGGGCTGGGTTTCTTAGCTTGGGGTCTCCCTCTAAGAAGCTGATCATCTATCTCTCAAGATGCATTAAAGCTTTACTGCAGAAGGATCCGAGTGTTCTGCGTCATTCTTGCTGGCGAGACGGTAGCGCGGGACACATGAGACTTAAAGAGTCAGTCCTATAAACTTGGTCTGGATAATGGAACTGACTCACTCAGACCAGTTGGTTAGGCTGCCAATTTGAGATCTGACTCTGTGTCTGCTCTTGATCCCTTCCTATGTTCCTTTGTTTACTCTCAATCTGTTTCTTGTTACTGGACAGAGGATCAACTCTTCCTCCTTACTAGCTGATGCCTGTCCTCCAGATCCTGCAGGAACTTCAGTTTCTTAGTGCTGTCAATCAAATATGCCCAACTCTCCTTATCCAGAACACATGGTGGTATTATACGTCCAGCCTATCTCTGGTTCTTCAAGACTTCGTGACCAGCTATGGCCAATAAATTGAAAATGTTTGATGACTAATGTCTGAAACTCAGCAGCAGGCATTCGGCCATCAAGAAGCTCTGAATCAAAAATTAACGCTAACGTGAAGTAGGAAAAACATCGAGTGGCAAGAAAAAGGCTTCACTAAAATAAGCCTGTAAGATCTGGGTATAATTTGTCACTAGAAACTGAGGTCTGTATCTTGACTAATAGAGTCCTTCTGTCATTCCTATCAGGTGCCCCTGAGTCAGTTCTCAGATGGTTGGTCGTAGTAAGAGAATTCCTCAGGTATCTGTCTTATACCTCTCTATCTCTGTCTCTGTTTCTCTCTCTGTCTCTCTCTCTGTGTCTCTGTCTCTCTCCCTCCCTCCCTCCCTCCCTCCCTCTCTCTCTCTCTCCCTCCCTCCTTCCCTCTCTCTCTCTCTCTCTCTCTCTCTCTCTCTCACACACACACACACACACACACACACACACCACCACCACCACCACCACCACCACCACCACCACCACCACCAGCACCAGCACCCGTGGTATCACTCTCCTTTCCCCAGGTCCTGTCCTTCTAGTGCCTCTACTCCCCATAATCCATCTTACAGGGTAGAATATGCTTCAAGACATCCAGTTCCCCCCTTTGTTGCAACTCTGCGAGATTCCACATGCCATGAAAGGTGCCGCCTTGAATCTGTCCACCACAGAAAGTAAAAAATATATAATGAGTATTTGCTAAATAATTGACCTTCGTGTTCCAGTACCATTAACAAAGAGGGAAATGCATCTATGAAAACTGTTTGCTCCAGAAATGCTGAAGTAAACATGGGAAAAACACACCAGTCTGGAAGGGAATATTTGTGGAATATCTCACATCTGAAAAAGTATCAAAAGCTACAGGGGTTATAATCATACAATCAATTGCCACCATAATATACAAGTTTTAGCATTGCAGCCCAAAATATCACATCACACTCCACAAGTTATACTTTAGCAGATATGAAATTATAGGCATTTTATCTCACTCTGGGTCTATGGTCAACAAAATATTAAGATCCTGGTTCATTTCTGATGAATCCCAGATAGGTCCACAGGGGTCCCACTCAGTAATCCAATAACTCATTTCACCTTCATCCTACAGCCTCAGACACCCATTGCCAGCACAGTGAAGTATGATATTGATCTTGTACTATGTTCAATCTCCATGAGTCTTTGGGGATCGTTTGCTGACTGATGGATTAGCTCAAGTGTGATCATCACTCTGAAAGGAAACTGTCAGGTGTTTGCAGCACCTTTGATGCTACCCTAAGAACCCAGAGAAGCTGGTTTTCCCCCAAGAGGTGTGCTGCAGGAGCACACTGAATGATGCTCAGGGTGATGCTGGAAAAAGCAGAGATTATTCACATAACATGCTATGGTTCATGTCCTCTAGGATGGGATCATCTTGTCTGCTGTGGCTTGGGTGTAGGTTGGTCACCACAGGTCCATCTGTTGGAAGCCTGATCTGCATCTTGCCAATATAGAGGTAGTGGGGTCTTTAAGATGCAGAGATCCTGGAGGTCCTTAAGTCATTGGGGTCACTGAAAAGACTGCAGGAGCTCTAGTGAGGGCCTTGAGATCTCACACAGAGATGAGCTCATCTTACACACACACACACACACACACACACACACACACACACCAATCACTGTGATACCATCTGCCAGTTAGGCTTTCTCCAGAAACTGAACCATTGGAGCCATTGGAGGTTGGACTCTGAACCTCCAAAGTTAATCTAAATAATCTCTTCTACTCACAATGTTAGCATGTCTCAAGTACTTTGTAACAGCAACAAAAGTGAACCAATATATTATCCCACCCTGTCCATTAGGGAAGGTTTACTTCATTTAACCTTCTGAGAATACCCAGAACCTTAACAAGATTTTAATCTGAGGTTAAAATAAGAACAACAGTAAAAATAATAAAAGGAAAAACTATGCCTGAGACACTGCAACGTATGTTTATACTCATTCCCATGGAAAACTGATGCGGTGGTTGAGACCATGGGCTCACATGGTAGTGACAATCCCTTGACTTCAAATCCCAGGTTGCCAGTTCTTAGCTGAACAAGTTGCTATCTCTGTGCCCATCTGTGAATACATACCATTATGCTGTGAAGAACAAATGACTTGATTATGGGAAGTACTTAGAACTGTGCCTGCCATATAAGTACCCCTGAAAGACAGGAAGCCAGAGCAGAAATGGATGTGGAGAATACCAAAGCTGTGCCTATGGGACTTTACCTTTCTACTGACCTAATGAAGTACATGTGACCAGTAAACCCATGCCATGGAAAGGAACCTAAGCAGTAGGAGAAAAACAATGAGCAAAGGATGAAGACGTCAGTAAAATTGAAGATGCCTGTAGGCAGATGTTTCTTTTACACCAGTCAGTTCTGCAATAACCACACAGAGACTAATTATTAATTATAAATGCTCAGCCAATAGTTCAGGCTTGTTACTAACTCGTACAATTTAAATTAGCCCATATTTCTCATCTACACTCTGTCATACAGCTTGGTATCTTTCCTCAGCACATCAAGTTCATCTCCTGCTTCCTCTGCATCTCCTCTCTACTCCTGAGACTCCTCTTCTTTTTCCTCTCCTTTTGTCTGCCACTCCCACCTAGCCACTCCCTGTCCAGCTGTAGGCCAGTCAGCTTCTTTATTACACCAATCACAGCAACATACGCTCACACAGTGTAAAGGAATATTCCATATTTCTCACCTTTGTCTAATTAAAAAGGAAGGATTTAACTTTAACATAGCAAAAATATACACAATAAAACAGTTATCAAGTAATAATTACAGTTACAATATCCAGCCTGTTTGTGTTAAGCAAATTTAGAGAAAATACTGTCTTACCTTTGTGAGTCTAAATTACTTCTTATCATAACTAATGAAAACTTTAAGTCTAAATATTTAGACTTTAACTCCATGAAAGACCACAGAAGGGTGTAATGTTACCTAACAACAGGGGCATCTGGCTGCCTGGAGAGACTACCAAAGTTCTTCTGTAACACTGGTGCATCCAACTTTGGCCTATAGGCCTAGAGTATCTGACAGACATTTTTGAGGAGCAGGGAATTTTGAAGGATTTCCTCCCTTGTCTTGACAAAGTCTGGAAGTCATTTTTTTGTGTCCTGCTGATCCAATTTGGACAGAATACTATCAGCAATTGAGGCAAAGGCAAAGGTGTGTGTCACCACTGTCCAGCTTCTATGGCTGTCTAGTGTGCCTAGCTTTGCAGTCTGATCCTCAGTGGCTTCTTAGATCATAAACATTGTATCACCACAGCTGTACAAGTTTGTACTTCCACCAGCCATGGAGGCATGTTTCTGTTGCTCCAGATCATTGCCTGCATGAACTGTCTTTGATCTTAGCCATTCTGACAGGTTCAAGGTGGAATCACAAATGATTTGCATTTCCCTGATGGCTAAGGATGTTGAACATTTCTTTAAGTGTTTCTCAGCTATTTGAGATTCCTCTGTTGAGAATTCTGTTTTGATATGTACACCACTTTTTAATTGGATTATTTGGTTTGTTGGTATCTAGTTTTTTGAGTTCTTAATATATTTTGGATATTAGCTCACTGTCAGATGTGGATTGGTAAAAGTCCCCTCATTCTGTAGGCTGCTGTTTTGTTCTATTGACAGTGCCCTTTGCCTTACCGAAGATTTTCAGTTCCATGAGGTCTTAGTACCTACACTACTGGTGTTCTGTTCAGGAAGTTGTCTCCTTTGCCAGTGTGTTCAAGGCTATTCCCCAATTTCTTTTCTCTTAGGTTCAGTTAATCTGGAATTATGTTGAGATCTTTGGTCTACTTGGACTTGAGAGTTGTGTGAGGTTATAGATATGAATCTATTTTTGCATTCTTCTACATGTAGACAGCCTATTAGACCAGCACAGTTGCTGAAGATGTTCTGCTTTTTCCATTGTGTATTTCTGGCTTCTTTATCAAAACTTGGGTATCCATAGGTGTGTGGATTTATATCTGGGTCTTTGATTTGATTGCAACCTGTCTGTTTTTATGCCAGTTCTCTGTAGTAGAACTTGAAATATGGGATGGTGATAACTCCAGAAGTTCTTTAACTATACAGAATTGTTTAAGCTATCCTAAGTTTGTTTGTTTGTTTGTTTTTCCATATGAAGTTGAGTGTTGCTCTTTCAAGTTCTGTAAAGAAAATCAACAAGATAGACAAATTCTTATCCAAACTAAATTGAAAAAACAGAGGGAATACCAAATTAACAAAATCAGAAACAAAAGAGGGGGGACATAACAACGGTCCCTGAGGAAATCCAAAGAATATTTAGGAAAGAAAGAAATTAAAGTATCGCTATTCACAGATGATATAATAGTATACATAAGTGTTCCCAAATATTCTACCATAGAACTATTACAGCTGATAAACATCTTCAGCAAAGTGGTTGGATATAAGATTATTCAAAAACTCAGTATCCCTCTATCTTAGTTAGGGTTTCTATTGCTGTGAAGAGACACCATGACCATGGCAACTCTTATCAGGAAAACATTTAATTGGGGTAGTTTTCTTGCATTTTCTGAGTTTCAGTCATTTACCATCATGGCAGGGAGCATGGCGGTGTGTAGACACACATGGTGCTGGCTATATCTTTATTAGAAGGCTACAGGAAATGATCTCAGACACTGGGAAGTATCTTGAGGATAGAAAACCTAAAAGCCCACCCCCATAGTGACACCCTTCTTCCAACAAGGCCATACCTACTTCAACAAAGCCACATCACCTAATAGTGCTACTTCCTATGAGCTTGTGGGCACCAATTAGATTCAAGCTACCACACTTTCCTATATACAAACAACAAATGGGTGAGAAAAAATCAGGGAAACAACAGCCTTCACAATAGCCACAAATAATATAAAACATCTTGATGTAATTCTGACCAAGCAAGTGAAAGACATGTATAACAATAACTTCAAGTCTTTTAAGAAAAAAATTAAAGAAGATATTAGGAGATGGAAAGATTTCCCATGCTCATGAATTAACAGTATTAACATACTAAAAATGATCATCTTACCAAAGCAATCTACAGATTCAACACAATCCCCATCAAAATTCCAACACAATTCTTTACAGAAATGGTACATTTACATAGTGGAGTACTATTCAGTGGAAAAAAAGCAATGGAGTCTTGAAATTTGCAGGCAAATGGACAGCACTAGAAGAAACCATCCTGAGTGAAGTAACCCAGTCACAAAAAGACAAACATGGCATGTACTCACTCATACATGGATTTTAGACATGGAGATCCCCCATGGAGGGCCTCATTCTCTCTGGGGAATGGACTGGGGATTGGGTGGGGGCTGGGGGGCCTGTTGGGGGTCAAGGGAGGAGGGGAAGGAGAGGGAGCTGGGAGTGACTTGTGAAGCAAGCTTGTTTCTAATTTAAATAGAAGGAGGAGGAGGAGGAGGAGGAGGAGGAGGAGGAGGAGAAAAAGCAAGAAGGAAAAAAAAGCAAGGTTAAAGCCAGGCATAGTCACACAGAGGCAGAGGCAGGTGAATCTCCATAAGTTCCAGGCCAGCCTTGTCTACATAGAGAGTTCCAGGACAGCCAAGGCTAGTTGGAAAGACTCTGTCACGAAATAACAATAAGAGAAAGGAAGATTGATCATACAAATCCATGAACTCACAGCAGCTGCAGTTATCTGCACATGATCAAGTCAGCCAAACTCCCAGCCTAGAGGTGTGTTTTGGTTTGCTTTCTATTCCTGAGATGAAAGCCATGACCAAAAGCAATTTGGAAAGGAATGGTGTATTTCCCCATCCAGCTTACACCCCATCATCCAAAGAAGTCAGGGCAGCAACTCAAGGAAGGAACCCGGAGGCTAGAGCTGAAACATCAGTCACAGAAGAACACTGCTTGCTCCTCATGGCTTGCTCAGCGTTCTTTTTTATACCAACCAGGACCACGCTCCCAGGAGTGGCACTACCCATAGGGAGCTGGACACTCCCACAACGATCACTCATTAAGAAAATCCCCCTGCAGACTTATGTATGGCCAATCTGATGCAAGAATTTTCTCAGCTGAGATTCCTCTTCCTAGAAAACGCCAGCTTGTGTCAAATTAAAAGGAAAAAAAGAAAACAGCCAGGACAGATAGAGCAGGTTATCTCCAGGCCACACTCCTTACTGAGGAGCTACTGGTGGGAAATAATTGCTAGGGAAGGAAAATCTTTCTTTCTGGAAGATGTGGCCATTAATAGGTTTCCGTATGCCCCAGTGGGTGGCCCCCACACTCACGCACTAACTGCAATTAGTGGGTTATCAGGACGATAAGGCAGACAGTTGGGGGAGGCACATTGGTGAGGACATGAAGCAAGTTGGGGAAGAATTACAGGCTAGATATGATCGTATTTTGTTGTATGCATGTATGAAATTCTTATAAAAAAAAATAAAAGCATAAAATTCAAGATCAAGAAAGGAAAAAGAAGCAAATCCAAAGTTTAAATCCCCAGTGGGAACACCCACTCTGCTATGTAGACGAGAAGATGGAAGTTGAATGATATAGAAAAGGAAAATTCTTCCGTGGGTCCAAAAGAGGGCACAGTCACATTATCATATCCCATGAATCACTGTTCCCTGGCTGGGCAGCCCCGCTTTCCCAGTGGAATGGCTGCATTTCACATGCAGGGCACATCTCGCTGGACGTCTTACAAGCAGGCCTGGCTTTGAGGTAAATTAGTGAAAACTGATTATAATAAGCTATATTACAAAGGAGATATTTTTGCCAGAAAAGCTATTTTTACAGGCCAGTGCTTGCTAACTGTAGTGCTTTTTTTAAATCTAATTGAAAACAGGAAGCCTGTAAGAAAAGAATTACTTATGTGTTAATAGAAGCCTCGCTTAAAGGCTTATAGATGCAAGACCCCACTTTGCTCTGAATTGGCCTTTGGAGACCTAACTGAAACTCTAGACTCTTATTTTTATGACAGCTGAAAAGCATCATAGTCTGGTCTCCAAAAATATTGAGGTAGGTCAGGGGGTCATGGGGAAGTTTTTGCCTATAGGTACAAGGCCCTGATCCCCAGCAACACACACACACACACACACACACACACACACACACACACACACAATGGTTTATTGTAAACTTTTCCCTCAGGAAACAGCAAGAATACACACAATGGGTAACTAAGTTTCTAGACAGATGGTGTTGAAGAAGAAATGCCATTCTGAAGTGACTGCATCCCTCAACCTGATTGGGACAGAGACTGAGTGGGTGGAGCCTGAATTTAAGGCAACAGCAAAAACAAAAAAATTCAACCCAGAATCCAGGTTGTCAGTTGGCTGAATTTGGAGGCTGAGAGAAAGGGAGAAAAAGCCTTACTGAGGGAAGTGTACAATTGGTCATCCAATTACACAAGTAGTATTACACAGACTCAGCAGGTTGTATTTACATAGTTAAGAATGTATTTAAGTATAATTGAAGAAAAAGAAACCATGAAATTGAAAGAGAACATGGGGGTGAAGGACACCTAGCAGGGACTGGAGGAAGAAAATGAAAAGAGGAAATATAATTATATTATCATTTCAAAAAACAAAACTAAATTTATTTTAAAAAGGAAAAAAGTCTTCTGGGAGGATTGAGCATATAGCCTATTAGCAAAGCACCTGCTTAACATGTTCAAGTGCCTGGGTTCAGTTTCACAGGCTGCAAAATATAGTTTATAACAATAATAATAACATAAGTAAGCAAATATACTCCTGTAGAAGATTCCATGCCTGACACAATAATTCTATTCCTCATTAATCATCACCACAGTCAGGGTTCTCCATATGCTTGCCTGTGCTTAGAGAGCTTGGTGGAACTGGACCTTTGTCTCCCCTCAGGTGTAACTTTGCCTGTGTTCTGCCCTCACCTCGCAAACGCTGGTTTTTCATTTTGGACTCAATAGAATTCTGTCTTCTGCACTAAGTCAGTGCTGTCTATGCTGATTGCAGTCTTTCTCTCTACTTCACACAGCCCTGTGGTTTAATGTCTCTTGAAGAATTTGCCTTTTAAAATGCATTGACTTGAACTCCAAATTAAGCTCTAAGCTACTTGAAAGTGTGGAGTGTCACTCCCCTTATCCTCATAGCCTAGCTCTTAGTCGGATGCCTTCTGCATCATCAATAACCATGGAAACCTCCCTGAGTTGCATGCAAATTAATTGGATTCAGGTTTGATGAAGCTTCTTTAGCTTCCGTCAAGGAGAAGAAAAAATTGGACTATTCAGCAGAATAAAGCTTACCAGAGGCAAGGAAAGGTGGAGAGGGGGAGAGGGAGAAAGATTGATGGATGAGTACTATGTTATAGTAGGGAGAAGAGTTTTAGTGTTCTATTGCACAGTGAGTGTCATAATCATGGATGAAGTCAACGTGCTGTGTGTTTCAAAACAGCTGGAAGAAATGACTTGGAATGCTTTCACCACAAAGAAAGTATAAAAGTTTGAGGACATCGATATGTTTATCTAGATTTGAACATTGCATAATGTACATAGTATAAAACATCACATGGCATCTGGAGAGATGGCTCGGCTGTTAGGAGCACTTGTGGCTCTCAAAGAGGATCTGAGTTTGACTCCAGCACCAGGGAATCTGATGCCCTCTTCTGGCTTCTATGAGCAACTGCACACTGGTGCACACAACACTCACACACACACACACACACACACACACACACACACACACACAAATTAAAATAAAATGAATGCCTTTTTAAAAATGGGGCTAGAGAGATGGCTCAGCAGTGAAGAGCAATGACTGGATGTTCTTACAGAGGACCAAAATTTGAGTCCCATCATCACATGGAGGCTCACACCCCTCTGTAATTCTAATTCCAGGGAATCTGATGTCATCTTCCAGCCTCCATGGGCATTGCCTGCACTTGGTGCAAAGACATTCCTGCAGATAAAACAAATATACATAAAATAAAAGTAAATCCTGTTTTAAAAACTTTAAAAATCACATAAATATGTACAATTTTATGTGTCAATTAAAAGCTAAGTCATTGATAAGAAAAGTATATTTCAAGGTACAGGGAGTAATATTTTGACTGAGTGTGAGATTTTATAAGACAGAGCACTGCAGGCTTTTGCCTCCAGGCTCCTGGTGAATAATAATATGCCTTCCATTGACATGTTTCTAGAACAAAATCAGACAGCCTCATAAGAAGACAATAACCAATCAGTCTTGTGATTCAGCACGAAATTCTTACATAACCCGGAAGACCGCACTGACTTCATTTAAATACAGTGAGTGGGGATGAGTCCAGGAGCACCAAGAAATTAACCCAACCATTATTCTGAAGTCAGGAAAAATCCTATTCGAAAAGGGAAGAGATCTCCACAAAACCTAGACCTGTCTGGAAGTGTGACGACATGATACCAGATTCTGTCTCACCCAATCATCTGTGATGCTTGGCAGGCAAGTGTTCTATGGAAGCCTTTTCAATTACAAAGACCCACGGAATTCTTTGTGAGGTTTAATAAGCATACCATTTCCTGCAATGGCTTTTTATACATGCTCAGGAAGCTCAAATACTGCCAGTGAAGCATAATACTCCACACTCTCTTGAGTATATTTCATGGCTTTTTTTTAATGATCTCATTAGACAAATCAGAATTTTCTTTTGGCAAAGCAGAGCTAAAAAAATTTGATCTCACACTAAATTTTGATTTGTGGCATCCAGTGATCAAATAATATGGAACGCATAATTTTAAAATTGCCAACCTCTTGCAATAATGAGAGAAGAGAGACGGGGAAGAAAACGGCGGCATATCTAGTTTTCTCTTGGGGAGTTTGTAATCCAGTTAGACACACAACATGAAGGATATCGTAATGAGTGAGTGATGCTTTAACAACACAGACCTGCAAAAACACAAAGATATTGGGGGAAGGAGGAGAAGGGATAGAGGGCAAAGAACGTATTTTGAGTCCCAGAGCTACCTCTTCCATGTCCCACATCTTCAGAATAGACACCTAATCTTTCTGTGCTCCCGAGTCCTCATCTGGAAATACTTTCCTTGCAAGGGCATTTTGAGGATTTATAGGGAAATGCTTTGTATAAAGCCAACCTAAGAAGCTGTAAATCTCTGCATGTTTAGTTACCCGCAGGCATCTTTGGGGACTGGGGTGGAGGGCTGCTGTATGCCTAGAATCATCCCCAGAACCTCTCCACATAAAAGGGAAGAAGTCTTCATTCTTTTCTCCAGGAAGTCTGGTGAGGGCTCAGGATGTAATTCAGTTGGTGTGTGCCTACCTAGAACATACAAAGCCTGATTTCCCAGGGTCACATAAAACTGTTAGGTCTCAAACCTGGTTGAGGTGCCTACTTAACATATCAAAGAAGGCCTGGCCAACAGGTTCTCCCAGTGCCTTTCAGTTACAGAGCCCTCCTGGCTGACATACCCTGGCCCCTACTCTAAAGTTCTCTAGCCCAGGGGCTAGGCTGCCCTTCTCCTGGCTATATAATCTCCCTTGCTTATATAACTGAACCATTTTTACTACACCAGTCCTTTTGGCTTTTTTTCTACCCTTTACTTTCCTGGCCTCTCGGTCTGGCTTTCCTCTCCCCTCTTCCCTCCCCTGGCCCTGCTCAGACTGGTGTTCACTCTGTACTCTCCCAGATGCCCCTGCCTCTGACTATATTCTCTCTTTTGTCTACAATAAACCTCCTCCACCATGCCAGGGAGCCACCATGCCCTTTCCTTTATTAGGAAGCATCCCTTCAGGAATAATGCAAAGGCTTGTCTGTACTCGAGGTTTGGTGGTGCAGGCCTGTAAAGCTACCACTCTGGAGGAAGGGCCAGGAGGATGAATATACAAAGTCGGCCTAGGCTACTTGTGACCCTATCTCAGAAAACAAGAGGGTAAAATAATCTGAACAGATTCCTACAGGTTCTCATAGAGCCACAGCAGATAGGGTAGCAAAAGGAACTGAGGAAGGAGAGAAGAAGCTTACCTCACCGGGTAAGCTATGGGAGTCTGGAAAGAGTTGGGGAGACAGAAGAGATCCTGCATGGAGGTGATGCTTCTTAGATGTGGGCAAGAGAAGCACTGTTCAAGTTCTAAATGGACAGAGGAAAGTAGACTGCTTCTACATCCAGACCCAAGGGTATTGAGCTCAGCCAATGCACAAGAAAATGACTGAACAAAAAATGTTCAATAATTGAGCAATTGAAAATAACTGTTCAGTGAAATCAACAGTTCTACCTTGAGGTACATAAATGCATGCTAAGCAGAAAACGCACTAACTGGGCTCAGATTTGAAAAAGTTCCCACTATAATAGACACAGAGGACTCAACTCAGAAACAGAAGTGAACATTAAAGATTACTACAGAGAAGAGACATAGAGGGCATCTGTGGCTCAGGGCATCTGGGGGCCAAAGGATGTCACCTTGGTTGCCATTTCCCATCAGCAGGCAGAGGCTGCCTGGAGCATCCCTTCAGGAAGAATTCAAAGGCTTTGTCTGCACTCAGTGGGAGAGTGTCAGGATGAAATATTGATGGTAGCCTTGGGCACTGGATGGCAGAGTCATCACTGTAGCTTTCTCTGGTGAGCCTGCTTCAACCTGTTCCTTCCTTCAACCTGAGCATGGAAAAGGGAAGTTTAGCAGAATAATGGCTCAAGGTGGGGAGTGGGATCTCTAAGTTACTGAGACAGGGCTCTGGGCTGGGCTTTTAACAGAGTCTACACTGCTTTCAGTAGAAGTTGGTCCACGCAAAGCTGAAAGAGTGAACTTCCGAGTGTGTGTGTGTGTGTGTGTGTGTGTGGTTGAGCATGTGAGTGAACAAAGAACAATTGTTGACCCTGAATGGCTCATTGGCTACTGTGTAGAAAGCAGTATAAAAATATGAAGCAGGCATTTGCTCACATTTTTCAAAGGTTCCACTTTTTCCACAACTTGGGTAAGTCAAAAGATAATGAGGCAGAAAAGAATGTGAAACCCATTTCTAAATTTGCCTCCAGGACCTACACAAACATGATTTCTAGCAAGTCCCGAAGTAGTTCCACACTCATGGCTGCTAACAGATCCCCTCCACACTCTTTTGCTCTGATTCATAATTCCCTGACAAAAAGAGTTTCTTTTTTCTTTCACTTTCTTGCCTCACTACCTTCAAATCACCGGATTCTGTCAGCTACAACATGAATGAATGTTCATTCCTTGCTGGCCATATGTGAATGTCTCATACATAAAATCTTCATGAAAATCTACTGGGAGAGTCAACAGGACCTTTATCAGTGGGGGAAAAGTAGCTGACGGTTCTTCCCGCCAAACTGGTCCCACAGCAACATCAGCCTGGAATAACACACATGGACACTATATTAATTATAAAACTGTAGGCCAATAGCTTGGGCTTCTTATTGACTAGTATTGACTTAATTGTTAACCCATAACTGCTAATCTATGTATATCTGCATGGTCTTATCTTACCGGAGAATGCCTGACTCTCATCCTCTCTTCCCAGGCTCACACGATGACTCCTCTCTGCCTACACCTTCCAGAATTCTCTTAGTCTGGTAGTCCCACCTATCCTTCCTGCCTGGTCACTAGCCACACAGTGTTTTATTCATCAACCAATAAGGAAACATATACAGAATAACATCCTTCCAACAGGGAAAAAAATGAGTCACACCAGGCCAGTGATGACAGCACTTGCCACCAAGTGTGATGACCTGAGTTCAATCCCTGAGACCCCTGTGGTGGAAATAGAGAATGCTACAAATTGTCCTCTGACTTCCCCCCCTCCCCCCCGCCACACTCACACTTTTAAAAGAGCAATACTTCCGAATATGCCTATTTTTCTGCTTTATAATCATGAATTTTAAAAAAATCACCTAGTTGCAAACTACATTCCCTGTGATTGGACTGGAGATAAGCAGAGTGTCTCTCTGCATCTATAAGACGAGAAAACAGTGAAGGCAAGGTGGATACAGACCAAGAGCAGACATAGCTGCAGTGCTGGCAGCTTCTTGGCTGCCCTCCCTAGAGGCCTGAAGTTAGAAGTTATCAGGACGCAAGCCAGACAAGGACTTGCAGAATGCTCTACTCATGCAGAGGATGGAGACGGACCCCACTGGCACTACCTTGATCCTCAGAGGATTTCCTTGTGCTTATTTATAAATAAATTAAATATCACATGCTCCAAAGATGGAAAAGTTTCTCGGTCTTAAGAAGGACAGAAAAAGTGAAGTATTTGGGGAAAAACAATAACTAACCCTCTCTAACTGATGCTGTGATCCCATGGGGAGTAAAACAATAATTATAAGTCTAGTGGCACCCAATATAGTATTACTCCTTGCTAATAGATGACTGCTGTACACAGCACTTTGCTAAGAGTTCGACACATGTTTCAACCCATGTGTGTGATTGAGGGAATGGAAGGAAAGAAAGATTGTCATTCATACAACTTGCAGGGTGTTCTGGTTTTCTTTATACTGCTATGATAAAACATTCTGACCAAAAACAACTTTACAGAGAAAAGGAAGTTTTTTATCTAGATTGCATCTCCAGACCATAGTTCATCCTTGAGAGAAGTCAGGGAAGAAACTTGAAGCAGAAAATGTCACTTAGCGGTTCACTTCATGTGCCCAGCTAGCTCTTTTCCACCCCCACCCCCACCCCCACCCCCGAGACATGGTGCTGCCCACAGTGGACCAGACCCTCCTACAGTTACCATCAATACAATCCCCCCAGACATGCCCACAGGCCAATCTGACTTAGGCAATACCTCAGTGGAAGCTCCCTTCTCAAGCGACTCCAACCAAGCCTACCTATTGCTAGTTTAACGTTTTCAAGTCAATAAGAACTTACTCCTCCAAAACATTAATCTCTTCAAAACTAGCATGATACTATACTAAAGTACATGATGCTAGATAAATTATGGGGAACAAAAGTGCATTTCTCATAGTCTTGAAAACTAAGAAGCCTAATATTATAACATTAGCAAGGTCACTGTTTGGTGAAAACTTCCCTTCCAACATAGGAAGTCAATTTGATGGACAACAAAAGGGCAAGAGAGATGGCTGCTGCGTGGAACCCCTATCATAAAACTGTTTCATTCGTAGGAGGAGTCTTTATTGGGCAAAAGCGCCAGCCTGTAGGGGGAAACTTAGGACTGTGCCACTAACCATGAGGTGAAAAAAGAATGTGGTAATGATGGGGTGGTTCACTGCACTGCTAACCACACCTACTTTGGGCGTGACCAGAGACACATATGCATGTGGTCATAATGGGTGGTTTACCATGCCTCTAGCCAGGTACACTTTTGGGCGTGGCTAGAGGCGTGTACCGAGGTAGGATAAAAGACTGAGCAGCAGAGCCCCTCACTCTGGCTTCCGGTTCGGTAACGGAAAACTACTTGACTCATCTGGGTTGCCCGTTTTCTCTTGTGAGTAATTTCTACAATAAACCTATACCCTCAACAAGTGTGTCTTTTATCGTTACAGCGACACCAGCCAAAGAAACCCACCCAGGCCCTAAACCAGAGTCAGTGAAAGAATCACATCCTGGATCTGAAATCCAAGCCAATGATAGAAACAACTAAACCCTTATTATGCCAAGTTCGTGAGACCCCCCCCAAAAAAAGACCACCAAGGAGCCGACTCATTGATGCAAACGCATAAGGTTAAATGTTAAGTTACAAGCCTCGGCAGAGACCCTGTCCAGCAAACTGGCACAGCAGCTGCAGGAAAAGGGTGCCTGGCCTCAAATGGGAGGGGTTTTTATAGGAAAAAAATAACACAAGCAGGGTGGTATATGCCTTGACTGTTCAGGATTGGTTAAGAGTAGGTGACCTTTGGATTCATTGATGTGGGGGCTAGGACAATTTCAAAATTGTTACTAACAGTTGCCCACAAGGACAGTTATGTCGAGAAGATATTATTTACCAAAATTAGTCATTGCCTGACCACACGGATGGGGTCACTCTGTCTGGGGTGGGCATAGTTTGAGTGCTCCTTGGTACTGTTTATGGTTCCTTGGCTGGAGCTGAATCAGCCTTGTGTTATGAAGGAAATTTCTCAAGGTGTCTTTTTCTGAGGACGGAGTTAACTCCATCCTCCCCAGTTTACCTTATTCTTACAACCTGAACCCAGAACCTAAGAAATACACCTGACTCTGTAGCCAGAGCCAGAGAAACATACTTTGTCCCTGAAACCAGAGACAGTGAAAGAAATACACCCTGCCCCCAAAAATAGAGCCAAAAAGCTAAAAAGGGTCAGTGAAAGAAACACAGTTTGGCCCTGAAACCAGAGCCAGCTCTGCCCCCGACCAACTAAACCAACCAATCTCTGAGCAGAAAAAAAATTCTCTCTGGGAAAACTCTGTTTAGTGCAGGTTGACTTAAGAGAAACCACTTTCCTGGACTTCTCCTTCCCAAATAAATGTCTGTCTTAAAAGAGTTTTGAGTGAAGATCTCTTTTACCAGTGCAAAGCAGACCCTTTCTCTCGCAGCCTTCATGACCCAATCATCTCTTAAAGTCCTCAGCCTTCATACATCTCTCTTAAAAAGGCATATGCACCCTCCTTAACTATAACACACACACACACACACACGCACACGCACACGCACACGCACGCACACACACACCACTGTATGATGTACACTCCAAGGACAAATATCTGTAGTTAAAATAGGAATAAAAGAACAGTGTTGGCCTTAGCCAGAGCTATTTTTAAAAAATGGGACTATTTGGCAAATTGTTGCCTGTGGATCCATTGCACCTTGTGAATTTTTATTCACTAAACCCCAACATTGTGGAAAGACACAAATGTGTTCACCTGTGTTTCTGACACAATAGTCTTACAACATATCCTCTGTTGAATTGTTTCCTCTCACAACAATTTCCAATTTGGTTTTGTTATTGTTTTTTCCTGTGTTTGGGTCACAGCCTCTTCTCATTGCTTGTATTGTGCTTCTGTTGAGCACTGTACATTTTAATTAATACATTTTTAATAACTCTAGATATTGATTCCCTCTCCTCCAGTGCTTGCTTCGGGTTAGGGATTTGTTTTTCTCTTTTCTTTCTTTTTTTTTAATTTAGCTAAGCTATTTCCTTATGTCCTCCAGAGTGAAGCCTTTTGTGTTGCTTATTCTGGGGTAAGAGTACTTTTATCCCAGCTCTCTGTCTTATTCCCTATCTCTGTTAGCAATACCTTCACTTGGTGCTGTGCCCTGTTTGAGAGACTTCACTAAATACCAGTTGATTGCTGTACTGTTTTTGACAATTCCTGAGTACTGCTGTACCTAGTGTCATTCAAATTGCTGTGATAGCACACCTTGACACAAAGCCACCTGGGGAAAGGGGTTAAAGTTTTTATTAGACTTGCAATTGCAGGTTAGAGTTAATCATTGCAGAGAAGTCAAGACAGGAATTCAAAGTAGCTTAGCCAAGTCACTTCCAAGCACATAAGGGGGATAAACGCATGCATGCTTACTGTACTGTTTGCTTTCCCTAGTCTTATACAGTTGCAAATTGCTACCCACTTTGGGACTGGGCCTTCCCTTACCAATTAACACAGTCAAGATAGTCTTCCACAGCTTTGCCCATGAACCCAACTGATATAGACAATCCTAACTTGATACTGTCTCCTCAGGTAATTCTCCACTGTCTCAAGGTGACAAAGCCAACCATCATGTCAGGCATAGTGATACATGCCTTTGATCCTAGCACTTGGGAGACAGAGACAGGTGAATTCAGAGCCAGCCTGGTCTACATAGGAAGATCCAGGACAGGGCAGCCAGGGTTATTGCATAGAAATATCATGTCTCAAAAAAGCAAAACCAACAAACGAATAAAAAAACACCTGTCCCCGCCTGGTCAATTAAATTAGAGAAGGGAAAATATTTTACTGCAGTCTTCAAGGTTTGTTCTGACTACAAGTATGTTCATGCTATCTCTCCATTTCTCACATTTATCATGTTGAATAGCTGATCCATGCTTTAGCCTGTCATTATCTGACAAAAAGAGCTATCCTTTCTGAGGATGCTCTAAGGATCAAATAGTTCCCCACTCTTTCAAGTGGAACAGGCTCCTTCATGAAGGATTTTGGAGCTCTCAACTCGTATGTGCTGCATCTTATCCTGAGAAAACTGAAACGCTCCTCTTGGTGCTGAGTGGGGCTGTGGCCTCATGACTACTTAGTGTGTCCTGTCCATTGAGTGTAGGAGCCCTGGAAGGGAGGAGGGAAATCAGCTGTCTCTGCCTGCCACTCCCGCAGTAGAACCTTGGTGCTGTAAAGTTATGTCCTGGGGTCCCTGACCTCTAAGTCACACTCACCAAAACTTTGACCTCTTCTATGTGAAGCTAGAAGGGTGAAAGATGTGACAAGCTGCCCTTTTCAGGGATCCCTATACTTACCCATACTCACTCATTCTAGAACATGTGGGGTTGCAGGTGGCAGTAATGAGAGAAGCCATGACTTTCACACTGAAGACCCTCACTGTTGTTATTGAGTAGCAGTAGTTTGATGCAAACAAAAGGCCCTTTAAATATTTTTACATCACTCTCACCGGTTTGGTTTTCTCACTGGAGAAGAGTCTGTGGAGACCTTCACATGGGCAGGTCAAAGGCTGAACCTCCCTTCCTCCTTCTATTAATGTCTACTGTACTGTTAGCCAAGGCCTCCTTTTTGTTCTTAGTTTTAGCTGTCTTTTTTTTTAATCCATGGTTTGATAATATTAATAAGTCTTTGTTCGCTTTATTGGTTATTTCTAAGACAGTGTTTTCATTTCAGGAAAGCATTTTGACTTTTTATTTCCTATGTTTCTAATTTCTGCATTAATCTCTACTAAATTTCATTTGGTTTGCCTCTATGTCAATATTCTCTCTATATGGTCTTTGATGTCTTTTGTTGTCCTGTTTTAACTTCTTAAAATTAGCAGTCATGGGTGGTCAATCTGCTGCCCTTGAGTTACATGAGACCAAGCACAGCTATCTATGACTGTGACTCAAGACATAGTTGTTAATTTACCTAAAGCAGTGGTTTTGTTGTTGTAACTTGACTGTGCAGCTCTCAAGCATGAACTATGCATTAGCAGGTGCAATGCCAAAGCATTAGTCTCCTGTCAGTAGTTGACTGATTTTGCTTTTATTCCTTTCTAACAAATAAGTGAAAACTATAAATATTTTTCCAGATAATACATTAGCTTAAGTCCATGAATTTTAATACATAAAATTCTACCATCCATTCAGATTAAAATATCCAAAAGTACCCTTAATTTCTATATAAATTATGAGACCTTCAGTAGATATTAAGCAGTTCGTTTGCTTGTCTTAATTGGAAGTGTTTTCTTTCTAATGTCCATGTAAGTTATATGGTTACAAGCTCCTAATACTGCCTCTGAAGAATACATTGTGACTATTTGGACATTCCCATGAGCTGTATTTTATCAAGTCTATGTGCAGGGTATGAAGGAGTTAATTTCAGTAAAACTTATTTTTCCTGAAAGAAGGCAGTTTGTGAGAGCTCAATGGTGACCCTGGAAAACCACTTATATTTCTGAGTCTTTGCCCTTTTCAGATATTGATCAAAATTGACTCTGCTCTTAGGCTTGCTCCTAGAAGCCTCTTCTGAAAGTGGGTGACAGTAAAAGCAGGAACTCACAACTGGGCAAAGTGCTGAGAATAAGTGACTTGGCCCCTAACAAGACTTCTCTGTCACCCCTCCTAGTTTCTGCACACATCACAGAGGGAAGAATGGAAGGAACTCAGGGATAAGTGATGAGGAGTGGTATGCAGTGGGCCCTGCCTTCTTACTTCAACATGGTGGCCACAATTATGAATACCCAGCAACTATAGCTGCCTTCATGGGGCATTGGGGGGAGTGAGGAAGAGGAAGGGGAAGGAATGGAAGGGAAGGAAAGGAAAAGGAAGAGAATGAGCATGAGTGGGGCAGCTAGCTCAGGAAAAGGGAGTCATCAGAGAAAGACTGAGACAGAGTAATGGGAGTGAATGTAATTAACCATAGTATACTGTATTCAACTATGATATTGTAAGCTTTTGAATTAATTATGTAAATTTTAAAAGGACTCTATACATAAGCTGTGTTACTTTCTCTGTTCCTTAAGCCTATTTTATACCATACAATAAAACTGACTAAGAAAAATTCATGACCCAAGTTGTCTTCTGTGGAAAGAGAACTTTATACAAAAAGGTAAAACCTTCCATTGCCTTTTCTACAGATTATATAGAGATTAAACTATAAAGAGTGCACACAATGACTACACACAGAACTTTGGATGAGGGTGTGAGATCTGTAGTTAAGGATGGGTGGAAAACTCAGTTTCATATCATCTCACATGTCAGAGATCCCTGAGAGAAACAAGGAAATGAAGGTGTGAATTGTCTCCTGATGTGATGTGTGGAGGTCTCATCAGGGTGTTTTTCCGGAGCTACCTCATTCTGCAAGTAACCTCTTAGTCTAACTTCCTCTGCTTGAAACTTATGACCTAAGAGGCACTTTTGGAGATACCTATGCTCAGAGAAAAAACAAAACAAGAATAGTAGTGTAAACACTTAAACATTCAGACTGTATTCGGAAAGGTTGTCATATGACCATTCCCTGCAACATCCAAACCCTTGCTTTTAAAAGAAAGAAATCTCAGCATAATGTTAAATGATAAGTTCGAGGCCAAGCTAGAGGTAATTCACCTCTTCCGATGCCTTAGAACCCAGTACAGAGTGCTCAAGAACTAAGACAATGGCTGATGAATAAGCACCATCCAGCCCTGGCTCTGAATCCTGGGGACCTCATTCTGAGCACTGGCTTCATGGGGGATGTCCTTCTATATTCTATGAATATATATTTCTCTTATTGGTTGGTGAGTAAAGTTGTTTTGGCCAATGGACAGGCAGAATGTAGCCAGACAGGAAGTATGGGCAGAGTTACCAGACTAGAAGAATGATGGGAAGAGGAACTCAGAGAGTGAGTCTCAAGAGAGACGCTATGTAACTGCCCAGGAAGAAAGGGACCCAGATATCACCAGTAAGCCTAGACCATGTGGAGATACATAGATTAATGTAAATGGGTTAATAATTAAGAGAGAGCTAGCCAATAAGAAGCCTAAGCCATCCACTAAGTAGTTTACAATTAATATAAACTTCTGTATGTTTATTTGGGACTAAACAGGTGCAAGACCAGAAACTTCCATCGACACTGGCTCTCTAGATTAGACATGAGGCAATTGCAGTCACTCTTCCTGCTTTCAAGTATGCAAAGCGTGTGTGTTGTCTTCCTATAACGGAGTAGCATTGGCCACATCACACTTAACCTCAAGTTGCTGCCATGGCCCTCAGTATATTGGTAACATGTGATATGTTACAGCATTCATTCATTTGTTGGAGACAATAATGACAAACTTGACATAATGAGAAACATAAACATGTTATTTGTATGTACGGCCTGCAGCTGAGATGGTGCTGGATATCAGACCCAAGGCCCACTGGGTTGCTGGTTAGTGCTCTTCCATGAGCTATATCTTCAACTCAACTTTTACATCTTAATCTAAGATTCCTAATGAATCAAAGAAATGATTTCTAAGGGTAGGATCTTGAGTTGTCATAACAAGTTAGAAGAAACTACAAAACTAGAACCTTCTGCTCTGATTGCCTCCTGAAGCTAATTTCTCTCAGAAAATTGGCAACTACTGACATCATAGGCTGGTAGCAGACAGGTCATCATAAACTGTCCCTCAGAGATATGCTGCCATAGACTGGTCTTCAACAGACGTGTTCCCATAAACTGGTCACCAGCAGATTTATCATCATAAACTTATCTCAGCAAGCATGTTTCCATATACTGGTCCCCAACTCCCAGGCTGATGAATTCCACTTGTCAGGAAGGGATCAACTACTAAGCAAAGCACTGAATAGCACTGATCATGTGACAGCTAGACCCACTTAAGCAAGCAGATTTGGTCCATCTGCAGCAGGGCAAGTTATCCAGAACTCCTCTCTCATCATAGTCTCTCCAAATGCCTAGAAGACATTTATCACATGTCAATCTTCAAGCTAAATATTTCACAAGGCTAATACACTGTAGCTACCACACCACTGTTAATTTTAACTTGCAAATATCAACAAAAGATAAAATATATGCCCCTTGGAATTTTGAAGTCAATATTAGAAAGTTCAATAGCCAACCTTTATGCCTGTCATCCTGGGCACCCCTAGCAGTGTCATATCTCTGAACTGATAGAATCATGAGGTAAGCAGGGTAGAATAGGTACTTCTAAAGAGTACTTATGGGGAACAAGATGACTCAGAAACCACACAAGAAATGAAGGATATGCTGCTTGGGAGTTAGTAAGGGAGGAAGCAAATAAGGAATTTAGTTGAACTTAGATATCTCTATCTACCTACCTATCTATCTATTATTTGTGTATTTCAAACATGAACTGTAATTTGTTAGTCAGGTGAGGGAAAAGTGACAAAATGTCAAGATTTCTAAACTACAGAACTTTTTCTGGTTTTGGATGAATCCGCACACCACGGGGCAGTTGCATACCCAGGTCCTCTCTCAAGAGCAAGTGCAGAGTAAATCTGTAGCTCTCTATCTGAGGAGCTCAGGAAGAACTGAATTACAATACATGAATTTACATGAGGAATCGTTTTTCATCAAACACGAATGCTTAAGATGAAAGATGAAGACATCATGCACCCAAAGAGAGCTAAACTTCTTTAAAATAATCCTGTTAGAATGTGAATTTTTAGGATCTGATAAATTTATGAATGTCACCAGACACTGGCCTGTCACCTGTATCTTCTGCTCCATGCCAATTCATTCAAAAGAAGGAACTACGGTTTCTCAAGCGTATCTGAATTTACATTTCATCCACTCTCTCATGCTAAGATCAGCAGCAAAAGCAGAAAAATCTGACACCCTGAAATACACTCCAAGGACCCGTGTTAATTCTTCAGGAGGAATGCTTCAAGAGTCCTATCCAGACCAGGAAATGGATAGCCTCTGGGAGCCTAAGCCAAGAAGCTAGGACCTGGGATGAGCCAAGAGGAGGAACTGGGAGTGGGGCCTAGAAGCCTGGTGGAGCAGGGGCGGAGCTTCAGAATGGTTGTCCAGGTTACCAGGAGGCGGAGCCACCTGGACCGTTGTAGCCAAGATATTAGCATGCTGTGGTTACATCCATTGATCTTAGAAGCCTAGAGTGGCCCAGATGGCGTGCTTTGGACTCTATTGTGGGAAGACCTTATTATTTAAAAATAGCTCAGCTGAAATATATGGAGAGTGTGGGGCGTGTCCAAGAGGACAGAGGACAAATGAAGAGAAATACTGTCAGCCTTGCACGGAGTCCCCAGAACTTTATGACTGGCTTTACCTTGGATTCATGGCGATGCTTCCTCTCATTTCCCACTGGGTCTGCATTGAGTGGGACTCAATGAAAAGTTATTCCGGCGGCGTGTTTTTACAGCAAGCCTCTGCATTATTCGAATGCAGTATGGCAGCCGTGGTCACATTGCTTGTAAGTGATCCCCCTGGCACCCTTTCCATCTATTCATGCGGAGTACTGATGCTTTCGGATTGGTACACGATGCTCTACAATCCTAGTCCGGATTACATCACCACCCTGCACTGCACTCAGGAAGCCGTGTATCCACTGTACACCATCGTGTTTATTTATTACGCGTTCTGTTTAGTATTCATGATGCTGCTCCGACCGTTTCTGGTGAAGAAGATCCAGTGGAGCCTATACATGCCAAACCCGTTTGAAAGCATTTACTCCGCCCTCTTCTTCTTCCCTGTTTTGACTGCGCTTCAAGCCGTGGCAGGAGGCCTCTTGTACTATGCCTTCCCGTACATCATATTGGTGTCATCTTTGGTTAATCTGGTTGTGTACCTGGTTTTTTCCAAAATAGAGATCTGCAGTGATCTGTTAAGAAAGGACAGACTTCTTGTCCTGTTCAGCCACTGGTTTCTTCATGCCTATGGCTTAATTGCCCTTTCCAGAAAGGACCAGTTTGAGCAAGACCTGATCCTTTTAATTTTGGTACCGGTCCCGGTCCTTTTCTACTTCTTCACTAACAAATTTACCAAACCATCACGGATAATCTCAGAAGGAGCCAAAGGACAATGAATATAAAATAGGAAGAAAAACAACTTAAGTGTTTTTAACTCTAAAAAGTAAAGAAAATTTTAAAAATGTGTTATTATTCTGTTATAGATGGGAACAGTAAATATATATATTTATTTAATGATTTTTAATTTTTATTTATGTGTATAGATGTACAGATGTGTGTTACATACGTGCAGGTGCCTATGGAGGTCAAAGGGACACCAGATCCCCTGGAACTAGTGTTTCAGGTGGTTTTAAGTACCTGATACAGGTGCTAGGCACTGAACTGTCCTCATCTGGAAGAGTAGCAAACACTCTCAACTGCAGAGCCATCTCCTCAAACCCAAGAAAACAGTGTATCTTCATGCTTGTTTTCCTCTTGTTAGTTTTTTATTTTTTAACTAGAATCTATAGTTAGACTTGGAAAATACAAAATATATGTACACTATAGTATCTACTACGCTGGAATCCTATTAGGAAGTTTGAGTTATTTGTTGGTTCATAGTGGTGATCCTGTTTCTACTAATGGGAGCATCCCATCTTCTTATGAAAAGCCTTAACAGCTAGAGCCTGAACGTCTTGGCACTGGCTCAATAATTTACACTTGTTTTGTCTCCATTGGCTTCTCACCATTGCATTATAATGGCAAACATGCTTATGGAGTGTTACACCAAATGTAGAAAAAATAATGAGGCTTATGTTGTTGTCTTACATTTATTTTCATCAATATGCAATTTTGATAATACAAAAATAGACCACCATTTATATACCAGCCTTTCTTTTTAGAGATAGTTTGGTTGAAGACATGTTTAGATTATTGTCTCTGTATTGAAGAAATTAATAAAGTTTAACTAAAAAGAAACTCAGTCACTCACCCCCTGAAGCACAAGTGCCCAATGGTTCACACCCATTGTCTGATCCTAACATTATGTTGAGAACTTTGTTAACATATACAAACACTCTCTTTGGGGGCATTTGTGCATGAAGCAAATCATCCCATAAAAATGAATTGTGCCAATGGGTTCTAAAACAGCAACTTGAAAAGAATGGCAAAGGAAAGGTAAGCCCAGGCTGTGGGAGAGGGCACTAAGAGAAGTCTCGACAGGAGGTCTCAAATGTGATCTGGCATCACAGTCTAAAGGACTTTGTCAAACCATAGGATTTTTTTTGATAGCTTTTCAACTTGATGCAACCTAGAAAGACAGTCTCAATGAAGGACTGTCTAGATCAGGGGAGCCTGTGGGGGTGTCTAGAGGGCTTCTCTTGATTATATTAGTTCTGTGGAGAAACCCAGCCTGAAAGTGGGTGGCACTGTTCCCAGGTTGAGGATCCTGAACTGTATCAGTGTAGACACAGGGCCGAGAACAAGAAAGATAGTGCGCATTAGTTCATGGCTTTCTGTGCCTGGCTGTGGATGTCATGTGACTAGCTAGTCTGAGTTTTTTCTGCCTTGACTTCCTCAAAATGATGCACTATAACCCAGAATTGTGGGCCAGGCAACCCCTTTCTCTGTAGGTTCCTTTTGTCAGAGTAGGCTCTTACATCAACAGAGATTAAAGTGGGATGGCCCTGGGTACTGTCCCCATAATTCCAACTCATCATCTCTGGAGAAGGTAGGAGGAGTCTGTTTTTACTTACTCCATCAAGTGTTATTTGGTTGTTTTTTTTTTTATGACCAATGGTTCAGGAACCACTGCAGGTTAGTCCTGAAAGGGTCCCTGCAGGGGTAAGTAGTCCTATGTACCTGATGGGTAGCTCCTGGGCAGGGGATCCTCAAACAGAACAGTTTCCCTCCCCTTCCCTTCCCAATAGAAAGGTAAAGGAACAAACAGAACTGATTCAAAAAAGAAAAAGGTTGGGACTGAAGTGCAGAAAGAAACTTGTTCCCAGATCCACTCAGCAGAGTGGGCAAGCACGGCCTTTTCCATGCATTGGCCATATTGCCTGGGTAATGAGGTTCAACAGAAGTCGGTTGGTTATTCATCGATCTCACTACTAAAGGAGTCATTCTTCCTCCTGGGGGGAGGACTAAATGAAGAGGTTATAGCAAGAGGCAGAGGCATTGCTCCAGTACCAGTCTCATTCTTCAGATAAGAAAGTGGCTGCCAGTGGAACTTGCAGACAATGATAAATGGACCCTCTTTATCAAAGACTGAGTCTCATGGGAACATCTGGATTCCGAAATATGTGCTGCCAGAGGTGAAAGGTCATCAGCAGGCAGTTGGACAGGGGCTTCAAGTTGTCTGTGGTAACACTATTTTGGCAACTCAGATGAATTTTATCTTGCTTAGTAAAGTTACAGTAACTTTATAAAGGGAACTGAAGAAAAACAATTCTAAGAAAGAAAAAAAAACTCAAGCATGTGATTTCTTTGTAATAGTTAGCCTGACCTCGCTATTTTTGCTAATCGTATTGGCTTTTGTAACTATCTGCTTAGCTTAGAGGAAGGGAACCTTGAAGATTTTTCCAGTGAGGATAAGGTTTTCTTGCTTAAAGGGACACTGGAAAAGGCTCAATACCTCACTTGGGTCCCAAATACCCATGTGTAGTCACCAGACAGATGAAATAAAGACTTAATCGGCTCATAGCCTGTGTCTGAGTGGTCATCTCTGGTGGGAACCCCATAACATTCCACCATGTCCAGTATGGGTTAGGACACTTAAGAGTGATTGTCTACTTGATGGGATTTGGTATCACCATGGAAACGTACCACTAGGCATGCTGTGAATGTGTTCCTAGATTAGGTAAGTAGACATGAGAAGACTGGCACATTCCATTGGGATGGGGTCCTGGAGTTAGTAAAAAGGGAGAGCTGAAGGGGGTGTCAGTCTTCATGACTCCCTGCTTCATGACTGTGGACACAAGGTGACCAGCTGCCTCAGGCTCCTGTGCCGTGCCTTTTCTTCATGATGGATGGCATCCACTTGAATCCCAAGCTGAAATATGCCCTTCCTCCCTGAAGCTCTTTTTTAAACATAACTTTTGTATTGATTCTTTGAGAATCTCATACCAGGCAACCCAATTCCACTTACTTCCCCATCCTTCCACATCTGCCCTCCACCCTTATAACCCCCCAAAAGAAAACACAAGCAAACAAAACCCATTTTACTCCTCTGTCATTTTCTACCTCTCCATCATAAATTTTTTTGTCATAATGGCCTTGGGAGCTGTAGTATGTCACACAGTATACCCTTTTGCCCAGATTTACTTTTAAATGTTCATTGCAATTTGTTGGTGGTGTGGTTCAAGATCTCTGGCTTCCTGTACATCAGTACGGGACCCTCATTGAAACGTCTGTCTGATATTCTGCTGTTACCTGACATCATGGAGATCCTGCAGCTATGGTTCAGCAGGACAAGTCTCTTCGTCTGCTCCAGCAGGTCACAGAAGGAATAGATGTTGGAGTATGCCAACTCAAAGCTCTGGAGGTGAACCTGGGTGCTAACTTAGTTGGACAGTCTGGGCCTCTACCAGAAATGTACCCCTCTGGTGAGGGTCAAAACCAGCTATCTGCTGGCATGGTGAGGGGTGGGACCAGATCTCCCACAATCAGGGCCAGTTCTCTCATTGTGGTGGTTCATGGCGGGGAAGGGGGCAGCTCTCCTATGTCCACATTACTGGGGCAAGTTCTAGGAGAGGAGGGCAGTTTTGTCAGTATTTTCCTCCATCCCCACTGATCCCCACCCTGAGAGCATGACTGTTGAAATCTTCAGCATGGCAATAAACACAGTAAACACAACAACCCTGGCACAGGCACACTGTGCCCTCCATGAACTGTTGACGATGGACTCTAGAATCTGCCATATTTACTCCATGAAGCTCTCAATTAAAAACCAACAAGGAAGTCCAAGTCAAAAATCAAAAGAAATAAGAAACAAAACCTGCCGGGAACTAAGCTAATATTTATCACGCAAAGTGTGAGTGTGAGAATAAATGAATGTGTAAATGCCTGGAGGTGCTTCAGAGGTAAAAGTATGAAAAGCTTGAAAAGATCAGGGCTAGGAATGCACAACTTGTCCTTGTCCTCTGTTGGACACTACAATCAGTACACAAGAACTACTTCAATGATTACACTTTTTCATCAGACAGACAAAATAAAATTTCCATCTGATCCAGAATATATGTTTGGTGTTTTATGCTTTTGAATTTTTGGTATGTTTAAATGCAAGTCCCATACAGACTGGTTCCCCACTTAACAGAAGGAATAAAGAAAAGAGTCACTATTTCTATGGAGTTTGAAATGTGCATTAACTTTTTTTTAATATACAAATTACTAGAGTTAGCTCTAAGTTCTGGATTTTATCTCCATTTTCCTTCAAAGTCAAATTCCTCAAAAGACCTAAGTGTGAAAAATGGTGCCCATATATTATGTTGTGTTTTATTTCTTTGCCCAGTATTTGTTTCCCATGATAGCTGCATCCCAATTTATAGTAAACGATAGGTCATTTTTATTTCTCCACATAAAAGTCACATGACTTTTCATAGCCAAGTGTTTTATTTACCCAACAGGATTATGACACACAACTCTGGGATTGATATCGTACCAAGAACTGCTTGTAACACATACAGGTAGGGGTTGACAGTTAAACTTATTCCCTTCAAAAAACTCTCACTTTCTTGCTTTCTCAGTTGTAACCCTATAAATCCAGTGTCCTATGCTGGTTATTTTTAAAAATATACTATATGTCTCCTGGTGATGGCCATCTTACTCTGCTCCTTAAATCCATATTTAGCGACAGCAAAGCTGCCACTGAGAATATCACCATTAAAGAATAACAAAGATAAAATACATAGCCACTGTCTGATGAATAAAAGTGCTTGTCACCAAGACCTATGACCTGAGTTTAATGCTCAGGCCTCACATGGTGGAAATAGAGAACTGACTTCTCCAAGTTGAACTCAGACCTCCATATGTGCACTGTGACACACACACACACACACACACACACACACACACACCTAAGAAACTAAATAAATGAAAACTTTAAAATATATATATACATCCATATTTCTTTTCTTGTTTTATCTCTTAAACTTTAGACATTCCTGTACAACATTTTAAACAATGAAACCATAGGATTCAAGGTCTAGGAAATCGTCTCCTAAGCAGAACTTCTCTGCATGCTGACATAGTCCAGAATGCTTTCCCTCCAGCGTGCTGGATACTATCCCCCTTCCAGGGCATCTGTCTTGTCTACCTGTTATAGTTTATCAAGCAAAGGATTTACAGGACTCTGAAACTCACAGTTAGTGAGCACTGAGTGCTTGGCTGCATTCACACACAGCAGTGATGTGCATCAGTAAAACAGGGAAAAGGGAGCAATTCTTCAGCAGCAGCCCTTTACAGGGAAATAACTGCTCGAGGCCAACTCAGTGCTAAATCAGCCATGCTGTTTCACAAGCTCAAAATCTCAGAACACTACCAATCCAGGGGATACTGCCATGTGCCAGGGAGAGCAGACCCACTGTTACGCATCTCTGGGAAGGTAGCTGTAGACACAGTGCTATCCCCAGGTTCACTTGTGATTTCTTGAGTGGTGAAAGAACTATGCATGCCTTCTCAATGGCAGAGTCCTTTTCCAAGGCAGAATGTGTGGGATGCTTATTCAGCACTAAGAGCAGATGTTTGTTTTTGAGACTGACATTTAATTGCTATGTTTTTCCCTTCCCTTTCCTCCATCCAAACCTTCCCATGTACCCATCCCTGATCTCCTTCAAATCCATCTCCTTCAAATCCATAGCCTCCTTTTCATCTGTTGTTATTGCATGCATATATGTATTTGTATATACATACATGTTTCTAAATGAAACCTGTTGATATTTGATATGATAAGGCTGTCTTGGGATTGAAAGGACCTAAGATAAACATTAAAACTTTGTGTTGTTAAAATGCATATAGCTGTTGTTCTTGATGCTTTGAGTCACACTGTGACTGTTGTTTTTGTCAACTTGATGGGCTCTTGAATCAACTAAGAGACACACCTCTGGGTGAGGCTGTAAGGGAATTCCCAGGAAAAATTAACTATGAGCAGGCCATCCCCAAGAGTAGGCATCACCTTCTTGTAGATACCCAGATATAAAGAGGCCAGGAGAGGCAGTGCTATTCGCTTTCCTGCATTTACCTCTTGCTGATGAGTCATCTGTCTAGTTGTCGATGCTGGAGCTACTGCCATCTTCTGATACCATCAGAACAGTTTCTTCTGTCTTCCAGCATGGATTAGCATCAGTGGATGGCTCTCCAAGAATCATATAGGCTTTCCACATATGATTTCAATGGCTAAGGCATCCAGCTTCATGAACAAAGAATCTATAGATCTCTCAGTGTCTCCTGCACCTCAGTGGCCACTATTAGACTACCCAGTTCCTATTATGTAAGCTAATCTAATGCAACTCTGTCATAGTATATATTTGTTCTGTCACTTCTGTTTCTTTAGAGAAAGAACCCTGACTGGCTTACCCTGGCTCTTCACATTCACATTATCCAAATGCACCCTGAGGTCCATCCCAAAGACAATGCCAGTTTTGACCATTAATGGACCCTTTACAAAAGCAAATTTGGTGGTTTTTTTTTTGTTATAGAACACATCCAAAGATGTCATACTAAAATGACTCACTTAAAACCACTACACCACATGTGAAAATAAGTACTATCCTCCCTGTCAGGAGTTCTTATCCGACCTCATACTAGTCAAGCTTAATCCATAATAACACACCCACTCCTTTCAGAACTCTCCACCTACTAGAACACAGAATTATTTCCACCTTCCTCTACCAAAGCACACCCATCATCAGTCACTTCTACAGCCTCCAATCCCGGTGTTGTAGGAGTCCAACTGCTGATAGTAATGCAATTGAAGCTAATATGTTCATGGCTAAAAGCAAGAGAAAAGCAAGAGAAAGTATTATTTTTAGCCACTAACTTTGGCCTTCAAAAACATCAGACAGTTTAATGCACATGCATAAACATTTAAGGATTTATTACAACATTACAGGTAGGAAGACATAGGCTAAGATATTGACACAGGGTATTTATAGTCACCTCAAGTTTGTTCATATAATGAGAGGTGAGCCAGAATATACTTCTAATTCTAACACGTGAGTTTTTGTACTATGTAGCGCTAGCTCAACTGTTAACATTCTCGGAGAGTACTTATTGTCCTTAAGGCTTTGTCTGGAAAACTGTGAATGGGACACATAAGAAACACAGGCACAGGAGGGTTCAGGTGTGGGGAGGATGAAGGAAGAGAGTACTGGGAGGGAATACTGGAATTAGGGGGGACAAGGTAGAAATTTAGTGCAATGGAAACTCCCAGTAGTCTATTAGGGTGACCTAAGCTAAGACTCCTAACAACGAGGGATATGGACCCTGAATGGACCATCTCCTACAACCAGGCAAGACTTCCAGGGGAGGGACTGAGACATCAACCCAACCACAAACACTTTGACCTACAATTTGTCCTGACTACAAGATGTGCTGGTGTAAAGATGGCACTGAAATTGTGAGCATGGCCAACTAAAGACTGGTTCAGCTTCAGACCCATGCCACAAAAGGGAGCCCACCCATGACACTGCCTGGAAGACTAGGAACAAGAGGCCAGATGGTCCAGAGACCTAGAATAGAACCAAACACTTCTGTCAGTTCAGATTGAATCCTGAGATGAATAGAGGAGAGCAAGAAAAGAGACACATCAATATAGGGAGCCATTATAGGTTTAAAGAGAAATCTGGCACTAGGGAATTATACAGACATCCACAAGGATGACCTCAACAAGGAATCTAATAAATAGTGGAGAGGTTACCTTAAAAGCTCTTCCCCTATAATGAGAATGATGACAATCTTATATGCCATCCTGGAGCCTTCATCCAGTAGTTGGTGGAAGCAGAAGCAGGCACCCAAAGCTAAACACTGAGCCAAACTCCTGGAATCCAGTTGAAGAGAGGGAGGAGTAACAAACAAAGGGGTCAAGAAAATGCTGGGAAAACCCAGAGAACCAGCTGACCTGAACAAGGGGGAGCCCACGGACCCAAGACTGACAATTGGGGAACCAATACAGGACCTAACCAGTACCCCTGAACGTGGGTGTCAGCTAGGAGGCCTGGGCAGTCTATGGAGCCTCTGGCAGTGGAACCAGCATGTATCCCTTGTGCAAAAATAGACTTCAGAAGCCCATTCCCCATAGAGGGGTACTCTCTTAGCCTAAATACACAGGGGTGGGCCTAGACCCTATCCCAAATGACGTGACAGATTTTGATGATCCTTCATGGAAGGCTTCACCCTCCCTGGGGAGTGGATGGGGGATTGTAACATGTAGTTTTCCTCCACCAGCGCTTTGGTTTTTCCCCCGCCAGCCGCTTGGGATCTGCCACAGGAGGCTATATTAATTATGAAGCTGTTGGCCATTTGCTTGTTTCTTACTGGCTAACTCATAATTGTTAATTTAAGTATTTCTCTTACCAGAGAAAAGGGTCCAGACATCTTACTTCTCTGGCGGGCTACATTGTCTCTGCTGTGTCTCTCTTTCCCAGAATCCTCCTCAACTCCTAGTCCCACCTCTCTTGTTTACCTATTGGCCAACAGTGTTTTATTGACATATACCCAGGTTCCCCATCAGGGGATGAGATGGGGGAGTTCGGTGGGGAGCAGGGAGGATAGGAGGGAGAGGGAACTGGGATTGATAGGTAAAATAAGATTGTTTCTAATTTAAATAAAATTTGTCTGCCGCCATACCATCCTGAACATGCCAGATCTTGTCTAATTTAAATAATATTTATTAAAATTTTTGAAATAAGCAATAATGACTTCAGGTTGCAGTATTTCATGTGGTGGCAGCTAGGCACCACTGCTACGTGATAGGTTCGCCTCACCGGTGCCTCCCACCAGCACTGCCGGGATGCCCAAGAGGAAGGTTAGCACAGGCAGAGCCACCAAGGCGAAGCCCAAGAACAACTCGGTGAGGCTGTTGGCCAGGCCCGCTGGGGCCAAAGTGGACATGAAGCCAAAAAAGGCCGCGAGAAGGGATAAATCATCAGACATAAAGGTGCAAACAAAAGGAAAGGGCTGGAGTGGCTGGCCAGCAAAATACAGACACATAGATCTGCCTATAGAAAATGGAGAGACAGAAAACTAGCCTCTGAAGTAGAAGCGAAAGAAGCCAAGTCCGACTAACCATCCATCGTGTCTGTCAGTGGTCCCTGCCTCCCTTTGTGCACAGTCCAGAGAAATATTTTTATCAAACATTTGGTAAATGCAAGTTTTTTAGTAGCTCTAGAAGTGCTTTAAAAGGTGAGGAAAAATCTCACCTAATCCTATTTTTTATGTGTAAATGATTTTTTAAGAGGTCAAATCATTTGCTCCTTGTTTATTTTTTGGAACAACCAGAAAATAGGATGCTGAATCAGGAGAGGCTGTAACTGTCTCAAAGGTCACTGTAACATTCCGTAGAGGGGGCTAGTTTAATATCCTACAACACAAAGCATGTGAAATGGTAATTCAGAGTCTCGGTCATATACACTTGTGTCTGCAATATTTTCAGTTATATCTGGTCTCATATTTCTAGTAGAACTGTTTCCTAAAACACCACTTCTGGGTCCTTGCCCTGTCAGAACTGTCTCTGCTCATGGCAGTCCATTTTCCTAACAACTGTGATAATATACTGTGAACGATGGGAATTTTGAGTAAGTACTGTATGTGGCATAAAATTGTGAGTCAGTGGAATTGAGGGTCATGCACATATGAGTGTTATGTTAGGTCTTAGGTAAAACTTGATAAGTTTGGATGGAGCATCACTAGAATAAGTTCAAAGAGAAAAACGTGTCTCTTTTGGGTACATAAACACAACATATGACTCTTTAGAGATTGGGTACATGGGTTAACAATTGAAATGTCTGTGTACTCTGCTCTTCAACCAGTAAAATTTTAGTTGTGAAAGGTTTAAAAATACCTATAATGACTTTAATATGTCTGTATATATAATGATTTTTTTCCTTTCTTGATGTTGGGAATCAACCTCAGGACCTTATGCTTGTTAGACACTGAGATGCATCCTCAGCTCTGTATCGAGTTTGATCCTTGTAAAAAATCAAGCAGCCTTAAGATTCTAGCTAATAACTGCATTATTTTCATTGATTGAAGTGGCAGTGACCACATCTCCATGCCAGCAGCTGGAATCACACTTACGCTCGCCATCTTGGAAAAAACAGCAGTTTAAAACAGCCGCGGTTTTAACAGACAAGACACATGACCAGAAAAACATAAAGATTTACAGTAAAGTAAGACTCGGATGAACAAAACCTCTAAAGGTTTACAGTGCTTTATTGACATATACAAAGAACCTTGCTGTTTTTTTTTAATGCTGAGTCAGGATGACTGCCTTAAGCAAGCCGCAAGTCTCTGCTTGCTGCTAGCAAAACAGAGCCCACCTGAGAAAATGCTGCTACCAAAAATCTGTGCTTCTCTCCGTTCTTCTGTTTCTAAAATTCCTTTAAAGCTTTTGTCGTTCTACATGGAAATTCAATCCCACTTCTGACACCATTTTGTAAAGGGAGGCTTTTCCTTGCTAGCCACTTTGGTTTATCACCCGCCAGTCGCCTGGGCTCTGCCACATTGTAGTCCCCAGATAACACACAATACGCTGTATTAATTATGAAGCTCTTGGCCTTGCTTGTTTCTTACTGGCTATCTCTCACTTAAGTAATTATCCCATAATTGCTAATCTAAGCATTTCTCTTACCGGAGAACTTTCCGGGCTTCCTACCCCATGGCGTTACATCTTGACTCTCTGTGTTTCTCCTTCCCAGAGTCCTCCTGGACTCCTAGTCCCACATATCTAGATTACTATTGGCCAACAGTGCTTTATTGACATAATCACAGGACTTCCCACATCAGATTGAAATTTAGCATTTATTTTTCCAGTATACTACAGGTAAGAATAAATCTGACAGGCCAGTTTTGGTTGGATATTTGTGTGTAAAATAGGATATCATCTCTTTGTTTTTTAATTCTTCTCTCAAATATTACATCCTTGCTGCAGTTTCCCTCCCCTTCCTCCAGTCTCTGCCTGACCTCCTCTCTCCCACAGACTACCCCCCATCTCCCTTCAGAAAAGAGCAGGCCTCCCAGAGACATCAACCAAATGCATTATGATGTGCTACAATAATACCAGCCCATACCATCACATAAAAGCTGGAGAAAGCACACAGCAGTAGCAAAAGGTCTCAAAAGTAGGCAAAAGAATCAGAGACAGCTTTCACTGTTAGGAATCCCACAGGATATATGTAGAGAGGCCGTAGGTCAGACTGCTAGAGGCTGAGTTCCCATGAGTCCTGGTCAGTTGATTGGTACAATGTTCTTGTGGTATCTCTGACCCCTCTAGTTCCAGAATTCCTTCCTCTATAGGACTCCTGGAGTTACACCTTAAGTTTGTTTAGGGGAAATCTGCTCCCATCAGTTGCTGAATGAAGGCTAATTGGGCTGTTTAATAATGATTCAGCTAGACTCCAGTCCCAGAACACTCTGAAGGCAGGACAAACTGTAGGTCCAAGGTTTTGTGGTTGGGTTGGTGTTCCAATCCCTCCACTTAAGAACATGTTTGACTTTTTGTGACTGGGTTACCTCACTCAGAATGGTTTCTTCTAGTGCCATCCATTTGCCTGCAAATTTCAAGATTCCGGTTTTTTTTTTTTCTGCTGAGTAGTACTCCATTGTGTAAATGTATCACATTTTCTCTATCTACTCTGCAGTTGAGGGGCATCTAGATTGCTTCCAGGTTCTGGCTATTACAAATAATGCTGCTATGAACATAGTGGAACAGACATCCTTGTTGTATGAATGTGCATCTTATGTGGACATGCCTAAGAGTGGAATTGCTGGGTCTTGTGGTAGACTGATTTCTATTTTTCTGAGGAATCTCCATACTGATTTCCAAAGTGGCTGTACAAGTTGGCACTCCCACCAGCAGTGTAGGAATGTTCATAGCAGCATTATTTGTAATAGCCAGAACCACATGTCCTTGTTGTATAAATGCGTATCTTTTGGGTATATGCCTAAGAGTGGAATTGTTAGACTTTGCAGTGGACTGATTCCCATTTTCCTGAGAAATCTCCATACTGATTTCCAAAGTGGCTGTACGAGTTCACCAGCAGTGGAGGAGTGTTCCCCTTTCTCCACATCCTCTTCAGCACAAACTCATTGGTGTTTTTTATTTTAGCCTTTCTGACAGGAGTGAGATGGTGTCTCAGAGTTGTTTGGATTTGCATTTCCCTAATGGTTAATGATGTTGAGCACTTTCTTAAGTGTCTCTCAGCCATTTTAGACTCCTCAATTTAGTTCTGTTTTGGAGACTTGTTTTTTGAGTTCTTTTTACATTTGGAGATCAGCCCTCTGTCAGATATGGGGTTTGTGAATATATTTTCCTATTCCATGGGCTGCCATTTTGTCTTGTTGACTGTGTCCTTTGCCTTACAGAAGCTTTCCAGTTTCAGGAGGTCCCATTTATTAATTGTCGATCTCAGTGTCTGTGCTACTGGTGTTAGGTTCAGGAAGCAGATTCCTAGACCAATTAGTTCAAAAGCACCCCCCACTTTCTCTTCTAGGAGGTTCAGTGTAGCTTGATTTATGTTGAGGTCTTTAATCCATTTGGACTTAAGTTTTGTGCATGGCAATAGACATGGATCTATCTACAGTTTTCTACATGCCTGCATCCAGTTATGCCAGCACCATTTGTTGAAGATGCTTTCTTTTTTCCATTGTATAATTTTAGCTTCTTTGTCAAAAATCAGGTGCTAATAGGTGTGTGGGTTAATATCAGGGTTGTCAATTCAATTCCATTGGTCTACCTATCTATTTTTCTGCCAATACCAAGCTGTTTTCAGGACTATGATTCTATAACAGAGCTTGAAGTCAGGGATGGTGATGCCTCCAGATGTTGCTTTGTTGAATAGGGTTGTTTTGGATATCCTGGGTCTTTTGTTTTTCCATATAAAGTTGATAATTGTTCTTTCAATGTCTATGAGGAATTGTACCAGTATTTTGATGGGGATTGTGTTGAATCTGTAGATTGCTTTTAGCAAGATTGCCATTTTTACTATGTTGATCCTACCTATCCAATAGCATGGGAGCTCTTTCCATTTCCTGGTATCTTCTTTAATTTCTTTCTTTGGTATGTACTTATTCATATATAAGTTTTAGGCATGAAGCAAGGGAGTGCCAGCTTACAATCCTACCACCAGAAAGTCTGAGAAGCAGGGAAGACCCTAAGAGAAATATGCATGGTACCCCAGCGAGAGGGAATGGGACAGGATCTCCTGAGTGAACTGGGAGCATGAGGGAGGTGAGAGGGAGCTGGGGAAAAGTGAGGGGGAGAAGAGAAGAGGATAAGAGGGCATGGGGGAGCAGGAAGGTTGAGTCGGGGGAGGAATAGAGGAGAGCAGGATGAGAGATACCATAGTAGAGGGAGTCATAATAGGTTTGAGGAGAGATCTATAAGGATAATACCTACTGTCAATCTAAGCAACAGTGTAGAGGCTACCTTGAATTCCCTTTCCTTATAATGAGATTGATGATTCACTTGTATACCATCCTAGAGCCGTCATCCAGTGGCTGACAGAAGCAGAGGCAGACACCCACAGCTAAACACTGAACTGGACTCCTGGAGCCCAGTTGCAGAGAGGGAGGAGTGATGAGCAAAGGGGTCAAGACCCTGGTGAAACCCACAGAAACAGCTGACCTCAACAAGGGGGAGCTCATGGACTCCAGAATGATGGCTGAGAGTCCAGCATGGGACTGATCCAGACCCCCCTAAATTTGGGGGTCTCAGCATTCTTTGGGGCCTCAGTAGCAGATCAGTATTTATCCCTGGCATCCAAGTGGACTTTGGGAGCCCATTCCACATGGAGGGATGCTCTCTCAGCCTGGATGCATAGGGGAGGGCCTAGACCATGCCCTGGATGATATGACAGACTCTGGAGATCCCCCATGGAGGGTCTCACCCTCCCTGGAGAGTAGAGTGGCGATTGGGTGGGGGTTGGGGGAGCTAGTGGGAGCAGGGGAGGAGGGGAGGGAAAGGGAGCTGTGATTGACATGTGAAACAAGCTTGTTTCTAGTTTAAATAAAACATAAATTAATAAATAAACAGATAAATAAATAAATAAATAGAACTTGTTGCAGAAGACAGCCAGTTCAGCTTCCATATCCCCCATTACTAGGAGTCTTTGCTAAGGTTACTCTTGAAGTTTCCATTATACTAGGTTTCTACCTTGGCACCCAAATTGCCCCCAATTCCAGTCATTTTCACCAGCATTTTCTCCCTCCCTCCTCATAACCTGATCCCTCCTATTCCCAACAGAACTCACCACGAGTCCTTAAATCTATTCTATTTTCTCTTCCCAGGGAGGTCTTCAAAGACTTCTATCATGAAGGCATGTTGGATTTTGTCACAGGCTTTTTCAGCATGGAATGAGATGATCATGTGTGGATTTTTTTTCAGTTTGTTTATATGGTGAATTACACTGACAGATTTTCATATGTAGACAACATCCCTACATCCCTGGGATGAAGCCTACTTGGCCATGTTGGATGATCTGGAATATTCGTGGATTCAGTTTCTGAGTATTTAATTGAGTATTTTCCATCCATTTTCAGGAGGGAAACTGGCCTGTATTTCTTTCTTTGTTGAATCTTTCTGTGGTTTGGGTATCAGGATGATTGTTGCTCCATAAAATAAAATTGGCAATGCTTCTTCTGTTTCTAATTTGTAGAACAGTTTGAGGAATATTGGTAGTATCTCTTCTTTGAAATTCTGGTAGAATTTTGTGCTGAAGCCATCTAGCCCTAAACTTTTCTGGTTGGGGAACTTTTAATGAGTGTTTCTCTGTCCTTAGGGGTTATTGATTTATCTGATCTTGATTTAAGTTTTGTAAGTGGTATCTGTCAAGAAATTTGTCTGTTTCTTTTAGATTTTTATAATTTTGTGCAGAACAGGTTTTTGAAGTATGACCTAATGATTATTTGGATTTCTTTGGTGTCTGTTGTTATGCCTCTCTTTCCTTTCTGATTTTGTTAATTTGGATATTCTCTCCCTGTCTTTTGGTTAGTTTGTATAAGGGTTTCTCTATCTTGTTGAATTTCTTAAAGAACCAACTCTTTGTTTCATTGATTATTTGTATTGTTTTCGTTATTTCTATTTTATTAATTTTATCCCTCAGTTTGATCATTTACTCCTCTTGGGTGTGTTTGTTTCTTTTTGTTCTAGAGCTTTCAGGTATACTGTTAGGTCAATTGTATGAGATCTCTCCAATTTCTTTATGAAGTCACTTAATGTTATGAATTTTCCTCTTAGCACTTCTTTCATTGTGTCCCAAAGGATATGTTGTACATTCATTTTCATTGAATTCTACAAAGTCTTTAATTTCTTTCTTAATTTCTGCCTTGATCCAGGAGTCATTCAGTATGGAACTGTTCAGGTTGCATGAGTTTCTAGGATTTCTGATGTTACCATTATTGTTGAAATCCAGTTTAAATTCACAGTGGTCTGATAGTATACAGAGGGCTATTCAGTTTTCTTGTATCTGTTGAGATTTGCTTTGTGACAAATTATGTGGTCAATTTTGGAGAATTTTCAGTGAGATGCAGAGAAGCAGGTATATTCTTTTGTGTTTGGGTGAAATGTTCTGTAGATATCTGTTAGTTTCATTGGGTTCACAGCATCCATTACTTCCAGTATGTCTCTGTATAGTTTTTGTCTGGATGATCTGTCCATTGGTGAGAGTGTGATATTGAAATCTCCTCTTATCAATTGTGAGGTTAGATGTGTGATTTAAACTTTAGTAGTGTTTCCTTCACAAACATGGGTGCCCTTGATTTAGGTGCATAAATGTTAATTGAAATTTTATCTTGGTTGATTTTTTTCCTTTGATGAGTATAAAGTGTCCTTCTCCATCTCTTTTAATCAACTTTGTTAGAAGTCTATTTTGGGAGATATTAGAATGGCTACACCATTTTGTTTCTCAGATCCACTAACTTGAAAAATCATTTCTCAACCCTTTTTTATCTTTGATGTCAAGATGTGTTTTGTATATGCAGTAGAAAGATTGATCCAGTTTTCATATCCATCCTGTTAGTCTGTGTCTTTGCGACCCTCGGGAAGGGACCCCCGACTCGCGGGGGTGAGGTGATGAGGGTCGCTACTAATTTGGTGGGCCTTCACGAGCAGATCCGATCTGAAAAGTAAACTTCAAGAGGTTAAAGGAAACAGGCTCAAAACAACGTTCGCTGATCAAGAGCCTTTATTTTTTGGGGTGCGCTGGAACTTATAGAGGAAGGACCTCAGGGGGTGGTACAAGCATGTCAATCAAGTCTCAACTCAAATATACACCAAATACGGTAAAGACAAAGCTGTAATTTTCCATCAGTCATCAGTCGCATTCCACAAATGCTTGTCAGGTGCAGGAATTAGGGAGGGGTAGGAAGTATTCAACAGAACACTTTAATCTTTTGTTAACAAAGACAATTACTGGGTAAGGGTTACTTCCCACTGGCTAGGCGGGTGGGCTGCCCTGTGTAAATTTAACTTTTATGGTTAGCCTTTTCCTTTGTCTCAAGGGCATGTGTGCTCACAGTCACGCAGTCAGAAGGCCAAGAAACGGTTGACAGACTCCATTTTGTTCAAGGTTCTAGCAGTCCCCAACATGTCTTTTTGTTGGGGAATCGAGTCCATTGATACAGAGAGATATTAATGATCAATGATTGCTAGTTCCTGTAATTTTGTTGGTGGTAGTAGTTGCAGTGTGTGTGTGTGTGTGTGTGTGTGTGTGTGTGTGTGTGTGTGTGTGCTTCTATTTTTAGGGTTCTGCTGGTGTGAGTTTATTTATTGACTGTGTTTTCATGGGTGTAGTTAACCTCCTTAGGTTGAAGTATTCCTTCTGGTACATTCTGTAGGGCTGAATTTGTGGACAGATATTGTTTAAACTTGACTTTGTCATGAAATATCTTATTTTCTTCATCTATGGTTATTGAAAGTTTTGTTGGGTATAGTAGTCTGGGCTGTCATCCATGGTCTCGTAGAATCTCTAAGTCATCTGCCCATGTTCTTTTGACTTTTAGAGTCTCCACTGAGAAGTCGGATGTAATTTTAATATGCCTTCCTTTATATGTTACTTTGTCTTTTTCCTTTGAAGTTTTAATATTCTTTCTTTGTTTTGTGTGTTTAATGTTTTGATTATTATGTGGCTCAGAGAGTTTCTTTCTTGATCCAATTATTTTGGTGTTCTTTAAGCTTCTTGTACCTATATATTATGCTGGAATTCTTAACTGGCTTCATCTTGTGCAGGTCTGCAGAACTGCCATGACTTCAAGTGAAACAGTGTGACAGCCCTGTCAGGTTCAGAGACCAACATTTCTCTCCACCCCATCCTCCACTCTTACATTATTTTCACCCTTTCTTTCTTGATGTCTTCTGAGTATTGGAGTGTGAGAGGTTGAAGTTAATGCAGAGATAATCTATTTTGTTTTAGTTTTTTAATAACATGTAAATACCATATACTGATCAAAATTCACTTTACTTTTTTGCCTTCTGCAGTTGTCAGTTGGTTGGTTAACTGGTTGGTTTACTTTCAGAGATCATGTGAAAAGTTAGCTGGCAACTGGGCATGGTGATACAGTCAATGGTTGAAGCATAGAAGCTAAGCATAGTGGTTCACACATTTAATTCCTACATTTGGAAGGTAGAGGCAGGAGAATTTTGATTTCAAGTCCAGTCTGGTATGTGTTCTGTGATTTTTCCTGGGGACAAATAAGCAAGCATTTATTCACCCCAGATAGAGCACCAAAGACCAAAGAAATTATTCCATCAAAATCTAGCTTAGTAAATCAGTAAGTTGACTGGGGTTTTTTGATTGAGGGTGGTATTCACAAAAAAGGGGGATAATACAAGATCAAAGCCCACTCAAGATGGATGATGACTCTTAACTCTGGAAAGTTGCACCTGTGGAGCTCCCCATGTGACTTGCAGGCAGCTCAGCTGATCAGTTTCTTCTCCACAGCCCTCTTTATTGATCACATAGTCTTGGTGGGAGTCCTGTTGATCCTGTAAGCTTTATTTTCTTCCTGAGTCATTAGGAGCACCCAGTCCAACTCCTTTCAGGAAAGAATTCTTGGATTCTGATGGAATTGCTACACAACACAGTGGAACCTTTTAGCAAAACAAACAAAGCAAAACAAGAAAGCCAACAAAACATTAGGATTAGAAGGCATGTGATGGGGAAGTCCTGTGTATGTGTCAATAAAGCGCTGTTGGCCAATAGGGCAGCAAGATAGGTGGGACTAGGAGTTGAGGAGGATTCTGGGAAAGAGAGACACAGGCAGACATCATGTAGACACCATAGAAGTAAAAGGTCCGGACCCTTTCTCCGGTAAGAGAAATACTTAGATGGGTTAAATACTTAAGTCAGAGATAGCCAGTAAGAAACAAGCAAACGGCCAACAGCTTTATAATTAATATAGCCTCCTATGTGTTTATTTGGGACTGATGTGGCTCTGGAACCAGGCTGGCAGGAAGGCTGCATTCTACAGACATGTAACCTGGATTGACAAATACAGGGCCCTGTATTGCTCATAATTCATAAAATTGAGGCGTTTAGCCTACCTTAGACAGCAGCTCATCTGCCACACGTAAAAGTCACAAAAAAAAACTCCTAACTTGTTAGTCTAAATTATGTTTTTTACCAAGAGAAGAAACTTATAAATACAGAAGAGTTGACACTAAATGTTTCTTGGCCTTGGGGGCTTTCTGAATGATGATCCAGGCCAAGAAAGAGCAATTTTACTCAACAAACACCAGCTTTGGATATGACTTCTCAAGAAGCATTAACGAAGAGGAAATAATTACAAAAATAATGAGATGAAATTACTTCAACGTGGCCTCCTTTATCCCAAGCTTACTGAAAGAGTATAATCTTCATGCTATTGTATCATTCTCTATAACCACTGCATTAGCATAAATAGAACATTCAAGTGTACATGGTAATTATTTCATTATGATGATCAAAGAGAAAGGGCAGTTGAAAGCCCTCTGCAGTGCCAAGTCCCAGCCTAAGAAAAGATCATTAGAGTTGAAAAAACAAAAAACAGCCCAGTCTTGGTGCCAATAACAAAAATGTGCTTCTTTCAAAAACAGCATCTACCTTCTTCAAAAAGAATAAAACAACATTTTATGCCCTTAACAGCCCATTGTCCCTAAAAGTTTTAACACTGTGACTTCATTAACTTTGGGTGGTTTTAGAAGCAAATCAAGCAACTGCTACTCAAGCCAAAGGGTACAGTTGCCTGCTGGGACCAGCTTGGGTTTCCAAAGGTGATGGAGCTCTTTAGCCACATCTCCCAGCAGTTAGAATTGAGACCAAACCATAAGCCTTGCTTTTAAATGCTCTGGAGTTGGCCCCTTACCTCTGATTAAAAGAAATCAAGAACAATTTTGAAGCATCAGGAAAGTCTGTCTCACTCATAGAGGGCACAAAATCATTTAGGAAGCCACACTTGATCACCATTCGAAACAACTCCTGTTACAGGCGAAGCTGTGAGCTGCCCCAGGATTACCCTGAAGCTAAAAATCTGCCCAGTTCGTCTCTGGACAGATTTTCCACTGCTGAGGCCCAGTTTGGGGAGGCAGCTGTCAGTCGCATTTGGCCACAGATCTAAATAGAAGCCTCCAGGCTTCAGAAAGAGGGGGAGGGAGAGAAGGGTGAGGAAGAAAAGGAAGGAAAAAGAAAAGAAAGAAGAATCACTAAGTTAGTGAGAGAGATTCTAAACAGTGGGGCTTTGGCCAGGCCTTGGAAAAGCAAAATGAGTTTTCTAGAGTTTAAGGGATTTTGTTTGTTTTCTTTTGTTTTTGAAAACTCTTGCCTGCATCTAAAATCAAAGACACTCTATGGACTAAAACGTTCATTCATGTTTGCATTCTAGAAAACCAAACTTCAACAGCATGATAAGAAATAGAAGATTCTTTAGAAATATCTAGGAAACATTTCAAATCAGGATCCCTGGAAAAATTGCCTCCACTAGTGTGAAACCAGTACTTTGCCAATGTTGTCTGTGCTCTTGATGTTCATATATTAATAACAAACAGTGACAAGAGAACCCAGTGCTCTCCCAGCTTTCCTATCACAGAATCTTCTGTGTCACAGTGCCTGGGTAGATCATTCTAAGCTTAGGTAACAAATAAACCCCAGTTCAGATCTCATTCAGCCCACACTCTGTCATAATCATGATCCAGTGACTAATGCAGCTTCCATCTTGTGATTCTAGCAACCTCTGGCTTCATCATGTGGAAGACCTGGCTCCACAGATGGTCAAGAAGAAAGGAACAGGAAGACATAGTGAGTGCTATGTCACCTGTGTGGCCAGAGCTGCTCACATGGACATCCTCCTAATTGCATACACATCCAGGAAAAATGAAAAGACCACATCTATATCAGCAAGCAGTAACTGGATTCAGTAAAATAAAAAAGCAGGTTAAGTGTGTAAGCTTAGCAATCAGCCACATGAAAAGGGTCTTTTTAAAGGGTCATAAGCAAAATTTTATAAAAGTAAGCATACAAACATCTTACAAAGAAAGATAGAGGGGGGAAAGTGAGAAGTAGGGAGGGGATGGAAGAAGGCCACACACACACACACACACACACACACACACACACTAGATGTATAAGAAACAGAGAACAAAAGAAATAGCCTCCTTTACTGAGTTAGTAGTAAGTGTTAGAAATCATTTATAAAATCCCTAGGATTTATCAAAAAAAGACAATGACTCATTCACAAGCATTCTGTAAGAATTTGGGAGAGAGAACATGGAAGAAATAACTGAAAACATCACCACAAATACTCTCTAAAGTTGAATTTGAAGGAAGAAATCATTTAAAAAGACATATCATATATGAAATGTGGATGTTATTCAAACAAAGAAGTATTTTAATCCTTGAATTAAAAGAATGAAAAAATTAGAATGACTACTACATGCTTAAAATATAAAAATAAGGATGTGTAGCATCATGAACAAATTTTTCTAAATGTGAAAATTTATAAATCTGCCAAAGGTCTCACTTGGACAGGAGGTAAGAAGGCAGAAATATAATCTATTTTTCTTGTAGAACAAAATTCTAACATGTGTAAAAAGTTAAATTAAAAAATTCTAGAAGTTATTGTAAATCCCTAAGAGAAACCAATACATAAAATTATGGTTTTAATGAAAATTAAAATACAAAGGTTAATGATTATAAAAATATATAAAGTGGGCGGACTGTGTATTTTAGCATCTGACAAAACATGTAAAGAAGAGATTAAATGAAAGCTTAGAAGTTTTAATAAACAAGAGATATGATTCTACTTTATCCTAACTTTGGTCAGACCATATCTATGTTAGCAGCCTATTGGTCTACCGAGGTAGAAATTGTGGCTACACAATTATTTCAGTGGTAGTCTTTGGTATTGTTTATATTCCAATAGCAAGTAAGTGAACAACATCAAGCAAGTAGGAACAGCAATAAGTGATACCTTCCAATGTTACAGCTCTTATGCTACAACCAGTGTTGTAGCTCTTGTATAAGCCTAGAAGCAGATTCCTGGGCTCTTAGCCGCAAAAGGCATTGCAATTTCAAGCATGCACAGATATTGATGATAGGAGCGGAAAATGCCCCAATGCAGAATACCCAACCTAATGTGAGACTCTCTAACAGGTGAGAGACCCAAGCCACAAAAGGGAGGGCACCATAAGGGAGACAAAATCCCCAACTTCATGAGGCTCCAGCTTTTGACAGCCTGAGTTCCAAGCATGATCATGATGGAATATCAGAAACACACTGGAAGATACTTGCAGGATGCTGGGGGAACTCAGATAAAGCAGTTCACTAGTCTACAGAGTTTTTAAGGTTTCTTCCAACTTCAAGATTCTCTAATTATCTAATTTGGATGAAAGTAGTTTACTGAGTGGGTGTCTCTGAAGAACTTTTCAAACAGAATTTGATTAACAGATGGGAAAGAAGTTAGTTACACTTTAAAAAGAATTTTAAAAGTAGTGATTCTAAGCCTTTTCCTAGAATTGGATGATATGCTACTGATGCCTAAGATTCTGCATCCCCAGACATTTGTCTAATTGCTTTAGGTCTAACCTCACAAAGCGGTGAGTACAGGTCTGAAGAGCCAAAGTAAAGCATGGATGGATCTTTCCTAATAGAGTCAATGTTCTCCTCCTACTTGTGAAATAAGTCATAAATGAGCTTGGTATTAAGTGTTGACATAATGCCAGAATTAAAGAAAAAGACAATTCTAAGGTTACAAACCTGGAATCAGACTCAAGCATATCTTAAGTTCCCCATAGCTTACCAGAGAACCTCAAAAATATAATAATTTTGACTAATGTGTTACATCAACCACAAGCCCCTTTTCATCAAGGCTAAGGCCAAGCACAAGAAACCTCCACCTTTTAGGCAAAATTCTGTCTTCCATTTCATTTCATGATATCTCCTCTATCACCCATCATGCTCATCTTTGGAAAATATCAACATCACTTGGTAGTCACTTAAAATTTCTAAACTTTTAAGAAAAGACATAGAGCACCATGTGTATTATATTCTTTGAAATGAAAGGAAACATGTTACAGAAAGATATTTCAAATTAATTGTTCTTAAGTTTTTTAGACTTTCTGTGGCAAAAAAAATGATAAATACATAGACAGATACATAGATGCATAGATAGATGATTTATAGACAGATAAGCAATAGACTATAGATAGTACATGGAAGGTAAACACATAATAGGTAAATATGTGATGATAGATAGATTAATAAATAGATAAGCTAGATTGATATGTGAATATTACATTATATATTTGCTTATTAATATACATATTAAACCCTAGAGAAATACATTCCCTTCCTCATTGGTCCTAGTTTTGATAACTTTAGGACATAGCTAAGAAAAAAATGGTAAAATTTCCTACTCTATGGAAGCAGAGGCAGACACCCACAACTAAACACTGAACTGAACTCCTGGAACCCAGTTGCAGAGGGAGGAGTGATGAGCAAAGGGGTCAAGACCGGGCTGGAGAAACCCACAGAAACAGCTGACCTGAACAAGGGGGAGCTCATGGACCCCAGACTGATGGCTGAGAGACCAGCATGGGACTCATCCAGACCCCCTGAATGTGGGTGTCATTGAGGAGGTCTCGGCAATCTATGGGACCTCAGGTAGTAGATCAGTATTCATCCCTGGCATACGAATGGACTTTGACACACAGAGGGATGCTCTCTTAGCCTGGACACATGAGGGAGGGCCTAGGCCCTGCCTGGAATGATATGACAAACTTTGGATATCCCCCATGGAGGGTGAGAGTAGAGATTGGATTGGGGGGGTGGCTGGAAGGGCTAATAGGGGGCAGGGGAGGAGGGGAGGAAGAGGGAGCTGGGATTGACATAAGAAGCAAGCTTGTTTCTAATTTAAATTTAAAAAATGTTATTGTAATTTAAAAAAAAAGAACTCCATTTACATTTTGGTACCCAATGTGGCCAAAACATTTTTAAAAATTCCCACTCTAAAATTTAAAATATATTCCTTAAAAATTTTAAATATATTCCTTATCGGGAGCAACAGTCTTCAAATGGTCTGGCTGCTTTCTACCCCGATATTTAAGGAGTTGTGAGTAGAAAGCCCTACTGGGAAGCCTCCAGCTGAAGGTCAGATAAAATGTCCCCCCCAAAAACACAAGTGCCCAAGAGGTAATTTAGACTCTGGTTGTCCATTGTCAACTGATCATACTGCCCACAGGAAAACAAGTAGTTTATTGACACAGACCATCCCAAAAGAGAGCGGTAGCATCCCTGTGTGAGTGGGAGCCTTGAGTTGCACCTCCTCGTACCCCCAACCCAACTCTGGACACAAGGAGATGAGGAAGTGGTAGGAGTAGTAAGGTACTCTTACTTATACAAGAGAATGAAGCCCCAAATAATTAAGCCTGGACCCCACAGAACTTAGCAGAGACAGGCTTGTTAATTAGCAAAATATGCCTGAGAGATCAGGAAATCAACCTGAGACTGCAGGAAATCCTTCTACAAGGCAGAAAAATGGAGCGATCTGAAGCTGGTGGCGATTGTTCAGAATGACCAACCTGCTTTCTGTTTATACTCCCAATGACCATGATCCTTCACTAAACTTGTCCCATATAAAATATGCATTCAGAAATACTCCTAAGTGAATATGAGCTTTGTTTCTCCTGGTGTTTCTCAAGATGATTCTATGTGTATCTGACTTCATTTTTATAAAACGGCTGAAAATAGCTGATATTTACATGACACTTCTGATTCCACCTGGTTCTTTCTTTTATGTTTTAATCTCAGAACAGTTGTTTTGGCCATTAAAAGCACATAGCAAAAAAATAATGGTAACTGTAAGACTGAAATACAACTCCCAAAGTCCACAAAGTTAAGTCAGGCTTTTTCCTCCACCCCAGCTATTCAAGATGTGTGTGTGTGTGTGTGTTCTCACATTCAGAGGCAAGAAGAAGGGTATTGGTTCCCTTGGAGCTGGAATTATTGCCTGTTGTAAGTTATAGTGTGGGTGCTGGGACCCAAATGGTGTTAGCTGCTGAACCATCTCTCCAGGAATGTTTTGTCTTTTTGTGAGCTGAATCATAGCCAAGTGTCTGCCACAGCTCCATGCCCCCCCCCTTTTTTTCTTTCACTGTGTCTGTGTTCCCCACCTCACCTGTTTTCCTCCTTTGCCATTTAGTTTTCCCCTCCCACATCCATCCTCTACCACTTTGCGATGTGTCAGGTTCACCAGAAGGGAAACAGTCATGATTATAAATGCCATGGTCAAGAGCAGCCCTGCAGGAAAACAGATCAACTGCAGGAGGTCTCAGAACTCAACAGCAAACGGTCCTTCTGAAGTCACAGCTGCTGAGAGAATCAAGGCTCAGGCTGTGTAGCTTCTCCCCACTTCTCCATCAAGGGGAAGCCTGTTGAGTCAAAACTGGTACTTTTTTTTTCCTTCGGTGTCTGATGAGGAGAGCAGATATCACAGGAACACTGCTGTAAAAGGATTACAGCACTATAGAAAAATAATTGGAATGTTTCATCTCTCTGCTTGTTAAAGTTGCTCTGAGGAATATAGCTAGATTAATTAGAGAAAGGAGCATGATTAGTCCTCCAGCTCCGTGTTCTGATGATCAGAGATGCTTCTGTTTATATTAGTCAATGTTAACTCTACAAATGAGCTAAAGAATGGAGCAGAAGGAATGAATCCGAAATTTTGGCAGCTCCCATTTCTTACTTTCCTGTGTGTGTGTATGTGTGTGTGTGTGTGTGTGTGTGTGTGTGTGTATAATACACACATATATGCATAGATACACACATACACACACGTACACAAGAGACATGTAAGGTATATAAAGGACACATTGAATTATGGTGTTGTTCTCATTATCCACTGCACTTTTATCTAACATAGTCAGATTGGAGAGTGAATTGAATATTTTCTATAACTCAGGCAATGAAATAGGAGCCTTTATGGACAGCAATTAGTTAACTTCCCCTTAAACTTGGCATTTTCATGGAATGAGCTTATGTCATGAATTCAAACCCACATTAGTCTGATCTCATAGGCTCACATTTTTTAAAATTCCACTAGCATTTATCAGTGATAATGGCAGAGATTATATTACCTATTAAACAAATCTATTTTTGGAAGAAAACCCAGGTTGACCCACATCAGATATATGTATATAATAACTAGACTTTGTCCTTGCCATGGACATTTCAGTGTAACTTATATTCTTTCCCACCAGCTGCCTGGGTCCCGCCCCTATCTCTACCCCCAAATAACACACGAGACACTATATTAATTATGAAGCTGTTATCCATTTGCTATGGTTTCTTAATGACTAGTTATGACTTAATTATTAACCCATAATTACTACTATATATTTTTATAAGGTCTTATCTTACCGAGAATGCAGCCTCATGTGTCCTCTCTTCCTGGGATCACATGGCGACTCTTTCTTGACTACATTTCCCAGAATCATCCTTATCTCCTAGTCCTGCCTATCTTGCTTCCCTATTGGCCAACCGTGTTTTATTCATTAACCAATAAGAGAGACATACATATACACAGAAGGACTTCCCCCATCATTTCAGGGCATGTTTGTTATTGGAGTAAAGCTTAGCCTGTCACAGCTAATACAATGTTAGACATGAGGAAGAGGAAGAAGCCTCCAGAGCAAACTTGAAAAGAGGTTCATCTATTGTAATGAGCATTCTTCCCACCAGCCTGGTACCAGAGTCACATCAACCCCAAATAACACACAGAGACTCTATTAGTTACAATGCTGTCAGCCAATGTCCAGGGCTTCTCATTGGCTAGTTCTGTCTTAAGTATTAACCCATGAATACATATATTTCTATAAGGAGTTATCTTTCTGAGAATGCCATCCTGACACATCCTCTCTTTCCGGGATCACATGGTAACTCCCCACTCTTGGCTACATTTCCCAGAATCATCCTCAATTCCTAGTCCCACCTATCTTGCTTCCCTATTGTCCAACAGTGTTTTATTTATCAACCAATAAGACAAACATATACATAGAAGGATGCCCCCCATCAATCCATGCTAACAAAGAATGAAGCAGTAGAGAAACTTCTGGACAATAATGGGACTTTTAACTCAAGCTGCTAAAAAGCAATGGGGTGTCCAATCACTTTTTCTGAACACAACCTGAACCTTCACTATCTTAAAGTGGTGGCAGTAAGATCACTGATGCCTCCTCCCACACCCAACTGACAAGTGTATTGTCTGAATTGCCCAGAAAAAAATAGAAACAGTGGAAGAGAAAGGTATAGATGAGACAGAGAAAAAAGTAGATGGCAGATAGATATACAGACAAATGATGAATAGATGGATAACAGACAGTTAGACCAATGAATAGATAATAGAAAAATAATACATAAATAATAGGTACGTAGGTAGATAGATAGATACATAGATAGATAGATACATAGATAGATAATGAATAGATTATGCATACATGCATGCATCCTATCTACAAGGTTGGAGAAAGAAAGAGAACAAAACTTCACTTAAAGCCTTCATCATTTGGCCTCTCAAAGCAGTGGAATTTTCAAGGCCTATGATCTATCATATATTCCAATCCCTAGTCAGGGTTTTTAATTTATATCTTCCTCTCAGTTAACATGATTTCTTTTGACAAGGCTTGTCCAAAAATATATTTAAATCCACAGAGGCAAGAAGTATGGGTGTTTCCAGCAGCGTGGGAGATCAACAGGGGGAAAAATGCTTCAACAAGACTTTTGCAAGATACCAGATTATTCCACGTGAATACATGGTCATGGCAGGCCTATGACCTCACCCCTTTCGTTCACAGAATGACAGTGACCTTGTCTGCATGAACCATCCTCTGTGTCAGGTACACAGCCACTTAGTGGCCCTCCATCAGACTCTGGAATGCTTACCTCTACAATAAACACAAAGAAAAGCTAATTTCAAGCTCTAACATGATTCTCCTCCTTCTCCCCCATAGACTCACAATCCCAGAAGGACCCTCCACTCCACCTCTCCTAAAAATTTGTTTATGTAATTTTTTATTTAAATTGGAAACAAGCTTGCTTCACATGTCAATCCCAGCTCCCTCTCATTCCCCTCCTCCCTTGCCCCTCCACCAGCACCCCAGCCCCCCTACGCAATCGCCACTCCATTCCCCAGGGAGGGTGAGGACCTCTTTGGGGGGATCTCTAGAGTCTGTCATTTCATCCAGGGCAAGGCCTAGGCCCTCCCCCAAGAGTCCAGGCTGAGAAAGCATCTCTCCATGTGGAATGGGTTCCCAAAATTCATTTGTACGCCACAGTAAATATTGATCTATTACCCAAGGCCCCAGAGATTGCTGAGGCCTCCTCACTGACACCACAGTCAGGGGGTCTGAATCAGTCCCATGCTGGCCTCTCAGCCATCAGTCTGGAATCCAAGAGCTCCCCCTTGTCACAGAGACAGCTGATGTGACCTAAAAATTAATAGAGTAAAAACTACATGAACAATACGGACAACCTAGAGGCAGGATTAGGAAACTAAATGAGTATGCAGGAAATAAGGACCTTTCAAGCTAGCTAACTACTTGACAAATGTGCCTCAGGTCAGTTCTTCCCACACACAGAGAATGTGTCTCCTTCCATCATTGTCAAGCATCCAAATCCCTTTGTAAGATGCAAGTGTGAAGATCATCTTGTTTTGTTACTTCAGTAGTTCCTTATTTTGCTCACTCATTCAATCCTCAAGATGGGAAAGAGCTGTGGGAAATGCTTCATGTTAAGGTTTTTAGGGTAGAGTCTGGACTGTGTAATACAAAGATAGAAAACTAAGGGGCTTCTTTTATACAAGTTCACTCAGAGAGCATGGCTTGGGATTACATATTCTCTCTCTCTCTCTCTCTCTCTCTCTCTCTCTCTCTCTCTCTTAGACACACACACACACACACACACACACACACACACACATATGCACACTTTCAACTCCAACCACCAATTTCCCAACACCAAATGGAGATGCTCAGGATTTCGATGAGAAAGACCCAGAAAACATTAACTTGGGAAGAAGAGGAAGGGGAGGTGTCAGGGACCTCCAGCCATCAGTCAGCTAGGCTGTATCATGTACCCATGAGAAGATGTGACACTAAGACCATCCTTCCTGCCACCCCTTCTGACATAAATTCCAAGTAACAAGCCTGCGGTTTACCTGTCAGTTAAAGATTAGCTTAATTGGAAAACTACAAGGTCCTCAGGAGATAGGCCTGAGCAGTAGCAAATTGTAATAGATAGGATCAGACCTTGCTGTCAGGTTACCAAGCAACATAGGAGTTCCTACCCCTGACCTCTTGCCCCTGCAGCTGCAAGTACACCTTCCCCCCTTCCCCTCCTCACTTCCCTATATAAATCCCTTTGTGATGAATAAAGATGTGGCCTTGATCAGAATCCTGTCTTGGCGTCCATTCTTTGTATCCCCTGTCCTCCATCTTTCTCCTAGGTGTCTACCAGACCCACGTTGAATGTCCTGCCGGTCGGGACAGGGAGGGATAAAAGAGGAAGGAGGAAGTTGGGGAGAAGAGGGGGAGATAAGAGGAAAGAAGAAAAATGGAGGAGGGAGGAAAGGAGGAAGGAAGAGAAGAGGCTATCAGGATATACACACAGGACCAGTAAGTTGCACAGGAAGTCCTGCACATAGCATAGACTTCAGAGCACAGTGACTATTCTGGCTATTAATAGAAATCTGCCTTGTAAACACTCAAGGTAGCAGCTACTACTCCACTTGTGATAAGAAGAGTATGATAGAGGAGATTAAAATGCAGCCTTCCAGAGAACAGGAAAAGAAGAAAACTACCATCTCCACAATAGATGTAATCAGAGATCAGAAATAGAACCAAATTGCAGAGATCAGAAACAGAAAAACATGATAAATATTCAGTGGGAAATTAAAAAAAAAGAGAGACGGACAATAAACTAAGAGTCTGGGGAAAGTAGAAATGCAAATTTTCAGGTAAAATAGCGTGGGAAGTTGCTGAAAGGAATGGGATTTTTGTCCAAGTGGCCCAGCTGTGACTCTCATAACGAGAGGAAACGGCGTCCTTCTGCCTGTGCAAGTGTAGACTTTCATTATTCCCTCCACAGAGTCTGTCTTCGCAGGCAGGAGCAGAAGCAGCATGGGTTTGCCTGCCCACCCACCTCACAGATCAGCCGCCCTTCCAGTCTCTCTGAGTGAGCCTCACCATGAAGTCAAAATGGAACGCCTTTTATCGCTGTTTCTCTGACCTTCGTTTCCAACTCTCAGAGGCAGGGAGTAAAAAAAATCTTCCAATCCTGAAAAGCACAAGCTCTTTATTATTTTCTGCAATAAAACCCAAGAGTCAGGAAGTTAGAGAAAGGTCTGTGATGAAAGATCCAGAGGCGGGCCCTTCAATAGTCAGTCTCTTGGGGCAAAGCCTCGACTGTGTCAGTTGATCTAGCAAGGTTCCTTCGGCTGTGCTCACCACATGTCCCAACATTTCACTCTGGGGACTAGATCTGGTAAGCCAGAACTGAAGGTCACTGCAGGTCGCATTTTAGCATCCTGTTCCCTTTCAGGCTGAACAGTAGCACCGGGAGGTGACACAAGGATCACAAACTCTCCCAGGTCAAGGGCAGGCTTGAAGATGTAGTAAAGCAAGTGCCTAAAGCCAGCCAACATGGAGATTTCAACAGGAGCTCAACCAACTCAGCTAAATGGGCACAGGGTGGCTAGGTGGCTTCCTCCTTTTCCCCACAGTTTTTCTCCATCCAGGCCTCTCAGGTGTAGGGTAGTCCCCCCCATAGTTGAGAGGAATCTTCTCTCTTTAATCAGTCCTCTCTGGAAACTAGGTGTACCCAGAAGTGTGATTCCTAACATTCTAGACTCTTCTCAAGTTGACTGTTACGATAAAGCTTCGCACGTAGCTCTGTTAGGATCTAACCTGTTTGAAACCTTGATGCCATGTCCCTGGGGTATAGTAGTACACAGTGGTGCTTAAGAAATGTGGTGCAGGAGGGTAGGAGGGAAAGAAGGCAGAGAGAGACAAAAGAAAATATTAGTAACATGATCTAGTAAGTTAGTTTACATCCAGGACTTATGCTCAGTTCAACGCATTTGTAGTCAAGCCCTGTTGTTTTCTCCTGGGGCATAGGAAACTCTCTCTCATTCTTCTCCTGACCCCTTTTAAAGAGGGTCTCCTGACATCCAGAGATAAGAGCTCTTGGCCCATGTTAACTGTCATTCCCTCTGATTCCCAATCTCTCAGATTCTCTAAGAATAAAGCGCTTTTCTCCTGTTTTACATGATGCTGTGTCTCACAGCCGCGGCAGCTGAGGACCAGGCCCTGAGGGTCAGGTTTGCATCATCTTCACACAGCACTGAGTTCAGGCCACTCTGTCACCAGCCCTTTCATTTCAGTACAGACAAAACTACTTCCTCTGGCTCTGGATAGGAAGCCGTGGGGAGAGTTACACACAAGGAAGGGAAGCCTCCGGGAGGTTTCACAGCTGCCCATTCTCTCTGTCCAGTAAGGACTCCAGCCCTTCCGGTCTGCCAAGACACTAGACTGTGAGACCTTAATACCAAGCTTACTGCCACTGTTTCTAGAATTTCCATTCTGAGGATTAGATGATGGCATTATTTCTGAAGGGATTCTCCATGCCAGCCACTAAAATTGAGCTGTTAAAATTGAGAGGAGGGGATGGGAGAGAGAGAGAGAGAGAGAGAGAGAGAGAGAGAGAGAGAGAGAGAGAGAGAGAGAGAGAGGGACTGTTTTTCAGTATCAACTTCTCTTGGTGGATTTTAAAACTAAAAAGAATGAAATTAAAATAAGTTTAATACTACTTCCTCTTAAGAACTATGCTTAACTATAGGATCTACATGTCCTGTGATTCATCGCTAAATTTTGTTAATTTGTTTTTGTTACTAAGACAGGATATATAATAGCCTAAGGAGACAAATCTCCAGGCATGCCCTTGAGGGAGTTTTTTTCAATTTCTAAATTTGGTTAATTGAGGTAGGAAAGTCACCCTAAATGTGAGTGGTGCCATCTGTGCCCAAAATTAATAGAAGGGGTTGATCATGAGCCTGCTTTTGGTGGTGGTTTTGTGTGTGAGTTTTTCTCCTATTTCTTATTTCTGGTGAAGTTAGATTATCTACTGCCCATGTTATTTTGAGTGTAGTTAACTTCCTTGGGTCGGAGTTTTCCTTCTAGAACTTTCTGTAGGATTGTATTTGTAGATATATATTGCATAAATCTGGTTTTGTCATGGAATATCTTGTTTTCTCCATCTATAGTTAGTGAGAGTTTTGCTGGGAATAGTAGTCTGGGCTGGAATCTGTGGTCTCTTAGTGTTTGTAGAACATCTATCCAGGACCTTCGGGCTTTCGTTGTTTCCATGGAGAAGCCAGGTATAATTCTGATAGGCTTGCCTTTATATGTTACTTGGCCTTTTTCCTTTGCTGCTTTTAATATTTGTTCTTTATTCTGTATGTTTTGTGTTTTGATTATTATGTGCCTAAGGGACTTTTTTAAGAAACATTACTACAACTCAAATCACACATTAAACCTACACACTTATAATGGGAGACTTCAAAACCCCACTCTCACCACTGGACAGGTCCACCAGACAGAAACTTAACAAAGAAACAATGGAACTAACAAAAGTTATCACCAAAATTGGTTTAACATTCCACCCAAACAAAAAAGAATATACCTTCTTCTCAGCACCACACGGAACCTTCTCTAAAATCAACCACATACTTGGCAGTAGCTAACCTCAACAGATACAAAAAAAATTGGAATAACCCCCTTTATCCTTTCAGGCCATCACGGCTTAAAATTAGAATTCAATGTCAACACAAATTGCAGAAACCTCACAAACTCATGGAAATTGAACAATGGTCAATTGTATCACCCCTGGGTAAAGGAAGAAATGAAGAAATAAAAGGATTTGCTAGGATTCAATGAAAATGAAGGCATAACATACCCAAACCTTTGAGATACTTTGAAAGCAGTTCCAAGAGGAAAATTTATAGCACTAAGTGCCCACATGAAGAAACTGGAGAACAGTCACACTAGAGAACAGACCATCTGAAAGCTCTAGAACAAAAAAGAAGCAAACTCACCCAGGAGAGTACATGCCAGAAAATAATCAAATTGAGAGCTGAAATCAATAAAGTAGAAACCAAGAAAACAATACAAAGAATCAATGAAACAAAGAGTTGGTTCTTTGAGAAAATCAACAGGAGAGACAAATCTTTATCAAACCTAACCAAAAGACAGAGAGAGAACATGCTAATTAACAAAATCAGAAATGAAAAAGGGGACATAACAACAGACACTGGGGAAATCCAAAGAATCATCAGGTCATACTTTGAAAATCTGTACTCCACTAAATTGGAAAATCTAAAGGAATTGGATGATTTTCTGATTAGATATCACTTACCAAAATTAAATCAAGAAGAGATAAACAATCTAAACAGATCTATAACCCCTAGAGAAATAGAAGCAATCATAAAAAGTCTTCCAACCAAAAAAAGTCCAGGGCCAGAAGATTTGCAGAATTCTACCAAAAATTCAAGGAAGAGCTAATACCAATACTCTTCAAATTGTTCCACACAATAGAAACAGAAGGATCACTGCCAAATTCTTTTTACAAGGCTACAATTACATTAGTACCCAAACCACACAAAGATACAACCAAGATAGGAATTACAGACCAAACTCCCTCATGAACAGTGATGCAAAAATACCCAATAAAATACTGGCAAATCGAATCCAAGAACACATCAGAAAAGTCATACACCATGATCAACTAGGCTTCATCCCAGGGATGCAGGGATGGTTCAACATACAAAAATTCATCAATGTAATCTACCATATAAACAATCTGAAAAAGAAAAACCACATGATCATCTCACTAGATGCTGATAAAGCTTTTGACAAAATCCAACACCCCTTCATGACAAAAGTCTTGGAGAGATCAGGGATAACAGGAACATACCTAAACATAATAATAGCTATATACAGCAAACCAACAGCCAGCATCAAACTAAATGGAGAGAAACTAAAAGCAATTCCTCAAAATCAGGAACAATACAAGGATGTCCACTCTCTCCATATCTCTTCAATATTGTACTTGAAGTTCTAGCTAGAGCAATAAGACAACAAAAAGAGACCAAGGGGATACAAATTGGAAAGGAAGAAGTCAAACTTTCACTATTTGCAGATGATATGATAGTCTACGTAAACGACCCAAAGAACTCTACCATAAAACTCCTACAGCTGATAAACACCTTCAGCAAAGTGGCAGGATACAAAATTAAGTAAAAAAAATCAGTAGCCCTGCTATATATAGACAATAAAGGGGATGAGAAAGAAATCAGAGAAACATCACCCTTTATAAAAGCCACCAACACCATAAAACATCTTGGGCTAACTCTAACCAAACAGGTGAAAGACCTGTATAACAAGAACTTTGAATCTTTAAAGAAAGAAATTAAAGAAGATACCAGAAAATGGAAAGATCTCCCATGCTCTTGGATAGGTAGGATCAATGTAGTAAAACTGGCAATCTTACCAAATCTACAGATTCAATGCAATCCCTATCAAAATACCAACACAATTCACTGACCTCAAAAGGACAATGTTCAACCTTATATGGAAAAACAAAAGACCCAGGATAGCCAAAGCAACCCTGTACAATAAAGGGACTTCCAGAGGCATCACCATCCCTGACTTCAAGCTCTATTATAGAGCTATAGTCCTGAAAACAGCTTGGTATTGGCACAAAAACAGACAGGTAGACCAATAGAATCGAATTGAAGATCCTGATATCAACCCACACACCTTTGAACACCTGATCTTTGACAAAGACGCTAAAGCTATACAATGGAAAAAAGAAAGCATCTTCAACAAATGGTGCTGGAGTAACTAAATGCTGGCATGTAAAAGACAACAGATAGATCTATATCTATCACTATGCACAAAACTTAAGTCCAAATGGATCAAAGATCTCAACATCAATACAGCCACACTGAATCTCTTAGAGGAGAAAGTGGGAAGTATCATTGAATGAATTGGTACAGGTGACTGCTTCCTGAACATAACACTAGTAACACAGACACTGAGACCGACAATTAATAAATGGGACCTCCTGAAGCTGAGGAGCTTCTGCAAGGCAAAGGACACAGTCAAGACAAAATGACAGCCCACAGAATGGGAAAAGATATTCACTAACCCCACATCTGACAGAGGGCTGATTTCCAAAATTTACAAAGAAATCAAGAAGCAAGTCTCCAGAACACCGAAGGAACCAATTAAAAAGTGGGGTACAGAACTAGCTAGAGAATTTTCAACAGAGACGTCCAAAATGGCCAAGAGACACTTGAGAAAGTGCTCAACATTCTTAGCCATTAGGGAAATGCAAATCAAAGCCACTCTGAGATACCATCTCACTCCTGTCAGAATGGCTAAAATCAAAAACACTAATGACAGTTTATGCTGGAGAGGATGTGGAGAAAGGGATATACTCCTCCACTGCTGGTGGGAATGCCAACTTGTGCAGCCACTTTGGAGATCAGTATGAAGATTCCTCAGGAAAATGGAAATCAGTCTACCACAAGATGCAGCAATTCCACTCTTAGGCATATACCCAAAAGATGTACCGTCATATAATAAGGACATCTGCTCAACTATGTTCATAGCAGCATTATTTGTAATAGCCAGAACCTGGAAAGAACCTAGATGCCCCTCAACTGAAGAGTGAATAGAGAAAATGTGGTACATTTACACAATGGAGTACTACTCAGAAGAAAAAAAAACAATGGAATCTTAAAATTTGCAGGCAAATGGATGGCACTAGAAGAAACCATCCTGAGTGAGGTAATTCAGTCACAAAAAGACAATCATGGTATGTACTCACTCATATATATATTTTAGACATGGAACAGGGCATTGCCAGCCCACAATCCCACTGCCAGAGAGTCTGGAATGCTGGGAGAAACCTAAGAGAGATGTGCATGGTAACCCGGAGAAGGATTATGGAATGAGATTTCTTAATTGTATTCAGGAGGAGAAGGGGAGGGCAGAAGGAGATGGGAGAAAGAAAGGGAGAAAAGAGGAGGGGAGAGAAGGACATGGGAGAGCAGGAAGGTTGAGCCAGAGTAAGAATAGAGGAGAAAAGGATGGGAGATACCATAAAATAGGGAGCCATTATAAATTGGAGGAGAGATCTGGCACTATTGAGATCCTCGCTGATATACAAGAATGACACCAACTGGCATTAAGGCTGCCTTAAATGCCCTCCCATGATAATGAGAATGATGACTACCTTATATGCCATCCTAGAACTCTCATCCAGTGGCTGATGGAGGCAGAGACAGACACCCACAGCTGTGAACTGAACTGAACTCCTGGAACCCAGTTGCAAAGAGGAGTGATGACCAAAGGAATCAAGATCAGACTGGCAAAACCCACAGGGGCAGCTAACCTAAACAAGGGGGAACACATGGACACCAGACTGATGACTGAGAGACCAGCATGGGACTGATCCAGACATCCCTCCCACTGAACCTGGGAGGCCTTGACAATCTGTGGGGCCTTAGAGAGTAGAGTAGTATTTATTCCTGGCATACAGAGGGACTCTGGGAAACCATACCATGTGGAAGGATGCTCTCTCAGCCTGGACACATGGGGCAGAACCTAGGCCCTTTCCAGTATGATGTGACAGACTCTGAAAATCCCTCATGGAAGCCCTTGCCCTCCCTGGGAAGCAGAGAGGGGATGGATTGGGGGTGAGGGGTTGGGAGGATTGGGGGATGGGGGAAGAGGGGAGGGAGAGGGAACTGAAAGTAACATGTGTAAAAAGATAAATAAAATAATATGAAAAAAACACATTACAAAAAATGTCCTTTTCCCCTGGACTGACCAGGATACTGTCTGAGTGCATTCTGCCAGGTGACAGAGACAGGCCAGCATAATGCCTGAATCCTTGTAAAAATGCATGTGTTTACACCAGTGATCCCATTTTTCAGTCTTAAGATGGTGACATAGTGTCTCCTCCTCCTCCTCCTCCTCTTCCTCCTCCCCCTCCATTCTTCCTTCTCTTTGTCCTCCTCTTCATCTTCCTCATCTTCCAATTTCTTCTTCCTCTTTTTCAATATAGAGTAAATAGGAACTATGTTTCTCCTATTATAAAAGAATCCTATACAACATTATTTTATAAGTTACATAATATTCTGTTGTCTATATGTATCTTTTCCTCTTTGGAGATCCCAGTGAGTTTGGTTATTCACTGTTATTCTGAAAGCACCTGGGATAAACTCCTTAGTTGGCAACTGTTAATACCCAGCTTTTCTTTTCCCCTTAATTTTACTTTATGTGTATGAATATTTTACCTATAAGTATGCCTGTGCACTTCATGTGAGCAATGTTCACAGAGGCCAGGAAAGCACATCAGGTCCACCAGGACTGGGGTTACAGATCATTGTGAGCTGCCACGTGGCTGCTGGGAATGGAACCCAGGTACTGTGGAAGAGCAGCCAGTGTTCTTTACTTCTGAGAAGTCTTTCTTGCCCCTTGATATACAATTTTGAATGCCCATTTGAAACTGAAGTCCTATAAGAGGAATTTCTAAGTGGGATTTGGTCAGTTTCATGTGTCATAAAGAGTGCCATTAGATTATTCTACAATGCTTGTCAACACTGAATTGTCACTAACATTAACCAGAAGATATTTCCTTTTCCTAATCTCATGAATATTAAACATTATATTAGCAAACACTAATCCAAATTTGACAATCAACAAGAACACACCTTTCTTTAAAAAGGCTGGGGAGTTGTTTGTTTATCTTTTATAGCTTTCTGGTAGTACCTTTTGCCACATCCTACTCGGTGGGTTAGATCCTTGGCAAAAACTTTCCACTTCTATTTATTTTCCTAACCAACCTATCAACCTTCATTTTTAATGTTAAAAATGAGGTATTTTCTTCACAAGACATCTTTTTTTTACCTGTAACTCTTTAACCCAGTGTATTTCAATTCATTGTGTGATGTAAAGGGAGACATTTCCCCCATATTTACGGCCCAATGTACGGCAAACCACTAACCTTTTGATCACTAATAAGAAAGCATTTGATCACATTCTAAATTCTTACAACAAAAATATCTGTTTCAGGATTGTTTATGTGTTATCTATTAAATTGCCTGCGTTTCTACTTCAGTATCACAAAATTTGAGTTTAGCTCTAAAATGCACTCTGTCATCTAGTAAAGGTAGCACACACTAAAAATTTCAAAAAGAATCCTTAGAATTTAGTTGGAGTCACATTACAGCTTTAAAACTGTAGGAACTCATAATATTTTCACAAACTGGGAGTTTCCATTTAGGAATACTGCATTTTCATCCATTTAGGGAAATGGTCTTAACCTTTTAAAAATAGCTTCCTGCAGCATTTTATGGTTTTCTTTATCTAGGCTTTGTATCAAATTTCTCATTAGAGTGAATTACAGCTATTTTCCGTTTGTACAACTCACATGGGAAGCATCTTTCCTTATATCTCTGAACGATAATAGGTATATACACAAAAATTACTGAATTCCCTGTGTTTGTTTTAGACTATTTTGCACTCTGATTGCTCTAGTCTGTTTTTCATGACTTCTCTTCTCCAGGCCCTGTTAATGAATCCTCCCCTCCCCCCCGCATCCCCCCAGTCCCTGCCCCTCAATACTCCAAGACACAGGAAATGGTTGCCATCACCTTTGAGGGTTGGGGTTTGTGATCTGTCCTGTTCAGGAAAGACGGGTTGATGGGGGGACCTTTTCATATATGAGCATCAATCAGAGTTGTAGAGTGAGCAGCCCCATTTTTCCTTCCTCGAGAACTCAAATCACTCTGATGTTTCTCTGAAAACTCTTTCTGCCCACAGCCTTTACCTTCAAACACACTTCTGCCCCACTTACCCTCTAACTCCTAATCGTTGTCTTCCAGAGGATCCTTTCACTCCATGATCAGAATCATTCCCGTCAAGTGCTCTGAAGAGGGTTTCTGTTCCTTTATTAGGAAGCTGTATGAACAGCTGGCTCCACACTGAAATCTAAAACAGGAAGTGAGTTTCCCCAACACCTAGCCTGTGTCACAGAGTAGACATTCAGTGTTAAGAGCAATGAACCTGGAGGAGGCGCTTTCTTACATATATTGATGCATGTTAATAAAAAAGTCTAAATGCACAAGAATAAAATTCTCACATCCTCCGCTACAGTGACAAGTGCAAAACTAATAATAAAAGGCTCTTCCCTTTCCTTACTTCATTTTTTAAAGCTACTGTTTGCTTCAGGCACAACCACCTGCTGCTCGGCAGCTGTATCAGGGAATAAGTTTGTGCACTAAATTACCAACTTGCAGCTTCCTGGTGGCTTTTCTACTAATGAGCTGCCAAGTCCAGAATGATGGGGCTTCTGTTTTAGCTGACAACCAAAACAAAACCTGGCCACTCTGAGCAGCTCTGCTCCACCTGCTGCTTCCACAGCTAAGAGGAGAATGGCACATGAATCACCAAAGACTGAGACAAGGATCTTGGTGTGAGTCCGAGCACAGCGTGCGTGCGTGCGTGCGTGCGTGCGTGCGTGCGTGCGTGCGTGGTGCTTGTGTTATGTTTACTCCTGTAGCAACTATCCATGTAAATTATGAGCAAACTTTAAATCCTTGCACTCCATCCATTCACCTTCCTTTTCAAGAATCTACATGTGACAAAGGCAAGAGTTGAGAGTGGCTGGGCTCTGTGATGCACTTTCTTTCCACTTCTAAAAGAAAAATACGAAAGCTAGGAAGGTAGTTCAGTGGCTAGAGTGCTCAGTACACAAGCAAGGGGACCTAAAGTTAGTGCCCAGAGCTCAAGTGAAGGCCAATCAAGGTAGCACACTCCTGTAACAGCAGCACCGAGGAAGCAGAGACAGGCAGGTCTTTCTTGGAGTCTTGCTGGCCAGCCAATCTAGCCAAAATGGCAAGTTCCGGGTTCCCTACAAGATCCTGTCTTTAAAAAACAATAATAACAGTGTGGAAGAATGGTGAGAAGGCTCAGTAGATAAAATCATCTGTACTGAGGCTGGCAACCCAAGGTTTCAAGACCCGTGTGGTGGAAGGAGAACACACACCAAGTGACCTTGGAAATGCTCATTTTAAGCCTCGGTTGGAGGCTATCTTGCATACATGATTTTCCAGTGAGTTGTTCAGCCAATTTAATGACTAAGACATAGGCACATATTTTGAACAACTGTTTTTCCAAAATATAGTGTTTAATGTGTTCTCTCTAGAGTCTTCTTTTTACTGCTGAGTTGTTCTTTAGTTGCTGACTAATCTAATGGTAGAATCGATTCCCTTCCTACAAATATTCATTTTCAGCTAATATTGTTTGGAAGCAGGTTTACAGCTTCATGTATTCTGTGATATAAGCTTAATAAAGGTCAGCTCTTAAAAACCGCGGCCACTACAACAAAGTAGTGCTTGTTTGTTTGAAATGAAATATAAAGGGTAGATGTTACAAATTCTCAAAATTTGTATTATAAGGTACATGAACCAAGATGACTGATGACTTCTCAAAGAAATGTGCCTTGGGCCCTCAATCTGAGTCTATCCATTCCATTTTAGAGTTCACTGCAATAAGTTTAATCACTTATGTTTTCGTTTTATTTGATTTTCAGTAGGAAACATAGAGGGTTTGCTAAGCAAATCCTGACAGCAGTGAATGAATACCCGTCCTTAATGATTAACAGGAGCAATGGTGAAAAGCAGACTGGAAACCCCAGAAACAGAACAGCCTGCACCCCATGGGAGCCACGCTGTGCCTACATCAAGGGTCAGCAGGAATTCTCCTATATCTCTCTAGAAGCAAAGCAGACTGAAGCAGATGGAGCTCGCTGCCCCACTCAAGATCACGTAGGGAATTACAGAGTTTGGGTTAAACATTGCTTAAAGGAGTGGGTGCAATGCATCATCTCCCGCTCTTCAGAAGCTACCCATCAGGCTCACTCTGAGCCTTGAGCTTCTAGCCTCCAAAGCTTGTTTGTTCTACTCTGTTGATGCCAATCACTGACAGCACCTGAGGGGGGGGGGGGGGGGAATAGCAAATGAAAGGAGGATCCTTCTGTTTACAGAACGAAGCTCCAAGCCTGACTTTAAAACAGTAATGTGCACTAATAATGATTCGTCCCTCCCACCTCCCTCCTCTTGTCTCTCCCTCCCTTCCTCCCCCTCTTCTCATCTTCTTCCTCCCCCCTCCTTTTCTTTATCACCTCCTCCTCTCTCCTCCCCACTCCCTCTTCCCCCTCCTCCTCCCCTTCCTCACCTGTATTATAAAGAGGGAGAACAGAACATTCATTGCAGTAGATGTTTCCTCTTTCCTTGCCCTGAATTTCTATTTCTATAGGCAAAGTAACCAACTCCCCCCCTCCCCAAACAACAGTTACAAGGAAATGCAAATTAGCATCCTCTTCCTTGTTAGTCATTCCTCCCCTGGGAGAGATCCCTGGATTACAGAGAGATGTCCCTAACTGTTCTGCAGATCCCAGCACTGTGGCCAGGCCACTGCTGGTATGTCTTGCAGCTTTCCCTAGCTCTTTTGAACTGTGGACACATAACTCCCATCGGATTTCTTGAACTGAGCAGCAGTACAAGGAAGTGGAAATCGCACCTGGCTATGGAGGCCCACCGCTTTCTGTGGGTCTTAGAGAGGTTTAAGAATGTGAGATGTGCTCACAGCTGGCTTGGGGATAGTAGCAATTTTAACAATTGCTCTGATATTAGCCCAAGAATGCACTCAATCCACAGTTGGTGATCTTCTGAGCCTGTATAAACACTTAGAATCTAAATCCAAGAAAGTCTCAAGTCATCCAAACCTTTCTCCAGGAAGGAGACAGTTAAGGTGCCTCCCCAAGTTTGTAAGAAGAGGAGGCAAGCCTCAGAGGCAGGGAATAAAGGAGTGCAATCTCCCCTTTCTTGTGACTGGATTTTTCTGTGATTCAGGTCTCTGATTAAAACCAAGTTGCCAGTGTTCTGTAAAGTGATTGTATTAGAACAATGACTCTCACTAAGGGTGAGTGGCCCCATATGCCACCACTCCAATCACAGGTCACTTGTCAGTGTTGTGAACCAGTTTCCCTTGTCATCCCTGGTGGATAAAGGACAGAAATGCTGCTAACCCTTCCGTAGTGTGTGAGGCAGTCCTTTCCGAACAAAGCACTGTGGGCTCAGATGTCAATAGAGATTGAGCTGAGAGCCTCTACTTAAGAGGCATAATGGAGCAAGCAGACAGAGCACAAATGAGACACAACCTGGAAATGCCTTAGGGCCTCAGACTGGTCAAGTAGGAAACCATCACTGCAGTTAGGGTTGTTTTATCTTGCCGACCAGGTTCTTGGGCATCTGTCAGCCAGAGAAAGTCAACACCAAAATCCTCAGGTAAGATGACCCTGCATTTAGCCGGCTCTGTCGGTCAAGGTCCTCATCCCATCCACACCTCAAACATCTAGAATCCCTCCAAGGTCTTCAGGAGACTCTGGCTCGTCTGTACCTGGACCAGTCCCACCCAGCGCCTGAAGCAATCTTGTGCAGAATCAGAAACATTAAAGGCAAAATTGTAGCTTTTCTCTTAACAGAACTTTCCCTTGCCTACTAAAAGAGTGCCTAGCTGCTTTCTCTAATGGGAGGTTAGCTACAAACCTAAGACTGTGATTTCCATTTTGCAGTTAAAGAAACAAAGTCTCATGGATGTTAAATGACAGCGCCACTCTCTCAGAGCTAGCAACAGATATCAAAAGACTAACGTTCATGTGTGTTCTGGATTAATGCCAAAGCACACCCTCATGCCACACTCAAATCCCTGACTGTCCCATTCTAAGATCATACCAAGCTGAATGCATGTTATTTTTCAGATTTATATCTTGAATAATTGGAAGTAAATTATCAAGTCATATGAATTATCCACATCTTCTTTTGTCCATGTATTAGTTAGGCATCTTTGGTAGTAAGTTACAGGAGCCAGTCTGCTATAGATGCAATGAGTTGGGGGCAGTTTGGCCAGAGAATGTAAGGATTCTCATGAAAATCAGACACCTTTGCAGGAAAGCTGCTTCTGTCTTTTTCTCTTTTCTTTCTTTCAGTTCAGATCAATTTTCTTTAGATTGTAGAAAAACGAAGCTACCCTACAAGCTGTGATTGCTTTGCTTCAGAGCCACCACAGTCACCATTTACCTTTTCTCCCTTATCCTTTCACACTCTACCCTACACCCCTCAAAAAATAATGCTGGAGAAGAAAATACAATGTCCCAGTGTCAGATCAATGCCAACTTTCACCATGGGAAACAAACACAGATCTCAAGGCGCCCCCTTGTGGATAACAAAGGGATGGTAGTTATTGGAAAAGTAGGCCTCATTGGCTCACAGAGAGGCCAGGCCCAATGCAATTAGACTAACACTCCAGAGCCCTTTGGGGAGATTAACTAACCTAGGCTTAGCTGGCCTGACACTTAAAAGACAATCAAGTAGAGCCAATCAAAAAAAAACTTTGCAGTGTGTTAATTGTCATTTTTTCTGGTTACATCTTAAGTTTTGATAAGTTAGACAACGACCCTGGGTAAAAAAAATCCTTTGTTTCCTGAACTGAGACTCAGTGTCACTCCTTCAAGATCTTACTAGGTCTATTTATTGTTTGAAATACATTCAGGTTATTTTTCGAAGGGGGCAGGTATAGAGATTGCATAACCAGGGACAGTCTCCTCTCCGGAACATATTAGTTACATGCATAGAAACCACAAGAGATTAAATATGACCTAACCATCTTCCTGTAGACCTGCCTCTCATCCTGATAGTCCGTTGAGAAACTAACAGACCTGACTGCCCTGGATCTTGCTTGTAGACCAGGCTGACCTCTAACTCAGAAATCCGCCTGCCTCTGTTCCCCAAGTTCTGGTATTAAAGTCATGAGCCACCAATGCCCATGCCTTGTTGAGTCCTAATGTGCATATTTAGCAACACAGAGATGAAAAGTGGGGGCAAACTGGCTAAAGTTTTCACTGCTAAGATTTTTCTCAAAACTATGACATCCTTGCCTTGCTGTTCAGGATGGCTCTCGGATTGCTTCATGGGTATTGGGAGAATAAATGGAAATATTTAGATGCAGACAAATGGCACTGAGAGATAAAATAACTGCTCTGAAGAAGGGGTAGGTCAGAGCAAGTGAAGACACTTTCTCTTCCACCCTATAAAATGCAGACAGCAGCAGAGCTGCTGCAGATACAACGGTGGCTGTATTTTCAGCCCCAACTCATTACAGCTCTTAGTGAGTAGTCTCTCTGTTGTCTTAAGCCATTCGTCTTTGGAAAAATATGGCCCATTTCTCTGTTTATTTATCTCTTTAGAAATGGAAAAACATAAACTGTTGCACCATAATAAATTCCCCACTTTTAATAGTTTGAATGGTGGAGCAGTAGAATGAAAATCAAGCATTATTGTTATTCCCTGGGGTTTTGTCATTTTGAGTATCCTTAGGGTCATTTATTGTCACAATCCCTAAGAATGGCTTCAATTCTGTTATCTATCATCTGAAGATAATTTTCTCAAACTCAAGACACTAAAAACTATACCACAAAGATTAAGCTTAGTCAGTGCTTCCAACCAGAGGTGCAGAAAAGCCACAACAATTTGTAAGCCACATGCGCAAATTGCGAAATGCAGAAAAATAAAAAGAAGGGGAAAGAAAATAATCTGGAAACAAGTGTTTCCTAGAATAAGAACAAGACCACTCAAATCAGTCTGTCATGAAACTCCATTGGCTAGTACAAAGTACGCAAAATCTTGAAAACACCAAGAAAATAATAAAGTAACAGTTCTACTGTTCAGAACTCGACTTTGATATGGAGAAGTTGGCCTCGAGTTATATAAACAATTGGCCTCATTCTGGTTCCTGAGACCTTATAGCACAAAATGTCTTCCAGACAAAGTCATAATCTGCTTGTTCCAAATAAGGGGAGCTAATATAAAGGTTTGCTTCTCATCTGATGTCAGCACCATGCCAGGCAGGTGCCCACTCACCTTTCCTGAGCTTTTTTTTTTTTTTACAGCTGAAAATAGTCATAGGCACTAAATTTCCTTCTCCCACTTTTTGCTTTGACCCCAACCACTGAAGGCACCCCCAGCTAACCCAAGGGCCACTCCTCCAAGGACAATGAGTAGGCTGAAGGTTCACACCCTACCCACTGCTCCTGAGATCCAGACCCCTAGTCCCATCCCCAGATCTATAGCAGGAACTCTGCCGTGGTCTCCCTTTCTGTTCTGACCCCACCCCCAAGCAATCACAAAGAACTTCTCCTCATTTTTCATAAAGAAATTGGAGAGATTTCATACTAACAACTTAACAATACAAATGATAGCTCTAGAACAATAAGAAGTAATCACACCCAAGAGGAATATATGCAAGAAATAACCAAAGTGAGGGCTAAAATCATTGAGATAGAAACAAAGAGAACAATACAAAGAATCAATGAAACAAAGAGTTAGTTCTTTGAGAAAGTCAACAAGATAAAAAAAGAAAACCTTATCCAAACTAACTAAAAAACATAGAGAGAATATCCAAATTAACAAAATCAGAAACAAAAAGGGGACATAACAGCAGGCATTGGGGAAATTCAGAGAATCATAAGGACAAACTTTAAAAACCTGAATTCTACCAAACTGGAAAATCTAAAAGAAATGGATAATCTATAGATACCACTTACCAAAATTAAATTGAGATAAGATGATTTAAATAGACCTATAACCCCTGGTGAAATTGAAGCAATCATTATCAGTCATCCAACCAAAAAGGACCAGGGTCAGATTGTTTTAGCACAAAACTCTACCAGACTTTAAAAGAAGAGTTAATGTCACTACTCTTCAAATTATTCCACAAAACTGAAACAGAAGGAGCATTGCCAAATACATTTTATGAGGCCACAGTTACCCTGATATCCAAGCCACACAAAGACTCAGAAAAGAAAGAGAATTCCAGAACAATTTCCCTCATGAAAATATGCAAAGATATTCAATAAAATCCTTGCAAACCAAATCAGAGAACACATCAAACAGATCATCTACCATGATCAAGCAGGCTTCATCTCAGAGAAGCAGGGATGGTATACTGTATGAAAATCAATAAATAAAATCCAACATATAAACAATATGAAAGAAATAAAACCACATGATCATCTCATTAGATTCAAAAAAGATCTTTGACAAAACCCAACAGCCCTTCCTAACAAAGATCCTAGATACCTAAACATGAAAAAGGTCATTTACAGCAAGTCTATTAGTCAACATAAAATTAAATGGAGAGAAACTCAAAGCAATTCCACTAAAATAAGGAACAAGACAAAATTGTCCACTCTATCCATACATATTCAATATACTACTTGAAGATTTGGCTAGAGCAATAAAGCAACTGAAGGAGACCAAGGGGATACAAATTAGAAAGGAAGAAGTCAAAGTGTCACTATTTGCAGATAATATGATAGCATACATAAGTGACCCTAATAATTCCACTAGGGAACTCCTATAGCTGATAAGCTACTACCCAAGAATGAGCCTATACCTGACTCTGCTAGGGTAACCAAGAACCAGAGACTAGATAGATCAGAGACTTACAGTAAAACCAAACACCTCTGGTTTAAGGAGAAAAAAAACACATCAATACAATGACTCCTAATGATATTCTGCTATACTCATCTATCAGTGCTTTATCCAGTCATCATCAGAGAGACTTTCTCCTGCAACAGATGGGAACAGATGTGGAGACCCACAGCTATATATCACATGGAAAAAGAACATAAATTGGAGGTCTTCATCAGAACCCAGGGAATCTTACAGAAGAGGAGGTGGAAAGTTGTAAGAGCCAGAGGGAGTAGAGATGCCAGGAGAACACAGGCCTCTGAATCAATTAAACAAGGCACTTATGAGCTCACAGAGACTGAAGCTACAACCTTCATGAGTCTGTACCAGGCCCTCTGTGTATATATTATAGATTTTACTTTAGTATTTTTAATGGAACTCTAGTCTAAGGAAAAATGGGTCTCTGACTCTTGTGCCTGCTCTTGAAACTCTTTTCCTCCTGTTAAATTTCTGTGCCCAACTTCAATATGATAGTTTTTGCTTCATCTTATTATAGTTTATTTTGTCATGTTTGGTTCTTACCTCTTAGAAGCCTGTTCTTTTCTAATGAGAGATGGAAATGGAATGGATTCAGATAGAGGAGGTATGGAGTGACTGGGAGGAGCAGAAGGAGGGGAAATTATAATCAGGATATGTTGTATGAGAAAAGAAACAATTTTCAATAATGAAGAGGGAAAAGCAAAAAATAGTTTGAGCATTTGTTTAGAAGGAAAGCACACAGAAATTACAAAAAGACACTATAGGAAAAAATTCCCTGGATAGCAAGATAACTCAGGGTGAAGGCAGGGAGTCTAGGAGAGAAGAATCTGGTGCAACTCTACAGAAAAAAGTAATCTATCTTAAATATTCTGTACTCTGTCCAACACTGATTTAACTCCTCTGTGTATTCACAAACAGCCAACATTAGCAACTAAGCATCAGACTTTAACAGTGAAAGACTTTGAAACACTCATCCCCAGATGAAATGTCTTCATCAAAAACCCTCTCTTGAAAGCTCAGGGAGCTATGCTGAAGAGAAGATAGAAAGATTTTGAGAGCCAGAGGTGATGGGTGATCCCAAGGACTTACAGACACGAAAGGACTGACTGATGCACACATGAACTCACGGGGACTGTGATAGCTGGCAGAGCACCTGCACGGGTTCAGAACAGACAAAATCCTAGCACTAAGAACAGCAAGTGAACACAAAGCCCCACCCTTAACCTAGAAACTATTTTCAATTGATATCTTCAAATCAGTTTTCTCCAATGGAAGTATCACTGGATGTAACGTGCATTCTTCCCACTTTGGTACTGCTCCTGTCTCAGCCCCCAAATAACACACAGGACACTATATTAATTATGAAGCTGTTGGCCATTTGCTATTATCTCTCATTGGCTAGCTCTGACTTAATTATTAACCCATAATGACTAATATATATTTGTATAAGATCTTATCTTGCTGAGAACACAGACTTGCGTCCTCTCTTCCCGGGAAGATCACGTGACAACAACCTACCCTTGACTGCATTTCCCAGAATCCTCTTGACTCCTAGTCCCACCTATCTTGTTTCCCTATTGGCCAACAGTGCTTCATTTACATATATACACAGAAGGACTTCCTCATCAACTGGGCATATCATCACACTCCAGGGCAAGCCACATGCACAGGAGTAATTGACCAATACAAAACGGAACCCTGTTTATTTATAAAATTTATGTTGTTTTTTTGGGTTATGCTTTTGTCATTAAATTTTTGGTAATATTTTTGTTTTCATTTTTTGTTGGATGGGGCATGAAATTCAGTGGGTAAGGTGGTAGAAAGCATCTAGAAGGAGTTGAGGAAAGGAAGGAATATGATCAAAATATATTATATGAAAACAACTTTAAATAAAACATTAAAAGATTTTTTTCAAAGGGAAAAAAACTAGACATTGACTGAATTGCAGATGCCCCAGAGCTTCAGATCTGTTTTCCTATTTCTGCTGCTCACATACATTCTCAGTATTGTGGGACATCTGAACAACATTGTCCTCACACTGCACGATTCCCACTTCTAGGTGCCCGTTTGCTTCTTCCATGGGAACTTCTCAGTCCTCGAAATCTCCTTCATGTCCACTTTTCTCCTTAGGGCTCTTCAGTCCTCTATGGGGGTTAAGAACATCAGCTTTACTGGCTGCTTCACACAGTACTTCTTTGCCAACTCCTTTGGAGCCACTGATTCTGCCTTCTGACTGTCGCGTCCTACAACTGCTTCATAGACATCTGTAAACCCCTGCACTAGGCCACCATCATGAGCAACAGGGTCTGTACCCTGCTGGCCCTCTGCTATTGACTGAATGGCTTTCTAATCATCTTTAGCCAAACATCCTAGCCAGTCAGCTGGATTTCTGTGAGTCCCATGTGATCAATCATTATTACTGTGACTATGGTAGCCTCACAGAAATAGCTTGTTCAGAAACATGGCTGCTCTTTGACTTTGTCTTAGCTGTGGTGACCTTGATAGTCACCATGGTCCTGGTGATTCTCTCCTACATGTGCATCATCAGGACCATTCTGAAGATCCCTTCTGCACAGCTGAGGGAAAGGCCATTGTCCACATATTCTTCCCACATAGTTGCTATCTGAATCTCTTATGGAAGCTCCATCTCTATGTACATAAAGCCTTCAACAGCCAGGCAGCAGTGGCTCACTCCTTTAATCCCAGCACTCAGGAGGCAGAGGCAGGCGGATCTCTGTGACTTCGAGACCAGCCTGGTTTACAAGGGCTGGTTCCGGGATAGGCTCCAAAGCTATGCTGAGCAACCCTGTCTTGGGAAACAGAAAAAAACAAAACAAACAAACAACAAAAAAACCTGCCTTCAACAACAGAAGCAGCTGCATTCAGCAAGGGTGTGGCTGTGCTCAGTACTTCAGTTACCCCTTTACTGAACCCACTCATTTACATTTTCAGGAATAAATGGGTGGAAGCTTCAAGGACATCACCAGGAAGACTGTAAGATTTCAGTGAGTAGGATGACCTCAGACTAAAGGGAAATTTGGACAAGAGTCATCAAGTCCCTCCCCATGAAAACTCTAGACCAGTCTCTCCCTTTCAAAGCATCATCTGAGATGAACTTAACCATGATGACATATCAATGTTACACTTCAGAACCACCAGTGAAAAGAAAACCTTTCCAAAACACAGATCAAATGTTTCATTCTCTGAATGTTTTGTTTTCTTTTGTTTTGTTTTGTTTTGTTTTGAGACAGGGTTACGCTGTGTGGCCTTGACTAACCTGGAACTCACTCTATAGACCAGTTGAGCCTCAAACTCACAGAGATCTGCATCCAAGTGCTAGAATTAAAGGTGTGCACCACCACCACCTGGATCTCAGACTGATTTTTGAGCAAAGTATTTTAAAATATTTTAGCAAATAAATAGTGTCATTCTTGTCACATCTGTCATAATTAATATAGCTATTTGGGAGATAAATGCATTATTTGTTTTATAATATACTTGCTGCAGATATTTAAAATGAGTATAACAGAGCTTAGGAGGGGACTTGCAAGATGCCTCAGTGACTAAAGGCACTTGCCAACAAGCCTGGCATCCTGAGTTCCAAGCCTGGAACCAACATTGTAGAAAGAAAGAACTGACTCTTTAAATTGTCCTGAGACTTCTATTTGCAAGCTGTCACACATGAACATACACATACAAACATACACATTCATCGTATACACCACACACACTCAGGTACAACACATATACTGTACACCACACACATGCATACATACACTTACACACATACATGCACACAAAATAAATGTAAAAATTAAGTTCTCAGTACTTAATGTTAACAAAATATTACATATGTTCAACTATTAATAGTATTTCTAGCAAAACGGAAAAATCTTACAGAGTATCTTCAAAATAGAAGGCAGTAAATAAGAGGGAGGAGGAGATAAGATACAATGAATATGGTCATAATACATTGTGTATGTGTGTGAAACTGTCAAAAAGTTATCATAGAAAGAGAAATGTACACCTCTCTGCTAAGGAACTTTCTGTCTCTTGGCATTTTCCCTGTGTAACCCTTTGAACTTGAATAGATCGACCCATGTAGTAGAATTACCTTGTCTCACAGTCACTTAGAGTCAGCTTCTCTTCACAGATTGCAGGCTTTCAATTGCTACAAGACTACGAACTACCTCAAGAAAGATTGGCCCTATCTGAAGCACTTTAAAATCTGACTCGAGTCTCCTAGCTGTGCATCTATTCCTGACTGGCTGTGTGTTTGTTGTCACCTTGCCTTCCTGTGCCTCGGTTTCCTTATTATAAAATGAGTAAGGATATTGCAGGGCAGCAAGGAACGTAAGAGGCAAATTGTGTAAAGAATGCCACTTACAGTGTGCTGCATGGCTCATCGCTTAATATTAGCTAGTGTTGTTTCCCTACTGTGCATCACACAACGACATCTATGAAGGATGATGTGAATGAATGATTCACGAAGGTATCTGGGCTTTCTTGGAAGACACCCAGTATCACTGAAGATTTTGGCACATGCAGAGCTCTTCGTAGGCTTGACAAATGCATATTCATATCCAGAAAGAAATGCCCAAGTATATAAACCCCCCCAGATCAAAGCTTTAACCCCACCATAATGCAGTCAACACTCTTCCATGACTTTATCACTTAGATCACATGAAAATTGTTTCTTGAAAAAAATGGAAGAAATTTAGAGTTGGGTTGGAGGTGGTGGGGAACATTTTGTAAAAGTTGATGTCTTTCATAAGTGCCCTTCCTTTCTGAGTCAGACTGAAAAATCATCCCCATCTAAGAGAGAAATGAGGTGCAGAGAAAATTAAGAATGCAAGCAGAAAGTTGATTTGGGTTTTACAAGCACTTGAGTGGTATCTCAAAAAATTTAGAGACCATTTAAAAGTACCTCCTCTTATTTATGGCTACACTTCCTGGGTGAAATATTGTCTGCATTAATCCCCTCTGGAATTACAGGGCTTTTCTATGTTTGATGCCTCCAGAAACTTCGAACACAAACACCAACCAAAGAAAAATATATGGAACAACATAAATTAGACTTTTCCCTCCCCATTGGGATTCATCCATGCATCATAGCTTATAAATTTAGATTATATCTCTGCCACCATCCTGTGATAGAATGACTTTTAGTGAAGATATCCTGAAGAAAGCCAAAATTCAGACACAGGGAGCTTCCAGGGAAGAAGCAGGGGGCTTTTCTCTAATTTCCAGCAACCCCATGCTTCCTGATGACTCTCCATTAAAGCTAACATTTGGTTAGCATTCTGCAGCCACAAAGCTGCAGAGCAAAGAGGCAGGGTAGAGGACATTGAAAGAACGGGATGATAATATCTGTTGTCTCTCTCAACTGTATTTCATAAAGGAGTTGCCCTCTGCTTCACTTTAAATGGAAAAACTCGTTTAAAAGGATATGCTCTCTCCTTGCTTCAAATGAGGTAGACAGTTCCTGAGGCTGACACCAAGGTTGTCCACTGACTTCTATGCTCACAAACACACATGCAACAGTACTCACTTGAGTGTATAAACATGTACACACACACACACACACACACAGGAACATAAAAAATAAGCTCTATAGATTTCAATGTATCTTGTAGAAAGATTCCATGTCAATATTTTGTAATATCTCTACCTTTACTTTATGAGTCTCAAATCAATCCCTTCTCCTAATTCTGACCCAAATATGAGTGAACTGTTTCTAAATAAAGCTGAAAACTTTTGGAAAACTAAAGCAAAAAATTAGATATACTTTCTCATCCATCATTTGTACTGATAACCACATGAGAGAATCATATCACATCAGTGTCACACTTATTCATTACTTTCTTTTTGAAACACATCTGTCTTGGAGCTATTTATCTGAGGGTGACTTAGTTTGGGGGTTGTATTTTTCATTTGTTGGTTGGTTGGTTGGTTGGCTGGTTGGTTGGTTTTCTTTTCATTGGAAATAGATTTCTTTTCTCACATAATAAATCCTGATTATGGTTTCTTCTCCTCCCAGTTCCTCCACCACCACAAACCCACATTAAAATCCACTCCCTCTCTGTCTCCCATTAGAAAACAACCAGGCTTCTAGGGGAGAATAATAAAACATAATATAATAAGATAAAACAAAAGCAAACACATTTGAATCTAACAAAGCAAACAGAAGAAAGAGAGCTCAAGAGAAGGCACAAGAAACTGAGACCACTTACTCACACACTCAGGAATCCCAGAAACATGTTTAGGTGGAAGCCATAGCAAATACTCAGAGGCCCTGGTACAGACCCAGGCAGACCCTGTACTGGGGTCTCTGTGAGTTATTATATTCTTTGATCATGTTGATTTAGAAAATCTTGTCTTCTTGTTTCCATCCCCTCTTTCTGCCTCCTCTCCCACGGGATTCCCTGATCTCTGAGCAGAGGGATTTGGTGAGTCATAGCATCTAGGGCTGGGTATACTGAGATCTCTCACTTTCGGCACTTTGCCAGGCTCTCTGCATTGTTCCCATCTGCCTCAGGGGGATGTTTCTCTGCTGATGGTTGAGCAAGGCACTAATCTATGAGTAAAGTAGACTGCCACTAGGAGTCCTTTTATTGTTATACTTTTCTAGAACAGTAGTGTTTGGTTTTACTCTAGGTTTATGGGCTGTCTAGCCTTGGGTTCTTAGTCACCCAAAAGTGACAGGTGTGGGTTCTGTCTCGTGGTGTAGATATTGGTTGGTTACCCCCACAAACTTGGTGTCACCATTGTACTAGCATGCTTTGCAGCTGGGGCACCACTGTTGATCAAAGAGTTTGTGGCTGGCTTGGTGTTCATGTTTCTCTTTTGGTAGCATGCAAAGTAACTTCCTATACCAAGCATGGTAGATCATAGAAGTGAAGGCTCTAGATGGGCACCAGCTCCATCTCTCTGTGTTCAGTGAGTTGTGTAGGTGTTGTCTTCAGCAATGGAGCCTTGCCATCAGATTGTGGAGAGCAACCTGTTGTCTTGGCAACAGCCTAGGTTGTTTTTGAGTTCTCATGCTACTCCTTTGACCAACAACTCAATTAGATGTAATCCAGTCCTGATACTGTACACTTCATTTGGTGACAAGAAATGGCCAGTTGGGGCTCTGCCTCCTCCATTATTTGACAATTTAATTTAGTTTACCTTCTTATATGAAAATGCTTTAGGAAGCTTCTACTGTATTAGGTTTCCATACAGTTCCTCAAATGGCCGTTAATATTAGCTGTCTCTCCCTGTATTTCCTCCCTTGCAACCCTCTTCCTTTTCTTCCCCAATTGACCCTCCCATTCCATGCCCCCATCCATCCATCCATAATTATCTATTCTATTTCCCTTTCTTAATGAGATATAGCCCCTACGACCCTTGCAAATACATCTCTTGTTCTACAGATTGTAGCTTGTTACCATGGACGTAATAGATAGTATCCACATATAAGTAAATGCATATCAAATTTGTCTATTTGGGCCTGAGTTACCTCACTCAGGATGAATTTTTCTAGTTCCACTCAATTTACCTGAAAATTTCATGACTTCGTTTTCTTTAATGGGTAATTCTACTTTATGTAAATATCCCACATTTTCTTTATCCATTCTTTGAGGAGCATCTAGGCTGTTTCCAATTTCAGGCTATATGAATAGAGCTTCAGTAAATGGAACAAGTGCCTTTGTGGTAGGGTGAAGCTTCATTTGGGTATAGGCCCAAAAGCCATTTAGCCGAATCTTGAGATAGACCCATTCCTGTCTTCCTGAGGATCACCCCACTGATTTCCATAGTAGATTGCGAGTTTGCACTCCCACCACCTATTACTCCACATCCTTACCAGCATGAGCTGTCATTTGTGTTATTGATCTTGGCCATTCTAAAAGGTGTAAGATAGAACTTCAAGGTACTTTTGATTTGCATTTCCCTGGTGGCTAAGGATGTTGAATATTTCTTTAAGTGTTTCTCAGTTATTTGAGTTTTCTCCATTGAAAATTCTCTTCTTAGATCTGTACCCCATTTTAAACTGGGTTGTTTTCTTTATATCTAGCTGTTGAGGTCTTTATCTATTTTGGGTATTATTCTTCTACCAGATGTGTAGTTAGTAAAACCCTTTTCCAATTCTGTAGGCTGCCGCTTTGACTGAATGATGTTGTGCTTTGCCTTAGAGAAGCTTTTCAGTTTCATGAGGTCCCATTTATTGTCAGTCTTAGTGCCTGAACTATTGGTGCTCTGTTCAGAAACTCTTCTCCTATACCAACATTTTCAAGGCTGTTTCCCACTTTCTCTTCTATCAAGTTCAATGTATCTGGTTTTATGTTGAGATCTTTGGTCCAATTGGACTTGAGTTTTGTACAGGATGATAAGTATGGATATGTCCGCATTCTTCTACGTGCAGAAATCCGGTTTGATCAGCACCATTCGTTGAAGATGCTGTCTTTTTTCCAGTGTGTATTTCTGTATCACTCTGCTCTCCTTCAGTTGTCTCATTGCTTTAGCTAAGATTTCATTGTTTGTTGATTGCTGTTATTTTGTTGATGTGGTGGTGGTTGATGGTGGTTGGTGTGTGTGTGTGTGTGTGTGTGTGTGTGTGTGTGTGTATGGGGGGGAAGGAGGGAGGGAGAGGAAGAGGGAGGAAAAAAATGTATTTCCCCTTTTTGGATTTGTCAGTCTTGGATTATTTGTCCCTTGTGTTTTCTTAGGCATGGTTAACATTTGAAGATTAGAATTTTCCTTTTAGCTCCTTCTGTAAGGCTGGATTTGTAGACAGATGTGGCTTAAATTTGGTTTTATCATGGTATATCTAATTTTCTCCCTCTCTTGTGATTGAAAGTTTTGCTGGGTATATTTCTTCCCTTTCTTGTAATTGAAAGTTTTGTCTGTGATGGCATCTGTGGTCTGTTAGAGTCTGCAGCACATCTATCCAGGCCCTTATGACTTTTAGAGTCTCCACTGAGAAATCAGGTATAATTTTTAATAGGTCTGCTGTAAAGAGAAGCCTTCACACCAGCCTGGTTCCAGAGCCGCATCAGTCCCAAATAAACACACAGGAGGCTATATTAATTATGAAGCTGTTGGCCTTGCTTGTTTCTTACTGGCTAGCTCTGACTTAAGTGTTTATCCCATAATTGTTAATCTAAGTATTTCTCTTACCGGAGAACTTTCCGGGCTTCTTATCCCTATGGCAGTTACATCTTAACTTCCTGTGTGTCTCCTACCCAGAGTCCTCCTGGACTCCTAGTCCCACCTATCTTGCTTCCCTATTGGCCAATAGTGCTTTATTGAAATATACACAGGACTTTCCCAACAGTCTGCAGCTTTTAATATTGCTTCTTTGTTCTGTCAGGTTAGTGTTTTGATTATTATTAGTGAAGAGACTTTCATTTCTGGTTCAGTATATTTGGTTCTCTGTATGTTTCTGGTACCTTGATAGGCATCTCCTTCTTTAGGTTAAGGAGTTTTTCTTATATAATTTTGTTGAAAATATTTTCTGTGTTTCTAGGCAGTGGTGGTGCATGCCTTTAATTCCAGCATTTGAAAGGCAGAGGAAGGTGGATCTCTGAAAATTCAAGGTAATCTTGGTCAACAGAGAGCTAGTTCCAGTATAGCCAAAACTACACAGAAATACCCTGTCTTGAAAACCAGAAGGAGGATGAAGAGGAGGAGGAGGAGGAGGAAGAGGAGGAGGAGGAAGAGAAGTTTTGACCTGTATTTCTTCTCTTATTATTCTTAGATTTGGTCTTTTCGTAGTGTCCCAGATTTCCTGGATATTTTCTGTCAGGAGTCCTTTAGACTTAACATTTTCACTGAGTGATATATTCGTGTCTTCAATTCCATCTCTTCTACTCTGTTTGTGAGACTTACCTCTTGGGTTCCTATTCAAGTTTTTAATTTTTTTTCTTTCCAGGATTTCCCTCAGTTTGGGTTATCCTTATTGATTCTATTTCTACTTTCAGGTCTTGAACTGTTTTATTAATTTCTTTCCACTGTTTGTATTTTCATAAATTTCTTTAAAGGATTTATTCACTTCTCTAATCTTCCTGCTTCCATCTCCTGAATGCCAGGATTACAGAACTGAGTCACCATGCCTATTGATATGCAGTGCTGGTAATTAAACCCAAAGTTTTGTTGTGGTGGAGAGTTTTATGTCAATCTGACACAAACCAGAGTCATTAGAGGGAAGGGAAACTCAGTTGAGAAATTGCCTCTGTATGCAGGATATTGTCTTAGTGATTGCTGAGGAAGAACACAGCCTATTGTGGTTGGTGCCACCCCTGGGCAAGTTGTCCTGTGTTCTATAAGAAAGCATGCTGGGCAAGCCGTGAGAAGCAAACCAGTAAGCAGCACCCTTCCATGGCCTCTGCACCAGGCCCTGCATTTAGGCTCTTGTCTATTTTGAGTCCCTTCCCTGACTACCTTTGATGAGCTTTGATTTGGAAGTACAAGCAAAATGAGTCCCCACCACCACCAAGATGCTTTTTCTCATGGTGTTTCACCACAGCAATAGAAAGTACTCTGCCAACTGAGCTAGGTCTCCAGTACTCTTGCCTCTTTTACTTGTCGAAAGCATATCTCCCTGCTAGACATGAACACCTCTGATAATGCTAATTTTTCTTTTGCTACTGTGAAATCTATCTTATGGGAGATTACTTATGTCACTGTGTGCCTCCAAAAACCTGAAAACTGTGTTTCCTACATATTTTTATGAACTGTTAAGTCAATTTGGGCTCCTAACTCTAGACACAAACCTCTCATCTTCCCACCAACTTTGGCGAAATTGTGAAATGTGTCAAGCTTGTCATCTGTGCCTATGATGTATAGCTTTAATTCTCAACTTAACTCAATTTCAAATCACCTGAGAAGAGTCTCAATGAGGAATTTTCTATATAAGATTGCTCTGTCATCATGTTGGGGCGGGGGCATATCTCTTTCTTTTACAACATAATGTTTTTATTGATTGTTTGGGAATTTCACATAATGCAGCCTGATTCCCAGTCCTCCCAGGTTCACCAATACACCCTTGTGACCTCCTCCCAGAAAAAAAAAAAAAGAGAAAGAGAAAAAAAATACCAAGTCTATTTTTGTTGCCAAGCACTCAATGGAGCATGGTCAAACTCCCAGTGGCCAGCTCGTTAAAGAAAACTGAGTCTTTCCCCACACATCCTGTAGAAGCCAACAACTGTGAGAGCTACACTTCAGCATCCCAATGACAATTTGTAAGAGTTCTTTTCGACAGCTTCCTGTCTAGACTGGTTCTTTTTAGACCTCAGCCTACATACAGAAGAGAAGCACTCACCAAGTTGCGAGTACGAAGTAATAGTGGGTCCCCTGCTTTGTTTCCTCTTCACAAAAGCTGTGCCTGGCACAGAAAGACGGAATTAAGTAAATATCCAGGAGCATTATGTGAGCACTGTAAGCAGCCCGAAGGCCTCCCACCTGTACGCTGCAACACTATCTTCCTACACAAGCTCTGAATCTGTGGCAGATGTTACCTCCCAGGAAAAATTACCGAGAATACAAAGAAACATAGATTCACTATACTTTTGAAATTCTGAATATTTTTTGAAAAATTATAGGAAGGTCTCTAAAAGAGAAAGAAAAAACTTTTGTCTGTAGAAAACCTATCAAGTTTACAAGCTGACAAGTTACGAGCTTAATGCAAGCCTTGGTACAATAATCACCTGAACCCTCTGCAACTCTAAGGGAGTAAAAGTGTCTCCTAAACTCAGCTTTCTAGTTAACTGAACCCCAGTCCCTACTGTGAGAACTGTCCTAAATGGCCTGGTCTCCTCCTTCCTGCCTTCTGATCATAATTCAAGCATTCCAGCGCCACTCCTCATCCTTCTTGTCGGTCCTGCATGCTGACTGTGCTGAGGCTCCTCCACTTTCCTCCATGTAAGTACTCTGGTTTGGAGAAGTATTCCTCCCAAAGATCCAGAGGTCAGAGGCTTGATTCTCCAGCCTGTTGGTGCTATTAAAGAGGAGCAGAAAAAGCTTGAGAGGTGGAGCCTAGCTGGAGGTCTTCCAGTCTGCAGGGGGGTGCCTTTAAAAAAAGTTCTGGGATCCTGACCCCTTCCTCTCTTTCAGTCTTTACTAAACAGCAAATAAATGGCTTCCTCCACTATTCACACTCACCAAAACATGCCGCCTCAGCACAGGCCTAAGAAGAGTGGCTCAAGCATGGACGAAAACCTTAAGATCTGTGAACAAAATGGACCTTTCCTCTTCTTAAGTTGTCATCTTAGATGCTTCGTTATCATAACAAAAATCTATTCATACATATGATACCAAGAACATTCTCCTCTGAAAACGTCCAATTACCTATATCTCACCTGAGAACAGGGCACAGACTCTGTATCAGTTGATGTAAGTAGATTAGATCTAGACTCTTGTTGGAATATTCCTCTTGTATCACTTTTATTCACTGCCCAGTGAGGTTCATAGTGACTACACCATGCTACATGCAGTAAGTCAAGTGCTATGAGAACTGACTAGATGAGTGTGTTTCCAGGACATGTGGTGTTACAAGAAGGAGGAGGAAGAGGAGGAAGAAGAGGAGGAAGAGGAGGAGGAAGAAGAAAAGGAGGAGGAGGAAGAGGAAGAGGAGGAGGAGGAGGAGGAGGAGGAGAAGAAGAAGTCTGTGTGTTTCTTCAGAAGCCCAGAGATTCACAACCCAAAAGAGTACAAATTGTGCCTTTGTGTTTCTCAAACACTGGCACCAAGTTTCAGTCTTTACTCTTTTATATTTTTATTTTAGAATTTACTTTATTTTATTTATTTTTATTACTTTTACTTTTATGTGTATGTGTGTGTGTACCTGTGGTTCAGAAGGTGTCAGATCCTGTGGAACTGTCATTATAGGTAATTGTGAGCTGCCTAACTTAAGTACTGGGAATCAAACTTGGGTCCTCTGGAAAAAAATCAACAAGTGCTCTTAACTGCTAAGCCATCTCTCCAGTTTCATGTTTACTTTTCATTAGCATTCAGAATAATGTGTGTATTATTCTAATTTGTTTCCGTCCCCCACTACTTCCCACTCCCATTCGGTTCTCACACAGTCTGAATTCTGGCTAGTTCCTTTCGTTACCCCAAATGGATCCTTCATATGCTTTCATGTCACATATATACCCTGTAAACCCACCTGAAGATCTTTCCCTCCCTTTTCATGACCCCTCTTCTAGTTTCATAACAGGCAAACACACACACATACAAGTGTGCGCGCACACACAATTATAAAGATAAGTTCAGCATATAAAAAACTCTTTCTGAAACTCACTTAATTTTGTTAACAATTGGTTACAGTTCTATCGACTTTGCTGCAAATTTGACTTCAATTTTCCTTGTGAGTGAATAAATACATCCATGTGTCTGTGTGTTTTCTTTATTGGTCTATTAATGATCATGTGCCCTGAATCCGTTTCCTAGCTATTATGAATGGTGCAAGGAGAGGCCTGCTTGTGCAGTTACTTCTGTGGTATGTGGAATGGGTGAGCTGCAGAATAGTTCTACTTTTACCTTTTGAGACACCACTACGCTGGTTTGCAAAGCAGCCATATAAGTTTACTCTTGCAAGATTTTGAGAAGATATAACTGAGCATTGGAAGTTGGAAGACACTGGGATACAGGCAAAGGTTAACATGTTTCATCTGCCTTCTTTCCTGTCTCTACCAGACTTCAACCATCACCCAGTTTATATGCATGCTTTCTATCCTAATCCATGCTACAGTTTATAAAACAAGAGCCCATGCTTGTGTATGAGGCACCTATTTCTAGAGGTATCACATATCATGTTCTTATATTTGTTATATTTCACCATGTTATAATATGTCAATATGACATTATTATGGAATTCCACTGAATAGTGATAATCACAACCCATATTTTGGCATTTTGTTAAAAAATATTTTAAGTGCTTGACTAATGTTCAGAAAACGTAAATCTGGGACTTTTCAACCAGTGTCCTTAGCTGGGAAAGAATTCAGAAATTACCCACATTAATCCCTTTATTTTCCCTCATTTTATGTATAGGAACATGGATTCTGAACATAAATAACTGAAGTTACACATATTTTTTTCTGTTTCCTCATTACTCTGACAAAGCAGCTTAGGAGAGATGAGTTTAATCTGGCTCACAGTTGAGGGCAGAGCCATTCTGTTAGGGTAGGAAAACATGGTTCTGGAAGCATGAGGAGGCTGGTCACCTTTTGTCTTCAGTCAGGAAACAGGAAGAATAATGCTGGCACTCATCCAGCTTTCTTCTCTTTGGTCAGCACATAACCCCAGCCCATGCAATGGTGCATCACACAATCAGAGTGAGTTTTCCTTCGATCAGTTAAGCCCTTCTGAAAATACCATCATGAGCATACCTGGGTGTGTCTCTGTGGTGACTCTATGTCCCATCAACGTAGCAATCCTGATAATGTCAGAGATGATCTCAGAGCCTCTTCTCTTCATAGTTTGTGTCTCACCAGAACTTGTGACTTCTTAAGTACCTCACTGGTCATAACTCAGTGGCTCTTACTGATGTGTTAATTCCTATACTATCCTTATGTCACACCCAGCCTGGACCAGAGGATCAGCTTTTGTGGAGTTGAAGTTAAGGACCCCAATTGATTCATTCACTTTTCTCCAAAGACTTCAATAACTGTGAGAACATGCATATACAGATTTCCTACCAGAAAGACAAGGTTCACCTTGTTTCTGAAGATAACCTGAATCTCGTGATTTTTACAAAGAAAGAAAAAACAGTCCTTCTCAATCCTCCTTGCCCATAACTGACAGCAACTGATAGGCTGGCATGCTGTGCAGTGACCCGTTGCCCAGATCCTGTCAAACTGGACTGGCATTGCAGCAGCCCTCAGTGAACCATAAGGACCACATGCTGAGAACTCTTCACCCTGCTCCTGCAAAGGGGAACATTAACATGTATAAGCTGTACAGAGGGCACTCAAGGGCATAAAGGGGTGGACAATTAGTGTTGGGGTTTCTTCATGAGATCAAAGAGCCAGAGCTAGAGCAGGGGGGAGAATGCAGACGCTACACTAAAGCAGAGGAAAGAAACACTACTCTAGGATTGATGGAGCTGTCCCTTTAACATTCCTAGGCATAGAGGTCATGGTGTGCTCCCTTGCTTTGCCATCTGTACAGTGCCCAGCATGGCAGAGTGGAGACTTTAGTCTTCAGAATGTCCTTGAGCTCCTAGGAAAAGACACTGAGAAACTATTTGTGAGAATGCCTCCAGGACTCAAACATTAAGGGTCTAATTCCAGACATTTGCATGGTGACTTGTGGACAAAAGGGGAAGTGGCAGCTTTCTAACCCACTGGAGAGTCCACTGAAATAAGTGTCCTGGAAAAGCAGATGGACACTGGAAACAGGAGACCTCTAGAGTCTGTGGGAACCAACAGAGGTTGCTCTAGCCTCACCTTGGCCAATTGCCTGGAAAACTTCAGAAGAGGGATAATAACATGAACCAGGGTCCATCACCACCTAGAAATCGTATCATGGTGGTGATAGATCTGAAGTCTCACAGGAGTTAGCTCCCTAGCATCAGGGGCAATGAGATTTTGAGGTTGTGAATAGAATATTCTACTGGTAAGAAAACTGAGGAAAAATGCTAACGGTTAACACTGCCCTCCAACCCTAAACCTTGGGTACCCTTTGAAAGGCTCACTCATTCCACAGGTCATTACCTTGAGCACCTCCCCCAGATCCTTTTCCTGCCCGATCTCTTAGATAGCAAGCTCTAGATTTTGCTTCCTGTGAGGTCCATAACATGTTCCACCACACTGGGCTCTGGGCCAGGGATACTTCTTCAGTTATTTGCTCCACTCACCTCTGCCCCACAGGTCAAGTTGTAGCACTAAGGCACCAGTGAACCCAGAAAGGCCATCCAAACAATGATAAAGGCATGAGATAGGAAACTATAGAAGCCACCAAGAAGCATCAACTGCAGATGGAAAAAGCAAGGGTGCCACCAGAAATCCAAGGGACACATGAAGAAACACAAGAGTCAGAGTATGTAGATTAATCAGAATGGAAAAACCTATGTCAGCATCAACAAAAGCCTAGTCTAAACCTGGGCAACAAGAGAGAGCACACCAAGTCACATGGTATTCATTATATGGGTGGTTCTGTACACTCAATTATATTTTCTGTTACCTAAACACATGGTGTCAACATTTAGAATATGATAATAAAACTCATATATCTGTTGGATAAGCCAATTTAGCAATTAAAATAAATTAATGTTTGGACTTGCATCTTCCAGTAATTAGTAGCTTGACTGGTTTTATTTCCATTTGTTTACTGGATGTCAGACATGTGAAGATGAAAGCAGTTATGAAATAATACTTAGCAAGGCATCTATCAATCACAATGGGCACAGTAGACCAATCAAAGTGCACACTAACCAGGCCCTGCTCTGGTGTGTCAATCCAGTTAAACGCTACCCAGAGGCACTAAAATAATTAATATTGTCAACTTTACAGAATCTAGAATCACCCCCAGGGGGAAAAAGCCTCTGTGAATGTCTATGACGGATTATCTAGATTATATTAACAGGGATAGGATGATCCAGGTGGGCAGCACAATTTCATGGACCAGAATCTCAGACTGAATATAAAGGAGAAAGTGCACAGAACACCAGCATTCACTCACTGTTCTCTATCTGCTGACCGTGAGCACTGTGCCACCAGCTGCCCCCTGCTCCTGCCACCAAGCCTTCTCCACCACAGTGGACTGCACCCCTGAAATACGAGCCAGAATTAACACTTCCTTCCTTCTTTAAACTGCTTATTTTTGTTTCAGTAATTAGATAAGTACCTAATACAGTATGAAACTCTAAAGAGAATCTTGTGAATGTGGATTATTGATTGTGAATTATCACAGATACTTATACTAGATAAATGCTAAGAATTAATAACAGTTTAGAAATTTCCTCTGTCATTAATGATAATTATCATAAACAGTCATGGATTGATAGGTCATTTGTAACTGAAATGCCTGAGGATTAATGGATTTAAAGTTTATTATTAATGCACAAACACACAGGAAGTATTTGAAACATAGAAGTAGGGATGAACATTTGAGAAATTAGGGATTTGTGTATGCCATATAGAAAAAAAAGTGCTCCTGGTATTAAATATGGAAATGAAGCACATTCGTGTTCTGGGCAAGTGTTAAAATTCAAGCAGGTGTGCTCTTCTGCATCTTATCAGGACACCTCTGTGGGCATTCTCACTACAAAAGTGAGGGCCATGTTGTGCTGGGTAGAGTAATTGACACAGAAAGAAGATAAACCCTATGCGTGAAAACAGAAGTAGGATTTGGGTTTTACTTTGGGCAGCCTCAAAGGCAGCTGGGAGCTCTGAGCTTCATTATGGGGAAGTTGGAAGAAGTGTCACTGAAAAGAAAACTGGAAATCAGCCCAACTTCACTCAGGAATCTCTCAAATGACACACCACCACGGAGATGAGGCACCACTGGTTGACTTGGGAAAGCATCCTGAGATATGTCACATGGGTGTCCCTGAGGAGAGGTCAAGGATGGATGGCGTGCAGTGTGCAGGTTGAAGGCGAGTGTTTTCTCACACATTGCCCTCCCAACACAGTCTCTAGGGACAAGGAGATAGCAGCATCTTATCGAGTGACAACAGTTGATTTTGAAAGGCAAGGCCATCAATGACAAGAGCTGAAATCTGCTGTTTTATCTTCAGTACAGTGGCTTCCCCTTAATCTACTATTATTTCAGCCAGCAAATACAACTCCACAGCTACCAGTCTTCTCTGTCAGCAACCCAGCCACTCAGGTCGCAGCCTGGAAGGAGCTCTGTTCCCACAGGTACTGGCTCTGTCACTGCCACTAAAGGTAGCATTAATTAAATCTCTATCATTCTAATTACAAATAAGACTAGAGATACAAAGGCTGGGGTGAAAACCTGCAAGCTCAGAGAGGTTAGGTAGCAACTAAATAACCTTCTCTCCTTGCTGGTATCTCCCCCCAAAAAAACACATCCTTCCACTCTGCCAAATCAAAACAAAAAAGTCACATCACTCAAAATCCCTCCCTTCTACTTCTGGTGCATCTATCTCTTTCAGATGACCTCTGATGCTCTATGATTACTTTCTGCCAATTAATTGCTAACTCAGCAACTTGATCCAAGATTAATTTTATTTAATTAATGCAAATGCTAACTCAGGGTTTACAATGTAATCAAATATCCCTGAACATTTCCCGTTTTGTCTAAATAAAAATGAAATGTTCTAACACTAACACAGTAAAATTATATACAATAAGAACAATTACCAGTTAAAAAAATAGATTCACAATGTCCAGTCCATTTTTATTTGGCAAATTCAGAAAAAGTACTATATTATTTATCCTATCTTACTGAGTCCAAAGTTTTATACCAAAACCACTTTTTTAAATTTATTTTTCAGTTTAAATTTAGATAAGAAACAAGGTTGCTTCACAAGTCAGTTCCAGGTCCCTCTCCCTTTCCCTCCCCTCCTCCCATGCCCTCCCCCAACCCCCCATTATCCCCTCATTTCCCCAGGGAGTGTGAGGCCCTCCGTGGGGGTGTCCATAGTCTGTCATTTCATATAGGGCAGGGCCTAGACCCTTCCCCAAGAGTTCAGGGTGAGAGTGCACCTCACATTGTTGGATGGGAGTCCAAAGTCCATATGTATACTCGGGATGGGTACTGATCTGTTGCCCAAGGCTCAATAGATTACCTAGGCCTCCTCACTGACACCCAGATTCAGGGGGTCTTGATCAGTCCCATGCTGGATTCCCAGGCTGATGATGGTCAGCTGTTCTGGGGGTTAAACCAGCCCAGTCTTAATCCCTTTGGTCATCAGTCCTCCCTCTCTGTTACTGGCTTTCTTGAGTTCAGCTCAGTACTTAACCGAGGGAGTCTGCCTCTTCTTCGATCAGCCACTGAATGAAGTTTCTGTTTCCCAGACTCTCTGGCCATGGTATTGTAGGCTGGCCCTCCCCAGATCTATGTCTAAAATCCATATATGAGAGAGTACATGCCATGTTTCTCTTTTTGTGACTGGGTTACCTCATGCAGGATGGTTTCTTCTAGTGTCATCCATTTGCCTGCGAATCTCAGGATTCCATTGTTTTTTTTTTCTGCTGAATAGTACTCTATTGTGTAAATGTACCACATTTTCTCTATCCACTCTTCGGTTGAGGGACATCTAGGTTGCTTCCAAGTTCTGGCTATTACAAATAATGCTGCTATGAACATAGTGGAACAGACATCTTTGTTGTATGCATGTGCATCTTTTGGATATATGCCTAAGAGTGGAGTTGCTGGGTCTTGTGGTAGGTTTATTCCCATTTTTCTGAGGAATCTCCATACTGATTTCCAAAGTGGCTGAACCAGTTGGCACTCCCACCAGCAATGGAGGAGTGTCCCCCTTTCACCACATCCTCTCCAGCATAAATTGTCATTGGTGTTTTTGATTTTAGCCATTCTGACAGGAGTGAGATGGTATCTCAGAGTTGTTTTGATTTGCATTTCCCGGATGGCTAAGGATGTTGAGCACTTTCTCAAGTGCCTCTCAGCCATTTTAGACTCCTCTATTGAAAACTCTCTATTTAGTTCTGCAGCCCACTTTTTAATTGGGTCCTTTGATGTTAAGAGAAGCTTTTTCCTTGCTAGCTGCTTTGGTTTATCACCCGCCAGTCGCCTGGGCTCTGCTGCATTGTAGTCCCCAAATAACACACAAGACGCTGTATTAATTATGAAGCTGTTGGCCTTGCTTGTTTCTTACTGGCTAGCTCTGACTTAAGTAATTACCCCATAATTGTTAATCTAAGTATGTTTCTTACCCGAGAATAGTTCCAGGCTTTCTACCCCATGGCATCACATCTCGAACTCCTTGTGTTTCTCCTTCCCAGAATCCTCCTGGACTCCTAGTCCCACCTATCTAGATTCCTATTGGCTCAACAGTGCTTTATTGACAAATAACAGGCAAATAACAGGACTTCCCCAACACTTTGATGTTTTGGAGACTTGCTTCTTGAGTTCTTTGTAAATTTTGGAGATCAACCCTCTGTCAGATGTGGGATTAGTAAATATTTTTTCCCATTCTGTGGGCTGCCTTTTTGTCTTGCTGACTGTGTCCTTTGCCTTACAGAAGCTTCTCAGTTTCAGGAGGTCCCATTTATTAATTGTTGATCTCACTGTCTGTGCTAGTGGTATTGTGTTCAGGAAGCTGTCTCCTGTACCAATTCGTTCAAGGGTACCACCCACTTTCTCTTCTAAGAGGTTCAGTGTGGCTGGATTTATGTTGAGGTCTTTGATCCATTTGGACTTAAGTTTTGTGCATGGCGATAAACATGGATCGATCCGCATTCTTCTACATGCCAGCCTCCAGTTATGCCAGCACCATTTGTTGAAGATGCTTTCTTTATTTCATTGTATATTTTTAGCTTCTTTGTCAAAGATCAGATGTTCATACGTGTGTGGGTTAATATCCGGGTTTTCAATTCAATTCCATTGGTCTACCTGTCTATTTTTGTGCCAATACCAAGCTGTTTTCAGGACTATAGCTCCATAATAGAGCTTGAGGTCAGGGATGGTGATGCCTCCGGACGTTGCCTTGTTGAACAGGGTTGTTACCAAAACCACTTTTTATCATAGTTCCTATTACCATCCCAAAAAATATCTTTTTAAGACCATAAAACATCTTATGTTTCCCAGCCTTATAAACTTTACATCTATTATGTAAGTTTCATTTCTGAATTTGGTGACAAAGAAAACTATAACTTAACTATCTCATCTTCAAATCCATCAGAGACCTAAGAAGGACATAAGTAAACAGAAAGGGCAAAGCAAACATCTTCCAAAACTACAGAAATGGCAGAAGCATCTGGCTGCCTGGAGAGTCACCCAAATCACATCTGCAACATTGGGACACCCATGTTCAGCCTATGGGCCTAGAACATCTGACAGACTTTTCTATAAAGCAGTGATTTTGAAGGACTGTCCTACCTTATATTGGCAAAGTGCTGCAGTTTGCCATCTATTGTGTCCCACTTGTTCAGTTTGGACAGCATTCTGTCAGCAGTCAAGGCAAGGGCAGCTTATTGCCCAAATGTCCCACTTTGCCATGTTGAAATAAAACTTCATATGGAGGTTCTTTGATACCCATCAACCTTTTTTGAAGTAATGGTGCTGCCAGTAGCAGACATGTCTCACAGTCATGAAAAGCCTAATGTTATTAACAATCCTAAATGCCATATTATGTAGGTTTTTGAAGTGTTTGAGGACCACCTATGAATCTAAAATATATCTCTATTTAACCTTGAAAACATATCTAACATGACTATAAGTTTTGCTATTGTAGATAACTAACGACTAACCTATATTTCTCAATTATACATTACATTTTTTTGTTTATTGTTTTTATGAGACAGGGTTTCTTTGTATTGTTTTGGAGGCTGTCAGTCCAGCCTGGCCTTGAACTCACAGAGATCCACCTGTCTCTGCCTCCCGGAGTGCTGGGATTAAAGGCGTGCACCACCACCGCCTGGCTATACATTACATTTTTAAATGAGCCTAGGAATCATACTTTAGAGTATAAACATACATAGTTTAAAAAATAACCTTAAATTTATATCAATATGGAAAATTTCTTAAGAGTAGGAACATATATAGAGTATCCTCTAGTAAGAATAACCTTAAATTGGTAACAATATTTAAAAATCCATATCAATGTAAAATATTTGAGATTAACAGTTGCTTATTAGTTTAAAGTAGATTCAATAATCTATTTCCTTTATCCAATCCTTTCCATATCTCCCTTTTTCTTTTCAGTAAGAGATCATCAAAGTCAACCTTCCTTGCTTATTTTCCTCCCTTACCAATAAAAATTAGCAACCATCCCCCCACAAACAATGACAAACATTCATAACCCAGCAAATGACCAAAACCCACCCACCCACATCTTGGGAATATGGGTGTCATATCCTGGGAATATGGGTGTCATATCCTTAAAATTACTTGCTTTTGTCTGGGGGTGATAGCATCCTTAAAGGACCCTGAGAAAATTGAGATGATGGTCAAGCCCTGGGAAAATTAACTGTAGCATTGTTTGTCCAGTCTGTGTGTAATGGAAAAGAGCAGGTATTGTCTGAAGTCCTGGATAGATTAGCCCAGAAGGCTAGACCATCTTGGCTAACCATCTTGAAATTGTCCTGAGCAATTTGTAGTTCAAAGATGATCTTTCGGTAGTGTTTGTCAGCTTAATAGTATTACCATAATCCAGGTGGAATCATCATTATGAGGCACCACTATCCTTTTGGAGACTTCAAAGGTTGCTGTTAGAAATGGTCACAGTTCACTGTAGAAAACTTAAACGTTTTTTTTATTTAAGTTAGAAACAAGCTTGCTTCACATGTCAATCCCAGCTCCCTCTCTCTCCATCCTCCCCCCACCAAGCCTCCCAGCCCCCCTCCCAGAGTCTGTCATTTCATCCAGGGCAGGGCCTAGGACCTCCCTCAAGAGTCCAGGCTGAAAGAGCATCTCTCATTGTGGAATGGGCACCCAAAGCCTATTTGTATGCCAGGGATAAATACTACCCAAGGCCCCATAGATTACCTAAGCCTCCTCACTGACACCCACATTCAGGTGGTCTGGATCAGTCCCATGCTGTCTACACAGCCATCAATCTGGGGTCCAAGAGCTCCCCCTTGTTCAAGTCAACTGTTTGTGTGGGTTAAACCAGCTCAGTCTTAACCCCTTTGCTCATCAGTTCTCCTTTTCTGTCACTGGATTCCAGAGGTTCAGTTCAGTGTTTATCTATGGGTGTCTGCCTCTGCTTCCATCAGTCACTGGATGAAGGTTCTCAACCCCACTCCCAGAGAGTCTGGGAAACTTAAACACTTTAAATGTCATATGTAACAGATATCAGAGAGATTAAAGGACCACAGTCTACTAAGAATACAGGGTACATAAACTTAACTCCTAGTTACCTGATTCAGATTCAACCCCAAAATCACATAGAAGAAGCTAGATCAAGCCTATTTCTGGAATTATTACTCTATATGACCACCAATATTATGACAGAAGGTTTAAATATACATATAAATAGTTTAAATATTTATTACTATATAGTGATACTATAAATTTAGATATAATATTTCTTTTAAGAAAATTTTTAAAGAGTCAAAATAAAACCAAAGGATTATGAGAATAGTGACAATAGAATAGTCCCTTAATTCTGGTGTTCTACTATCCCATATCAGGTGGCTCTTTGGACATGAGACTGAGATTTTTTTATTTTTCTTTAACAAGAATGCTTGAATTTAGAGAAGGACAGAGCCATGCTCCAACTCCAAAGCGAGCTTTGATTTTTAATTGAATTGGGGTCACAAAAAGATCATTTTCCTTTTATGTTTGTGGAGAGCAGTGAAAACAAATATTTGGGAAGGTTTATGAAATTTCACCCTATTGGAAATGTACTCTATACTATTAGGTCAATTGATTCTTTTTCTTTGGACATTTTCTCTTGATGGTTTTTCCTTTTTCTTCAAATGTCTGATTTGTCCAGTGGTCTTCAGATTCCTTAATTGTATGCTTTTATTCCTCTGAAAAGACAAAAATGAAACTCTTCCTCAACCCTAACTTTGGAAAGTTCCTTTTTTGCTAGGTTATATCTTTGTTGAGACAAAATGTTTTGGGGCAACAGAAAAAGAATTATCTTTTAATAATGGAAAATAATTTTTTCATACCTGATCAAATAAAAGGCATTTATTAGTCTTAAAGGTTAGTTTGGGAATCTTGCATGATACCACTATACCAGAGGCAAGAAAAAAAAAAGAGATACCTTAATAGAGGGAGCCATTATAGGTTTACAGAGAAATCTGGCACTAGGGAAATGTCAAGAGACCTACAAGGATGACCCCAACTAAGAACTTAAGCAATAGTGGAGAGGCTGCCTTAAATGCCCTTTCCCAATAATGAGATTAATGACTACCTTAAATACCATCTTAGAGCCTTCATCCAGTATCTGGTAGAAGCAGAAGCAGAGACCCACAGCTAAACTCTGAGCCATACTCCTGGAATCCAGTTGCAGAGAGGGAGAAGTGATGAGCAAGGGGGTCAAGACCAGGTTGGTGAAACCCACAGAAACAGCTGACCTGAACAAGGGAGAGCTCATGGACCCCAGACTGACAGCTGGGAAACCAGAATAGGACTGAACATGTGTAAGTAGGGAGGTCTGGGCAGTCTATGAGGCTTCTGGTAGTGGAACAGTATTTATCCCTAATGTACAAAGGGACTTTGGGAGCCCATTCCCCATAGAAAGATACTCTGTCAGCCTAGACACAGGGGAAGGCCTAAGCCCTGCCCCAAATAATATGACAGACTTTGATGATCCCCCATGGAAGGCTTCACCCTCCCTGGGTAGCAGAAGTGGGATGGCATGGGAGGATGGGAGGAAGAAGGAACTGGGATTGATATGTAAAATAAGATTGTTTCAAATTTAAATTTTAAAAAAATAAGTTAGTTTGGATTGAATGACCAAAATGTTTGAGGAACTCTCATCTCTCCTAATCAAGAGGTCTCTACTGTTCAAATCTAATCTTTATCTTCATGGTATCTGTAGATTTTCTTTTCCTGTGGAGACTAAAGCAAAACTTCATCTCCAAAGTAACACATATCCTGTTTGTATTCTGAAGTCAACACATCTTTAAAATATACAGGTTGGTTTAATTCAGCAGGTCTTTTTTTAATTATCCAATGTCTCTCTGGGGCCATTTTTCCTTTTTCATTAGCATTTAAAAATTGAAAATCAATAAAGCACTGTGTAATCTATCTCAGGGGGTCTTAATACCCCTCTATTTTTATTAAGTATACCTTTTAGAGTGATTTTAGATCTTTCTACAACTGCTTGTCCTGTAGGATTGTACATTATACCTGTAAAATGCTTTATGTTGTGATATGCAAAAACTGTTTTATTTTACTAAAGATGTATGCTTAAGCATTATCCATCTTAATTTGTACAGGTATTCCCATAATAGCCATGAATTCAAATAAATGTGTAATTATAGAAGCAGCCTTTTCAGAACTCAAAGCAGTTGCCCATTAAAATCCTGAAAACAGATCTATGGTATGGTTCTCATATCTTAATGTTCTGAATGCTGCAAAATTAAAACATCTATTTGCCAAATTTCACTACTTTGCGTACCTTTTGGGTTACTTCCTACAGCGAATCAAGTTTAACTATACAAAGAACAAGTGGGACATTTCCTTATATTTCTTTGGCTTGTTGCTAAGTGATAGAAAGTCTTTCTTCAAACCTTCACTGTGAACATGATGTTTCTTATGAAATTCTGGGGCATCTATCACATTTCCTACCATTAGCTGATCAATTTAATCATTACATTGTGCCTGATAGACATGTATGGGATCTGATATACAAAGGATGATTTCTATTTCTGATTACTTGTTATAGTTGAATAAATAACAAAGTTAATTCTAAATCATCTGGAATAAGTTCAGCAATTTCAATATGTAAAAGTACTCTCTGCATATTGAAAGTCAGTAACTATATTAAGAGGTTCTGAAATTTTTAATAATAATACCATGAGAATAGCATATAATTCTTGTTTCTGAACTGAATCAAATGGGAATCAAAGGGTCTTTGAGCCACTTTACTTATTTTTCCTGACTTATAACCACCCTTCTCTATTATTTGCACCAGTAAAGAATGCAGAGGCTTCAGAAATTGGTGTTACCTTTATTATACGAGAGAGAATCCAGTTAGTTCTTTTTACAAACTAAAGCCTCTTGCTTGTGAGATATTTGTTGTTAATTTCTCCCAAGAAATTATGCAAGCTCGTTACCAGTGTTCATTTTCTGCCCATAATGAGGCAATTTCATAATTAGTAAAAGTTACCGCAATTTCTGCTGGATCTATTCCTGCTATTTGATGAAGTCTCAATTTTCCTTTAAGTATCAGTTCAGAAACATTCTCTATATAGGTCTTAATTTTTAACTCTGTGTGGAAAAAAAACTATCCATTCTAAGATACTATCTTCCCTCTGCATAAAAAATACTGTAGGAAGTGGTTTCCTGTGCCAATTCATTCAAAGCTACTTCCCACTTTCTCTTTTTTCAGGTTCAGTATAACAGCATTTATGTTGAGGTCTCTGATCCACTTGGACTTGAGTTGTGTGTGATAGATAAGGATCTATTTGCAGTCTTCTATACATTGACCTCCAGTTATGCCAGCCTCAGCTTAATGTGCCAGGCTTTGTTTTTTAAATTCCCATAGGAGGCCTTACCCTTTCTGAGGAGTGTATAGGAGGTGGTTTGGGAGGAAGATGGGAGGAGCAGCAGAAGGGGAGAGAGGGGAACTGTGGTTGGTATGTAAAATGCATGAAAATTTAAAATAAAAAAGAAACCCTAAAAAATTCCTGTAGAAGAATGAATAGAAGGTAAAATAACCAAAAGACAATCAATCAGCTCTAGATCTAAGCCATCCACATGTGCATCCTGTAATTTCTTTTCTACCAAGGCCAATTATCTTTCAACCTCAGCTGAGAGTTTCTTGGACTATTTAAGTCCTTATCAACTCATAGGGTTTGAAATAAATTATTTATTTCTTGACTTCTTAATCCAATTGTGGGCTGTAGCCAGTTAATATCTCACAGAAATTTTTGAAAATCATTAAGAATTCATAATTGATCTCTCCTGATGTGTTCTTTCTGTGGTTGAACTTCCTGTAAACCTATCTTATATCCTAATTAATAGAAAATCCTCTTTGTATTTTCTAAGGAGCAGTTTGTAATCCCAACAAGGCAAATTTCTCTTTACTTTATCAAATATTTTTCTAAAATATCTGTGTCGGAATCAGCCAACAGGATGCCATCCATAGAATGGTAAATTATATATTGAGGAAACTTTATGAATTAGTTCTAACAGCTGCTGTAGAAAATATTGACATAAGGTGAGGCTGTTAAACAGTCCTTGTGGAAGATTTTCCAATGCTACCTTTTAAAAGGCTGGGAATCATTATAAGTAGGCACTGTGACGACAAACTTTTCTCTCTCCTGTTCTTGAAATGGTATAGAGAAAAAAGCAGCCTTTTAAATCAATCACTATAATGTACTGCACTTTAGTAATAAAGAAGGCAAGGGAATTCTAGGCTATGAAGACCCAATTGGCTTAATCACCTTTTTATGGCTCTTAATTCTGTTAATATTCTCCATTTTCAAGATTTCTTTTTAATAACAAATACAGGAGAATTTTGAGACATGATCAGTTCTTCAATATGCTGAGCATTTGGCTGCTCCTGTACCAGCTATTCTAACTCCTGTGATTTTTCTGATGCCAAAGGCCATTGTTTCACCCATACGGGTTTGTCAGTTTACCATTGTAAAGGCAGAGCTGTTGTTAACTTTTGAAGATTAACAGTTGTTCTGCCTTGTTTATATACAACCTGAACAGTCAGTGACTATTCTTGATAATAGCTTTTACTATCTTTCTCAGAAGCATGCCTTAATCTGTGTTTTCTGTTGCTACAACAAATCATGTTCCCATAAATTCATTGCTACATTAGCCACATATAGTTTTAATTTTCCTATCTGTCTTTCTGGCCCTATACACTTGACGCATCTTGTACTTTGTTTTACCTGAGATAAAGTTCAATCCCTAGAGAACACTTACCTCCTGAAGAGGCCAATCTAGATGCCAAGATTTTGGTGAAATTATTGTTACATCTATGCCTGTGTCTACAAAATCCTCAATTTCAATGTCATTTATTTGTGTTTTTAGTATTGATCTTTGATCATTTATAAAAGTTTGCCAAAATATTTCTCTCCTGGAATGTTTGGTTTTTATCTACTAAGCTGTTCTACCTGTAATTGCTCTGTGGAAGGGTTTCACATTGGGGCCTGTGAGAAGCCCCCTAAGATGTTTCCCAATGGCAAAAGATTATTTCACCTGTCCCTTGTTGATCTGCATTCATTAGTTTAATGTAAGCCTTTACCACACCTTCTGCATATTCCAGAGGGCTGGTACCTTCTGTTTGAATTATCTCTAGGAAAAAAAATGTTTCTAGGAATGCCTTGCCCACAATCTTTTCAGATGACCTTGTTTACCACAATTAAAACATGCAACCTTTTGATTTTTCTTAAATTTTTTAGAAATCACTTCTTCTATCCAAGTATAATCATAAATATGAGATCCAATAGCAGCTGCACTTTGGATCCATTCATCTATGGATGCTGACCTTGCTTTTGAAGGCCTAATAATCCTTGTGCATTCTGAATTAGCATTTTTAAAGTAACTTCTGAATCTGATATTCTATTTATAGCTAAAGTCAATCTTTGTAAAAAAAAATCAGTAAAGTCTTCTTTGGGGCCTTGTATAATTTTAGTAAAAGACTCAGTGCTCTTTTCTGAGTCTTCAACTCTTTCCCAAGCATGTAAAGCTGCTATAAGGCATAGAGTCAAGGTGTGATAATCAAATGTAATCTGTCTTTGCAAGTCAGCATAATGGGCCTCACTGAGAAGCTGATCTCTCTATTCTATGACCCTAGCTTCCTGTCTCCACCCTGTTTTCCATTGTGACTGAGGGCCAACTTCCAATATTGCTGTAACTAAATCTTTCCAGTCTTGTGGAATAATTTCTGTTCCCAGTTACCCATGAATTTAACATCTGCTTCACAAAGTCTGAATGCATACCATATGAAACTACTGCTCCCTTAAATCTCTTCAAATATAACATTTATACAGGATTCAAATTAACATCTGCATAGCCTTATGGGTGCCTATCATCAGGTAGTCATTCCTGTATGGTAACTGCACATATTAAGGTTGGCTTTTCTAATAACCTTAGGTAGCTCCTCTTCAGTTTCACAATGCAATGGTTCAGTAGCTTCTGCTCTAAATTCCTCTTTCTATATCTGAGGATTTTTCTTATTTTCATTTGTAGGTCTTTCTTTTTTATGGTTTTTACGAGACAGGGTTTCTCTGTATTGTTTTGGAGGCTATCGGCCCAGCCTGGCCTCGAACTCACAGAGATCCGCCTGCCTCTGCCTCCCGAGTGCTGAGATTAAAGGCGTATGCCACCACCGCCCGGCTTCTTTTGTAGGTCTTTCTAAGGCATGTATCTTATCAGTGATATCGTCATACTTGACATAGTTATCAATTAATCTTTTTTTAAGGATAAAATATTAGTTACCAACTGATAGTATTTACAATGGACATTATGTCAATCCCAGCTAAGTCATTTATCCCCTCACTTAAATTTTCCATTTTCAAACCATCCATAGTAAAACTATACAGTGTCCTAGTGTCCTGCATTGTGATGTCCCCTGTTCTTAACTTGGGAAAGATTTCTCTTTTTAATAAAACTTAACTCTCTCCTAAAAGACTTGCCAGGTATCTCAACAAATCTGTTGACTTCAGTTTAATCATAGTGTCAACAGCAAACTCGAGCCCTTCCCACAATTTCCAAGTGCAAGACTACTTTCTGGAGCCCTGGCAAGCCACACGCTGACAGCTATAAGTGCAACAGAGCAGACTGGCATGACTTCTCTATCTGTGTGGTCACACTCCACATTTGATGTCAAATATTGCCTTATCTTCAGCACAGTGGGTGCAGTTTAATCTACTGCTATTTCAGCTAGCAATTTTGACTCAGCAGTTACCATCCTGCTTCTCCATCAGCAGCCAGCCACTCAGGCCACAGCCTGGAGGGAATTCTGTTCCCACAGGCACTGGCTCTGTTGTTGTCACTAAAGGTAGCTTCATTTATCATTCTATTAATAAATAAGACATGAGAGTCAAAGGCTGAGGTGCAAACCTGCTAGCTCAGAGAGGCTGAGTAGCAACTAGCTAACCTCTTATTGCTGGTGAATCCCAAAAAACATACCCTTCCATTCAGAAACACACACACACACACCACTCAAAATCCTTCCCTACTACTTCTGGTGCATCCCTCTATCTCTCCCAGATGCCCTCTGATGCTCTATGACTATGTTCTGTCAATTAGTTGCTAACTCAGCCTCCTGACCCAAGGTTAATTTTATTTAACACAAAGCTAACTTGAGGTTCACAGTGAAATCAAAACCCCCAACAGAAATCTAAGATGGGTGTGGAACTGGCAATAGGGAAGAAGGTGCCATGGCTATCCCGTCTCCCCAAAAATTTATGGTAAAATTTAATTACCATAGCAACAGTATTAAGGGGTGCCCTGGGAAATGGATTAATGTTATCTCAGCAGTGCTCCATTATGAATTCAGTTCAGGCCCCCACCCACATTGCAGGATTGGTCTTCTTTCCATGGCCCACTAACTCAGATGATGATTTCTCCCCAGAAACCCCTCACAAACACACCCATAAATAATATTTCCATTCACCTGAGCATCCCTTGCTGTACTCAAGTTGATACAGAAAATTAACCATCACATAGGAACATATATAAAAGAACCAGCTGTTCCAAATATGCTCAAACATATAAAGAAATTTAGAGAGACAGACAGACAGACAGACAGAGAGAGAGACAGACAGACAGACAGACAGACAGACAGACAGACAGACAGAGAGAGACAGACAGACAGAGAGAGAGAGAGAGAGAGAGAGAGAGAGAGAGAGAGAGAGAGAGAGAGAGAGAGAACTAAAGAAAGACACAGTGACTAAGAGCATAATGGTACTTACAAGGCAAAAAGCAGCTGCCAAACCAACAGTGAAATCCGACAAATGAAGGATTCCTAATGCTTATCTAAAAGACATTCTTTCACTGAGAAGCTTTTAAAGAATTCAATCATAGCTTTAAAATGTCAGCAAAGTAAACACTTGCAAGAAAAATTCTCAAACCCACATGATAAGACTCTGGGGCTCTGCAGGAACACGAGAATCTTTGGCCCACAGAATACTAATGTTGACAGCAAACCATCAGAGTGGCCAAAACACTCTGGTAAGTGGTGTATATCAGCTGTGCACAGAAAGGGAAAGTGGGTAACAGCCTCCAACCAAAGACAAACAGACATGACTGCAGCCATGACTCTTCCCAGAGGCTTTTAAAAATTAGGATTTCAGCCTGTTTGTTCAAGAGAAGTAAACCTGTCTTGAGAAGGGATGTTGTCCTATTTTGCTTTCTGTCACTATGTCTTTTTGCTTTGGCTGTGATAACACACCATGACCCCGGCAACGTATAGAAGAGTTTATTTGGTCTTACAGTTCCAGAGGCCATCATGACAGTGAATCATTACAGTAGGCAGCAGGCATGGTGGCAGGAACAACTCAGAACTCACAGCCTATGTTGAAAACATAAAGCAGAGAGAATGAATTAGCCTATAGTGCTGGTCTTGTAACTCTCAAAACTTGCCTCCAATGGCATACTTCCTCCTAAGTACCAAACAACTCCACCAACTTGGGATAAAGTATTCGAACATATGAGCCTATGAGGGACATTTTTACCAAAACCAACTCAAGAAAAAAAGAGGGTGATTTATTTCAGGTTTCAAGTTATAGTCCATCATCAAGGGAAGCCATGGTAAGAACTCAAGGCAAAGAACCCTGTAAGCAGGAACTGAAGCAGAAACCATGAAGGAAAGCTACTTACTGGCTTAATCCCAGGCTTAAACTCATCTACTTTTATTAGCCAAAGCTGACCTGTCCAGGGATGGCATTGCTCATAGTGGACTCTCCTACTTTAATCATCAATATAGAAAATGCCTCACAAACACCCACAAGTCAATGTGACAAAGGTAATTCATTAGTCAAACTTCCCTCTTCTCAGAGGTGTCAAGTTGACAATAAAATAACCAGGACAGATGCGCACATCTGCTGTGGAAGTTTTAACATGAAATGCTCCCTGTGGTAGTTAGAATATAATTGCTCCCCCCATAAAAATCATAGAGTGGTATTATTAGGATGTGTGGCTTTGTTGGAGTAGGTATGGCTTTGTTGTAATAGGTGTAGCCTTGATGGAGGAAGTGTGTCACTTTGGGTGTGGGCTTTGAGATCTCCTTTGATCGGGTTCAGTGTGACACTCAGACCACTTCCTGTTGCCTGTGGGTTGATATGTAGGACTCTCAGCTCCTTCTTCAGCACCACATCTGCCTGCACACCATGGCACACCATGATGATAACTGAACTAAACCTCTGAAACTGTAATCCACCCATTAAACATTTTCCTTTGCAAAAGTTGCCCTGGTCATGGTGTCTCTTCACAGCATCAGAAACCCTAACTAAGGCATTCCCCATAGCCTCATGCCTTGACTGTTTGGTTTCAGCTTGGGGTACTTTTTGAACAAGTGGTTGGAACTTTGAGAGGATGGGCCTAACTGGGGAAAAATGGACTACTGTAGTGTGTGTTCATAGCATCTGGCCCCTTCCTTTCTCTCTGCCTCTGCCTCTGTCTCTGTCTTTCTCTGTGTGTGTGCGTGTCTGCATCTTTGTTCTCTCTCACTCTTTCTTGCTCCTCTCTACAGTGAGATGAAGATTTTCTTCCACTATGATTGCCATGATAAATTTCCCCAACCATGAGGCCAGATAACCATAGTCTGATCCCCTGAAACCATGAACAAAATAAATCTTTCCTTCATTAAGTTGTTCTTGTTAGACACTCTGTCATAGTATTACAGAAACAACTAATGGATACATACACAGGCAAAATAAAATGGAGATGCATTTAAATGTGTTTCTGAATCAGAATGTTGTTCCTATCAGTGTTTGTGTAAGCTTTTCTCCTGCACATGTTGTATTAGACAAGATGCAGTTATTCTAACATGAAAGTTATTAATTCACTTATTTACTTATTCAGCTAACAGTGATTGAGCACTCCCTGTTTACCTGACATCCTTCTAGGAAGTGTCACATATTCATGATTAGTTTTCAAACTCAAGGTTATTTACATGAAAACTGATACTCGGGTTGAATGCCCAATGTTGTAGTCACTAAGTGATTAAAGATTAGAGCCCAACTGCTTCATTCAGAGGACACTTGCTTGCATGCAAAGACTCTAAGCTATAGTTTGGAAGACAAGAGTTGCTAACTTCTTTCAATTGATTCCCACTTCAATTTGCTTTCCATAGCCCCAGAGTTTCTTTCTAAGTACAATGACTATATATTACATGTAGGAATTCATTTAAGGAATGTTTGTTGAATGCCACCTCTGTGGCATGAATAAATCTTACTATCAAATTCTTATTCTCCAGTTGCTTATAAAGGAACACATAAGGAAAAAACAAAATTGGATGGAAGTTCAGCATAATGAGATTGTGTAGCAGAAGTGAGAAAGACTTTACTGATCAAAGCGTCATGCGGACTTCAACTCAGGAATTGAGAGGAAAGCAGTCACACAGAAGGGCTGGGGATATAGCTCGGGGGCAGATTGCTTGCCTACTATGTGGCAATCTCCAGAACTACAAAAGGTGGGGGGGGGGACAAAACCATACACAAGTAACAAAACATGAGTTTTGACTTGACAAAATAGTAGGAATTTCTGAATGAAACATTAAAAAGAAGGAAAACACTTGGGGGAAGAAAGGAGATGTAAAAGTTGGAGGGCCTATACAGGAGGACTGGCGGAGGACTGATGGGGATGGGCCTGGAAAGGAGGAATGGTGGAGCACTGCTTAGCATGAGTCTAAGGGTAGAGGATAAGCATCTAGGGCTTGTACAACAGGCATCCAAGGGATCCTAACAAAGATATTCTGACCTCCTTGGAAATTATTCTGGAGATTGTAGGTGAAGGCTGTCTGTGACTTCTCAACCCATGGTCATAGTTACTAGAACTGAAAGCTGTAGGAATCTCTTCCTTTCAAACAAGAGTAAATGCTCAAAGAAGTGAAGTGACTGTCCAGTGTAGCAGCCACTGGGCAATACAACTGAAAACCATGAAGCTAGAAACATCTTTAAGGGTGCACACTGCTCCTTGCAGGTGATCCAGTTTCAACTCCCAGCACCCACATCAGGTGGCTCACAACCCTGTAACTCTAGTTGCAGAAGGTTCTGAAGTCTCTAACCTCTAAAGGCACACGCATTCATATGCACATACCCACACAGATGCACATGATCTTAAAAAACATTTTACAAAGAATCAGTGCTAGTTCTCCTGGTTCAGAGAACACCAGCTTGTGTGTAAAGAACTCACAGCATCCTGGGAAATAAACTGAAACATTTTCTACCGGTGTCTGAATATTTGCAAATATGTCTGATATGGCCACAAAAGGAGATGGATACAGTTCCAGAGGAATGGGCAGGTTCCCATCAGGGAAGAATGGGTGTGACTGAAGCTCTCTGCAGGGGCTGGGTAACTGAGATGGACATGGTGAGTGCAGCCTGTTCTTCATCCTACCCTCACTCAGACTCAAGCTATGTTCATGAATTAAAGGGATGAGATTCTATCTCTACAAACATGCAAAAAACTACTCTGGAAGGTTCTCTAAATGTGTTCATGTTTGCTTTCTGTTGCTGTGATAAACACCAACACCAGGAGCAATTTCAGGAAGAAACAGTTTATTTAGTTTAAACGTCCATGTCACAGTCTATTACCAAGGGAAGTCAAGACAGGAACTGAAGCAGAGGCCATGGGGGAACACTGCTCACTGGCTTGCTCCTTATGGCTTGCTCAACCTGCATTCTTATATAGTCCAGGACCATCAGCCTACGACGGACTGCACTGTCCATGGTGACCTGGGTTCTCACTCCACAGACTCACCATGGGCTCATCTCATGAGAGCATTCTCTCAGTTAAGGTTCCCTCTTCCCAGGCTTGTGTCAAGTTGACAAAAACCAACCAGCACTGAGTAGAAGAGATGAGGACCTGCTGTTCGGAATCTGAGATTTGCTTTTTTATTGTGTCATCTTTATTACTGCTGAGAATTTTTGTGTTTGATAACATACACATGAGGTAGCAATCAAAAACTTTTGAGTATTTATTCATTTTTATATGACAATCACTCTGTTGTAAAACACTCACAAAGGGAAGCATCTCCCAACTAGATTAAGATAGCCACTTAAACAAGAACAGCCCAGTCGCAAACTCTACCCATCTCAGTGAACTTCTGTAGAGCTAGAATGACAATTCTGAAGCTACGCAGCATTACCTAGGATTTTACACTTTCACCGCCTATCTACCACCGAAAACAAAGAAACCTATGACTGAGTTGAAGCACTTAGCTTCATATCATCTTTCTCAGCTCATGTGCCCTTCTTTGCATTCTTTCCTTCCTCGTCACTTCGTACATATTCATTTTCAAAGGAAAAGGCTGCATTGCTGATTGAAATATTGACATCCCAAACAATTTCACTTCCAACCAATGTCTGACTCAAACAAAGAGCAACTATACTTCTCAGACAACAAAGGTCTTCTTAGGTGTGGAGGAGCATCCAGCTTTGAGGCAAAGCAAATGACCATTTGTGGTAGGACTGATATTTTAGCTGAATTGACAACAGCAAGAACAAGTTTGCACACAGAATAATGCCAAAATAAGGGTGGGAGGTAGTGCCCATGGGTCTTCAGTAGCACCAGAGTTTCCCACCATAAAACGTTTGCCTTCTGGGGGGGAGGGCACGGGAGGAGGGGAGGGAAAGGGAGAGGGACCTCGTACTGACTTGTGAAGCAACCTTGTTTCTTATCTAAATTTAAAATGGAAAATAAAAAAATATTAATAAAAAAAAAAAAAAAAAAAAAAAAAAAAGTATGAGTCACCACAAAGAAGCCCTGAGATGCCATTGTGCAGCATTGTGAAAGTGAAGCTTAAGACAGGATGAGAGTTTGGGATGTCGGTGAAGAAAGGGCCATCTGCTCAGGAATGCTCCAAGAATGGAAAAGAGCTGTCCCAAGAGAGGTTTCCTTTGTGCTACTGGCAGGAGAGTAGGGATAGTGGACTAGTGGAGGTATGCAGGCTCTTTAGAGCCCTGATGATTCCAGTACAAGATTCAAATACCAAAAATGGAATTGTAGGATTGGTTTTTGCTCTCTGTGGTTTTCATAACTTTGGTTTGATATTTCTGTTATATGCTATTTCTTTGTTTTGGTGTATGAATGGTTATTTAGGGCTCTTTTATATTGGAAATATGCAATTTGTTTTTTTTAAAGCTCACAAATTTTGGATTACTTTGAATCCCAGAGGAGAGTTAGACGTTGTGCATTTAGAAAAATTTGGAATTTCTAAAAACCATGGAGACTTTTGAAGTTTGACAGAATACCATTTGCATCATGAGATGACCATGACCCTCTGAGGACAACAGGCAGCAGAATAAAGCTTACAGGTTACCTGGTTGACGGTTACCTGGACAGGAGACTGAGTTGTTGTTAATTTTGATTGCCAATTTGAAAATAATTTGAATCCCATAGAAGCAAGCCTATGGGCCAGTTTGTGGTGGATTACATATACATTAGGTTAAATGGGATGAATTTATGTACAATAACAGACTTTGAGCTCAGGAGAAAGTGAACTAAGCCCATAGCATATATCTATCAGTACTTTCCTGACTGTTCAAACTATGGAAAAAAACTTCCTCTAAGCTTTTTCAAAACACACGGCGTACCCATTACAAAATGCTGTACCTTCAAGTTGTGAGCCAAAATAAATGATTTCATCCTTAAGTTTCATTTTGGACTGATAAAAATTAAAGTATATATAATTATTACATCATACCTCTTCTCAGAAAGTCAGCAAGTACAACTGTTGTTTTGACTTTCACCATGCACTATGGAATATTCAAATAAATATCAGATGTACTCATTCTTCCCAGAAGATAAATTAAAAGGAATTCCAACATGCGAATTTAAGACATGAAAACCTAAAACTTCAGGTGAAATTAAGTGCAATTTAGGTAAAGCTAAATTACAGTAGGACCCTGCCAAAGATCTGTGTGTCTATAGAAGATAGGAATTTGACTGATTAGTAAAGAATGTGATTTTGATATGATTCTTGAAAAATGGGAAGCACATGAATAAAGTAAGGACAAGGTGTGAGAAAATTCTATGGAAAGATAAGGTAGAAAAAGAAAACATCTTGTTGACAATGAACATGACTTATTTTGGGAACACGGAAAGAATAGTCTGATACCATATCAAGAATTAATCTGAAATACATTTGGTTGGCAGGAGTACATAACTAATGAAAAATCATGAAAAAGAGCAGACATTTTGATGAGATCTAGATAAGAATGAAATAGTGAAGGAAATACAATTTCTCTCAAAGCTAATACATATTAATGCAATTCTCAGCTAATGCATGGCCATTGTTCAGGATGTGGTCTTGCTAAAATAACTTTCCCTTCCTGATAGGTTCAGATGAAGAAAGATGTCTCTAGCAGTTATGTCTTCTTGGATTTCCAGATATTATTAATGTCATATTTTGATAAATTATTCTAGGTGGTTTTATTTGTGATTTCTTTGTCAACAAAATATTTTCTAATTTACTTATTTTATAAAGCATGAAAGACAAAAATAAATTTGAATTACTCCTTAAAAAAAAAAAAAAAAAAAAAAAAACGTTTGCCTTCAGCAGTCCACACTGTGCTGGGACATTCAGCTTTTCCTTTTTCCTAGTCTATTTTCTTTATTACTGGTAGGTGTAAAGATGTGCACATGTGTCATAGCATGTGTATGAAGGTCAGGGGACAGCTCAGGGGAGGTAGCTGTCTTCCTCCTACCTTTACATGAGTTGTAGTTATCAAACTCAAGTCACCAGGTGCATGCACTAAAGCACCTTTACCTGATGGACCATCTTGTCAGTCCCGTGTGCTGGCAGATTCTTTGTGTAGCTACATAGGAGCAGCTTCCTTCTTAGTCTGGACTACGAAAGGATGGATGCCTAGTGCTCGACAGGGAAGTGGGGACCAAGTGCTGCCTAGTGTAAGAGTTGGAAGAACATGAAAGTCCTTCAGGTCTGTGGGCTCCTGTGCAACATTTGGTGTTAACACATTCATTCAAAAGCCATGTCACAGTACACCTTCTCTGTACCAGCTATTGCAGGCTCAAGGACTAGCCACATGAAGTGTACCACTGCTCCATTCAGTGTCCTGAGATCAGTGAGGGCAGCTTCGGTAGCTATGACGCCTCCAGGCCCTGAGAGTCTAACACACACACACACACACACACACACACACACACACACACACACACACACACACGCACGAGAGAGAGACAGACAGACAGACAGACAGACACAGAGAGATACACACAGACTTCCAGAGAGAGAGGACAGAGAGAGATGTATAGAGAGACTTGAGAGCAAACCCCCACTCCCAGATCTGTTATGGGCAACTCTGAGACTCTGAGACTCTGAGACTCTTCTTCAGGGCTCCTTGTATATTAAGCTGCAGCTACCCTCCAAGCTTGTAACTGAGATACTCTCCTGTTAGGCATGCTCACCTTCACTGTTTGGCTTCCCCTGGTCTTGATCATGGAGCCCTTTTCAATAGCATGCTTACATGCAGAGACTCTGATGCCTTCAAGATGTTCTCTTTTCAAAAATAGAATAAGCAGACTGCATGAACAGGCTTACACAAGTAGGGCAGAATGGGAGAAATGCACGATGCTGAGGGAAGCGTGTGGGACTTCCAGGAACAGGGAGGTGCCCTAAAGACAGTTTTGGAAAGATGAGGGGAAGTCAAGAGAGCAAGGGAAAGAAAATTTCTACAGAGGAGAGGAAATGGGTAGATTCTAAGATCCTGAGAAGAGAAAAGCGGAGCTGGTTTGGACACCCCATAGGAAATGACCGATATGGCTTCAGGACAGAAGGTGAGGAGGAGCTGTCAGGCCACAGAGCAGGCAATGGCTACTTCAAAGGGCTTAGCCAGCCAGGCTGGGGGAGGGTCCAGAGCAGTGTGAGGTTTCTAAAGGGCTTCTGAGGAAGGATGAGAGTGGGTGAGCATGCAGTGAGGAAAGAGAGGGCCAGTTGGGACCAGTTAAGACTCTGCTGAAGTACTTACTATGCAGTGAAGCAGAGCCACAGAGGTATGCGTGGAAAGAAGAATGGATAAAACTGATATGACACTTGTCATGCCATCAGGGCAAGTCCAGTTAATGGTAGAGGCAGAAGGTGGCCAGAGTGGACAGGTGGTGACAGGGAACAGAGAGGCAGCAAACCGCCTGCATCTTAGAAAGGCTTGGCTTTGAGGGAGAAGGAAAGAGAACGTGGTGTTAAAGGAGGTTGGGCAGGTTACAGAAAGGCTGGTGTGTAAGAGAAGAAGCCAGTCTTCTGTGTGCAAGGATCGAGACCCAGAGCTAGAAGGATGAGGAAGAGAACGAAGAGGACAAGAAGGAGGAGAAGGACAAGAAGGAACAGCTTTCCACATCTGCACAGTTCTTTCTTGTTCTTGTTTCTCTTTTTTTACTTTTCTTTTTTTTGAGATTATAATTACCTCATTTCTCCTTCCCTCCATTGCCCCTATGTGCCCCCCTCTTTCTTTTCTACCTGTATGAAGTCCTGTTGGTGCAGATGGTATCCTCAGCCTACGACCGAAATGGGCTAGCAGCTAGAAGATACCAAGACCTTTACAAAATTCAGAAGTTCACACTTTTCCTGTCCCAACGTATCATTGAAGATAATTTACTTTTTCTAGCCCGGGCCTTGGAGGTTGACAGGGGGAGGCCAGGATGGTGCAAATAGTTCTGTTACGGCTGCAGAGAACAGAAGGTTGACGAGAAAGTTCAATTAAAACTCTACTCTGCTCAGCCCAGTAATGGGCTTGACATTTGCAGAGATCCCGGACAACAATACCTGCTATTGCCAAGCTCACAGACTGGGAAAGGCTTCTGTGGGAGGCTGAGAAAGCACTGAACAAAAGGTCCCAGGAAGCAGTGCTTTTCCATGTTTGAGGGGCCGTGGAGTCAGCCCTGTCAGCTTCCTTGGACACATCTCCACTGCACCTCCGTCTGGACAGCTCCCTCAAGTGTGGGCAAGAGAAAACAAGAAAAGTTGCCTCCAGGTTTGGTGGGAGTAATTTTTCACTAGAGCTTTGCTAACTCCACAGAGACCTCTGGCTGCTGGAAGATGTTGTGCAGTCTTCGACTGACTTTCCCAAGGTGAAACTGAACACAATGCAAAAGGTATTTTCCAGGATAATCCAGGCCACCACTGTTGTTATAGTGTTGCAGTTTACAAAATACCTTTTTGCCTGAACTTGGGACCCTTTTCTCCTACTGAGTTGCCTCATCAATCCTTGATATAAAGGTTTGTGCCTGGTCTTCCTGTGACTTGTTAGGCCATGTTTGGTAGACATCCCTAGGAGACCTGCTTTAAGAAAGGGGGGTTGGAAATGGAGGAGGAGTGGATCTGGAGGAGAGGGGATGAGGGGGAAGGGACAGGGGGCAGTAGAAGGAAGAGAAACTGTGGTCAGGGTGTAATATATGAGAGAATAATAAAAAGAAATACTTTTAGCACATGCTCAATTATTTCAAAGCCTTGAAATAATTCTGACTTTCCCCCATTCTATAGATAAGAAACAGACAGACACTCATGGTAGGGGTATAGTGAGTGCTTTGGTTTTAACTTTAGTGTGTATGTGTGTGTGAGAGAGAGAGAGAGAGAGAGAGAGAGAGAGAGAGAGAGAATGAGCACAAGAGCACATTGTGATTATGGGAGTTACCTGTGGAGACAAGAAGATATTGAGATGTTGTCAGATTCCCTGGCACTGGAGTTACAGCTGTTTGAGCCACCCACCATGGGTGCTGGGAACTGAACTTGAGTGCTCTGCAAGAACGTAGCATCACCCCGGTCCCTTGACCATTCACTTTCTCCCCCCATTTTAAACTGTGATAGCCAGCGTTGCATTTTAAGTTGTAATTACTATGCCTAAGAGATCCATGAAACAAAGATGTCTCTGATAGATAGTTCCTGAAATGCTGCAGGCTATGTTTATGGGAGATAACAAGCCACATGTGCTTGGTCACATGTGGGCGGGATGTATGTGGGCAGGAAATATGCCAGGGTGTACCCTGTCCCTGATTGGGAGTAGGCGGTAGATGCATAGGCAGGAAGTACATCATCATGTATGATTGTCCCTGATTGCACCTCCAAGAAATGCTGTGAATTATGGATTTTTAAGCCCTGCAAACCATGACTCAGAACCATTTTCTAGGAAATCAGAGATGGACCTGACCAGAGAGTTCATCAACCTGGCCAGCATTTAATTAAAGCTTGCTTCAAATTGGGCATTAAACTGTGGTTGTGGTCTTATTCTCAACTGGTGTGATTAACAATACATAGTCTGAAATGGAATAGTATTTAAAAAACAGAGTTGTTACAATTTGTGAAAATAGATGCGGAAACTTGCTATAAATTTTGGTAAATTGAGATCAAGGTAAGTGATAGGAAGCACCTGTGAAGAAAGTCTTTGGCACACCTTATTGTCTTTTGTCTCCTACATTTTAGGAGCGAGTATCAACTATCCCAGGCTGATCTTGAATTCAGTTGATTGCCAAGGATGAGTGTGAGTTCTACTTCCACCTCTCAAGGGTTGAGATTACAGACATGCACCACCACACCCTACTCTCCATATAATGCCTTCCACTACTTAAGACTGCTTCATTGTACTGTGCTAAATAAGGCTCCTCCTGTGTTGCATACAAGAATGATACCTTATTCACTAGATTCAATGGCTCCTCACTCTTTAAAATCTACCTGTACTCTGTTGCTCTCTCTGAGCTGGATGTATTTCAATCTGATCATTGAGTTTCCTAGGAAGTAAGTGCCTTCCATTCTGAGACTCACACTCTATGTGTGCTAGGACTAAGGACCACAACACACTCTGACGCTATCCCTCCCTGATGGTACAGCTACTTGGAAGAGGGTTCTGTTGACTCAACACATACCCCAGACTGCTATGAGAGCTCCAATATGTACAGCTATTCCATGGTAGGAGGTAAGACTATTTTTAGCCTCCTATAATCAGGAGCCATTTCCTACCCATTAGTCTGATCATGCCAGTTAGCCAAAAATAACTCCCCAAAGTATAACCTATGAAAGAGAATGAACTCAGCCAGATAGTCCTGGAGCATCAGAGATTGCAAAGCTGGGCATAGTCTTTGCTCAGCCATCCCAGAGATTTAAAGGCCACCAAATGAGCAGTGGTACCTTTCCAAATGCTCACTATGGTAGGTCATGACTGGCCCATCCAGATGCTGGCCAAGGTGTCAATACCTGGCCAGCCTTGGCAGCTACAGCTGGCTTTGGTGAAGTAGTTGCCTAAAATAGGCTGGAACAGATGGAGGTTTGGGTGACTATGAGCCTAAAGAGTGCCAAATCAAGATGGAATTGGCTACATTCTGTCATTTTCCAAGCACTAATGGAAAATATCAACCTCTGAACTAAATAGAGGAAGCTGCTGGTGTGGAGGGGGATGTTCTGAGAGGAGACCAGGGACTGAAACAAAAGCCATCAGTAAGCCTGAGAGTTACAACAAGATTAAGGGAACCTTATTTTGTTTTCCTGCCTGAAGGTCATGTAGGACATGGACCCAGGTTAGAGGTTTAGGGTATAGGAACATCATCAAAAGCTGTCTTCTCAAAAATGAACTAAAACTCCTCTAAGATTACTGTCTTATTATGAATAATACCATTTGGTAATCACCTTTTTCAGTCTTCCAGGGCTTATTAGCTAGCCCTTGTCTTCTATGATATCATCTGGAATAGGCCTGTCTAAAAGGCAGTTCCAAGAATTGGTTAATGTTGGCAGGAAGTCTCAGCCACACATTGCTTAACCTTGACCATGTTTATGTTGCTTTTCCCACTGTTGTGACAAAATATGTGACAAAGACAATGTAAAGAAGGAAAGACTCTCCTCTGGTTCACAGTATAAGAAAGTAGACAGCCCATCATGGTGGAGAAGGCATGGAAGCAGGGCTGAGACATCTGCAGTCAGCAAACAGGAAAGGGTGGATCATGCTACTCATCCAAGACCCCAGATATGGCATAGTGTCTCCCACAGTGAAAATAGATATTCCCTGCTAGGCTAAACTTTTCCACAAACACCTTCCTTGTGTTTCGATGGTGATTCTAAATCACACTAATTCTGGATCCAAGGGTGACATTGGAGAAAGCAATACAAAACAAAGTGGACAAGGCTGTGGGTATCCACCCACTCCTAAGGGACATGAGATGTAATTATATTCCTTACTTCCTTAAATTTGAGCCTCTCAGAGACCATCCATCTAGTCAAAGCTGACCACAATTGCAGAGGAAAGATCCTGAAACTTGTCTCAGACATTGAACTCTTGTTTAAGAAATATTGGATCCCTTTGGAAATCAGTAGGGAGATTACTCAGGAAAATGGGAATCAGCCTACCATGAGACCCAGCAATTCTACTCCTAGGCATATATCCAAAAGATGCACATTCATACAAGGACATCTGTTGCACTATGTTCATAGCAGGATTATTTGTAATAGCCATAACCTGGAAGCAACCTTGATACCACTCAGCTGAAGAGTGGAGAGAGAAAATGTGGTACATTTACACAATGGAGTACTATTCAGCAGGAAAAAAAAAAACAATGGAATCCTGAAATTTGCAGGCAAATGGATGGCACTAGAAGAAACCATCCTGAGTCAGGTAACCCAGTCACAAAAAGACAAACATGGTATGTACTCACTCATATATGGATTTTAGACATGGATCAGGAGCATGCCAGCCTACAATCTCACTGCCAGAGAGTCTGGGAAACAGAACCTTCAACCAATGACTGATGGAAGCAGAGGCAGACACCCACAGCTAAACATTGAGCTAAACTCAAGGAACCCAGAGACAGAGAGGTAGGACTGATGAGCATGGGTCAAGACTGGGCTTGTTTAACCCACTGAAACAGCTAACCTGAACAAGGGGGAACTCTTGAACCCCAGATTGATGGCTGGGAATCCAGCATGGGACTGATCCAGACCCCCTGAATGTGGGTGTCAGTGAGGAGGCCTAGGTACATCTATGGAGCCTTGGATACTAGATCAGTATTTATCCCTGGCATACAAATGGATTTTGGGTACCCATCCCACAATGAGAGATTCTCTTTAGCCTGGACTCTTGTCGGAGGGCCTAGGCCCTGACCTGGTTGAAATGACAGACTATGGTTACCCCTCATGGAGGGCCTCACCCTTCCTGGGGAAAGGAGTGGGGATTGGGGGAGATGGGGGGATTGGTGGGAGGGCATGGGAGGAGGGAAAGGGAGAGAGACCTGGGATTGACATGTGAAGCAACCTTGCTTCTAATTTAAATTTAAAAATAAAAGAAAAGACATTTAAAAAAACCTATCTTAAAAAAAGAAATAATGGATCTACTGTTGAAAGGAAACAATAGAGACCAAGAAGTACTAAAATGAAACTAGCTGGTCTCAGTACAAAGCTGCATTGTAGTCTCGGCTCAGACACTTATCAGCAGAGGAGGTTTGAGTGATTTCTAAGCCCCGCTGGATCTCTGGTTCCTCATCTGCAAAATGCAGAAAACAAATCTTCACCTTCTCATCACAAGCCTATGCTGGGCTGCAAATCAGATGCTCTGATGAAATCAGAGCTTGTCTGTCACTGGCAGAGAAGAGACCTGTGGTCCAAGGCAGTTAAGCAACCCACTTGCGCATTGTTTTAGTTAGGGCATCCCAGAAGTAGTCCCTGAAATGAACATTTAAGTGCAAATAGCTTGCTTCAGATATGCAACAGAAGCTGTCAAAGTCTAGGGTGGAAAAGAAAAGCAAGGAAGAAGGAAAGCAGCTGAAGACAATCTAGCAGTCCAGCTACCTCTGTGTGCACCTGGAGGTTGATTCCTTGAAAAAATTCAAGACATGAAGCCAAAGATAGAATTACGACTTATCCCTCCCCTTTAAGGAGACAACTGGGATAGTGACGTTCCAATCCCTCAGAGCCATTGGTTGAGACCTTCTAGGACAGATGTGGGCATGGTGGTCTTCCCCAGCTTGTCAAGCAAAGCCTACAGAGAGAAGGAAGTCACAGTTGGGAGGTCAGAGACAACTGAAATTGTAAGGTCCACAACACACATGTGAGCATCACATAGCTTCAACACTAGCAATCAGCAGGTAAGAGCTGAGCTCAGTTTTGCTAGGCATCCTGTTCTGAAATGGCTCAACACTGAACCGCCCGCTTACAAGTCTCCTGACCATGACCACCACTTCTTCCCAGAGTCCACTGAGTCAGAACTATACAGTCTGTACAAACTTATTACCCAGGTTTGCAAGCCAAATACAGTGTCCCTGGCATGACAATTCACAAACCTGAATATATGACACAGAGTCTACTCCCAGGATATCAGTTCCTGGAAATGCTTTGGCAGAAGTGATACTAGTGACTCTAACAAGAAACAATTCAGTAAGTGTCTGAGTCCAGGTGACATACCATTGGGCACTCAGTACCTGGTTCAGGTGAGGTGCTGAGTGTATAGACAATGAGCATCCTCTGGTTCATAGAAGCATGTGTTTCTGAAGATGGTTCAAAGAGCCCAGAGCAGAACACACATAAGTGGCTCATACATCTCAAACATATGGAAGTAGCCCAGACCCAGGGGGAATAGGGAACATCCATGGCTGGGAAGTAATGGATACTGGGCATTCTTCAAATGGATCAAAATGGATCACAGTAGGTCTTCCCAGCATGACACTTCAGTCTTCAGTAAGGGTAAATATGTACTGTGGAAACAGAAATATGTCCCCTGTTCTGGTGCTATTGGATTACTGAATGGGGAGTAGGTAAATCTTCCTCTGACATTAAGGAAAATACTAGCTTCTTGGGTATGGGCATGATGTAAAATGCATATTGAGCTCATAGTGCTGTATGGAATGTGCCAGCAATTCTAAGACACACTTTATTCACATTTTAATACCTCTGAAGTTTGGGTACATATTGCAGTAATGGTGGCCTCCACTCCCTCACAGGCATATGGTGGCTATGATTTAACTGTCATGGCCTACAAGCCCCAGCTAGCTCCAGTGTCTCATGTACCAAGTTTAGTTACCATATAAAATGTCTCAGAATAGAATGGCAAAGGTAAGGGATTTAGTTCAGTGACACAGCATTGTCTGGCATGTATGAGACCTACAAACGAAAGTTGTCTGAAGGAAGCTCCACCTTCCAGAGCCTTCTTCAGGCAGATCAGCTGACTGCAACATCAGTGACATGGAGGGTTGGACCGCTATTCATCCATAGGCAGTTATCTTGGGCCATCTGCACCTTCTTAATGGGCCATTTATTGCCTTCCTCTGTGTTGAGCTAACATCTTTGTGACCATCTGGTAAAACCTTTGTAATATACGGATACTTAACTCCCACCACCCAAAAAGCTAAACATGTGATCTGCTACCCTCTGAGGGCTATAGCAGAGACCTCTCTACTTTCCTTTAACCTGCCTGTCTGGTGTTTCCATCCATGTATTTAAAAGTTCTGCGACTAATGACTTTCTTTTTTCTGTTACTATGAATGCTATGAGAAACTGCTTCTTCTTTGGAACATGGATTGGGAACAACTTAAATCTGTGTTCCCAAACAGTGGCCACTCATACATGGCTTCAAAATAAAGTCTCTTTTATCTACTTTGAGGCAAGAAGTGTGAGTGAGTGAGTGAGTGAGTGAGTGAGTGAGTGAGTGAGAGAGAGAGAGAGTGTGTGTGTGTGTAAGAGTATGTATGAGTGTGTGTGTGAGTGTGTGCATAAGTGAGTGTGTGTGTGCATAAGTGAGTGTGTGTGTGTGTTGAAAGACCCTGAGTACAATCCTCACCACCAAAATCAAAGAAAAAGAGTAAAAGTTACAGGCTTAAAAAGGAAGAGTAGCAAGATGCTAGTAAGTATTGAACCTAGTAGATTCATGGGGATTCAGTATCCTATTATTTCCACATTTTTATATTTAAACATTTCCATAATAGAAAGGAACAAAGTTTTTATAAGTACACGGTGCTTTGACAGTAAGGTAAAGTGGTTATTGTGCTTTCAGAAAAGGAAGAGAATAGAACAGTAGGATGTCAATGTGATATTAGTAAAACAAATATTTGTTGTTGAAGGATTAACTGAAATTTTAACATTGTCTTAAGAAATATCAATCAAGGAGTTTCTGTGAAAGAAATATACACTGGTAGGAGAAGCCATGAGATCCTATGATGGGTCATGCCAAGTTATCATTAAAATCTTGGGCCATTGGGTCCACTGGGCACTTTGAGGTGCCAGGTCGATGGGCACCATTATGGTAAACAAATGTGTTGTGTGGTATGGGAGAGAGACAGAGACAGAGACAGACAGAAAGACAGAGACAGAGACAGAGAGAGACAGAGAGAGAGAGAGAGAGAGACAGAGAGAGAGACAGACAGAAAGACAGAGACAGAGACAGAGAGAGACAGAGACAGAGACAGAGAGAGAGACAGACAGAGAGAGAGAGAGAGAGAGAGAGAGAGAGAGAGAGAGAGAGAGAATGGTTCATGTTCTAGGGGCAGAAGCAGATCTGAAGAGGGCAGAGTGGTGAGGAGCAAGCTGAGGTGGGTGGCCTGATTGCCACCCAGGGCCATGCTACTGGGACCCATGTCTGGGTTTATAGCCCTGTTGGAGCAACAGTCTATGCAGATGTCCATGGCTCTTGATACCACCAAAGGCCAAGAGGATGGGGCTGTACAAAACTGGCCCTACCCCTCACCAGCTGAAGCACTGAGGAGAAAGGGTTCTAAAACCTCCGCTGGTAAGCAAAATAGAGCTAACGCTATTCCCACAGGCAGGGGTGAGCCATCCCAGAGGGCATGAGAGTGGAAGAAGCAGGTCATGCCCCTCTCATATGCCATGTGGTGGCATGGATGAGGGGAAAATGTCCTCCACCCTTTCCTCTCACCACCTGCAGCAGGTGAGGGGAAAATGTCCCAACCCCTCACCAACGGCTACACTCAGCCCTATGCTTCACCTGAACCGCACAGTAGAGTGGACCCTGTAGACAAGACGGAGGTGAACCAGCCCTGAGGGCGTGAGCAGGGTATAGCTGGTACCACTCCCTCATCTGCAGTGTGGTGGTGGGAAAGATGCCCTTTTCTCTTGCCTCTACTGCCTCCAGCTAGTGAGGAAGCTGACCCTCCCCTTTACCAGCTGCAAGACTCAGGAAACAGGCCCTGCACCTTACCTGGGCAGGTAGATCTGACCCTGTTGGTGGAGGTGTGGGCAAGCCAGTCCCAAAGTTGAGAGCATGAGAGAGCTGTCCCTACTACTTGTCTATCATATGGCAGCATGGGTGGGAGTGAGATGCCCCCCGCCCCCGGTTAACCCTCACCCCTCACTGCCTGCAACAGGCAGATGGGAGAACTGGCCCTGAGGCCCTACGAGTGGGAGAGCTGTCCCTACCCCTCACCAGCTGCAACACTTGGGAGAGTGGCCCCTGCACCTCGCCTGGGCAGCACATTAGAGCTGGCACCGATGCTCCAGGTGTAGAAGAGCCAACCCTAAGGGCATGAAAACAGGGAAATTGGTCCCACCCTTTGCTCATTGCTGCAAGGAGTAAACTAGCCAGGGCATGCTGGAGAGCTCACCCTGGTGGTGAGGACAGAGGAGAGCTGGGGGCCTGACCAGCCCTGCAACTACCCAGGCTCAGAACCAGGGTTATGTTTTGATCCACCCCATCTGTGGTCTGCCGGAGCATGTGAAGGGGCCAAAGCTGCAGGATTTCCATAACACAGGGCAACAACAGGATATCCAAGAGGAGTCCCAGCGAGGACCCAGCATCGATAGCGTATCAGAAACCAGAGGCCTCGAACCAGACTCTTTGCAATGAACACTTGCGAGTAAAGATACATGGACAAATGGATTTACAGTGTGTCTCACTTTGCCACACTGCAGCTTCCATGAGATTTTTTTCCGTTTTTCTTTTTTTTTCTTAAATTTTATTTTCCTTTGGGATGAGGTTACAAGGGCAGATATGAAGGGAAAGGGAAATTAATGGGATCGAGATGCATGACGTGAAAGACACAAAGAAGAAAGAAAATTTTATAAAAAAGGATCTTGTGCCCATTGTAGCTCATGTCTGCAGTCCCAGCATTAGAAGGCTGGCACAGATTTGTCAAGACCTCAAGGCCAGGGCTAGGGAGATGGCTGCCATATAAGCATGAGGATGTATATTTAGTAGTGAAAGCATTAAACTTACAGTTAATAATTGAAAAAAGCAGTAAAAGCACATGAAATCAGAAGCCCACGGCAGTCGGGGCCCTGAGAGAGAAAAATCTCCTGGAAATCACAAATACCACCTGAGACTCTGTGACTTGCCGCAGACCATTTTAGATCCTGAAGATGCTACCTCCAAGGCAATGAACTAGGTTCATCTCGGGCACCATCTCTGGTAAGCTGGAGTGCTGGATACAGAAGAGTGAAGGAGCAGCACCTTAACATTCCAGAAAGTATTGTGAGGACCTGGGAAAGCACTGCCAGGGCTCCCAGCACTGGAGGATTAAGTCACAGCCATGAACAGAGTTCTAGTTAATAGGACAGGTTGGTGTCCCCATGCTATTTGAAATTCATTCAAAACAGAAAGGGCCAGAGCACACAAAATCTCTGTGTGTCCCCCAGCTTCTCTGGGCTACATAATACACCCTAAGGTCATAAAAGTAGATTGAATTTAGACTGCTGATTTGCCGGCAGTCTATCCCTTCAACAAGAACTGCCATGTAGGAATTCTCCATCCCAAACAAAGTGCCCAGCTGATATCCCACCTACAGGCAAGGCATCCACAGCAAAGAAATGAGTTTAAAGTTGTAAAATCCATATTGCTGCATTGAAAAATGTCCAGAGGAAATGCGTATGAGGGGTAACTTCAGAGCTCAGATGGACCTCAGCAATCATTCCATTCAAATCCCTCACCATACAGGCGAAGAAATGGAGACCCAAAATTAATGACGTGTCAGAGGCAGGCCTAGATCTCGGAGTTCCTGGAGCCTGCTGGTGAAAAGACAGGAGAAAGCAAGGGATGCCTCCAACAGCCATTCATTCCAGCCCTGCTGTCCTCTCCTGCAAACACGGAAGGAAACTAGAGCAACTGGGGATGACTACCCAGAGAATGCTGGCTCTATAAACTAAATAAATAAACCCAGCCACCCTCCACCATGGTGTTAGAACCACACACATATGTTTCTTCTGAATCACAAGGCCAGGGGAATTCTCAAAATCACATCTATTGATACCCTGGCCACTTACCAACAGACTATAGAAGAGGTTCTTGATTATGAATAATGATGAGTCCTATCAACTTGGCACATCCTAGAATCACTGGGGATAGAGTCTCCGTCAGAGGTTGTGGTCATCAGTTGGCCTGATGATATGTCTATGGAGGGAGGATTGTCTTGCCCACCTACACTGAGATGTGAAAACCCATCCTGGCCATGGGCAGCACCATGTCACAGACTGAGTCCTGGATTATACGAAGGTAAAGAAGGGTAGCTGAGCAGGAACCACTCATGATTTTGTTCTCAGTACTCTGAGATGTAATGTGGCTAGCTGCCTTCATTTCCTGCCTTGGTTTTCCCCCACAATGATGAACTGTAACCTGGAAATCTAAGTCAAATAAATCCTTCCTCCTGTAAATTGGATCTTAAGCGGGCATTTTATCACAGCATAGGAAATGAAGCTGGAGCCATCACACAACTCCACAAATGAGCCTTAGCCCTCACGATTTCCCCTTGAAACGCCAGCTTCTTCAGGAAGAACATTCCCAGTGACCCACGAGGCACTGTCTGCACTTTCCCCCAGGAGACTCTCTTCAAATATAAATATGCTATTTTTTAAGAAAACAGCCCATTAACTCTGAAGCTTATTTTGGTTTGTGCAACTCTCATGCAAAAGCCCAATCTACAACCTCAGGTGAAAGAAAGGGCCAGGGGAAATTCTTGAGCTTTGCATACTTAACATTAGTGAGGATCAGGGATTCCTTCTTGCCTCTCCCCAGCATTAAAGAAGTGGAGAGGGCGTGTGGTACTGACCGTAAAGGAAGGGACGCCTTCTCTCACGGTTATGACCAGTCAATGTATTTGTAAATGTCATAGGAGGTGTGAGTCCTTCTCTTCCTGATCCTAAACATATCTACTGTAACTGTGTGCAGGTAGTGAGACTTAATCATTCATAACTCTGGGTTGCATCATGTGTGTTGGGGTCAACTGAGAGAAAGGATGTTGTGAAGACTGTACACAAGAAGATATGCATGCAGGAAATGGTCGCTCTTCATGGCAGTCTTCCGTGCAGCTTGTGATGGTTAATGTTCCAGGCAGCACAGTGAGAATCTTCGCTGGTCTGGATCCTCGCCAGTACCCATTGTTTCAGAGTGTTTAATCCCAGCCGGTCTGCTGAGCTGGTAATGACGTTCCTTGGTGGGTCTATTTGCATTTCCTTGATGAGTAATGAGGCTAATGAAGCTAAGCTCCTCCGGGTCTGACTGTGCACCACATTTATTTCATTTGTATGAAGCGCAGGTTCAAATCTTTTACCAAGTTTTCTTCTTTTGAATTGTCCCGTTCTTGATTTGAAAGGGCGAGGTCTCAGGACAGATGTCTTTTGTAATGGTGGTTGTTAAGAATACACTTCCCATCCTGTGGTCTGTGCTTTCACTTTCCTATGGGTGTGCCTTGCTGAACAGGAGGTCTTGGTTTTAATATGCCTGGATTTATCAATGTTTCTTTTAGAGTCAGCATGCCTGTACTCCAGGCACTTGAAGCAGTGACTGGAGGATCTCTGTGAGTGCCAGACCTACTAGGGCTGCATAGTGAAACCCTGTCATAGATAGATACATAGATAGATAGATAGATAGATAGATAGATAGATAGATAGATAGATAGATAGACAGACAGACAGAATATTTTTGTTTTAAGAATATGGAAATGCTCCTTTTAAAATGTTTTTATTATTTTTGTATGTATGAGTGTTATATCTTCATGTAGTCTATGCAATTAATGCATGCAGTGCCCAAAGAAGACAAAAGATGGCATCATATTCCTGGAACTGGAGTTACAGATGGTAGTGAGCTGCCATGTGGCTGCTGGGAACCACACCTGGGTCTTCTGAAAGAGCAAGTGATCTTAACAGCTGAGTCATCTCTCCAGCTCCAACACTCTTTATACTCAGAGATATTTGCACACCAATATCTATGGCGACAATCTTCACAATGACTAAGTTATGAAACCAATTTTAGTGTCCAGCAACAGAGGAATGGATTAAGAAAATGGCATGTGGATAGACAATGGAATTGCTTTCAACTATGAAAACAGAACAAGGTTATGTGTGTAATAAGCAAATCAAGCCATTCTGGAAAAGATAAATATCATATATTTCTTCTTACTTGTAGTTCCTAGATTTTTATACAAATACATAAAGCTATATAATATATTTATTAGATGAGAAACAAAGGTAACTGAACTAACAGAAGGGGAAAGAGAAAAGAAGTGGAAAGATGCAAGTCTAGGCAGAATGTATTTAAATGTGATATATTTGCATGGTTTTTTAATAATAAATATTGAAAACAAGTTCTTTCTCCAGCTCACTCAGACCTGACAATCATCCTCATCACCCTCTACTAACAACAAAGAAACAAGGACCCCCGAAGTTCATGCTGTCACGATCAATACGTACCCCGAAGAGCTTCCTGTGTTGTGTGATGTTCCCTCAAGTGCTGGAACTTATCTGCTTCACTTGCCATCTGCTGGCATCTCAGCCTCCCACCAGGAGGACTCTCCTAGTTCTTTTGACAATCAGATCAGAGAGCTTTGTAATTCAGCCCTCCCTAGACACTTCCAATGGGCCCTGGGAAAGAAAGCTGCTATGAAAATAATAATAAGGGAAATTTTTCTCATCCTGTATCTATTGAAGAAACACATTATGGGGGACACTGAATGATCTGTTTGTGCCTATTCAGTCATCAGGTGGCACCCTCAAGTCTAAAGGGTGGGGCTATAGAGATGACTCAGTGATGAAAAGCACTCGCTGTTCTTCCAGAGGAGCACCTATGTGTGGCCTCACAACCGGGAGATCTGACACCCTCTTCTGGCTCCTTTCAGTACTACACTCATATGGTGTATACACACACACACACACACACACACACACACACACACACACACACCTAAACAAGAACTAAAAGAAATATTTTTAAAAGCAGCAAACGTAGCCTCAAGTCAGAGAAGAAAAGTGATGAAGATGTGTCAGAAGACTTCTACGTTATAAGAGCTTCATGAACATTATTTATTTAATCATCTCAAGAAGAATGAGGGGTACGGGGGGATAAAGCTTTGAAGAAATGCTACAAGTGCCAGAATATCTGGTGGCTACAAGAGAATGCTGCGTCATGCAGCCTCCCACAGAGACACCATCTAGTCAACTATGAAGAAGAGTTGCCAAGTGTCTCCTATGGAAGATGCCACATGCTTTATGGTTTTTTTGTTTGGGGGGCTAGGGGGGGTTGTCACACCACCTGTATCATTGTTTCCCTCAACTCATTCCAATTTCAGAAGCTATTCTTCCAGGTTCCAGGAAATGCCAATTATGAATGATGAGTGCCTACTACAAAATACACAATGGATTTGTTTTGTTCTATTTTTCATTTTTCGTGTGTGTGTGTGTGTGTGTGTGTGCATGCATGTGTGTGTATGTTTACATGTGTGTGTGTGCATTCCTGCATGCATGCATTTGTGGAATACATGCATACTCTGAGGTGTGGGATCTTGCACATTTGTGTACATGTGTAGGCCTGAGATTGATATCAGGATCTCTCAGTCAAACACAGAGTTTGTTGATATGAGCTAGTCTTGTCAGCCAGCTTGCTCAGAAGATCCCATCTCTGCCTTCTCTGGCTGGAATAACAATCAGACTGGCACATCTGCCCAGCACTTACATGGACTTCTGGGGATCTGAAGCATGGTCCTCATGCTGAAGCAGCAAGCACTTAAACAGTGAACTATCTCCCCAACCCTTCATTCTGGACTTATTGACAGAGAACACCAATGTGAAATGTCATGCCAGTGCCCATTCCCATGGCCTTTCTCCTAAGAACGCATCTCACAGAGTTTCACAAAAGCTCTACTCTTGCATAAACATGCTTCCATATGTGTAGTGACCAGTCCTCCATTTTAGCAGCCATTACAGGATAACATGTGCTTACAGGACCTTGCTTCTCCTGTCCTGGTCACTAGGAGGTCACATGCCCTCGTGGCAAGGAACCAATCAGAAGTTAGCTGGCGGGGCTGTACTTTAAGGCTCTGAGTGTGCTTTACAGACAAGTGTACAACAGTGATGTGCAAAGCATAGCAACCGACCTGGGAGGGCCTATGGGCCATAACAACCAGTTGACCAATCAACACAGGGCAGTTTGGCAAACCTGGAAGCACACCAATCCAGAGACTGTTTCATACACCTAGACACTCCCCTTACACTGCCCTTTAAGATCCCTGCCTGGAGGTTGCTCTGGGTCTTTCTCCAGCCATGGTGAATGGATGAAGGGCCTGGGCTGATGGGTTTAGCTCATTAAATAACTTAAATAAAAGACTCTCTGCTTTTGCATCAAAATGGGCCTCTTGGTGATTTTGAGGTTCAAAATTTGGGCACATCATTTGCAGGTCACTTGGTATCTACTTGTAAATGTATATCCACGAGGCAAGTAATGTCGATGACCTGCTTGATATGAGTGATCATCATATAGACTAGAATACATAATGTAAAATTTCATATAACCCAACAAACTGGTTTTTACCATATGGATTTTTTCAAGTGAAGTTGCCTTTGTAATGATGCCAGACACAGTTTCTGTGATTTTCAGGAATTAATTAATGAGCAATCTCTAGTCTAGGCAGAGTCCTTATATAACCCATGGGTTCTAGGGTTCTACAGTGTCTGGCACAGTAGTCCTGGCTTAGTCATTTCCATAGATCTTAGGTTAATGCATATCCCTCCCTCTCCCTCCCTCTCTCTCTCTCTCTCTCTCTCTCTCTCTCTCTCTCTCTCTCTCTCTCTCTCTCTCTCTGTCTTTCTCTCTCTGTGTGTGTGTGTGTGTGTGTGTGTCACATTGTGTACAAGTACCTGTGGAGTCCCAGAGAGGATGTTAAGTGTGCTGTGGCTGAAGTTACATGTGGCTTTCAGCCACTGCATGTGGACACTGAAAACTGGACTCGGGTCTTCTGGGAGAGCAGCAAGTGCTCTTAACCACTAAGCCATCTCTCTGGTCCCTTGATATCTTCATCAAAAGCCTTTTGAACAAGAGAATGAGCTGGATCCCTTGGCAAACAGTGCAGTTGTCTGCACAGTTAATTCCAGCCTTCTCCTGGTGATCACTAGAAATAGGAACTAACACCCTCGGGCTGCAGAGGAGCCAAGCCATCAGGCTCAGCCTCACAAGCTAACTGAGACTTAATTAGGCAGGAATGTTGACTGGGATGTTTCAGAAAGTATTTACACAGCAAGAGTCAAGACTGGAATCTTTCTTCACAGCCTATTATACAGAGCTTCACAGGCGGCGAACGTTCAATAAATACTAACTGATTGCTCCTTAGAAATCTAGATGATTCTAGCAACTCAATTACTTCTTTGCTATTGTGTGTATTGATTGACGAAGGCCAACATCCAATCCACACACATGCACATCCACACCGCCATTGTCTGCACTCTTAGGTAGCGGACTGTCGTGCCAGCTCCAATTATAAAAGTGCATGTGAGTTTGCCTCTCTTGCTGCTGAAGAATTTAGTAAGAGCTCCATCACCACCCTTACCCTTGATTCTGCTGGAAATCTGCGCTTCTTATTTAGATATTTCCAAACCAGCAATACAATAGTGTCAGCCCCTGGTTGCAGCGGCCTCCACGAATGGCTGAACTCCTCCCAGCTCAGTTCTTCCTTCTTGCATTTTGCATTGAAATTTTGGGAAATGCTCGGGCAACCTAGAACACAGGCAGGAAGGGATCGGCGGTCGAATGGAAATCATAGGAACTTGTACACTCCCAAAATTGCTTTGATTTTTCACAAACCTAGAAGAAAACAGCTCAGAATGATCCTGGACATTTACCTGTCAGTCACACCAAGCCTGATAGAATCAATTCAGCAAATACTAATAGGGAAATGACTACTAAAATAAGCTAATGCCCAAACTTCAGGCACTCCCCATGAAACAAATTACATCACCTCAAATTTAGGTGTTGAAATCCTGATAGCTGGCACTTCAGTTTGTACCTGTTTTTGCAGACAGGCCTTTACTTAGGAGCTAAGTGTACCCTGCAATCCCAACACTTGAGCTGTTAAAATTGGGGGTTCATGAGTTCAAGACCAGCCTGAGCTATACAGTAAGAGCCTCTTTCAACCACCACTCCTTAACATAGATAATTAGATAAGATGGGGCCTAATCTATTTTTGGTACTCTGATAAGAAAAGTAATTAAATTCACAATCACTGTGTAAGTACCATGAGAATATGCTGAGGGACAACTATACATAAGCCAAAGAGACACCTTAGGGGAAAAAAAATCAAGTCTGCCATGTTAGTCTGGGGCCTTCTAAGCCCCCAAACTGCAGGAAAGTTAATTTCTATGAGTTAAACCACCCAGCCTCTGGCCTTTTGTTATAGTCTCCCTAGCAAACTAACCCAGGCAGCAAAGAGCCTGAGACTAATAGTGATAATCACTCCCCATAGTCAGCATCGTAAATGGGCAGGGAGCAAACACAATTGTTGACTAGAGAATATTAGGGAGACAGTGAACCCATTCTTTTGCTTATTGATTCACAGTATGCATATCAGTTCTTTGCTGCATAATAAACCATGTAAAATTGAGCAGCTTTAAGCAACCTGATTCATTTGTCCCCAGCTCTGCAGGGCAGCAGAGCTGCCTGAGAGCATCTGTGCAGGCCGGCACTGCTTCTGCTGCTCTCTGCAAACTCGTTCAGGCAGCGCCAATCATCTGGTGGTTCATCCAGGAGGGATGCTAGAACACAGCCCCATTCACACACCAGGCCATTGGTGCTAGCTGTTGGCTACTGTGCTGTGATTTTCCAGCTCTGGCAGGCTGGCCAGAGATGCTCTGCACGGTGGACTCTGGCCAGCAATCTGAAAGGGCAATAGCAGTAACTGCGAAGCTCTTAGAGGCTGGATACAGAACTCTCTCAGTCTCAAACTAAGTCATAAAGGTCAATGATAGGAAGATGAAGACCACTTCTTGATGGGAGGAGCAATAAAGCACCAGGACCCAGGTGTGAGCGTCTGCACAAGGAGGTAGTTTCCACTCAGCTTTACCAGCATGCACCTGGCTTCCTTTGAGCTGTCAGTATTATCTCCCTAGCACTAAGACATGTATGTACTAGTTGCCTTTTTTTGTTGCTATTAAATGCCCAGACAGAGGCAGCTGAAGGAGGGAAGGTTTTCTTTTAGCACACAAGTCAAGAGCACAGCATACCAGGGTGTCATGGCTGCAATAGGGGCAGTAGCTGACCACATTTTTCCATGGTGAGGAAGCAGAGAAGGATGACTGGCAATGCTCAAACCCGTTCTCCAGGCTCCCAGCCCATGGGATGGTGCTGCCCACAGTGAAGGTGGATCATCCCGCCTCAAGTACCCTCATCTAGATAATGCCTCCTACTCATGCTTGGAGTCAAGTCTAATCTATAAATCTTCAGGAGTGTACCCACAGACTTGTCTCAGGTGATTCCTGGTCCTATCAAGTTAATCAATATCAACAATCATTCTGTGTATTAAGGAGAAGAGCCAGCCTCATGGATGATCCATTCATCCAATCCACAATAAAATAGGAAATGAAACATCTGCTCTGAAGAAGGGTTCCCAGGCACTGTTAAGGATTAGAATGACTTGTAGGAAATGTAACAATAGAAGGGTGGTTGGTCCTGGAGACAGCTTCCTGAACATAACACCAGTAGCACAGACACCAAGATCGACAATTAATAAATGGGACCTCCTGAAACTGAGAAGTTTCTGTAAGGCAAAGGACACAGTCAACAAGACAAAAAGGCAGCCCACAGATTGGGAAAAGATATTCACTAACCCCATGTCTGACAGAGGGCTGATCTCCAAAATTTACAAAGAGCTCAAAAAACAAGTCTCCAAAACACCAAAGGATCCAATTAAAAAGTGAGGTACAGAACTAAATAGAGAATTCTCAATAGAGGAGTCTAAAATGGCTGATAGACACTTAAGAAAGTGCTCAATATCCTTAGCCATCAGGGAAATGGAAATCAAAACAATTCTGAGATACCATCTTACTCCTGGCAGAATGGTTAAAATCAAAAACACCAAGCACAATTTATGCTGGAAAGGATGTGGAGAAAGGGGAACACTCCTCCACTGCTGGTGGAAGTGCAAACTCATACAGCCACTTTGGACATCAGTATGGCGATTCCTCAGGAAAATGGCAATCAGTCTACCACATGACCCAGCAATTCCACTCTTAGGCATATATCCAAAAGATGCACATTCATACAACAAGAACATCTGTTCCACTATGTTCATAGCAGCATTATTTGTAATAGCCAGAACCTGGAAGTAATCTAGATGCCCCTCAACTGAAGAGTGGATAGAGAAAATGTGGTACATTTACACAATGGAGTACTATTCAGCAGAAAAAAAATGGAATCTTGAAACTATCCTGAGTGAGGTAACCCAGTCACAAAAAGACAAACATGGTATGTACTCACTCATATATGGATTTTAGACATGGAACAGGGGATTGCCAGCCTACAATCCCACCACCAGAGAGTCTGGGAAACAAGAAGGACCCTAAGAGACATACATATGGTACCCTGGAGAAGGGGAATGGGGCAGGATCTCCTGAACAGATTGGGAGCATAGGGAGAGGGGAGAAGGAGCTGGGAGAAAGAGAGAGGGACAAGCAGAGGGGAGAAGAGGACATGGGGGAGCAGGAAGGTTGAGTCGGGAGAAGAATAGAGAACAGGATAAGAGATGCCATAATAGAGAGAGCCATTATAGGTTTGAGGAGAGATATGGCACTAGTAAGATTTCCAGAAATCCACAAGGATGACACCAATCTAAGCAATCATGGAGAGGCTACCTTAAATGCCCTTCCTTGATAATGAGATTTATGACGACCTTGTATGCCATCCTAGAGCCTTCATTCAATGATTGATGGAAGCAGAGGCAGACACCCACAGCTAAACACTGAACTCCTGGAAGCCAGTTGCAGAGAGGGAGGAGTGATGAGCCAAGGGGTCAAGACCAGGCTGGTGAAACCCAGAGAAACAGCTGACCTGAACAAGGGGGAGCTCATGGACTCCAGAATAATGGCTGAGAGGCCAGTATGGAACTGATCCAGACCCCCTGAATGTGGGTGTCAGTGAAGAGGCCGCCACAATCTATGGGGCCTCAGTAGTAGATCAGTATTTCTCCCTGGCATACAAATGAACTTTGGGAACCCATTCTACATGAAGGGATGCTCTCTTAGCCTGGACACATGGGGGAGGGCCTAGGCCCTGCCTGGGATAACATGGCAGACTATGGAGATCCCCCATGTAGGGCCTCACTCTCCCTGGGGAGTGGAGTGGGGATTGGGGAGGAAGGGAAGGTGAGAGAGCTGGGATTGACATGTGAAGCAAGCTTGTTTCTAATTAAAGAAAAAATCTTTTTAGAAATTAAAAAAAAAAATAGAAGCGTGGATGAACATGGCCGTTTTACCACAAGTGCATGCGTGGGATTACACCGGGGAAAGTGATTAATACTGGTGTGATCATATGTGTTCATAATTATATTTTTTAAAAACATGTTAGGGCTGGTGAGATGATTCAGTGAGTAAAGGCCCTTGCCTCCAAACCTGGTCCACGTGATGTTAGGAGAGAACCAACTCCTGTGGGATGGCCTCTGGCCACTACCTGTGCACCATGCGTACATGCATACACACACACACACACACACACACACACAGAGTAAAAATACATTTTTAAATATTTTAATTTTTTTAAAAGTTAAAACTAGCCTTGAAATACAAGGGTAAGACAGATGATGCCTACCTTGAAGGAAATTTCAATCACTATGGATTTACAAACATCAATAAGTGGGTCTAAACAATTGTGTGACCAATGCTCTCTCTGTCCTAGGGAGGAAAAAATGAAAAAGCCTTCCCAAAAGAAGTGGCCATGGCCTAAACTCAGAACAGTGCAGTCCCTGCCATTTAAGCTGGGATAAGAAGATGGCGGGAGAGGCGAGTCTAGAACAGAAGACAGCACCATCCAACAGCAGTGTCAGGAAGAAGCCGTGATCCACTGCATGAGTGTCTCCATAGCAACAGAGGGACAGTGAAGACTTTCAGGTGTGTGCTTGAACTCCCACACTAGTAACCTGGTAAAATGTTGAGGATGCGCTGGAGAAAGCACTGGCCTTTTCCAGTTAAGATATCGTGGATGCAAACAGTAGACTGTAACTCTGACTGACTGACTGACTGAATGACTGAATGACTGAATGACTGAATGAGTGAACTGACTGACTGAATGACTGAATGACTGACTGACTGAATGACTGACTGAATGAATGACTGAATGACTGACTGAATGACTGACCGAATGACTGACCGAATGACTGAATGACTGAATGAATGACTGACTGACTGAATGACTGACTGACTGACTGAATGACTGACTGACTGAATGACTGACTGACTATAAGAGGAATGTGCATCAAAGGTAACTGTGACCCACGGAGGGTGGGAGCTGGAGATCCAGGCTTGTAACTCTCAGAAAGGGAGCAGCTCCACCAAGTACAGTGACGATACCCAGTCAACTGTCTGTCCCTCCCCTGGCCATTGCTGACTGACAGAGCCTACACACTCTTCTCATTTCCCTTATTCTGTTTCAAAGTCAAGGTTCTGGGAGAGAAAATTCAATCAGCTAAACTCGGGCTACCCCAGAACTAAGGAGTCCCCAAGGATCACTCCAAGAGTCTTAAGTGGGGGGCCCAGGACCCACTTCACTGCTTCCCAAAATGGAAACTGGGATGCTGTCCAGAAGCAGAATGGAAGCTGGGCCACCAGAACACTGCAGAACAGCCCTAGGAATACAGCATCCCAGTGGTACTGAAGAAGTAGAGATAGGCCGTTCACTGGCATTCACTGGCCTGCTAGACTAGCTGAATCACTGAACCCCAGGGTCAATGAGAGAGATCCTGCTGCAAAACATAAGGTGGAAAGTAATCAATGAAGGCACTTGACATAGACCATCAGCATCCGCATGCATGCACATTACTTGACATAGACCATCAGCATCCGCATGCATGCAGAGAAGCACATTACACCTGTATACACACACACACACACACACACACACACACACACACACACACACACGCAACTGTCCTTCACAGGTTCCTGAATGTAGTTCCCATTTAATAAGGTTATTTGGGAGATTCTAGAAACTATGGGAGCTGGGGCCTAGTTGGAAAAAGTAGGTCACTGGGGACATGTCTTCGATGATTGTGCCTGGTTCCTGTCCCAACTTTTCTCTGTCCCCTGTCTACCAGGGACATGAATAGACTCTGCAGCACACTCCCAACGACTAGCTGGAAATCTCTATAGTTGCAGCTAAAAACAATAACCCTTCCCCTTGAGTTGTTCTGCCAAGTACTTGTCATCACAATAAAACTAAATCCAGAAGCAAAGGCAGCTTGGACATCCAGGATTCAGCACAGAGAATCCAGAAGCCACCACTTCCATATTTGTCTGAGTAAATACTCACAAACAGTTGGAACTTAATTGCTATGCGACACCGGTCTACCATCTGATTTCAAAGCTAGATTTGGGTGCTGATGGAGAGGTCTACCATCTACAACGTGATCATGAATAAATAAGAATAGACAGGGTGCATATTAATGCAGGTATGTAAGTGAGAATGTCAAAGGCAACTCAAACCCATAGAAACAATCTGTCGGCCTAAACAACAGCATGTCCTTAGTAATGCTTTTGTAGCCTCTGCAAAGGGGGCTCCTACTTCCTACGGATACAATCACAAATTTCAAACAAAGTGAAATTCAATCTGATTTTCTTTTTCTTGAAAGGGCTACACCAAAACTTCAATCATCTCTTACAGCTCCACCAGGAACTTCAGGCTCACAGCTTCCGGTCCACTGGGTTCATCTCCCAGAGCAAAAGGCTTGTTTACGGAAGAGCGTTTATTTCCCCTCTTGCTGAAAAAGGACATGTGACACTTCAAAGTTTAAGCAAATTACAAGGGCACCGGGAAGACAGCACCAGGTGGAAATTCCTGGCTAGAGAAAAAGATTAACAACTTGCTGTCTTTCCCTACAATCCTGTAAACCCTGTAACATCTTTTAGATAAATAACAACTGCTGCTAAAAACCTGAGCAACCACTCATCGGGGTAAGGTTCCATAATTAGTGGCGGGAGCGAGGCTAGAAGCTGCTCTCTGGCTGCTGAATTGGCAAGATCAGAAATGAATGGTGCCATAAAGATCCTATGTCTTTCATTAACGCTTAAAGGGGAGACTTTATTTATAAGGAGATTCTAAATTCCAGGCCAGTCTCACTGACTGCCCTTGGTGGCGGTAGCCTCTTTGTCATGTTAATGAAGAGAGAAGTTCCAAGTTCCACAAAGACTTTTTCCCCACCCACACAGGTGCAGAAAGAAGAAGCCAGGAACTGCAGGGAAGGGAGGAAGCTGGGGTGAGCCTTCCATACCTGTAGGGCTGCCCCACCCGGTTAGAGCAGGGACTGAGTAGTGAAAAGCCCTGCCCAGAGCCAAAGCATAGCCCGTCAACTGCCTGAGTTCCCCAAACCTGAACTATGTCAGAATCTCATCAAAGGCTGCTGGGAAAACACGATTGGAGCCAATAAGATGGCTCAGTAAGTAAAGATGCTTGTCACCAAGACTGAGGACCTGAGTCCAATCCCCCACACACACCCATCTAGTGGAAGAAGAGACTTCCTGAAGGTTGTCTTCTGACCTCTACACATGTTCCACCCCACCATACACACACACACACATACACACCACACACACATACACACCACACATACACCACACACACACACAACACACACACACCACACACACACACACCACACACACACCACACACACACACATACCACACATACCATACACACACACACACCACACACATACCATACACACACACCACACACACATACACACCACACATACACCACACACACACACAACACACACACCACACACACACATACACCACATACACACACCACACACACACCACATACACACACACCACACATACCACACACACACCACATACACACATACCATACACACACACCACACACACACACACCACACACACACACACACCACACACACACACACCACACACACACCACATACCACACACACACTACATACCACACACACACACCACACACATACCATACACACACACACCACACACATACCATACACACATACACCACGCACATACCATACACACATACCACACACACACCACATACACACACACCACACACACACCACACACACACACCACACACACACACCACACACACACACCACACACACACCACATACACACACCACACACACACACCACACACACACACCACACACACACCACATACACACACACCACACATACCACACACACACCACATACCACACACCACACACATACCATACACACACACACTACACACACACCACACATACCATACACACACACACCACACACACACCACACATACCATACACACACGTACACCACACACACACACACACCACACACACACACCACACATACCATACACACACACACACCACACACATACCATACACACACACACCACACACACACCACACACACACCACACACACACCACACACACATACACCACATACACACACACCACACACATACCATACACATACACACACACCACACACATACCATACACACACACACCACACACACACACCACATACACACACACCACACACATACCATACACACACCACACACATACCATACACACACACACCACACACACACACACCACATACACACACACCACACATACCATACACACACACCACACACATACCATACACACACACACACCACACACACACCACATACACACACACCACACACATACCATACACACACACACACACACACACACACATACATATACACTAAATGAATGCAATTAAGAACACTGAGAGTCCCATGTGGCACATTCTGAGAATCTCGGATCTAGCCTGCCTCTTGCAGAGCATAACCCAGCGGTTCAGAACTCAGACAAGAAGTCAGACAGACCTGACTTTTACTCCTAATTCCACCCATTAGTCATTGTGCAAACTTCCACGGAGGACTTAATTCATCGGAGCCTCTATTTCCTCACAAGCGAAATAGAATGGATCATACAAGGAAGTAGAGTTAAAATATTGCCTGTACAGAACAAACAGTAGGGATTACTAATCTTTCTATTCAGTCCTCATCTCAATACCCTCCTAAAATCCATCTGCACCTGTTCGTATTTATCCCCAAAGTTTCTAAAATGCTGGCTTCCTCCCTTTCCTTGCAACCTTCCTCCTGGGATTTCCCCCACATAGCTCCAGGTTTCCTACTTCACAAGCAAGAGGCCACTGGCCAAACTAGTCCTCTGCTGCCACCTTGTGGTCTTCACTCATCTAACACTTGCAGGCTAACATTGGGTCAGAGCATATGCAAAGCAGCCAATCCCAGAAACAATTAAATAAATCCTGAGGGTTGCAGAAGGGCAGAAAGGAAACCATGAAAGCTATGACTAGTGTTCACACATTCGCAAGCAATGTCCTGGATGATCCTATGGACCCTACACATGGTCTGGCCAGCCCTTCTGAGCAGCCTGCAGACAGTTCTGCAGACTCCTGGAATCTCATCTATCCTGACTGCTCTTGCAGCTGAGGTTGCCAAAGTCAAATCAAGGACAAGAAGCCCAAGAGACACTAGTCCTAGCAAGTCAGGAGCTGGGGGAGAAACAGCATGGACATTCCTCTAGGCTATAAATGAATGCCCAGGAATGGACTGGTGATGCAATCAATAAAAAGCCTGCTGCATAAGCATGAGCATTTGAATTTGGATCCCCAGAACCCATGTAATAGTCCTGTGTAGGGGTGAGCCCCACAAAGCTATCTGTCCAAAAGAGGCGGAGATAGGAAAATTTAGCACAGGTGAAGATAAGTGAAAGAGAAAATGAAATTCTCTTCTTCTCCTCTGAAAGCCTGCCGCGCTTTCCATTCCCCAGCTTGTATGTAAATAAACATATTCCATATTACATTGACTTCTCTTGTCAGTCCTGTATGGTAATACATCTGCAATCCTAGCCCTCGGAGAACAGAGATAAGAAAACCCCTAGAGCTAATTAGCTGGCCAGTCTGGCCAGTCTAGCCAATCAGTGAGTTGCAGGTTCACTAATACCCTGTCTCGAAAAAGAAAGTAGAAGAAGGTGCCTTTCAAGCTTCCAAAGAAGGGAAGTAGCCAACAGTCCTACACTGTTATGATACCTCTGAACCCCAACAACCAGAATGGCATGATAACCCTATGGAGGCAGTGGTGGCATGCATACCTTGGCAATTGCCATGCATACTAATTGGACTTAAGACCCACATACCAATAGGGAAATCATACCTGGACTGGAAACCTGGCCAGCTACCCAGAACTGCTGAAGTCATGGACCTTGTAGGAGAACCTACAACCTCCAGTCTGCCAAACCAGCGCCATCATCGGCTGCAGATAAGTGTAGTCTCACTCCTCACCAAGGAAATGTCTCTGCACAGTAGATGGGGCCATTACAGGAAACCGCAACCAATCTAAATAAATAAATAAAAGAAGTAATAAAAACAAGGGAGAGTCTTAGAAGACACTGGCCTCTGCACCTGCACACTAGCAAGCACACCCTCAGCATCTCTCTCACACACACTCACACACACTCACACCCTCATCATCACGTTCCCACCCACACGCTCAGTGTCACACACACTAACACACACTCACACATAATACACTCACGCTAGTACTCACCGACACACACAAAATAAATAAATTAGTAAATAATAAGTAAATGCTTTTTTAAAGTCCCAAGGTGCTCTTGCCTTTCATTCCTACGGCCCCCTCTCCTGGTGACCATGATGAATTTACTGAGGGGTCTGCATTCAGTGTAGGAACACAGATGCAAATTATTTAATTTTTATCAGTTTATCAGTTTTCATCTCTCCCACTGGAGAAGGGGCCTCTTAGCGGAAGTTTGATCAGGGCCTATATAATTTGGAGGAACACTCTTATTCAAATTTGTTCGGTTACATTTTCAAGTCTTTTTCAGACACAGTCTTCCCACTTAGAGTAAGAATGGGTAGGGACGCTGGCTGTGGGAGGAGAGCGAGGACAGGACCTCTGGCCTCTGGGGTTCTTCCTGGCGTTCTCGCTGCAGCCTGCAGGGTGGGTAAGGCTAAGGATAAAGCTCTTCTACTCGGTTGCCAGTCTAAACCCTTCACTGTTGGGCACAGCTGCTTTCTATGCCATGCAGCCAGCTGCCAATGCCCGTGGAGAGCCCCGAGCACAACTCTCCATGGAAGAGGAAATTCAACCTTCCCATCACCCTCCCCAGGGACTACTTCCAAGACCTAGAAGTGTCTGCAGCTGCTGTCCTCTGCCTGAGCTGCGAGCCTGGTTTGTGATGTAATAATGGCTGTCTCCTGTGGGGTCTCCTTTACCCTCCCTCCTCAACCACCTTCTTTGTCCAGAAAACAGGAAAAAGAAGGCCAATTCCAGGTAGCTGCTCTCATTCCTCACACACAGGGCATGGGCCATTGCAGCAAGGAGCATCCCCCCAAGGAAATGACATACCATCTGTGCATTCTCGCAAGTTCATAATCTTCAGAGGGGATGCACTTAGATCTCTCCTACACTGCACTGGGCCTGAATAAAGTGAAAGCCATTTTTCTCCTGCCCCTGCAACCAGGGTTGGAAGCGCCTCTCCCCAGGAGCACCTGGGCCTTTCTCGTCTCTCAGAGCCATCAGCTGGAAACCATGCTTAGAATAGCAGCCACCTTTTGAGGTTAGACTGATAAACAGTTGGTTTGGGGGTTTTTGTTTGTTTGTTTTGTTGGTTGCTTTTCTCTAGAGCATGAATTACTGGGCACCTCTTTGTCCTCATTTTGGTGGGGCCTTTAGGTTTTAATTCTGGACAACAGACATGTCACTCAGTATCTGTGACCAAGGCAGTCCACTCCAGCACTCATGAGAAAGGGCCCCTAATACAGTAAAAAACAAGATCCACTAATCTTTTCCCAATGTCTGGCACTAGTTTAACTTGAACCTGGGTTTGGTCAGGGTACCACCATAACTGGTAGGATGCCTACAGAGGTCAGCTAGCCGTGAGAACCCCATCTCAGTCTAGCAAAATAAGCAAGACAAAGGAGAGACTGACAAATGGATAGAAACAGACATGAGCAAGAAAATAGGGTCTCTGTGGGTGAACCTTGGGGCTGGGGAGTCATCTATCTGCTACTTTACCAAATATGCACCCTGAAATTTTACTCCTTTTAACTATTTAATAATGTTGAGTGGTATTTAGTAAGGCATGACAAAGTTGACAAAACTAAAACCATATAGTAATAGACTCTCCCCTTGAACAGGCCGTTATATCCAAAATCCAAATAGCATCTAGCTACTTAGCCTACTTCAAGCACTCGGGAGCAAGGCTTCAAGCATTAAGGATGTGTGAACACTGCATGCATTAAGTTTGAGTAGAAGGAGGAATGTTCCAGAATAGAAGTGATGAGGTTTCAGTTGAGCACAGTGGACAGGAATACAAGCCCTGGGTATCCAGACAAAGGGCAAGAAGAAACTAGCTACAGTAAACTACCACCAACAGAAGGCAAAGATACCTCTTGTCTCCCTCTTCTCCATGGAGACCGCAGGTACACCCAAATGTACTATGGGAAAACGCCTCCTTAACACTGAAACTTACCATTAAATTTTCTGAGGAAAAAGAAGCAAGGGAAGATAAAATTTCCTGAGCTTGTCTTAAGCACTTCTGTGTTGTTCTGACTTGTCTTAGCAGCGTGGAGAGTTTCTCCTTTAGAGCTCGGGGCTTCAAAGCAGGCTTTGTTTTCATGCACTGTATTGATTTGGATTCTCAGAGGGGTCTCCAGACATCTCTCCACACCTTAGCTAATTAATCCAACAAGTCCAGCAGGCCCCTCACTCACTGACAGACAGGGAAAGGGAGGTACCAGGAAACTCAGAGTATCCTCTGAGGTAAGGAAACCCCTCCAGAGTGGAGCAGGGCTCTAAATGTCAAATCTGGACTCAGGCTGTGCAGGCTACTGCCAACAACATGGTGTTTGTAGCTTGGAGAAAAGATTCTTGAAAGAGTCCATGAATTTGCATATTCTCTGCCTCCCACCTAAGGTAACTCCCACCTGAGGTGATTGCCTACCTAAAATAAGCCCAACTTGAGATAAACCTCTGCCTAAGGGGACCCACGCCTTAAGTAACTTTGTCCCCTGCAAAGCCTTTATGCCCTCCTGGCCTCATTTGCCTGTTCTTTGCAGCCCATTCTGGTGGCACCTGAAGGTGCTGAACATATCTTGGAAACCAGGAAGGCAGCCTGGGTGGATTCCAAGTACCCCGCTCCTTCTCAGTATTCGTTTATGAAGCAGAGAAGCATCCGAGATCAGTGGCTAAGCTCTCCCTGTGGGTTTTGAGGAATCAGGGGCCAGCATTATCCTGGCACAAACCAAGCGTCTGCCTCAAACAGTTCTCAGAGAGCTGCTGGTTTAGGGGAAACAAGCAGCTCATAATAGAATTCTCTTTACTTTTATTCCTTTATTTTTTGACTTTTTCTTTCTAAGACTGTGTTACAAATTTATCTTTGATGAAAGGTGTTTCTTGTGGTGCTGAGAACTAAGTGTCCAAGCAAATGGGCCTGGGAGGGTGGGGACAGGGCTTATGAGTGAAAGCATGCACAGCACGTCTGAGGGCCCACGCTTCATCCCCAAGATGCATGTAAAAAGCCAGATTCTGGGGGTGTCTAGCCTGGAGCACACTGCACAGGGGCAGATGCTGGGGTGTCTAGCCTGGTGCACACTGCACAGGGGCAGATGCTGGGGTGTCTAGCCTGGTGCACACTGCACAGGGGCAGATGCTGGGGTGTCTAGCCTGGTGCACACTGCACAGGGGCAGATGCTGGGGTGTCTAGCCTGGAGCACACTGCACAGAGGAAAGAACAGGAAAGCCTGTGCCTCAAAAAGTCAGGTGGTGAGAAGTGACTTCTGAAAGTTGTCATCTGACTTCACACATGCCCTGCCCCCTCTCTCTCTCCCTGTCTCTTACACACACACACACACACACACACACACACACACACACACACACACATATGTATCATAAATAAATAAATTTGAAGAAAAACACATGAGACCCTGTGGAACATATCACACACAAAGCAACCCAACAGCATACTTGTGTTACATGTATTCATTTAACCCCACTTTGGTCACCCACAAAATAGGGACGAAACAGTTACCCACAGGTCGGTGGTGTTTCTCTTGGGTTCTTCCAGCCTCAAGCAGTGCTTGGCATCAAGAAATAATTTGATAACTGCTGAATAAACCTCATGCTTTGTCCAAAGCTGTCTCTAAGTCTGCAGGTAGTCTCCAGTTACAACCCTCCACACTAGAGGAACCTTCCCTCATGCTGAACAAAAACCCAGAGGTCACCATTGTGGTGCCACATGGATGTTTAGTTATCTCACCCCCTCCTCTTTTGTAGGTCTTCAGTCTCCTGCGTTTTCCACAACAGAAAATTGAGTAGATCCACAGGCAGATCCTAGAGAATGACTGCTCTCCCGCCTGGAGGCCCAGAGTCCTTGGACTGCACTTTAGTAGAAAATTCTCAGGCATGAAAATGGGCTACATCCCACAACTATCAATCACACAGTAAACCTGGCTCACAAGTGCCAGCTTTTATCCCAGGAACAAGAAAAATAAGAGTGAAGTCCCAGCCTCCCTTCTCTCCCCAGGCTCCAGAATCAGCAACTTTTGCCTCTTCCCATTTGATTATAATTGATTTTAAGTCACCTTTTAGCAAAGAAAACAGGACACCACAAACAAACCTTGAACTATCCTTAACCCTTCATCTAGAGTTGGAAATGAATTTTATTTGTCTCATGCTGCAGCCTGCAGGTGCAGGCAATGTCTCCAAGGAGACCGTATGAAAGTCAGGAAGCCCTACAGTAAAACAAGCAGGCAGGCTGGTCTCATTCACACACTGCAGCAGGAAATGTTGTCTGTCTGGTTTCCTGGCTAGATAGATGTAAAGTGCTCCATCCTCTTCAACAGAAATAGTGATTGTTAGAATGAAAGGGGCATGCTTTCATTAATTACTTTTGATGTTAATTCTCCCCTTTCTTCATCATGAAACCCATAGAGAATCTTTTCCCTTTACCTGGGAAATTCCTCCAGTCTCTCCACTCCCTTAAAAGTGTCCCTTCCTCTGTGGTTCTGTTGTATCCCAAACAGGGAGGTACAGGGCCATGAGGCTAGCCACACATAGAACTTTAAATATTCTAGTAGCTGCATTCTAGAAAGTACAGAGAATCAAGTGGAGCTAATTTCAATAACGTCATTTATTTATCCCATCCTGTCTAAAGTAGCGCTGTATCAATTCAATATGTAATTAAAAATTTTAAAGATTTTAATATTGTACTTTTTTCACTCTAAGTTTCCGGGGTACAGTGTGTGTTTTATGCTTTAACCACCTTACATCAGACCCAATCCCATTGCTAGTTCTCCAAAACCACATGTGTGGTCCTCCTGTGACAGCGTATCACCCTTTGGAACTAAGAGCACAACTATCACAGTGGCCAACTCTTGGCAGTAACACCATCATGTAGAATAACAAGCTGGACTGATTGGTACATCATGGCTGCTGCTGACCACTAGTAGAACAGAAGAGAACGAAAAGGGAAGGGGTGTGTTGGGCATTGGGCATTCTGAGTTAAACGTGCTATGAGACCCCTGGAGTCGCCTGGAAAAATAAGTCAGAGCTGGAGATGGGGGCTTGGGGAAAGGATGAGTTAAAAAAAACAAAGTGGGAATGGCAAGATTTAGGAGGGTTTTCTTTGCCACAGAAGGCAGAAGACTATGCACTCATATCACGTTGATTGGAAACCCTGTGGAGCATTCCTAAGGAAAATCACACTGTAAGAAACCCCCCAGCAGCACTTAGGCACACTGGCCACTCCCTCCCTGTGATTTGCTACTTGAGGGAGATCCCAGAGCAGACTGGAGCAGTATGAGGTTCATGTGTGACTTCAGGGTTCTCTTCTGCAGAGAGAGCCTCTTACCCCACCCTCCAAATGGGCAATCCCTTAGATCAGAAAAGCGGAAGAACATGTTCCTAACACACTTCCACACACTGGAGTAGTGCTTTTCAGGCCTCAGTGAACATGCACACCACCTGGTGGTCTTGTTTAAAATGTAGATGTCACAGCCTGGGGTGGAGCATGTTCTGGCTTAAACAAATGATGCTGAGGGTCACAGTTTGATGGGCATAGCATGAAAAGCTGATGGTCACCTGTCCCCTACACACACACACACACACACACTTTGTTTGGATATGCTTTCGGAAATACATTTGGAGAATGTCATACATGGTGTTTATATCATTTATATCTCTGTATTCTAATCTCTACGAGAGAATGGCAGAAAGTTCTTTCACCCACAGGAATATGAGGAATAATGGAATCTCATCGGTCAAAGATGACTCATGACGCTTACTAAGTGCCATAGCGGCACCTCTGCTCGCATGCACGCGTCCATCATGAGTTAAGTGGCATGTGACAGAACAATCTGGGAATGAGCTTCAGGATGACTCCCGCACATTTACTGTCATTTTTACAACCTTTCACTTTGCGTCTATATATAAACCTGAGTCTTTCTTTTTTTTTTTTTTTTTTGAGACAGGGTTTCTTTGGGTAGCCCCAGCTATCCTGGAACTTGCTCTGTATTCTGGCCTCAAACTCACAGAGATCCACTTGCCTCTGCCTCCGGAGTGCTGGGATTAAAGGCATGTGCCACCAGTGCCCAGCTTTAAACATGAATCTTTTTATCTGTTAATGTGTAGGATAGGTAGATTCTTCGAGAATCAAAGGAAATAGAATATGCAGCCTTACTGGTACAGTGCCTGAGACTCAAGAGAAACTTATTAAAGCTCAATAAAAGTAGCCCCCAGTTATCTCACGAGGATAAAGGTGGAACCGATCTGGGCAGGTGAAAAGAAATGTTTTTAATGAGATGTATCTGATTTTAGGTTGATGAAGCCTCAAAGGTTACTTTTTTTTTACTCCCCCTCTTGAGCTAATCTCTCCACATAAAAGCAATGCAAATACCTTCCAAGCGAATGCCTTGGGGGAGCAGACATAATTTCATCTTCACCTATTTTCTTATTTCTTTACAGTTGCCGTGAGAGATTTTTAATAACCTCCGTGGAGTTGAAAGTGATGCAGGTAATTGCCATAAGTAATTTAAGGGCGATTAGAGCTAGCAAAGCTCTCCTGTGGAATAATGTGTTAAGTGGTGATGGGCAGAAGACACGTAACGATCATGCACACTGTAAACGCAAGTCCTTCTCCAGGTAAGCTGAAGTGAGGATGTAGTTACATTACACAGCAGAAGGGTGCAGGCATTAGAGGCCTCCTCCTTTCAGTCGTGGGAATGCTCAACGGAGAGGTGCTCTAGCATTCTAGAGAAATCCACTTCCTTCAGCAAACACAGCCTTGCCTCCTCAGTGTATGCACATGTGTGTGTGTGTGTGTGTGTGTGTGTGTGTGTGTGTGTGTTTATGTATGGATAGGTATATGTGTGCGCACTGGTGCACATTTGTGTATGAGTGTGGAGGTCAGAGGTCAACCACAGGTGGCATTCCTCAGGCATGAGATGGAGTCTCTACCTCTTAGAGGAAATTCACCAATTCACTAGGCTGGCTGACCAGTGAGCCCTGGGATCTTCTTGTCTGTCCTCAGCACAGGGATTGCAAATGCACACTTTTTTTTTCTTTTGAAAAAGATGCATCTTATTTAAAGTACCCAAATCCCAAATGTGATAGAATAATTAGATTTCTTTTTTTTTTTTTAGAAAGGAAGGGGTTTGTTTTCAGTTACAGTTTGGAGGTACAATCTGTTATTATAGAGAAGTCTTCAAAGCAGGAGATGAAGGCAGACATGAATGTTGGTGATCTGCTTGATTTCTTCTGTTATTCAGAACATGAGCCCCAGCCACTGGGTGGGGCTGGTTTGGAGTGGGTATTCTGTAAACATTCTTATAGACATTCCCAGAGGTGTGTTTCTGTGGTGACTCCAGCACAGTTGGAGTGAAGAGAGGGAAAGGAAATATGATGTAAATGTGTGTGTGTGTGTGTGTGTGTGTGCAGAATATTAAGTACGTAAAACTGTGTTACATTTGTTAATGCTACATTTGTTTAATTCTGTAAATATGTGTTGCCTAAGGCGCCTGATTGGTCTAATAAAAAGCTGAATGGTCAATAGCAAGGCAGTAGAGGATAGTCAGGGCTGGAAGGCAGAGAGAATAAGTAGGAGGAGAGAAGAGAAAGACAGGAGAGGGGAGAACAAGGGAGAGAGAGGGAGACACCTCGGGCCAGCCAGTCAGACACAAGTAAGGCATACAGAATGAAAGAAAGGTAAAAAGCCCTGACATAAAACATAGATGAAGAGAAACAGGTTACTGTAAGTTATAAGAGCTAACAAGAAGCTAGCATAGGATAAAGGCCAAGCATTCATAACTAATAAGTCTCCATATCATGACTTGGGAGCTGGTTGGTGGCCCAAAAGAAAGCCTGCTAGAATATTTTATATAATATTCTAATAATATTTATATAATATTCTAATGATAATTCTAAAAAAATTAAAGAATTAAATCTCTACACCTTGCTTTTTTCATGGGTGCAGGAGACCAAATTCAGGAGCTCATAGCAAGTACTTTACTGGAATGTACCATCTCCCCTTCCCAACTAGAACATTTTTTAAATACAAACCCCAGACATCTGAAGTCCAGCCTTGAATAAGTCAGTCACCATGAAACCTTGGACTCTTTAGCTCCCTGTGCAGGGACTCACACATTCACCATCTCTGGGCAGGGACTCCTACACTCACACCCCTAACCCTGGGCAGGGATTCCTACATTCACCACCTCTGGGCATGGACTCCCACGTTTAACTATAAACTGAGAGGATTATATTTCAAGCTTCTCATGTTCTCTTCCAGCTCTAAACTCCTAGCATCCTAAATGACTTCAGGGCTCAGAAGCCCCTTTCTGACTATTTTAACTCTCAAAAATACTGCTATAGATCAAAAGTAGGACACTGAAAAGAAGCATAAATTAATGTTACAGAGTCTGTGCTTTTTAAATTTCCCAGGGCCGGGCACATCCACACTCAGAATGTAGGTACTCTTCCTGATGCAGTGGTCTAATAATCTTGATTTCCCTTGCTTGCTGGCAAACACCACACTCAAAGGGACAAATGAGAGGAAGCAAACAAAGTAATAAGGTTTTATATCTGGATAACATGAGATTTTATTTGAACAATTGAGGGTAGCTGTCGTAACAACAGAAAGTATTTTCCAAATCTGATTTTGCAGAGATGAGCCTTAAACTCAGATGCAAGGGTAAGCAGTGCAGTTGCTAAGGCCTTGGTGGTTGATAGAAAGATACAGTGTGCCTGTGCGGCTCATGCTCCCCTGTATTACAAGACCCTTCTAGCCAAGTTACAGATTGGAAACCTGTAGATATGGGTGTTATGTTTGCTAAGTTTGAACTTAAAATGTTGTGATAGTGATGTTAATCGTTGATTTGAAAGACTCCAGAATGTGTAGGAGATAAACCTCTAGGGAGGTCTGGGAAGGGGGTTCTAGATTAAATTAACTGGGCTAGAAGATCTACCCCAGCCTTGTGCGACACCATTCCGCAGGCTGGGGTCCTGGACTGCATCAAAAGGAAGCGCTGATCTGAGCACCAACATCCATCACTTCTTTCTGACCATGTTGCAATGTGGCAGCTGCCTCAGGCTCCTGCCACCATGGCGTCCCTGTCATGGTGGACTGTCCCCTCTCTTCATGATGCTTTTGTCACAGCAGTGATAAATATAGAGCTAGAAAAGCAAAGGTGAACAAATAGTTAAGATCGTTAGCAATAGTAAGGGTATGTCCAAAGGAGAAGCCAGGGAACTTCAACAGGTCTGTCCCATTGTGATATACCCAGTGTGTAGCACAGAAAGGGTTAGGTAAAAGAGGGGGGAAGGAGGGCAGGAGGGGAAGAGAGGGAGGGAGGGAAAGAGGGAGAGAGGGAGGAAGGTTGGGAAGGAGGGAGGGAGGGAGAGAGGCAGGAAGGAAGGAAGGAAGGAAGGAAGGAAGGAAGGAAGGAAGGAAGGAAGGAAACCAATTTCAGAAACACTACTGTGGAACATTCAGTACAGACACAAAGACACACATGAAAATCCTTCCAAAGATTTCCACATGCTGTGATCAACACTCTTGCCAAAACTGAGCACTGAAAATTGAAACTACTTCCAATAAGTACTTATGAAAATGGGGGTTGGATCTGATTGTGCCTGGGAGATTAAACATGTTTGTTTCTGTTTCCTCCAAATGTCCTACTTGAAAAAAAAGAAGAAGAAAGAAAGAAGAAAGTGGTGTGTGTGAGTGAGTGTATGAGAGTGTGTGTGTGTGTGTGTGTGTGTGAGTGAGTGAGTGAGTGCATGAGAGAGAGAGAGAGGTTCCACAAGGAAAAAGACAGAAAGATACACAGTAGAAAAAGAAACGTCAGCCAACATTTGTAGGCTGCAAAACATTAAATAAAATTATCAGGGCTGGCAAAGCAGAAAAGAGCCGATGGGAAACAATCCAGCCCAGGCCACTGATCCCTGAAAGACTCAGAAATCAAAGGCAGCATACAGAAGGCATGGGGCAGCTGGGCTGCAAACTGGGAAATTCATTTGTATTCTGTTAAAAGTGGTTAAAAACCTTACACCCCAGTTTCTACTTTGACAGGAAACTGAAGATTTATTCTTCAAAGGCAAATCTCCAGAGGACTAGCCTAGAGATTCAACAGGGGCAAAGGGGGCACACAGGGCATGAATGATCATCTATAACCAGGATCCAGCTGGTGGAGGGAGAGCACACAGAGCATAGATGGACCTCTACAACCATGATCTCAGCAGGTGTGGGTAGCACACAGAGCACGGTTGTATGTCTATAACTACAGCCAGAATCTCGGCTAGTAGAGGGCGCACACAAGACATGGATGGACATCTACAACCAAGATCCCAGAAGGTAGAGGGGTCACACAGAGCATGGATGTCTACAATCAGGAGCTCAAAAGATGGTGGGGGCACACAGGGCGTGGATGAATGTCTACAACCAAAGCATGAGGTTCTAGATAGCTTCAAGCCCTGGACTCTAAAACAGTGACAGCTTATAGATAATATCCCAACAGAAAAAAATTGAACCATAAAGAACAAAGTGATGCCATTTTAGGGAAATAGATGTAACTAGAGATAATTATATATTAAGTAAATTCAATTAGTCTCAGAAACACCAATGTCAGATATGTAATCTCACTTGTTGTTCCTACATTTTATATAAATACATGAAGCCACACATGTATGAAAACAGAAGTGAAAGTATCTATGGAATAAAGGTAACTAATGAGAGGGAAGGGAAAGAAAGAAGACAGGTAATTATTGGGAATGTGCTCAGTGTACATTATATACTTATATGAAAATGTCCTTATGTAACATAGTAGTATGTACAATGTGTATGCTTAATGAATTTTTAAATGCTAGTATTGTTATTCGCCAATTTGATAATAAGAATATCTTGGGCATCGTGGTAGCATCACATGCCTTTAATCCCAGCACTCAGGAGGCAGAGGCAGGCTGATCTCTATGAGTTTGAGGCCACCCTGGTCTACAGAGTCAGTTCTAGGACAGGACAGCTAGGGCTATGAAGAGAAACCCTGTCTTAAAAAAAAAGGAAGGGAGTGAGGGAGGGCAGGAGGGAGAGAGGGAGGGAGGGAGGGAGGGAGGGAGGGAGGGAGAGAGAGAGAAAGACAGAAAGACAGAAAGACAGAAAGACAGAAAGACAGAAAGACAGAAAGAAAGAAAGAAAGAAAGAAAGAAAGAAAGAAAGAAAGAAAGAAAGAAAGAAGACAGAGAAAAGATTAAGTACCAAAATACTGATGTACAATATTTTCCTCATAACTGAGGCATTGGGTCCTCAGAAGGAAAGTCTATTAACCGTGTGATGTTTTGCCTTCACTGTTTCCTTGCTGAATCAAGAGGCCTCGGAGATTAGGAAACTACACCTCTGAGTGTGCCTTGAATGTTTTCAGGAGGATTAACTGAAGGATGAAGACAAAGATGCTGTCCCCAGAAGGACACAAAGTCCATGAAGAAGGAAGTCTATTTGGCATCTACTGGCTCTCTTTGTCTCTGTCTCTGTCTCCCCCTCCCCCCTCTTTCTTTCTCCTTCCTTCTCCCTCTCTCTCCACCTCTTTCCTGGCTGTCAAGAAGTAATCTACTCTACTTTGCCATGACCATTTCTCAGTCTAGTTAACAATGACATATTGAAACCTCCAAAACTGTGGGCCAAAATAAGTCTATTCTACCTTCAAATAGTTCTTGTCTTGATGATGAAAGTCTAACACAAAGAGATGGCTCATACAACCTGTCTGTGAAATTGCATAGCACTGGGGATATGGGCAGTGAAATCATCAAGCGGCAAATAGTTCTTGTCTTGATGATGAAAGTCTAACACAAAGAGATGGCTCATACAACCTGTCTGTGAAATTGCATAGCACTGGGGATATGGGCAGTGAAATCATCAAGCGGCAAATAAGCAGTTCAGACTTCTCAACAAGCACTCTAAGCTGCAAGCCAATGGAGCAGCTGTTTCAAATGGAAATCAAAACCCGAACCCCAGAATTCTATACTTACCAGTTAAGAGGGGGAGACAAAATAATACAGATTGACAATTCCATGGTCAACAAAACTGCCTCTCATTCATGATTTCTTAATAAGCTACTGAAAGTATGGTCTTCTAAAGCTGAGATGTAAACTGGGCAAAAGAAGGGCAGGAGATAAGAATCAAGACAGATATCCTGTGGTAGAGACAAAGGGAAGAATTAGGAGAATGGATATACAGCACTCCCAGACTGTAGTCTGGCCAGAGAGGAATAAGAGGATGGAGAATCCCAGAACATTTCTAAGAACAATGGGAAAATGATGCTTTTGCTTGGAGAACACCATGGGGTTGGACAATTTGAAAATAATTAGTGATGAGAAATAGGCAAAGAAGTAGGTAGGATGGAAATGAATTATTAATTACTGGAAGCAACACATTTTTATTGAAAATGGTCTTTTTATGCAATCTGTTCAGATCACAGTTTCTCCTCCTCCTTCTCCTCCCAGATCCTCCCCACCTCTCCATCCATCCAACTCGGTGCCTTCTATCTTTCTTTTCTGAAAGCAACACATTTTGTAAGAAAGAAAATGTAATCACAAAATGCTAGAAGGATAGACAATTGGCAAACATTGTCATTACTTTGGCTAGAACTTGTATCTGATTTCATATGGGATATAGGAGGTGATTGAGGGGAAAAAACGATTATATAAGGATGTTAACTTTCCTTTCTGTGGTAAGGAGCTCCTAAAAAGTGAGAAGATGAAACACCAAGAATGTTGAAATAGAGACCTATCTGCAGCGCGGATGAGCAGTAGTTATCCTTCCCATCAGCCTTTGTGGTCTCTGTTGGGCTAACTCAACCACAGGTGCTCACACACCAGGCCAACAATATCTGCTGTTGAAGTACATGATGGTGTAAAGACGAAGCCATAGTTCCCTGACTCTAAAGATACCCCGGGGCGTAAATCCATCCACATTTTAGTAAGCAACAGAACCCCAAACTCAAGTTCCAATTTCCAAAATTGGAAGGGCTCCCGTGGGCTTCCAGGTCCATACTCCACTGGCCCTGAGCCTGGGTAGCACTGTTACTACAGATGGTAGACAACATTAGTAAATAGGAAAACACAGAGAAAATGGGGCTGGCAAAGGAAGCCACCTACAGAAGAAAAATATCCAACACAAGCCAGAAAGGTTCCCTTCAAAACGGGCAAGCTTTGAGTTAAGCTTTGGTGCTTAAAGCTTTCATCACATGAAATATTCACTTATGTAGAAACAGCTCATTCCCCAGTAATATGAGATTAATGGGGCGTCTCTGTACATAAAACCTACCCAGCTGGCTCAGATCAGTGTCCTGTCCAGGATTCTGCCTCTTAAAGGACATAAAGAATATGAAATTCAAAGACAAAAGAATCTGATTCAGTACCTAATTCCATTAGTTTGAACTTTTCAACACCAGGCTAATTATTTATCTACTCCCAACTTCAACCAGACTCATCCATATACATTGTAGTGGCTAGGGAAATGGCTAAGTAGTTATGAGCACTTTCTGCTCTTCGGCAGGACCTGAATTCAGTTTCCAGCACTCACAGTGGGTAGCTCGCAACCACCTGCAAACTCAGGCTCCAGGCTACATGATGCCCTCTTCTAGGCTTCATGGGTGTTTGTACTCATTTGCACATACACACATGTAGACACACCCATACACACAATTAAAAATTTAACAATAAATCTTTTAAAAATAGTTCTAGCATTACCATCTTTTCAATGTTGTGGGAATCAGTAGAACACACTCCTTAAAATTACCTTCTAGATTGTCAGGCAGACACGTGACTGATCATAGCAGAGATGTCCAGGACATAGGTATTGTGTCTGGGTCAGAGGTTTCATGATGGCTGGAAGGAATTGATGGGGTCAGCTAAATGAGTATTCATTTACTTGAATCATGTGTAGTTTTCTGTGTCTGTTTCTGGATGTGCACACATGAATGCATGCGCCTATGCAGGTCAGAGGTATCAGACCTCTCTAAGGCTGGAGTTACAGGCTGTTATGAGTCACTGATGTGAGACATGGGTGCTAGAAACTGAACTTGGGTCCTCTGCGAGAGCAGGACATGCTCTTAACTGATGAGCTATCTCTCAAGCTCCTAAATGATTATTCTTTGACGTAATACAATGAAACACTTTCTGGGTGGCTAAAGCCACGGATTCCCATGTGTCTTCAGGAGATAGTCTGTCCTGATGACTAAGCAGCTTTAGCAGCAGGCTAAACAAGCTCTGATACTCAGGTCTCAACACAAGAGGCGGCATCTGAAAGCATGAGATAAAAAGAAAGGAACGCTCGGTAAAAGTTTGGTTATGGTTAACTAAGTTTTTGCCTTTAAAGATTATCTGTCTGGATGCTGTGGTAAAGTGAAAACACATGGTGGTAGAAGCAGGTCAATAAACAGAGCCTCCTGAGTCTGGCTCCCCTGCCACCCCTGTGGCTTTAGACAAGCTGCTTTCCCCCACTGGACCTGGACTGCCTTACAGATTCGTTACAGATATTCAGATATGCTTCATGCATTCTGGGTTCTTCAGTCACACACTGGATCACATTCTAAGAGACAGCATAGATGATGGCAAGGCTATGTAGGCACAGGGTGTCTGTGTCTACTCTATAGAAGCTATGTAGCAAGGGCAAAATTGTTCCTGTCTCTGATTCTTTTAGAATTAAAATTTTGCAGGGCAGTGTTTCCTAGATAAGAAAACATTTGGCAAACCACTGAACCATCTATCCCTACTATGCCTCTCAACTCTAGAGTTCTGGCACTAAAGGAATGAGATGGAGCACTCTGTAAAATAAATTCACATGTTGGATGTGTGAGCTATCTGTGTACCTGGGAGAGCAAATTCTAAGTGTAACCAGTCTGTGCATCTCCAAGCAGATAAATCTGTATGCACTAATTATTTATCATTGCATAAACCACGGCACACTCATACAAAGATGAGAAAACATGGGTCACCCTTCTAAGGAAGGTAGGAATGAAACAGAAAAATTCCAGATCAAACTGACCCTCTGCAAAAGAAGCTCATAATTAAAATCTGAGCCCATACATATGGAAAAATGGAAAAATGCATACAAGGAGAGGATTGAAGGGTGAGAAAACGCTTTTAAACAAGGAAGGAACTGAACCAGGCCTTGAAGATAACAACTAAAGCCCAAGCACTAAATACTGAGCCTTCAAACGTGTTAAATTGCATACACTTAAGTTCAAAAATAAGATCAATGCTAACTAATTTGATGACTTGAGAAACAAATAATTTCTGTCCTTTTAACTCCCTACTTCCTTTAAACTTTCCTCCTACAAAGACTTTTAGAGGGATTTATTGATAAAGTGACACCGAGCTCATCAGTGATTTGTAATAGTTTTACTGTAAACAATAAAAATATGAGCAAAAAGAATATACTGTGTCTTTCATTGCTTTAATCCTGGGTATTCTAAAGAACCTAATGCTTTTGTAAAGACTTGCTAATTTTTGTTTTATGTGCATGGGTGTTTTGCTTGCATGTGTGTCTGTGCACCAGATACACACACACACACACACACACACACACACACACAGTGAGTGCCTAAGGAGACCATAAAAGGGCATCGGTTCCCCCTGGAACTGGAGTTAACAGATGGTTGTGAGCTGCCATGTGGTTGCTGGTAATTGAACCCCAGTTCTCTAGAAAAGCAGCCAGTGATCTTAACCACTGATCCACCATTCCAGCCCCAGAATCTCGGTTTTTTAACAAAGTAGAGCTGTGATTTCATACAGACCCTCAAATCATACAAGATACAGTACTTACTCTCACAAGCTGTATAAATAAGCCAGGCTATACTGTTAAGGTGGGACAGGAATCTATAAAATACTGTATGATTATCTCACAACATAATTAGCCGAAGAGCTAAAGACAGGTCTACTGAGCTTCAGCATCATAATGATCCTCAAAGGCATTGGTAGACCAAAGTCATCCCCCCAAAATAAAGCATGCCTAGGGTTGACATCTTTTTCTGTTACCTACAAAGACAGCAAGGCCAACTCTGAGGACACGGATGTAATAATACTGTCTGGGAATGCAGGAGGAATAGAGCTGCCTGTAAACTCAGGGATCAATTCTAGACATGTTTCATCCCCTTAAAAAGTTTCTAAGCCACCAGTGTCCCTAGTTTGGGGCCTGAAGAGTCATTCTTGAAGTGTTAAGGAAGGTGGAAGGATGAACACAATATCAAGAAAGTCATACATATCTATAATAAACATTTGCACATGCATATACATGTTAATCACTACCCATCCAATAATTTGATTTCCTTTTTTAAAACACATCCTTTAATTTCCCCAAAAATTGTAGTCTCTCAACCTATTTCTAAGGGGAAAGTGGTTTCCACAGATAGTTCCTCTAAAGGTACAGCTGTAGTTATGTCTTATCCAATCATTAAGACAACCAGAATTCCTGCAACTTCTGCCCAAATGGCTGAACCCTCAGTTCTGGCCTTGGCTCTACAACTCTTCCCCACAGAAGCATTAAACATTTATACTGGTAGTCAATATGTTGCTCATATTATCCAACCCTTAGAGACTGCTGCCTATGTCGCTCCCATCTCTAGGATACAAGAAAGTTTATTACAGGTAAAAGGTCTGCTATGGCAATGCAGCGAACCTATGCTTGTGGGACATCTTAGGGCCCATACCCCTTTGTCAGGGCCCCTCATGGAAGAAAATCACATGGCTGACAGGTATGCTCAAATTGGTGTGGTTTTACAAGGGCTCACTAAAGCACTATCCTTACGTAAGCACTTTCATCTCAGTGCAGGGTCTTTGAGCTTTCATACTGGGATTACCTAAGAACAGGCTGTTCTAATAGTCAAGGATTGCCCTCTTTGTGCAGAATTTCTTCCTGTGCCTCACTTGGGAGTTAATCCTTGAGGACTTTTGCCTAAATTACAGTTTGTCCATGCTTCTGTAGATACTTTTTCCCACCTGGTATTCACCTCCGCCCACTCTGGTGAAAAAGTAAAAGATGTTAAGATCCACTGTTTACAGGCTTTTGCTTACATGGGGGTCCCAAAACAAATTAAGACCGATAATGGCCCCGGCTATGTCAGCAGAGATTTCAATCACTTTTGTCTAGATTTTGATATTTCCTCCAAAACTAGAATTCCTTACAACCCCCAAGGACAGGCTATTGTGAAACGTGCTCATCGCACTTTAAAAGCCTATTTAGCTAAAGTAAAGAAGGGGCGATCTTGGGGGCCACCTTGGCTCCCCTCACTCTACTCTATCATTTATTCTCTATGTCTTAATTTTTTTAATTGTGGATTCTTCTGGCAACTCTGCAGCAGATTGTCATTGGCAATCTGCTGTACAACAAAAGCCTCTAGTTAAATGGAAAGACCTAAACTTGGGTCTTTGGAAAGGACCAGATCTGGTTTTGGTTAGGGCCCTGGAGTCTGTTTATGTTTTCCCACAAGATGGTGAGTCCCCAGTTTGGGTTCCAGAGCGTGGTGTGCGCTCTGTTCCTGCTGATACTCATCAGCCACCTATAGGCTCATTAGACTTTAATGAGGAACCTGCCTGCCCTGATGTGAATAATAGATTGGAAAATGGCTTCACACTCCTGGTGCATAAAGGTAAGTGTTGTGCCTTGGTTCGCAATGGTTAAGGTGAACTGGTTCTCATCCACAAGGCAGATCTCTTCAATTTCAGAAGCATAGTAGATGTCATTTAAAAACACGGATTGCCCCAAAACTTTTGTTCTCTCTGCTGAGGTTACTTGAACAGCAGTAGAACCAACCTTCATAGAGACTTTGGTATCTTTGTGAGCTAGCTTCAGAGCATTGTGGAACACCTTTAGGTCCTCCTCCAGAGCCAATGTGGCAGCAGGGAGTTTCTGTTGTTCATGCTCTATGTGCTCAGCCAGCTTCCCAGGACAGTCTATGAAAATAAGCCATTTGCTACCCTTGAGGCCAGTCAGTAGCGGTTCATGGAACTGGTAAGGTTAAGGCTGGACCAGTGTGTATCTGCCACAGGCTTATGCTCTGGAGGACCCAGGTATGCAAGAAGCATGGCCATCTTATCAAAAGGTCGTCTTCCAACAGCTTTATGAAATCCCTGGTGCTGGAAAGATACTGGCCAATTTTCTCCTGATTGTTCCAAAGCAGCCGATGTAAAGCAGTACATTACCATCACTAATGAAGGAAAGACTATGATTTACAGCATCACTTGTGGGACAATCTGATGCTATATCAAGGAAAAATCTTCATGCCAAGTCAAAGTTGCTTTTCACAAAATCATTAAAAGGCCTCATATGTTCTTTTGTGAACAGGACATGATTGGCTATGCTCTGAAGTATCTTTGACATTAACTTCAAGCCCCTTTCGATTCTAGGTGGTGGCTTTTTATCTAAAATCCCTGCCTGTCCTGATGCTGGCAGGTCTTCAGTGTCAGATAATCAGCCTCAATCATAGCCTAGGAAAGGCAGCCCTCAGGATGGTTTTGTCTGCTTGGGCATTTGCTATATTCAATAACACTCCCTCGGGAAAATTTTTTATTATCTCCTCCAGGAATGCCGTTTGAGAAGCTGTTGATCAGCCTTGGTGGTCCGTGTCCCAGGAGTCATGCCTATTCCAGTGGAACACTCAGGAGAGAACCAACTCATCCTCAAACAACACGGGAGTGACTTTGACATCACAGCGGCTGCAGTTTTTGGCTGCCCTATCTCTTAGCCAGTTGCCACAGCAGGCATGCTGGATAAACCCCCAGGGGAGGATGCCTCTACCTTAAATTCCAAAAATTATACTAATTACAATTGGGCACTTTAAATCTTAATTAACAAATGGACTTAATTGGCTATTCTAACTGAGATCAGGGTGCCTCTCTTTTGTGAGGCCCCCCTCATAACAGGACTACAACAGACAGGTATATTACTTGAGAAACAGAGTGGGTCGCTAGCCCTCGAGATTATGACCCTGGGCAACACAGTCTTTAGCCCTAGTTTGCCATATAAAAAGGCCACAAGCCCAGTGCCATTTTCTTACAAAGAAGATTATGCTTTCTTTGTCAACAGACAACCCCTCAGTGCAGGCCTGGTTGAGCCAGCAAGACAAATGAGTTATCAATGACAAGTACATCCTGGAGGACATCTACCAACCTAAGACAGAGGGTTTGTGAGGCCTGGACAGACTTTTCATTGACGGGTAAGATAGATGTTAACATCCTGGGCAACCTAAGGCAGATGCTCATTTTTTAATTATATATAAAAGGGGGATTTGTTGCACCTTTTCCCCATGGGGGTCTGTTGACTGCTTGTTACTAGGGGCTTTTAGCAAAACATTTCTCATCCCCTCCTCCCAGTAAGGCCTGCATGCAAGTTCCTGTTTATTGTCTAGAAGCTAATTCCTGTTTTTGGCCCACCCTTTGCTGGAGGGCCCTGGGAAGGTAGGCTTCTGTCCTTGGTGTTTTTCCACCACACCTGCCTTTGGTATATAAGGCTCCACTCTTGTAATAATAAGTGCCATTCTCCTTGCAAGAATGAGCCTCTGTCTTTGTCTTTATTTTCATCCTTAGCCCTTAGCCTCAGATCGTTGTGAAGTAGGGTAGCACTGTAGCTGCGAACATACCTGCAGCTCGCTACATATACACATGTATGCACACATACATACATACATACATACATACAAACATATACACATGAATATATACACACACTCAAACATGCACACACATACGCATAGACACACACACCACACACCTTTAGCTCTGGAACCAAAATTACAAAGCAAATGAATAAAACAAATGCCATGAGGAATAGCCAGTGAACTAAAGGAATGATAGCATTTCCTTTTGTAAAACTGTAGATAATATTACCCTCTATGATTTAAAAAAACCTTTAGGGGCTGGAGAAAGGCCTCAGAGGTTAAGAGTGCTACTCTTACAAAGGACCAGAGTTTGGTTTCCAGCACCTACATCAGATGGGCTCACATCCACCTGTTGCTCCGCCTCTGGGGATCTGATGCCCTCCTTTGGCCTCCATGAGCACCTTCACTCATGTGTACATGTACACACATATTAGACAGACAGACAGACAGACAGACAGACAGACAGATTTAAAATAAAATAAGCATTTGGTGATTTTACAGGAATGACTGATATTCATACACAAGGAAAAACAGATGATACAACTAAAACAAGCAATTACACGAATCATAAGCAGGTGACTTCTAAAAGAACCAATTAGAAATACTAAAATGTAAACCAAAAATTTTAAGTAAATTCAGTAGGAATGGATAATTAAGTAAATGAGAAAAAAATTACAGATTGAGCATCCTTAACCAAAATGCTTGGGGAAAGAAGTGTTTTTGATTTCATAAGTTTGAGAATCTTAGATTATTTGCATAGACACTACAAGTTATCCTTAATACAAAATTCAGAACTCTGAAAGGCTCTGAATTCCACGTGACACTCAAAAACATTTTAGGTTGGAGATTTGTTTTTAATTTTGGATGATCCAAAATTGATGGGAGGGGCTACAACACACACAATACATACATAAGTGCATACATGTGTACAAAAGCTGAACAACAGTTAGACTCACAGAAAACATCTCACCATCCCTAGGGATGATTGACTGAGCATCAGGGAGAATAAGAGGCTAATCCCCCAATCCTTCAAAACTCCAAAAGGCTCCAGAAATGGTCTCATGTCTTCTTCCAAAAAAAGGTAAATATGGTGCCGAAGGTGAAGAGACTAGTGGAGGCAGCAGCTTAATGACTAGTTAGTGGTCCTGGAAAAGGAAGTTAGGCAGTTGGTGCTGTGGGGATACACATACATAATATACATATACATATACATATACATATACATATACATACACACTCACAAAACTTCCGCCAGGTTAGGTGTTCCTCATGGAGAGATATAACCATCAGGCCATATGTACTTCACAAGGAGATGTAACTTCTGGTCAGGTGTTCTTCAATTTCCTTTTGAGCTCCCAGAGTAAAGGAAAGTCAAAAAGAGGGAGACTTGACTTCAGTGGTAGTTATGTACTATGCAGTGACAGTCAGTACTATGAAGGCACTACTTCATACTAGCTACTATGTCCTTTAGATATTGGGATACCATATAAAGTATTATAAAGTATTGATCAAAAAAAGCTGCTGCCATTTAGGAAAAGTATTTTCCTACGCTACGATCTTACACTATCTCAGGATGACAGGCTGGTCTACTGCATAGAACTAAAGACTTTACTGTATCATTAGACAAATATGTGAGGATTCTGGCCATAACTAAAAAACATGGGAAAGAATTAAAGTAGGCAGAATCCAGGCATGATGGCACATGCCTATAATCCTAATACTCATGAGGTCAAAGCAGAAGTATAAACGTTCGAGACCAGTATAAGCTATATAGAAAAAAAAAACCTGTTTCAAAAAATGAAAAAGGATACAAAGTTCCTAAGAGGGTATATTAGGATGACCTGAAGGAGAACTGGGGGGGGGTAAAGGTTGCATATAATCACAATACATTGTTTACGTGTATGAAATTCTTGAAGAATAAATTTTTATTCTTCATTCATTTGTTCTTTTGAGAATTTCATAGAATGTATTTTGATCATATTAAACTGCCATTCCCTAATTTCTCCTAGATATAAGCCCGCCTTCCCTATCCACCCAACTTTGTATCCTTTTTTAACCCATTGAGTCAAATTTGTGCTGCCTACATATTCTTGGATGTATGGTATTCCAAGGGAACCTGGGAGATCTACTGGGGAATAGACTCTTAAAAAGCAAACTGACTTTCCTTCTCCCTACAGCTATCAGCTACTAATAGTTCATCAGTTAGGCGGCAGGACTCCATGCCCAGCTCTCCAGTCTGTGCTGGGATTTTGTCTGGCTCCTGTTCATTCAAGCTCTGTGCAACCACTGTGAGTTTATACGTGCAACTGCCACATTTTGTCCAAAAAGAGTTTCCTTGTAGTTGTCCACTTCGTCTGACTCTTACAGTCTTGCCTTCACCCTCTCCTGCCATGATCCCTGAGCCTCGGGAGGAGAGGTATGATATAGATGTCTTATTTAGGGCTAAGAATTCCACAGTCCCATTCCCTCCACCTTGACCTGCTGTGCATACCTGTGTTAATCAAAATCTACTACACATAGAAGCTTATTTTAATGGGATTGAAAGATGCATTAATCCACAGGTGAAATTAGTCAATAGGAGTCAGTTTAATACTATGTTCATTTAGCAAAAAAAAAAAAAAAACAGTAACAGGAATAGGGCCTATGGCCTGTTTGGTCACAGGTCCTTTGCCTCAGTAATGGTGCAGGGTATGGGCTTCAACTTGTGAAGTGGGCCTTAAATTTAATCATAAAGTGGCTGGTTACCCTCATGACATTTGTACCACTATTATCAGTGGGCATGTCTTGCCAGGCAGGTCACTGCTGTAGCTCTCAGAGTTCACCGCTAAGTGATACCCAGTAGAAGGAAGCTTCCACTGGCTTGATTTCTTCAGGTTCTATGACTCAAATATATGGTGTCTTTGGCAACAGGGTCTTATGATAAGGTCCTGGAGAGTAACAAAGAGCAACAGCAAAGACCTGTGATGTTTAGAGGGACTTCACTGAGCAATGACTCCAAAGATCTGTGATGTTTATTTAGAGGGACTTCACTGAGCAATGACTCCAAAAGAGGTAACCCATCCCTGGCACTAGGAGTGGCACTGTTATAGGGTAACCTGCTGTAGGATAACTCTATTTGAACTCTTTGTGTGTGTGTGTGTGTGTGTGTGTGTGTGTGTGTGTGTGTGTGTGTGTGTGTGAGTGTGTGTGTATGTGTGAGACAGACTATGGACAAACCCAAGGAGGGCCTCACCCTCCCTGGGGAAATGAGGGGATATTGGGGGGTTTGGGGGGAGGGCACGGGAGGAGGGGAGGGAAACGGAGAGGGACCTGGAACCGACTTGTGAAGCAACCTTGTTTCTAATTTAAATTTAAATTTAAAAATAAATAAGCCGGGAAAAAAGTAGTTTCTCATATACTAAGTTTTTCAAAAGTTCTTTAGTGCTCTCTGTCCTTCCCAGATTTCTCTCCTCTACTCTGCCCTCCCATCTCCAACTCCTACTTAACTCTTCCTAATCCTTATCCCCGTTAGCCCTTTAAATCACTAAGTTCTACCTGGCCTCCCTTGAAATACCCCCATGGCCCCTTACTGAGGATAAATTTTTTTTAAAACACTCTAAACTTAATGTGGTAGACGAATCTACCCCAGTCTTTTCACACCCTCTGATCTAGCTCGTTCTGTTGCCTAATGATCCTGTTATTCGTATTTTAGACAGAGAGAAGGAAGTTTGGTGATGTGGAGAAGGATAGAAGTGGTTTCAGGCTGAATCAGAACTCCAACGTGAGCCTCCTATCATTCATGGTGATTGCATAAAATCATACAGCCAGAGGCTGAGCCTCCATCTACCCATTTGTTACCCAGGTCAAATTGCACAAAACTGTGTCTTGGGGTTTGGGTTTGCTTTTGTGTTTACTATGAAAATGTAATCAGTAAAACCTCTCCCACAGTGTTGAACTTAGGGCTTAATGAGATAATGAGCAATACAAATGTTTAATGTGATGTCTGGGAGGCAATAAATAAACACTGGTTATCTTTATTATTGTTCAAAGAGCCACTAAATTCAGAAGAAAGCAAGATATTAGCATTAACAAGCATCAGCATTTACAGCTCAAAGGAGAGCAAAGGAGTTGGACATTTAAGATATATTGTAGCTGTTTTTTTAATCTACACTCTAAATAAAAACTGGCTCCTGATACCTAGTTTGTCTTAAGAAAATTTAATAACCTCTGTCTTACAGCAAACACAGAATAGTTAATTCTGCACCAGAGTTTGTTTCCATCTGGACCCAGTTCTGAAGAGGTGGCCCCTTTTATGAGGAGCTGGTGCCCTTTACTGTTATGGAGAGGGTTGAACCCACTGTTTTTCTGCCAAAGTCAGCTATTAGGGCTAGAGAGATGGCTCAGAAGTTAACTGCTTATCTTGGTCAGTGCTCTATTGCTCTGAAGGAGACTCCTTGATCACAGCAACTCATGAAAGAAAGCATTTAATTGGGACTGGCTTACAGTTCGAAGGTTTAGTCCATTATCATCATGGTGGGACATGGTAGCATGCAGGCAGATGTAGTGCTGGAGAGGTAACTGAGAGTCCTCCATCTGGATCTGCACACAACAGAGAGAGTGAACCACCGGGCCCAGCCTGGGCTTTTAAAACCTCAGAGCCCTCCCCCAGTGACACACTACCTCCAACAAAGCCACACCCTCAAATCTTTCTGGAGTAGTGGCACTTCCTGATAGCTAGCCATCCAAATATGAGTCTGTGGGGGCTGGCCACTCTTTTTTTTTCTCTTCAATTTATTTCTAAAGCATTTTGCCATCTTTCCTTCCCAGATTTCAGCCATATAGAGTATTTCTGTGAACATAGCTCATCTTTTTATTATTATTATTTAAATTTAAATTAGAAACAAGGTTGCTTCACAAGTCAGTTCCAGGTCCCTCTCCATTTCCCTCCCCTCCTCCCGTGCCCTCCTCCCAACACCCCCCCAATATCCCCACATTTCCCCAGGGAGGGTAAGACCCTCCATGGTGGTGTCCATAGTGTGTCATTTCATCCAGGGCAGGGCCTAGACCCTCCCCCAAGAGTTCAGGGTGAGAGTGCATCTCACATCCACCACACTTCTCTACCAAGGGATCCAAGTCAGGATTCTAACACCCACATCAGGTGCTTTACAAACACCTACAACTCAAGCTACAGGGGACCTAACACCATCGTCTGGCTTCCATGGGTATCTGCACACACACACACACACACACACACACACACACACAGAGAGAGAGAGAGACAGAGAGAGACAGAGAGAGAGACAGAGAGACAGAGAGACAGAGAGATAGAGACAGAGACAGAGACAAAGACAGAGAACTCTCTTTTTTTTATCAGCTCCTGGCAAGGACAATAAGCCCCACTCATCAAGCAATAAAGACAGCCCTGACTGTCCCATAGTTAGAGTTCTGGCATTAATATTTTGTTTACCTTTTTCCTGGTATGTTCACCATCTACTTATCAGCACTGCTACTCCAGTGCTTCTTCTTAGCAAATGTCTCTCAGTATTCACTTTATTTCTCTGGTTGCAAGTGCTTGCACGTTTTCCTGTGGGATTTCCTATAGGAAAGAGAATACAAAGGCTCTGAGACCAAGAAGAGTCAACTGCCATGTGCTGTTGGAGTTCGCTGAGAAGATGGATCCAGAAGAGGATCCTCCCTCCATGTTGTTTGTGGTAAAGTGCCCTCAGAGCCACATTGTCCTGGGGTGGACTCCTTATCCCCAACTCTGTGACAGAGAGAGGAAGAGAAGGCAAAAACAGCCCAAGGGGAACAGCAAGAGGGAAAGGTGTCTTTGCTAACAGCAAGAGGGAAAGGTGTTTCTGACAGAGACAGCTGTTGTTTGTTGCTGGGTATATGAGTGTCTACAGTGAGGAAGAGAAGCCAGAAGCTCCTCTAGGGGAAGTTCAGCCATGGGAAGCTCGGACACAGAAAGAAAGCTCAGCTGGGAATTCCTGCTCACTGTCTCAACTCCCCCAGTAAGTCTGAGCTGGATATTGTGAGCATCTGATTTGATATTTACCTACCTATCTCTTTTTAATTTTTTTTCTCTTACCTTGGTTTGCTACATATTTAGTAAGTTCGTTCATTCAAAACTTAAAGCTCAGTTACCATTTACTATATAGAAAATACCTACATTAAGTTCCAAGTATGATCAGACTTTGTTTGAGAAGACCCTAGATCTCCACATAGGCCTGCAGCACAAGTCACACATGGGAGCCACCAGGTTGTCCTCTTTCATAACACATACTTCAAAGGATGGCTATGGGCTCAGGACAAAATGGCCTGATTTCTTTGTCTTCCTTTGAGTTTGGACTACTGCACTGAAGCCTCTCTGCCTCCCCTCTGCTTATCCTCCAAGTCACTTAATCATTCATCTCCCCACTCTTAAAAAGCATCCCACTGTGCTTAGTGGCCTTCACAACCTGACTCTACCTTCCACAGCTGAAATAACCCACCAAAAATGCTAAAGATTTCTAAATGCTGCTTACTACACCAACACAAGTCTCATCAAGAATGTAGTCTCCCAAAATTCCAGGAGGATTTATAATCAAAATGTCCTGGAATTCTCAACTAAAGATGTACCTCAGTGGTAGAACACTTGATTGCCCTGGGTTCATTCCCAAGCAATCCAAGCAGGGGTGGGAGGGGGGATTTAATTCTCCTTACCTCTTTTAATGCTGGATTTCTCTGTGGAGTTCTGCCACTTCAATGTGTCCTAGAATCATCTGAAAACAGAATCTTGATGAGGAATTATCTATGAACATGTCTACGGGGGACTGTCTTGATTGTTGATTGATTTAAGAAGCCCCAGCCCATAGTGGATGATAGGCACAGGATCCTGAACAGTGTATTGCAACATTATACCATTTTTCAGTAACTTCAGTAATGTATGTTTTTTTTCCTAAAATGTGGCCCCCGTTAGCAGTCATGCTACTTGATCTAAAAATCACATCTTTGGTTTTTGACTTCTATAAATCCTCAAGGGTAGGACCTGAGTTATTGAACTATTTCTTGTCTAGGAATCAATTACCTGCATTATGTCCAGCACATGAGTTTCACCACGGAGGGGGTCAAATCAAATCACATAAACTATATTTACTAATGTTTTTAAATGCTGAGAGAATTTCTGTAGTGGGCAGACACTCTGTCCCTTTTCATGACTGGGGTCCAGAGTTCTGTACACCTTTATGATTATCTACATAGTAAACTGGGAACACACAAAAACAGACTGTATATCAGATTATGGGCTCCCATCACAGATGGAAGTCTTGACCCCCAGTACTTTTGAATTTGATTTCAGTTGGAAATGGAGTCTTCATAGAGATGGTTAAAACTAATGAGATCATTTGGATAAGCTGTTGGACAGTGCTTGTCTGGCATGCACAAGACCCTGGGTTCAACCTCAAATACCACCACACAGTGGTACAAACCTGAAGTCCTAACACTGAGAGATCAGCAGGGTGGGCCCTAACTCAATATGGAGAAAGTCAATCATATATAAAGGATGACATGAAGAGACATTGGTAAAAGATGACTGTCTATAGTTCTGCAAGAAAAGCCTGAATCAGCTCTTCCCCCACAGACCTCCAAAGGATACCCTGCTGATACCCCACCTTCAGACTTTAAGCCTCTGAAGTACATAAAAATTGCTTTATATTCTTTTGGCTTCCTCTCTTGTGGCAATTTGTGATAGTAGCCCTAACAGGCCCTACCCTTAATTTTCTTTTTTTTTTTTTAACGTATTTAAGGAAAGAAACACTATTCACTTTCAATGATTTTTTTCAAGCCCCCTCTCACTCTCATCAAACTAGAGCTATCAAGAAAAAGATGCAGAGTGTAAGAAACACAAAGGGGTTGCTACAGGGATTGCATAAGTGACCTCAGCAATGGTCTTTAAGAGAGGTCAGTCTTCCACGGCAAGGATGTATCTGTAATCATCCTGGATTCCTACACTGGGGCAGATCTTTCTGCCATGAGGTCAGGACCTGATATGGGCATGTCACCCTTCACAGTAGAGATGATGTCTCTGAAGAGGAGAATTCTGTGTGTACAGAAGGCATCTGAGATTATTATATGAGAACTAGGGCTAGAAATAAAGGCATGTTCTGAAAATACTACTGGTTCTGCCACCTCATAGCATCCCTCAGAGCCCTTGGGTGACATCAGAGAAGGTTTCCCCTGAACAAATGAATTCACTGGAATCACAGCAGAAGCACAAAAGGTAAATTGGAGGCATTGGATGATATTATTTCAAAAGGCAAAACTCCATTGGTTCTGTTAGTTGTTCATCATCAAAAACAAAAAGCACAGACTTCTGCAAAAGAAGAATTACTTCCTTAGTGGAGAGACTGAAATAAACAAAGCAAAGGGCACACTTATCTGCAGAATATTTTTATTTATTCTTTGACAATTTCATACATACCCACAGATCATATTTACCCACCCACCCCCACCCCCACACACTCCGTCCCACTATCCAACACACCTCACCCCCACCTCCATGTCCCTTCTTCTCACCACACCTGGCCAGGTGCTAATGTCACTGACTACTCAGCAAGGGCTTGACTTAACTGTGATTACTCTGCTAAGACTTTTGCTGCCCTTGTATGCTAGCAAAGCCAGTGAGATGAAGGCATCTCATTTGTAAGCTTCTAGGCAGGGAAAGGTCACTAATGTTTTAGATGAGAGCAGAGTTTCCAGGAAACCTGATGTAATCTAAATCACTTTTAAACTTTTGAACTACAGTCTTGGGAAATTGTGGTCTGGGTGAGGTGGAGCCTTGATGGGAAGAAAGAAAACAGAAATTGCCTGTCGAGTTCTATTATTATGAAAACGAAAGCAGGACCAGGGTGTATCACCAAAATAGTCACGGCTTAGAAAAAAAAGGGAAAGAGGGAAAACCTGGGCTCCTGCCATTAAAGATCCTCTAGCAAAATGAGTGTCTGTGACAGGTAATAAATTTCTACTGGCGGACTACAGCAGTGAAAATGTGACGGACTCAGCTGTGAGCAGTTCGAAGCAATTTGGGGAGGGACTTAGTAGGATTGCCATTGATTCTCACTGGTAGGCAAGATGAACAAATCTAATCTCATTTATGCTTTGAGGTTAGGGGGAAAGTCAGAAGGTGCACATACAAATGCTTTCTTTATTAAAAGATCTTTATTTTTAGTTATGTGCATATGGGTGTACATACATATGTGTGTGTGTGTGTGCATGAGTACAGGGGTCAATGCAGGCCATAGAGGGTATCAGACTCTCTGTAAATGGAGTTACAGTTGATTGTGAGTCACCTAGTGTGGGTGCTGGGAATCAAAACCAGGACCTTCACAAGAGCAGCAAGTGCTGAGCCATCTCTCCACCCCCACAATGTTCCTCAATAAGTGGAGGTTATTAGAAAGGAGGGTCTGTACATGGAAATAAAGATATGTCTGCAAGTATAGAGAATCCCTGCTAAGAAAGAATGGCATCTCATCTTACAGAAAACACGACTGATCTTGAGGCAAGATGAGCTTCAAAAGAGAACATGAGGTTGAGAAATGACAGGAAGAATCTAAGAGCCAGAAAGTAAGGAGAGGGACTATGAAATAGCATCTCCTGTATAAGACATAGTCGCCGTGTGTTCATAAACTCATGGCAGCTGGATATGTCAGCAATGGGTCTGCACAAGCCTGACCCATCAATAATCAGGCATAAAGGAGGAAGGAGGAAGAGACTCTAGCCTTCATTGTTCAACTATTTGCTACTGAAAGATTCAGGGAGTAGCAAAACCTTTGCCTTGGTTGTGTACTGCTTGTGACTCCACCAGGCTCCTCTGGGTAAAGCTCATCTGACTGTCATTCAGATGGCTCTTGCTGAATTAAATGGATCACAAAATAAAGCCAAAGTCATGACTCTGGGAAGGGGGCTGGTGGAGCTGGTATGGAATTGAGAGATGGCATTGTGAAACTGGCAAATAACAAAAACATCCAATTCAATAGAATTGGACCCAGGAGAGGCATTTATAGGAAGAGATAATGTGAAGGAAAATTTCCATGAATTACATGTTTCTGAGGCTAATAGGAAATGGGGAACATCTGGGGTGTTCAGATCTAACAAGTTAAGTCAAGGAAGCATTCATGTCAGTGTCCTTGAGAAAGAGATGATGTGACAAAAGTCTAGGTGGCCCATCAGCCACTAACCTTAATGACTGTTATGGGGCATTACATATATACAAGTGAGCAGCATGTTTGTCTTTAGTTGTCTTGACATTTATAAGAGCTATTATGGATATGGTGAATATATATTTGAGCAAATATCCTGGGATCCATATGTTGTACATAGATCCTGTTGCATGAAATTCTCATAATAGGCCAATATATACAATGTGGATTGGAAATGACTTGGCATAAGTTGTACTTGTGAAGCTGATAAATGGAGGGTTTTTTTTAACAAGTTCATAAAAGAGAATGAGGAAGAAGATAAGATACCTTGTATGGTTTGTTTCTTGGACAGTATGGAAAGGCTTACTAGTGCCTGAAGTGTATATAATTTAGCAGCCTCAAATCTGGAATATTTAGGCCACACTGGAAGCCACAGGAGAGCAATTTTTGCCATATCAAGAGGCAGAGCCTGCATTTATATTTTGTTTGTTTTTGTTTTCACACTAGGCCAAGTAAGGGTTACACTTTGCCTCAATGACTAGAAAGATTGCCTTCTGTGTCACCCATGCTTTCTGATGAACAACCCATTTATTGACTCATCCCAAGAACAACTTCATTCTTTGCTTTTAATGATGAGGATCAAACCATGTGCATGCACTCTAGACAGGTGTCCCACCACTGAGCCACATCCAAAGCTCATCTTACTTTCTTAAGCACCATAGTACTCATCCTTGTGTCTCTTTTTGGTCAATCAACTTCTTTCAGCCCTCCCCTCACATACCTCAATAGATTCAAAGAATTCAAACTCCCACAGAAATTTATATCAAATTCCTTGAACCTAAGGTGTCCTATCACCTTCAATCTTTAGTCAGGGTGGTGGTTGAAGGGAAATGGTCCCCATAGGCTCATTGGAGTGGCACTATTAGAAGGTGTGGCCTTTTTTGGAGGAAGTGTGTCACTAGGGGTGGGCTTTGAGGTTTCAGATGCTCAAGCCAAGCTCAGTGACTCTCTCTTCTTCCTGCCTACCAATCTAGATGTAGAACTCTGAACTACTTCACTAGTATGCCTGCCAATGTGCTGCCATGTTTCCACTTTGAACGGTAAGCCAGACCCAATTAAATGTTTTCCTTCATAAGAGTTGCTGTGAACATGGAGTCTCTTCACAGCAATAGAGACCCCAAGTCAGACTAAAAGACAATAGATAAGATTCTGGGTGCTTATTGAGTCTAGTTTGAAGAAGTTTTGTCTGACTAAAGAGTACTTGATATATGCTAAATTCTCATCACATGAGAATTAGGCAAGGCATGTCTCCTGAATCCATAAGGAGCCCCCACAAGAAGTTAAGCCTGGCCTTCTGTGAAGAGAGAAAAAAATATCTTATACACAATCCAATACAATCACTGGTTCTATCAGACCACAGTGTCTGTCTGTGGCAACAGCAGAACAGTTTCTCGGGTTTAGAGCTAGCCAATGCAGAGGACAGATGATGGAGTTGACAAAAAGGGCATTTAGAATAGCTGTTGATACTCTTACCAGTCATAGACATAACTGTCTGTAAATCTATAAACTCCCTGGCAAGCGTTCTCAGTACTGGCTTTCAAAAATCAACTGAAGAAAATTCAAAACCTCTGAAAACACCTTTCCCCACCTGGCTTTTAAAAAGAAGAACTCCATCATGGGTGCTAAAAAGAAAGACTCACACACGAAATGAAATGAGAATCTCTAGACTAGAGAACATAGTAACAAACCCAGATTAATCTCTTGTGTGTGTCAAGGTTGATATTTCATCCCCAAGAAACTTCTTAGCAGGGCTTTACATGAGAAACTGCTGATGAAACTATGGAAATACAAGCCCCTCCCAGACAGGCTAACTCTAAATCTTTGAAGTTGAAATCAAGCAAACGTCAACCCTGAGGTGATTATAATACACCACCAGGAGGAGAATCAGTCACCACTCCTGGCACACCTCACCAAGGCTAGTGATAGGTGTCTCCAAAGAGACCTTGTGACATTCTCTAAATCTACAAATAACTTTGTATTCCAAAACCTCAACTCAGAAGGAACAGGACACATCAAGTTCATCCTAGGTTGAAGCAAGGTCCATCGCTGTCAAATCTCTCAAGGTGTTCCAACCAACCTGCAGCTGAGTTCTACCCTCCAGCACCAGGCATGGTTTGGAAAGAATCCAAAACCTCAGTGGGGATGAGACAAATAGCCATTCCTCCTTAACTTGAATGTAATCAGTGGAGACTGAGCCTGGGGACTTGCTTAGAATTAAAGTAAGAGTAAAGCCTTGTATGCAATTCTATATCTAACTACTTTCCTCCCCCTCTCTGTCTCTAGCTGTCACTCTTCCGTTTCTATCTCAGTCTGTCTCTCTATCATCACTCTTCTGTCTGTCTCAGTCTGTTTCTCTGTGTCTCTGTCTCTGTGTGTGTCTCTGTCTCTCTCTGCCTCTGTCTCTCTGTCTCTATGTCCCTGTCTTTCTCTCTATTTCCCTGTCTCTCTCTGTTTCTCTGTCTCTTCCTCTGTGTCTCTGTCTCTGTTTCTCTTTGTCTCTATCTCCCTATCTATCTGTCTCTCTGTGTATGTGTCTCTGTCTCTCTCTGCCTCTGGGTCTCTCTGTATCTCTCTCTTTCTGTCTCTGTGTCTCTCTGTGTCTCTGTCTCTGTTTCTCCATCTCTGTCTCTGTGTCTCTGTATCTCTGTCTCTTTCTGTCTTTCTATCTCTGTCTGTGTCTCTGTCTCTTCTGTCTCTGTATGTGTGTCTCTCTGTCTCTTTCTGTGTGTGTGTGTGTGTGTGTGTGTGTGTGTGTGTATGTGTGTGTGTGTGTGTGCGTGTGCGTGCTGCCTTTGAACTACCTAAGGAACAGCCAGTATTCTGGAGCTTTTTCCTCCTTGGTTAAAAATATAAGAAATTTGTGGCTTACAGGGTCTGACACTTAGTTAAAGTTAGAGCTTGAGGCTCACAGAGGCTGTGGATACCTAATCTTGCTCCTGTTTAAGCCTGGGAGATAGCATTCAGTGTGAACCTGTTGGGTTTAGTCATTAACCAGTGAAGAAAACGTGTTAGGCTGGTAACATTTTGTACCACGTGATTAACTCTTCTGACCTGAAGAGTGAAGCCACCTGTTCTGGTTCAGTCTGGCCACAAGGGACACATGACTGGACCACACACAGAGATCAGGCTGACCAGGACAGATACTGAGCAGAAGTCCCTAACAAAGACATCAGAACATCACTCCTTGTGTGCTTCCAAGCACTCAGCCATACATAATCTGTCCTTTGCTCCAGGGTGACACACCCACCCGGGCCTCCACTGTCAGTTGCTAGCTGAGGCAAGCAGCTCTTTGTTCAAAACCACTGACTAGATTGTCATAGGCTGAGCATGTCCAGGGTCTTTCCTGCTTGCTATTTTCACTCTTTGAACAGTCACTCCATAACCCTGGGCTAAGCATGCCCCAAAGTGTGCATTACCATCTTGAATTTTGATGTGAAACTGAACATTCCCAGGATTTATCCCGCCGCTAAAGTGTTTTCCTATATGAATATGTATAAGTTCTTCAAATAAAATTTCCATGCTTCTTTGTTCCCAGAAGGCATTGCTTCAGAAGTAACTACTACATTCTCCTTGTCTGTGACAGGTAATCCATCTTCCTTCCCTCTCATACCCTGGCCTTCCTTGTTCCCGATTTGAACTCACCAAGATGCAAACCCGTTGCATCGTGCTAAACAACCATGGGTTTAAATCACCCTGTATTCGGTTCAGCTTTGCCAAGGGCACCTCATAATGCTAAGCATAAGCATCTGCAAGAAGAGAGACCTGCTGCCTTGAAAACCTCGTTGCATTCAGAGAATGTCAGTCAACAAACAAGCACACTGGCTAGAGAGCTCAGATCACAGAACCAGAAAATCCCTACAGGTATACTTGATCCAATCTGGCTCTCATTCCACATGCAAACCTTGAGTTTGGAGATGCTTGAGTTTCTCATATTGAAACAGACTGGAACTCCAATGTTCTCCCTCCTGAACTGTGACCTCATTCAATGTGCATCAAGTTTCAGCTTAGACCTCACCCTCAGGTGAAGACTAGTGGTTTATTCCTTAGGTTATACAGAACCAGCTATTCATTCCAGGCAAGTGAGATGGCCCTCAAGCTTGAGAGCCATGAAAATGATATCTTCACATTGTGAAATTCATCCAAAAGGAAAAGAAAAAAAGGGCATGTATTCCTATACATCCAAGAGGGCCTGTATCTGTACATATAGACATTAATTCAGGTATACTTTAGGGTTTATCAACTGTGGTTATCATAGGATATATTTTTAATTAATACTTTACTTTAATATCTCAGTTGGTGACTGGAAAGAGGATTGCCTCAGTAAAGTGCCTGTTGCAGAAGCATAAAGACCTGAGTTCAGTTCTCAGGACTCACCTAAAAGTGTGGGGTGTGATGCACACACTTTTGAACCCACCATTGTGAAAGTAGAAACAGTTGGATCCTTGGAGCTTACTAGCCAGTATAGCTGAACTGAACTGACAATTTCTTGGCCAATAACAGCCTGCCTCAAAAAATAACGTGGAAGATATTTTGAGGAAAGGCACCCAAGGTTTATCTCTGGTGCACACACACACACAAATATATAGATGACAGAGAGAGATAATCAAATGGAATTGACATCCAATTAAAACTTTTTAAAGGAATTAAGTTTGAAACAAATAGAATTTTACATATGAGTTTATAGCAATGATGTTGTTTTTCTGTGGAGGGTGTGATGACTTGATACTATGCAGCTGATTATGTGCTGTTGGGATTTTATCCAGGCAATCCTGTCTGTGATGGGCCATACATGTGTTTATGTATGCTGTGTACATCACTGTCTTAGTTAGGGTTTCTATTGCTATGCAGACACACCAGGACCACAGCAACTCTTATAAAGGAAAATATTTAATTGGGACTGGCTTACAGTTTCAAAGGTTTATTCCATTATCACCATGGCAGGAAGCATGGCAGCATGCAGACAGACATGGTACTGGAGAAGGAGTTGAGAGTTCTACATCTTGATCCACAGGCAACAGGAAGTGAACTGTTTCCCACACTGGGCATAACTTGAGCATAGAAGACTTTAAAGCCCACCTCCACAGGGACATATTTCCTCCAACAAGGCCACACCTACTCCAACAAGGCCATACCTCCTATTAGTGCCACTCCCTGTAGGTCAAGCATTCAAACACATGAGTCTATGGGGGTTGTACCTATTCAAACCACCACAATCACCTAAGCAATGTACATGAGTATCTGACACTCTCATAATGAAGTAGTAAGGTAGCTGGGCTGACTTACAAACAACAGAAATTGATTTCTTGTACAGTTCTAAAAGCCTGGGAACTCTGAGATCAAGTCACCAGCAGATTCTAATGAAGGCCAGCTCATTAGATGTTACCCTCTGGCTCTGTGCTCATGTGGTACAAGTGAAGGCAAGCTCTGAAGATTATTTCGATCCCATTCATAAGGATGCCAATTTCAGAACCTAATCACCTTCCAGAGATGTCATCCCCCAAATCCCATTGAAGTTTTTTCAGCTTTTACCTGGACAAACAGAGGCATTAATTATTGTCAATAGCACCTAGAGAGCCAACACCCAACTGTTTGATTTCCTTGGAGATCTGATCCCAAGTAGTTCTCAGATGTGTCAAGTGTGTCATTCTTCTGTTTCCTTGAAAATGATTTTTCAAACCCAACCCAAGGATTGTCCATTCCCTTTTAGTGCTAGAATTCAATTTTTGGTTTGAGTGATGAACATTTTATTTAATACTGGATTTATGAATGATCCTATTGTCCTACTAAAATGCCTGGTGAGCCAAAATGAAATTTAATTCAATATTTTAGTTATATAGACATTTTGGTGGGACTTTAAAATGTAGTAATTTAAAAGGAGGAGAGGAAAATTACACATGACTAAAATAGTTACACTTTTCTTATAAGCATGTTGTGGGGTATTTGTATACTGTGTGAAAATGTATTGCTGTGGTTGGTGAAATAAAAAACTGAACAGTTAGCCAATAATTAAGTAAGAGGTGTAGGCATGACCTCCAGGCAGAGAGAGAACTGGGAAGAAGAAGGGAAAGTCACAAGCCAGACATGGAGGAAACAGCATGAGCAGTATGGAGAGATGAGGTACGGAGTCATGCAACAGAATGTAGATTAGAATTAATGGGTTAACTTAAGTTATAAGAGTTAGTAAGACAAGCCTATGCTAAGGCCAAGCTTTCATAATTAATAATAAGTCTCAGTGTTGTAACTCGGAAGCCAGGAGTACAGAGACTCATTGCATAAACACTTTGTAAAACAGGTAAATCTCCATAGAGTCTAGTCTTTAAATCTATTTGTTGGATATTGTTTTTGACAAAAAAGAGACTTCAAATCAAGGCATAAGCTTATCTACCAGAAAAATTTAAGTGAATATTAATTACTTTCTAATATTTAAAAACATAAATATCAGGTGGTAGTGACCCCTGCCTTTAATCTCAGGACATGTGAGGCAGAGGCAGGATAATCTCTGTGATTTCAAAGCCAATGTGGTCTACAGAACAAGTTCCACGACAGACAAAGCTACACAGAGAAACCGTATCTTGAAAAAAAAGGAAAGAAAATACGTGAAACAGATAAATTACTCAAATTTGTAAGCAGTTTAAGTTATATTATAGAGATTTGGCTCAGCTTTCTAAATACCAGCCATTTTAATTTGCATTTATCTAATGGCTAAAGATGCTGAACACCTTTAAAAAATGTTTTTGAATTTAGTAAATTAAATTTCTCCTTCCTGTTCCTCTCTTCAAATCCTCCCATGTACACTTCCCCTCTCTCCTTCGAGTTCATGGTTTCTTTTTTCATTAATTGTAATTTCAGGAATACATATATATGCACATACATATATATTCCTAAATATAACCCACTCGGTCTACATAACATTACGTTTTGTATGTTTTCAGGGCTGATCACTTGTCATTGGACAGCCGGTTGCTTTGCTCCTTCCTGGGGAAGACCGGCTCTACTGTTCCCAGCTTTCCTCAGTTGCCTGTAGTTCTTTGTGTAGGGTTGACATTTCCTTAGTCACTTTGGCATATTCACTGGGGCCACCCTTGCTCAGTTCAAATATAGGCAATCCTGTTGTTGGGCCTTTATGGGTGTAGCTTCTGACATTCCCAAGAGACACAGTCTCACAGCAAACTCCCTGACCCTCTGACTCTTGCAATTCACATTCCTAAATATTCATTGTCCACTTGGAATTCTTCTTTAGAAAATGGTCTGTTCAGATTATTGGGCCTTTATTGATTGGCAGGTTTGTTTCTTTGAAGGCTCACTTTTTGCAGTCCATTATATATTCTAGATATTAGCAGCCTCTGTCTGAGGTATAGCCAGCAAAGATTTTCTCCTATTCTATAGACAGTCTATTAATTCTTTTGATCATCACATTGGGAAATTTTTTAATTTTGTGTAACCCTAACTGTCAGTTCTTAGAGCTGTTTCCTATACTGTTGGGATTCTATCCAGGATCTTGGTGCCTGTAATACATCCTTGGTGATTCTGCCTTTAGCAGCTTCATTGTTTCTGGTTTTAAATTAAAATATTTGACCCAGTTTGAATTGATTTTTGTGGGAGGTAAGAGATATGTGTCTGATTTCATTCTTCTGCAGGTAGAGATGCAATTTTGACAGCATCATTTGTCGAATAAACTGTTTTCCAGTATATGTTTTTGACACCTTTGTCAAAACTTAGGTGTTCATATTTGTGTGCCTTTATCTCTGGGCCTTCCACTATGTTCCCGGAAGACAACAGAGTAAAATGCAAGTGAGGAGTACTGGGGTGAGTGAGTAAAACAGGGAGGGGAGACAGAGAGATGGTGGGTGGGTGGGAAGGAGAGGATAATCAGCCAAAATGAAATATTATGTAAACTTTATATAGAAAACTGTTTTACAAGCTACTTTTAGTAATCAAAATAAATACCAAATTAAAAATGTATTTTGAGAGCAACAAAAAAGTAAATATCAGTGTACTGACTTGTGTCATCTTCGCAAAGCCTTGTCCTACTACCGTGAAATCTTCAACGAGTCATGGTTTTGTTGATTGGGCAAATAATGAGTATACACAATGACCTGAATCTGACATGAAGCAGATGCATCAAGGAATGTTATCAGTTACATGAGCTGACTTTTGAATAGTGACTTTTGAAACTATAAACAACTTGCATTCTTTTTTCATGTCTTGCAAGATAAAGATCAAAATAATTTTAACTGTACGTGAATATGAGCTGAACTGAGGTATGGGTGCAATCATACAACTTAATACAGTTGAAACTTGGAAGCAACCCAGAATGTTAGCCTTCAGTTATAGAGTAACGTTACTAAATACACCTGCCATGTTCTCCACAGCTGTGACCACAGTATTTACACCTTCCAAAATTATAGCCTAATACTTTTATGACTTTCAGAATATAATTATGAATTTATCATCTTCTCCAAGAACTAAACTTTTCAAATTTTTTAATCCCCTAAAATTTACATCCTGAAAGAGGCCATTTTACACAAACAAACATAAAACCATATCATTAATATTGATCAAGCCTTTGTATTCTTTCCATCAGTACCAGTGATGAAAATGTACTTCTGTCAAATATTTCATAGTTAAATCATATTAATTTACTGCTTTTCCACTCATGGTATGCAAAACAATTCATGAGTACTGTATGTTTTTACTTTGGCAGGCAGCATAAAGTAATTTTCCATTTCTGATTAGGGAATTAGTACTAGAGAAATGTGATGTTGAGAGGAATGTAATAGGAAGCCAGTCTATGCTGCCCTTCTCCTGGTTTATGGGGCTTTCTATACATCAAGAAATTCACTGCCTGGTCTACAAGAGCTAGTTCCAGGACAGGCTCCAAAGCCACAGAGAAACCCTGTCTCAAAAAACCAAAAAAAAAATAGAGAGAGAGAGAGAGAGGGAGAGAGAGAGAGAGAGAGAGAGAGAGAGTTTCTTTAGCAGCAGTCATTTCAGTGTGTTGTGTATGACCTGGCATGCTGTGCTCCCAGATTTTCTTCTCCCCGTTGGTGATGACAATCATTGCTGAGCAGTGCAGGTGCCTACGAAGAACATGGTCCTTTATGGCTCCTCCCATCCTCCAGTGCCTTCATCACTCCAACTGTGAACCTGGTTTTCGCTACTGCCTATAAAGCACAAAACTAGTAACTCCCACAGCCAGTGTCTGGCGTCTACTGCGGTTCTCTGACTTGCCCTGCTCACTCCCTGTTGCATTCACTTTCCTGCTCCAGTCCACACTGACAGCAAAGATGCAAATTCTTATCCAGTTTGAAGCTTCTTACTCTTCGGTGCTGGTCTCGGTCTCGGGAGGAAAGGGATCTGTGTGTTCAGCCTTCGCTGGTTGCTGCCCTGTTTGTTTTCTCTCTCCCTACCCTCCCTGTGTTCTCTGACACCCCAAGAACCACAATGGTGACAGAGAGAACACACAAAGAAGGCCTCGGATGATCCTCAAAATAGTGACAGATTTGGTCAAAAGGTGTTTAAGTCATCAGTAGAAATATAGAAGCAGCGGGCCTCCTTGCCATTCTCTCCCAGCAGCACGTCTTTAGTGCAGAAAGCAGCCTCTGGAATCCACAGGCAGAAGATGGAAGGCAATTTTGACAGCAGCAGAAAAGAAAAAGTAGGCACATGATGACTTCAGCTAGTTAGAATGTCTCAAAACAAAATGAAACAAACCAGGGTGATGAAGAGTGACCCAGGGGAAAGAAAGACAATACAGCCAATCCCCCAAAAATGCATGTTAGAAAGAAACTGAGGAAGACCCCAGTACTGTGTACCTATGTCTTTTTTATCCCAGGCTTTCTGGCCACTGTCAGGGATCAATGTGGGTGGACAAGGACGGGAAGGGAAGACAGACAATGCTGCTAATCTTGCTAAAAAGAATACTCAGCAAGATTGCCAAAATATACTATGGGCAACAGTGATTAAGGATAAACTTCAATCGTTAAAGAGAAATGGTAATCGAATCCCATCACAGGCTATGTGTTTGCAATGACTTGGTGAGAAAGGAATGAATCCAAGTGGGAGGTCATTAAACTGTAGGGCCGGGCTATGCTCCTGTTTTTAGTTATTGCTGAACGGGCAAGTATCTGCCCTTGCAATGATGGAAACAGAGGAATCTGAGGGGATGACAGGATTCTGAACAGAAAGGGTCTTAAGCGACACACGGAAGGAGTCCTAGAGAAGGGAAGAAGAGAGAAACCACCATGTCATCACCAGGATGCGTGGGAAAGCTCACCAGGAAGTGTGGAAAAGCGCAGCAGAGAGAAGATGACGGATGGTCTAGCTTGGAAACAGAACACAGAGTTTTGCTTTGCTAGGTTTTTAAGTTGTATTTTTATGTTTTCTTTGTGTATGTGTGTGTATGTGTAAATGGATGTTTATGTGTAAATATATGTTTGTTTGTGTGTGAGAGAGAGACAGACAGACAGACAGACAGAGACAGAGAGAGTGAGAGGCATGTATGTGTGGGTGCTCACAGAGTCCAGAAGAGGCTGCCAGAATCCCTAGAGCTGGAGTTATAGGTGGCAGTGAGCTGTGGAATGGATCTTCTAGAAGAGCAGCAAGCGCTTTTAACAGCTGAGCATTCTCCCCAACCCTCTGACTTTTGTTTTGTTTTTAAGATTAACCTCCCATGCCTCTCAGCTTCCTCCCCTCTTCAGTGAACTCTAAGAAACTACCTAATAGTGAGCTAATGCATCGAGTAAGAATCCGTAACAGATATAAATTACTACCACTTCCTCAATTGTAAAGCAGTTCCTTTTGTCATAAAAATTAACAACCATATTCAAATTATTTTAATAAGAATATCTCACTTTTTCAGCTTATAATTTTTTTGCAATTCATTTAGACACTCAGCAACATGATTTCACATTCACAGTTGAGAAAGTCAAGAATCAACAAAAAATATCTGGCTTGTCCAATATCTCATACTAGTAAATGTCACACACAGTAATGACGAAAATCCAGGAGTTCTGATGCTAAAATCTATAGATTTGACACTCAATTGCCTTTCTAAATAAAAGAGAACCTTGACATCTTCCCAAAACCCAAAAGTCCTGGTCACCACCAGAGTGAAAACTTACCAGCTTTCCAACATGAGTAAGTACCGTGTTCTCTTCTTCTTTTGCATCCTGCAGATGGCTATGAAATCACAAAACAGTGGTCAAACTCTGAGCATCATGCTCACATTCAAAGTCAGAACAAGGGACAATGATACCAGCTGTTCTGTGTGTTTGGGTATGATGTATGTATAAGTGCACATGTGTGTGTAAGTGTGCATGAAGGCCACAGGTCAGCATCAAGTATCTTCATGTATTGCTCACCTTATATATCTATTTTTACGTTTATTTATTTTGTGCATATGTGTAAAGTCACATACGCAAGTACATGTGTGGAGAGGTCAGAGGACAACTTACAGGAATTGGTCCTCTCCTTTTGCCTTGTGGGTCCTATAAATCAAACTCAGGTGATCAGGCTTGGTGGCAAGTGCCTTTACCCCCTGAGCCATCTTGCCAGCCAGCATTCACCTTATTTTTTGATACAGAATCTCTCATTTAATGTGAAGGTCACTGATTCACCCGGGATGGCTGGGCAGCAAGCTCCCAGTAGCCTCCTGACTCTGCCTCCCAATCGTGGAATTATAAGGACATGATAACTATACCTGGATTTATGTATAGGTGCTGGGAGATCTGAACACAGGTCTCCATACTTTCAGAGCAGTCGCTTCACCCGCTGAACCATTTCTATGGCTCTACATTTGTTCTAAGAGTAGAACAAAAACTTTTCCAAAAGCTCCCATCAGAATGAGGTCCCACAGCTAGTCAGACTAAGCTTTAGACTAACACTTTGTCTAACGATGAGATCAATAGAATGGGGAACCCAGGAACTTGTAGGACTCAGCACATGGACCTGACAAACAAAGAGAGGACCATGCTTCGAAACAGGAAAGAGGAGTGGATAAAAGGAAAATGGTTAACAGTGCAATAGATAATCCCACTTTACCAAACACCAAAAGAAAAAAGGGAGGAGAAATCCACCTACAAAAACACCAACAGCAGCAAATCCAAAACAAGCAATAATCAACAATCAAAGGTCATTAATATCCCTCAATGTCAACAGTATTAACTTGCCTGTAAATAGACACAAGCTAACAGAATGGATATGAAGACAGTATCCATCCTTCTGCTGCATACAAGAAACACATCTCAATGTCAAAGACAGACATTACCTCAGAGTAAAGGATTGGGAAAAGATTTTCCAACCAAATGGACCCAAGAAACAAGCTAGTGTAGCAACCCTAGTATCTAACGAATTAGACTTCAAACTAAAATCAATCAAAAGAGATAAAAAGGGCCATTTCCTATACATCACAGGAAAAGTCCATCAAGATGAAGTCTCAATTCTGAACATCTGTGCCCCAAATACGAAGGCACCCACATTCATAAAAGAAACATTACTAAAGCTCAAATCACACATAAAACCTCACATACTTGTAGTGGGAGACTTCAGCACCCTGCTCTCACCACTAGACAGAACCACCAGACAGAAACTTAACAAAGAAACAAAGGAACTAACAGAAGTTATGACCCAATTGGGATTAACAGAACTCTATAGAATATTTCATCCAAACACAAAAGAATATACCTTCTTCTCAGTGCCACATGTAACTTTCTCTAAACTCTACCACATACTTGTCAACATAGCAAACCTCAACAACAATGAAATCTTGAAATTCACAAGCAAATGGATGGAACTGGAAGGAAACATCCTGAGTGAGGTAACCCAATCACAGAAAGACAAAGATGGTGTGTACTCACTCATATATGGATACTAGACATAGAGCAAGCCTGCAATCCACACCACCAGACAAACTAGGAAACAAAGAGGACTCCAAGAGAAGAACAAATTGTCCCCCGAAGAAGGGGAAGGGGACAAGAACATCTGAACAAAAGCATGGGGAGAGACAGGAGGGAGGTGGGAAAGGGAGAGGAGGAGAAGGGAAGGGGAGAGAAGAACAGATGGACTGAGACAGGGGAGGAATAGAGGAGGGCAAGAAAGGAGATGCCTTGATAGAGGGAGCCAGCATAGGTTTGGAGAGAGGTCTGGCACCGGGGGAAATGTTAGGAGATCCACAGGGATGACCGCAACTAAGAATCTAGGCAGTGGTGGAGAGGTTGCCTTTGATGCCCTTCCTCTGTAATGAGATTGATGACTACCTTGGTTGTCTACTAGAGCCTTCATCCAGGAGCTGATTGAAGCAGAAACAGACACCCGCAGCTAAACACTGAACCATACTCCTGGAATCCAGTTGTGGAGAGGGAGGAGGGATGAGCAAAGGAGTCTAGATGGTGCTGGAGAAACCTGCAGAAACTGTTGACCTGACCTAGAGAGAGCATGAGTCCTTAGTTGTAAAGCTGAGAAACCAGAACTGGACCAAACCAAGCCCTCTGAATGTGGGTGCCAGCTAGGAGTCAAGGGCAGTCTATGGGACCTCTAACAGTGGAGCTAGTGTTTATTCCTAGAGCACAAATGTACTTTGGGAGCCCATTCCCTATGGAGGGATACTATTGCAGTCCAGATACAGGAAGGAGGGCCTGGGTCCTCCCCGAAATGATGTGACAGACTTTGATGGTCCCCCATGGAGGGTCTCACTACCCCTGGGGAGTGGGTGATGGATGGATTGGGGGGTAGGTGGGGAGCATGGGAGGTTGGGAGGGTGAGGGAATGAGGGGATTGATAAGTAAATAAGTGTGCTTCTAAAATAAAAATATATATATTAAAAAAGAGAAGTTGGGTATTTTAAAGAGACTGAGTTTTTTAATTGTTTGAATTTTTTAAAGACTGGAACTTTTAATATTTGTAATTTCTACATTGTAACATTGGTATTAATATGTGATCTTGGAGTTGAACAGGAAAGAAGTTTGTGGCTTAACAGTGATGTGCTTGTGTGTCAGGTTGACAACGTGTCAATTGTCCTGGCTATTTTTATGTCAACTTGACACAAATTATAGGCATTTGAAAGGAGGGACCCTCAATTAAACTGCATCCTGCCAGGATGTGGTGGCACAGCACTCAGGAGGCAGAGGCAGGCAGATCTCTGTGAATTTGAGGCTAGCCTATGCTACATAGCTAACTCCAAGACAGCCAAGACTACGCAGAGAAATACTATCTTGAAACGCCAAAAGAAAAAGAAATAAACAAACAACATCTTTGATATCTAGCTATACAGCATTTTCTTAATTAGCATTTGATGGGGGAGAACCCTATTTGATGATAGATGGTGCCATTCCTTGTCTGGTGGTCCTGGATTCTGTAAGAAGGTAGCCTGAACAAGCCATGATTAGCAAGCCAGTAAGCAGCACTCTTCCGTGGCCTCTGCATCAGCTCCTGCCTCCAGATTTCTGCCCTGTTTGAATTCCTGTCTTGACTTTCTGTGATGATGAACAGTGGTGTTAAGAGAAGCTTTTTCCTTGAGAAGGAGCCGTTCCGCCAGCCTGGTTCCAGATCCGCATCAGTTCCAAATAAACACACAGGAGGCTATATTAATTATGAAGCTGTTGGCCTTGCTTGTTTCTTACTAGCTAGCTCTGACTTAAGTAATTACCCCATAATTGTTAATCTAAGTATGTTTCTTACCGGAGAATAGTTCCAGGCTTCCTACCCCCATGGCGTTACATGTTGACTCTCTTGTGTTTCTCCTTCCCAGAATCCTCCTGGACTCCTAGCCCCACCTACCTAGATTCCTATTGGCCAGCAGTAATTTATTAACATATACACAGGACTTCCCCAACATCTCTTTTCTGTTTAAACAAAAATAAAGGTCTTAACTTTAACATAGTCAAATTGTATATGACAGAACAGTTATCAAGTAAGAACACAGTTACGAGGTGAGATTGGGTCTCTGGCTGGGACCACCCGCCCATCACCCATCCCCCTCCATCTTCGGGGCCGCTCCCGGCTTCCAGAAGAGCCGCCCACACAGGAAAGAGATCAGCCCCTCCAAGACCCCAACCCAGCGAGCCCAGCTTCAGGTGAGATTGGGTCTCTGGCTGGGACCACCCGCCCATCACCCATCCCCCTCCATCTTCGGGGCCGCTCCCGGCTTCCAGAAGAACCGCCCACACAGGCCCCTCCAAGACCCCAACCCAGCGAGCCCAGCTTCAGGTGAGATTGGGTCTCTGGCTGGGACCACCCGCCCATCACCCATCCCCCTCCATCTTCGGGGCCGCTCCCGGCTTCCAGAAGAGCCGCCCACACAGGAAAGAGATCAGCCCCTCCAAGACCCCAACCCAGCGAGCCCAGCTTCAGGTGAGATTGGGTCCCCGGCTGGGACCACCCGCCCATCACCCATCCCCCTCCATCTTCGGGGCCGCTCCCGGCTTCCAGAAGAGCCGCCCACACAGGAAAGAGATCAGCCCCTCCAAGACTCCAACCCAGCAAGCCCAGCTTCAGAAGAGCCGCCCACACAGGAAAGAGATCAGCCCCTCCAAGACCCCAACCCAGCGAGCCCAGCTTCAGGAAAGAGATCAGCCCCTCCAAGACCCCAACCCCAGCGAGGCCAGCTTCAGCTTCAGCTGCAGTAAGGAAGGAGACCAGTGGAAACAGAAAGCCCCCACCAGCACCCACTGGAAGAAGAGATGGGAAGAAGACAGAATAAGAGATCACTCAGCAATAGAAACATCAACACGACCCCACCAGAATCCAGGGATCCAACACCAGCAAGACCTGAAAAGCACTACATAGATGAAGAAGAGGAGACAGACCTTAAAAATTATTTCATGAAGATGATGGAGAGCCTCAGAGAAGAAATGAGGAAATCCCTTAAAGAAATAGAAGAAAAAACAAACAAAAAAATCCATGAAATGGGGGAAAAAATTCAAGAAATAAACAAATCTCTCAAAGAATCTAAAGAGCACCAAGAAAAAACAACCAAGAAAACTAAGGAAACAGCTCAAACAGTTGAAGGATTGAAAGCTGAAATAGAAACGATAAAGAAAACACAGAATGAAGGGATGCTGGAAATAGAAAAGCTCGGTAAACGGTCTGGAATTACAGATGCAAGCATCACCAATAGAATACAAGAGATAGAAGAGAGAATCTCAGGTGTTGAAGACTCATTAGAGGACGTAGCATCGTCAACCAAAGAAAATCTCAAAACCAACAAATCCTTAACACAAAATATTCAGGAAATATGGGACACCGTGAAGAAGCCAAACCTGAGAATAATAGGTATAGAAGAAGGTGAAGAACTTCAACTTAAAGGTACAGAAAACATATTCAACAAAAGCATAGAAGAAAACTTCCCTAACTTAAAGAAAGATATGCCTATGAAAGTACAAGAATCTTACAGAACACCAAATAGGCTTGACCAGAAAAAGAAGTCACCTCGCCATATAATAATCAAAACATCAAACCTACAGAGCAAAGAGAAAATATTAAGAGCAGCTAAAGAAAAAGGCCAAGTAACATATAAAGGCAGACCTATCCGAATTACACCTGACTTCTCAATGGAAACGATGAAAGCCAGAAGATCCTGGTCAGATGTCCTACAAACGCTAAGGGAACAAGGATGCCAGCCCAGACTACTATATCCAGCAAAGCTCTCAATTACCATAGATGGAGACAACAAAATATTCCATGACAAAGCCAGATTTAAACAATGCGTATCCATGAATCCAGCTCTACAGAAAATGCTAGAAGGAAAACCTAGAGCCAAGGAAGATAACTACATTCACAAAGACACAGGCAATATAGAATCATACTTTACAAAACACTAAAAGAAAAAGGGAGGAGAAACTACACAAAATAACTTCACTAACAATAAATCAAGCGCAAACAAGGATCACCAATCAATGGTCATTAATATCCCTCAATGTCAATGGCCTCAACTTACCTATAAAAAGACACAGACTAGCAGAATGGATACGAAGACAGAACCCTTCCTTCTGCTGCATACAAGAAACACATCTCAACACCAAAGACAGACATTATCTCAGAGTAAAGGGCTGGGAAAAGATCTTCCAATCAAACAGCCCCAAGAAACAAGCGGGCGTAGCAATCCTAATATCTAACAAATTAGGCTTCAAATTAAAATCAATCAAAAGAGATGAAGAAGGGCACTTCATATTCATCAAAGGAAAAATACATCAAGACGAAGTCTCGATTTTAAATATCTACGCCCCAAATACAAAGGCACCTACATTCGTGAAAGAAACATTACTAAAGCTCAAAATGCACATAAAATCTCACACACTAATAGTAGGAGACTTCAACACTCCGCTCTCACCGCTAGATAGGACCTCCAGACAGAAACTTAACAAAGAAACAAAAGAATTAATAGAAGTTATGACCCAACTGGGTTTAACAGACATCTATAGAACATTCCACCCAAATACAAAGGGATATACCTTCTTCTCGGCACCACATGGAACCTTCTCTAAAATTGACCACATAATAGGAAACATAGCAAATCTCCACAGATACAAAAAAATTGGAATAACCCCCTGCATCTCATCAGACCACCATGCATTAACATTAGAATTCAACAATAACACAAATCGCAGAAACCCTACAAACTCATGGAGATTGAACAATGCACAATTGCACCATCCCTGGGTAAAGGAACAAATAAAAAAAGAAATTAAAGACTTCCTCGATTTCAATGAGAATGAAGACACAACATACACAAACTTATGGGACACTTTGAAAGCAGTGCTGAGAGGAAAGTTCATAGCACTAAGTGCCCACATGAAAAAACTGGAGAACAGTCATACTAGAGAATTAATAGCACAGCTGAATGTTCTAGAACAAAAAGAAGCAAACTCCCCCAGGAGGAGCAGACGCCAGGAAATAATCAAATTGAGGGCTGAAATCAATCAAGTAGAAACCAGGAAAACATTGAGAAGAATCAATGAAACAAAGAGTTGGTTCTTTGAGAAAATCAACAAAATAGACAAACCTCTGTCCAAACTAACCAAAAGACAGAGAGAGAACATGCTAATTAACAAAATCAGGGATGAGAAAGGGGACATAACAATGGACTCTGAGGAAATCAAGAGAATCATCAGGGCATACTTTGAAAATCTGTACTCCACAAAATTTGAAAATTTAAAGGAAATGGACAATTTCCTGGATAGATATCACTTGCCAAAACTAAATCAAGAACAGATAAATAATCTAAACAGACCTATAACCCCTAATGAAATAGAAGCAGTCATCAAAAGTCTCCCAAACAAAAAAAGCCCAGGCCCAGATGGCTTCAGTGCAGAATTCTACCAGAAATTCAAAGAAGAGCTCATTCCAATACTCGTCAAAGTATTCCACACTATAGAAGCAGGAGGCTCACTGCCAAACTCTTTCTACGAGGCTACAATTACCTTGATACCCAAGCCACACAAAGACACAACTAAGAAAGAGAACTATAGACCAATTTCCCTCATGAACATTGATGCAAAAATACTCAATAAAATACTTGCAAACCGGATTCAAGAACACATCAGAAAAATCATCCACCATGATCAAGTAGGCTTCATTCCAGGAATGCAGGGATGGTTCAACATTAGAAAATCTATCAATGTAATCCACCATATTAACAATCTGCGAAAGAAAAACCACATGATCATCTCACTAGATGCTGAAAAAGCCTTTGACAAAATCCAGCACCACTTCATGATAAAGGTCCTAGAGAGATCAGGGATAACAGGAACGTACCTGAATATAATAAAAGCAATATACAGTAAACCAACAGCTAACATCAAACTAAATGGAGAGAAACTCAAAGCAATTCCTCTAAAATCAGGAACAAGACAAGGCTGTCCACTCTCTCCATATCTCTTCAATATTGTACTTGAAGTTCTAGCTACAGCAATAAGACAACAAAAGGAGATAAAGGGGATACAAATAGGAAAAGAAGAAGTCAAACTTTCATTATTTGCAGATGATATGATAGTTTACATAAGTGACCCAAAAAACTCCGCAAGGTTACTCCTAGAGCTGATAAACACCTTCAGCAATGTGGCAGGATACAAGGTAAACTCAAAAAAATCAGTGGCCCTATTATATACAGATGATGAAGTGACTGAGAAAGAAATCAGAGAAATATCACCTTTTACAATAGCCAAAAACAGCATCAAATATCTGGGGATAATGCTAACCAAGGAAGTGAAAGACCTGTATATCAAGAACTTTGTGTCTTTGAAGAAAGAAATCAAAGAAGATACCAGAAAATGGAAAGATCTCCCATGCTCTTGGATTGGTAGGATCAACATAATAAAAATGGCATTCTTGCCAAAAGCAGTCTATAGATTCAATGCAATCCCTATCAAAATTCCATCACAATTCTTCAAGGACCTGGAAAGAACATTAATCAACTTTATATGGAAAAACAAAAGGCCCAGGATAGCCAAAACATCCCTATACAATAAAGGAACTTCAGGAGGCATCACCATACCTGACTTCAAGCTCTATTATAGAGCTATAGTTCTGAAAACAGCTTGGTATTGGCACAAAAATAGGCAGGTAGACCAATGGAACCGAATCGAAAGCCCTAATTTTAACCCACACACCTATGAACACCTGATTTTTGACAAAGAAGCTAAAACAGTACAGTGGAAAAAAGAAAGCATCTTCAACAAATGGTGCTGGCATAACTGGGTAGTGGTATGCAGAAGGCTGCAGATAGATCCATGTTTATCGCCTTGTACAAAACTTAAGTCCAAATGGATCAAAGATCTCAACATACATCCAGCCACACTGAAACTTTTAGAAGAGAAAGTGGGAGATACTCTTCAACGAGTTGGTACAGGAGACCACTTCCTAAACATAACACCAGTGGCACAGGCACTGAGATCAACAATTAACAAATGGGACCTTCTGAAACTAAAAAGCTTCTGTAAGGCAAAGGACACAATCAAAAAGGCAAAAAGGCAGGCCACAGAATGGGAAAAGATATTCACTAACCCTACATCTGACAGAGGGCTAATCTCCAAAATTTACAAAGAACTCAAGAAACAAGTCTCCAAAACACCAAAGGATCCACTTGAAAGGTGGGGTACAGAGCTAAATAGAGAATTCTCAGTAGAGGAGGCTAAAATGGCCAAGAGACACTTAAGAAAGTGCTCAACATCCTTAGCCATCAGGGAAATGCAAATCAAAACAACTCTGAGATACCATCTTACTCCTGTCAGAATGGCTAGAATCAAAAACACCGAAGACAATTTATGCTGGAGGGGATGTGGAGAGAGAGGAACACTCCTCCACTGCTGGTGGGAATGCCATCTCATACAGCCTCTTTGGAAATCAGTATGGAGATTCCTCAGGAAAATGGGAATTAATCTACCACTAGACCCAGCAATTCCACTCTTAGGCATTTATCCAAATGAGGCAGGTTCATACAACAAGGGCATCTGCTCCACTATGTTCATAGCAGCATTGTTTGTAATAGCCAGAACCTGGAAGCAACCTAGATGCCCCTCAACTGAAGAGTGGATAGAGAAAATGTGGTACATTTACACAATGGAGTATTACTCAGCAGAAAAAAACAATGGAATTTTGAAATTCGCAGGGAAATGGATAGCACTGGAAGAAACCATCCTGAGTGAGGTAACCCAGTCACAAAAAGACAAACATGGTATGTACTCACTCATATATGGATTTTAGATATGGATCAGGATAGTGCCAGTCTGCACTTCCACAGATAGAGAGTCTGGGAAACAGGAAAGAACCTAAAAGATATGCATATATGCATAGTACCCAAGAGAAGAGGATGGAGACAAGATCCTCTGAATGGATGGGGAACAGGGCGAGGGGGTAGTGGGACCTGGGAAGAATAGAGGGGGTAAAGAGGAAGGGAGTTGGTCATGGGGGAACAGGAAGTTGAGGGGGTGGGGGTAGAATAGGGGGAAGAGGGAATCATAGGATCGAAGACAGATCAGGCACCAGAGTGACCTCGAGTGATCTAAAGGTATAACATCAATTGGCAAGCTAAGCAATAGTGGAAGGACCACCTCGAATGCCCATTCCTGATAATGAACTTGATGTCTATAACTATCCGGGAGCCTTCATCCTGGGACTGATGGAAGCAGAGGCAAACACACAACTAAGCACTGAACTGAACCCAAGGAACCCAGTGACAGAGAGAGAGGAATGATGAGCAAATTGGCAAAGAATGGGCTGGCAAAACCAGCAGAGGCAGCTGATCTGAACAGGGGAGTGCTCTTGGACCCCAGACCGACAGTGGGGAGGCCAGAATGGGACTGATCTGGACCCCCCAAATGTGAGTGTCAGTGAGAAGGCCTGGACAACCTATGGGGCCCAGAGCTGTGGATCAGTGTCTATCCCTGGTATACAATCTGTCTTCATGTGCCTATAGCACAAAGAGAGATGCTCTCTCAGCCTGGACTCTTAGGGGAGTGCCTTGACCCTACCAAGAGTAAAATGATAGACTCTAGACATCCCCTATGTGGAAGGATTTGGCAATAGGGTGGGAGGGAGGGTGGAAGGGGAGTGCGGGAGGAGGGGAGGGAGAGGGAACTGGGATTGACATGTAAAACAAGCTATTTAAAATTTAAAAAAAACTTACAATTCCACAATAAAAAAAAAGAACACAGTTACAACATTTTGTCTATTAACATTTAGCAAGATCTAAAGAAACTATCATCCATCCCATCCTTGTGAGTCCAAAGTCCTATATGTAGCTTATCTTTTATCATCACTTAGGAAAACTATAATTATAACTATCTGTCTTCAACTCCATCAAAGACCGCAGAAGGATAATATATAAACACTAGGATTGACAGAGGTATCTGTCTGGACAGTCACCCGAAGTTCCTCTGTAACGTTGGGGCATCCATCTTCAGCCCATAGGCCACAATGTGTCTGGAACACTTCTCAGCAAAGCAGGAAATTTCAAACTGTCCATCTGCATTGGCAGTCTGTCAGTCATTTTTCTGTGTCCTGCAGAATGTCCCGTAGACTCTTCCATGAAGCAGGAACCCTGTAAGACTGAGTTCAGCAGTCACTTTCCTGTGGGTCCTGCATGTCCAGATTATACAACAACAGTCAAACAGTCTAGGTAAGAGCAGTTTCTTGCCCAAATGGCTAATCTTGCCATGTTGAAAGCAAACTCGTTATGAGTTTCTTCGATGCCCATCTCAGACGTAATTGGTGCTGCCAGGAGCAGACATTTCTCATTGTCAAGAAAAACCATAAACCATTTTAAATGCCATTTTCTGAAGGTCTTTGAAAGGTTTGAAGACTATCTATCTCAAATATATTTCTGTATATCTAGAAAACCTAACTTACCTAACTATAAATTCTATTATAAGTAACTATCTATAATCTGTATTCAATTATGCATTACATTTTAAAAGATCAGTATAAGCACAATACTTAATCAAGAGGAAAAATATACACATCACAAAATTGACCTTGAATTTGTATCAATAAATGAAAAACAATACCCATACCATAATTCCCCTTTTTACCATTAAAAGAGATTGGCTGTGATTACTAGCCAATTATAAACAATCCCATTTAAATGAAAACAAAGATTTATAAACAAGATGGGAATTGGGACGTCGCTCATTCCAAACTGCTTCATGCTGGAAGGGGGCGCTGTTCATACCATAGGGATCATGACAAAACTCAGAAACCTGTATAAGTCCATATTTTCGGGGTCTGTAAAACTGCATCATCTTAGCTGTTTCAATTGTTGGAACATCTGATCCACTGCTTCCGGGGGTCTTGGTTCATCAAACCACAGAAGACTGGAAGGAATCCTCAGCTTTTCATTTTCTGTGGAAACATAAGTAAAATCTCCTTTCCCAAGTAAAGTGCTCACTGATTGATAATGATGACCTGAATTCAGATGCCCAGAATTCACATAAAAAGCAAAGACCTGTGACACACATCTTTAATCCCAGCACTTGGGAAGGGGAACAAAGATAGGAGAATTTGGGGGGGCTTTCTAGCCAGCCAGTCTAGCTGATTAGTGAGCTCCAAATTCAGTCTGAGGAACTTTCTCTAAAGATAAGGTGGAGGGAACTGAGAAAGGCATTTGACATTAAACTCTGGCCTCCACATGTAGGTGTGTACACACACATGCATGCACATGAAAGCCTTTATCCACTGGATATTGGTTATAAAAAGTTCAAGTGTACACTCCCAGGTGCCAAATACCAAAGGAAATATTTCAGCATCCCTCTGAAACATAGCCATAAATTCCATAAGGGTCTGTGCTATATGTGAAGTCAGAAAGCCGACAGATGAATAATGTCAGTCCATTTCACAAAGATGAGTGAGATGAGGGTACTGATGACACACAGTCAGTTTGACTCTGTGGTGTTTTGGAGAATAGAATTGGGGGAAACTATTTAAAGCAGAAGATACAAAAAGCATCAGAAGCTAAAACACTGACCGAGTCTGTGTTTACAGTAAATTTCTACATCTAATCCAGTGGAAGAATAAATAAGAAAAGCAGGTAGAGTGGTTGAAAGTGCTTGTCAGGTTGCTAGCTCAATGCAAATTACACATGGTTATGGGCTGAGCTACGACCTACACAATGAGTGTGTTGAAAACTTAACCTCCAGCCGCGGTACCTGGGTGTCGCCCGGTTCCTTCCAGCTCTCAGTAGCTTCTCTCGTAGGAGTCAACTCAACCTTCTCTGTAGGAATACTTCCATTGGGTCATCTGGCTTGTTCTTCACAAACGCCCAAGTCTATGTGATTGGCATGATATATACCAGTGTGATGGGGAAGTCCCGTGTATATATCAATAAAGCACTGTTGGCCAATAGGGAAGCAAGATAGGTGGGACTAGGAGTCCAGGAGGACTCTGGGTAGGAGAAACACAGGGAGTCAAGATGTAGCTGCCATAAGGGTAAGAAGTTCAGAACTTTTCTCTGGTAAGAGAAATACTTAGACTAACAATTATGGGGTAAATACTTAAGTCAGAGCTAGTCAGTAAGAAACAAGCAAGGCCAACAGCTTCATAATTAATACAGCATCTTGTGTGTTATTTGGGGACTACAATGCGGCAGAGCCCAGGCGACTGGTGGGGGAAAACCAAAGCAGATGGCAAGGAAAAGGCTTCTCTATACACCAGTGACTCAAACTTTACTACACATTAGGATCACCTGGGCATCTTCCGATAGCAGAGGCTCTCAGGCAAGTTCTGGGCGTCTCCGAGTAGTTACAAGTGCAATCAAGTCTCAGAACCTTTAGTCTATTTGGGAAGTGAAGGCACTGAAATAAACACTCCTGGCATTTCTGTTTTGTCTCCCAAAACATGTGAAAGTGAGTTAACTTGCTTTGAATATCTGTCCTTCCACCTTCCATTTTGCACCTTTTGTAGTAGACTTACTGTCTCTGAAGGGGGGAAGCTGAGAAAAGTTTTCTAGAAACAGAACTGCAAATTAAAAGTTAAAACCAGAGACCTAAAAAGCCTGAGTACAATCAGAAAAACAAATTCTAGGCTCAAGTCAAACACATCCTGGGAATCACCTCCTCCCACCTTAGCTGTCTGCTCTTGTTTGTTCTGAGCTGGAATGATCAGTTTTGTAAAGAAAACGTATTTCAGACTCGGTCTTTACACAGGACACCATCTACATTTCCTGTTTAAATGGCATCCCTTATGATGTATGAATTTCAAAGAGGCGACATCCAAACTCATCTCGGGCTTTCTCAGGCATTATTATTCATGAAGCCCTATTTGAGGATATCTGTCAGCTTCTTTCCCAAAGACTAGGGACCCCTACTGTAATAAACAAGTGATTTACATGGCGGAAATGAAAACCCTGTCACGGCTGCCAAATGAAGGCAGACTTGCCTGGGCATAGAGGGATTGATGAAGTGAGATTAGAGAAAGCTAAAGGCTGGGTTAAAATATATCACATCTGCCGAGCAGCGGGGAATCTACCAGCAACTAATGGGAATGGATATTAGCGCCTAGATCATGTGGCATGTTTTTAAAGAGAGAAGAATGTATGAAGGCTCTAAATTCTAAGCTTTAGCCAAATCATAGGATGCCTGCCACATGCTGGCTAGCCTAGTAACAGCAATTTCTCTTGCTGCTTCTTCCCCCATGGGTGTCATCTGTGCACATAAGTACAGAACCTCTGCCTCTACATCTCACCCCTCAGCACCTGAGATAGCAGCTCTGGTCTAAGACACTGGTGGACTGTAGCAGAGGCGACTCAGCAATCCATGCAACTTGCTCTACCCACCTATTGAGTGTTCTCATGTGAGCCTTCCTGGGTCACATCCCTCCAAGCCTTCCGCTTCGAGTTCACCTATTTACTTCAACCATCACTTGTGTGGCCCATATTCTTCATTCATTCCTTCCAGTGGTCCTCCCTCCATAGTTGATACTTCTGAGATTTCAATGTTACAGGTGAAGGAATGGAGCAGAGACACTGAATACAGCATTCCAGGTCACACCATGAGTGAATGGTGGAGACAGTGTGAATGCAAGCTTGCTTCTGCCTTCAAAGTTCATTGTCTAATGTCATCTACACATCTTTGTGGCTACCATGTAGCCAAGTTGCATTATAGCATTGTCCTGTAACAGTTTAAAAGCAGGTCATCTTATTCAGTTTCCCCATACCTCCAGTCTCTGCAGCTTCTGGTGTTTCTTATTTCAAAATAACCAAAAGAAATACTAAATATTTCAGGGTAACAGACATTCTAAAGACCCCAAGTTAATCATTAGGCAAAATATGTGCAAAAAGACACACCATGCTTTACCTCATGAGTATATGCAATGTTTATGACAATTAAAAGAACGAAAATAGAAGCTGGTAATATAGCTCAGTTAATAGACTGCCTACCCAGCATGCACAAGGTTCTGGGTTCAATTCCAAGCTCAGCATAAGCCATGCTTGGCACAAAGCTGGCATAGCGGCACATGCCTGAAATCCTAGTGTTCCAGAGATAGAGGCAGGAGGATGAGGAGTTCAAAGTTACTTTTGTCTATATGTCGAGTAGGAGGCCATCCTGGGATACGTGATACTCTGAGTGTTATGAGCTCAGGGAGATGGCTGAGGGAGATGACTCAGAGAGTTAAGAGTGCTTACTGCACAAGCATGAGGATCTGAGTTCAAATCCCCAAAATGCACATCCATTGGAGCCTGGTGGGCTCAGCAGTCTGGACACAAGTAAAGACAGAGTTCCCCTCTGTTCTCAATGCCTATCAATAGTCAGTAGTTCAGAGGAAAATGGTTGGCTCCACAGACCTCTCCCCATTCCATGACTGACTGGTGACATGACCAGTCTTGTGTGGGCCCATTGCTGGTAGCTACAGTTGCAATGAATTCAGTGTTGCAATGGCATTTTGAGGCTCTTTCCCCTGTCTCTCTCTACTATTCTTCCTGGCTCCTCTTCTGTGACCTTCCTTGTTTGGGATTATATCGAAGGATGTATTTTTTTATTTCTGTGTGAGGTGTATCTGTGCGTTTATATGTGCACATGTGTATGGGTGTCCTTGTATGTCAGAAAAGAGTGGTAGAGTTCCTGGAGCTAAAGTTACAGGTGATTGTGGACCACCCAACGTGGGTGCTGAGCCTGAGCTTGGGTCCTCTGCACAAGCAGATGTGCTTTTAGCCACTGAGCCATTTCTCCAACCTCATCGTCTGGGACTCTGGTTATACACTCAATGTTTTTCTCAGGACCAAATAGCAAGAATACAGTAGAAAAACATGGCTGCTGCCCACATAAGATTCACAATGTAGATGGAAAGGCAAGTGTACAGGTTACTTTTCTCACCTCTGTGAAAGAATACCCCCATAGAAACAGCTAAAGGGTAGAAGGCTTTATTCTGGTCCACAGTTTCATGGCAGGGAGGGCATGGTAGCAGTCATGGCAGGGGAAGCAACTGTACCAGTGCAACCATGAGTATGCTGGTTTGGATGAAAATTGTGATCTTTGGGGAGGTTATGGAATCTTTTAGGGTGCTGAGAGAAGTACATTTTGAGGTGTGGGGCTTTGAGGGTTTATATCCTGACTTCCACTTCTTCTTTCTCTCTCTCTCTGTCTCTCTGTCTCTCTGTCTGTCTGTCTCTCTCTCTCTCTCTCTCTGTCTGTCTCTCTCTCTCTCTCCTTTTTGTGTGTGAAAATGTGACTAGCCAGCCTCAGGTTGCTACCACCACGCATGCTCACTCTGACTCTCACAGTGCTTTCACCATCATGATGAACGCTATCTCCCTGCAGCCATAAGTCAGAATAAGGCCTCTCTCCTAAGTTGCTTTTAGTTGTGGGATTTATCACAGCAACAAAAAAGTAACTACTATGGCAAGGCAGCTGGTCACGTTGTCTAGAATCAGGAAACGGAGAGTTCTGGATGGTCCCTAGCCAATAAGGCCTATTCCACCCCTACCCCCCAGGACCCATTTCCTCCAGGGAGTCCCCATCTCCTTAAAGTTCCAAGGCTTCTCAATACAGTGCTTCCTGTGGGAGGTATTACACATGCAAGTCATAACAGCGAGTCAATTTCAGAAATGAGAATGTTTATATTTATAGAGTATGAAGACCTTTATTAATGTATTCAACATATATGAGTGGGGATGAGGACTGGGTTGGAGTGAGGAAGCAGCTGATTCAGGATGAACAAGAGACTCTATTGAGGATAGCGCATACAGAAGAGCGAAGAACATGTCTTCTCTCTCTATTCTTGTGTTGACGTGATTAGTTGCCTCAGGTTCTTCCCTCAACTTTCCCGCATTAACGGACTATAACCTAGAACTGTGGTTAAAACAAGCCCTTTCTCCCATAAGTTGATTTTCACCAGATAGTTTATCACAGTAATGAATGAAACTAGGACACAGCCCAAAAGTCAGTTATGCAGCTACTTCTTAGTTAGACTCCCTTGACCCCATTGTAGAATCTCCACATTACTTAGCGTGTGTTCAGATCATTGGAAATTGTGTTATGTTTAATAGAATTATATTAAATTTTGTAAAACAAAGCCATGTGAGTTTTATAATATTAAAAACTATCTTTTTGTCTGTTCTCATAACACTAGGTCCTCAGTCTCTTTGCACCAAATGTCCTAACTGCTCTGCCTTTTTACCGTAATTGATCCTTAGGTTCAGTGAAGAGAAAAAGAGGGAGGATTTCTCCCCCCTTTGGCTTCCCTCTAATACTACAACAAAAAGCACTGTTGGCAAACATTTATTGAGCAAGGCAGTGAGATAAATTCTTCAAATGGATTATCTTGCTTAATCCTCTTAATAATCCTATATGAAGTGGCTACTGTAGGGTTCTTCGGCTTCAGAGGAAATACACAGAGGCTAAGTAGGTTGCCAAGCAACAGGTACTTAGCAGGTAATGATGCTGAAATCCAAACCCAGGCAATCTGACCCCTCTCAGCCACCATCAGCTTCCTCTGGACTGAGATTCCCTCCAGGAAGGAGAAGGAAGCTTCACGAGATTCAGGAAGCAAACAAACTTCTCCTGTCTGAGAAAACTGATCCTCAAGGCCCTTCCCAAAATGGCAGCATGCACCAGCTGCTGGGGAAGAAAAATCTGACCAGCCAAGCTCGAGATTTCTTGTCCTGTCAGGCTGACTGCAGGATGCAGCTTATGAGAGGCCACCTGGGGTGGTGGGCTCTGGGCACTGCAGCTGCCTCTGAGTCATCACCACACCTGTAACCAACCCCAAGAAAAACTCATCGGTTCCCCAAGCTGACTCTGGTACAACTGTTATTTTGGTCTGCAGTTGGGTCCCGTTCTGGGATGAGCAGACATGTGTGTTGCTTCTGTGCTAATGGCACCTCTACAGCCTGTGATCGTGGCAGTTTCTAACTGCGCTGTTCAAGTGAACAGGATGTGAACTGAGAGTAAAATGAGGAATCAGCCACTGAAAGATAAGCCACACCTGAGCAGTGAGACGCACCTCCAGACCTACACAGCAACGCGGGGACAACTTAAGCCTCGGCTTCCTGTTTGCCCTCTCTGCACCTTCTCTTGGTATGGGAAGTTTTATTTCGCTGTATACAAGCTTAGAAAAGAATTACTGCTGTCCCATTTCCCCTCTTCCCCTATATTCTTATTTTACCTTAGAAAAGATCGTGAGTGTGTGAACGTTCAACATCATTAGTCATTTTTCAAATTTTATCAAAAAATAAGTTGTTTATACGTTGTCATAAAGTGAGCAAAGGATTCTGTATTGGATTAAGGGGTGTGTGTGTGTGTGTGTGTGTGTGTGTGTGTGTGTGTGTGTGTGTGTGTGTACCTGTGTGTGTGTACCTGTGTTTGAAAGGCATTTGATAACATTTAAATAGTTTTGGCTCAGAAGGTAAGGTGCATACACCAAGCCTGATGACTTAAATTTGCTCTCTAGGACATGTCAGGAGAAGAGAATTCACTCCCACAAGTCATCCTCTGACCTCAATGTGTGTGATACCACACTACACATATGTAGACATGCACAAATAAATAAATAAAATGTAATTTTTCAAGAAAACAAAAACAAAATCTAAGATGAACAAATTGTATACAAATACCTTTATGGTTGATAAACATAACCTGAACAAATTCTGCATTAAAAGATAAGAAGTTTCACAAAAATCATTCTTCAATACAGAAAAGGAAAATAAATAAAAAGAAAAGCAAAGCATAAAATTCACGTCTTCACGTGCTGGAGAAACAGTTGACCTGAGAGGACACAGACCCTAGTCATAAAGCGGGGGAACCAGCATTGGACCAAACCAAGCCCTCTGGATGTGGGTGCAAGATAGGAGGCCAAGGCAGTCTATGGGACCTCTAACAGTGGAGCCAGGGTTTATCCTAGGCCACAAGTGGACTTTGGGAGCCCATTCCCAATGGAGGGATACTATTGCAGCCCAGATACGAAAGGAGAACCTGGGCCTTCCCCCAAATGATGTGATGGACTTTGATAATCCCCCATGGAGGGCCTCACCATCCCTAGGGAGTGGGTGGGTTTTGGGTTGGGGGTTCTGGGAAGCATAGGAGGATGAAAGGGCAAGGGAATGGGGGGATGGATGTGTAAATAAGAGTGTTTCTAAAATAAAAAATATATACCCTTAAAATGTTCATGTCTTCAGTCTCAAAATCCATGTAGCAATATTTAAATGCAAGAGAATTCAAGCTATTAAAGAATAGAATTAATAATAACTAAACTAATAACTAAAAAGACAACAAAATCACCAGTATGTAAAAATTTTGAAGCAACAAAATAAAAACTCTAAACTAATGACATTAGCAGAATGCTGTTCCTGACAATTTTTGAAAATTAAATAGAAAGAAGCATGTTCATAAAAGTTGCATACAATGAAATGTAAAGCCAAACGACTAGTAAACATTTCTAAAACTCTTCAGTTCTAATTGGGTATGTTGCCTCAAATCTATAATCCCAGCACTTGGGAGGCTGAAACAAGAGGATTCCTTCAAGTTCAAGACCAGCCTGGGTCACAGAGTGAAACCCTGCCTCATAAAAAACTTTTTTTTCTGAGACAGGGTTTCTCTGTACTGTTTTGGAGGCTGTCCTGGAACTCTTAGACCAGGCTGGCCTCGAATTCAGAGATCCACCTGCCTCTGCCTCCCAAGTGCTGGGATTAAAGGCATGCACCAGAAAAATAATTGAACTGCACTAAGAAGAGAGTGGAAATTAAAGTCATGATGCAATGCCATGTCAGACCTTCCTGTGGTGATGAGACTGCAAAGCCAGAAGACACTTGGAGAGTGAAATTTAATTTATTTCAACCATTTTTTAAAGAGTGTAGGAAGCAGAAGCTTGCAAATATCCCTCATCCAACAAGTTCTCCACAAAGTAAGAATTTACTGAGGGCATAGCCAAATACCACCCACGGGATGGTTTAAAAACAGAAATTGATTTTCTCTTTCTGGAAGCCAGAAGTACAAGGCCAAGATGTCCCCAGATTGTTTCCTCAAGCCTCCATCTCACAGATGACCAACTTCCTGGTACCTGTTCACATGGTGACCCCACTGGGCATGACATGCAAGCCAATAGTACTCTGTGTACTGTCGTTGCTGAGGTTTCTCAGTGTGTCCTACCCTCCTCTTCTAAAAACACGACTCATTGGATTGGGGCCCATCCCAAGCACACATTTTAACAATCATCCCTTTATAAGACATGTCTCTACTCACATTCTGAGGTACTGAGAGTTTGTGTTTCCATATAAAGATTTTGAAAGGACACAATTCATTCCCCAATCCTTAGAGAAACTTACCTATGTTCTTGTAAAGAAATATGCATAGCATCTTAATTACATTTTCTGTAATAATGTGTAAAAAGTCAAAAATATTAAAAATAGCAAATGCCCATTATAATGAATTGACATATTTTGGAGTAATGTTAAAATGAAATACGTCATATGTTTTAAAAATATTTTTATTTGTTCTTTGAAATTTTCATAGATTTATACACTGTTCTATGATCATATACATCTACCACTACCTTTCTCCAACTCCCCTAGTGCCACTACCCTGTCTCCCTCCCAACTTCATGTCTTCTTTTTCTTAATAGTGTTATTATGGGCATGGGGCAATCCACTGAAGCATGGTCAATGTACCATGGCCATGTCCCCAAAGGATGGTGACTGTCCTTCCCTCAGCAGCCATCAACTGCTAAGAGTTCCTCTCCTAGTGGTTTGCCCTATCAATACTGGAATGGTTTCTTCCTATATGAAGTGCCCTGCAATTTTATTTGGTTCAAATGTACATGAATACATCTGCACAGGAAAATGATGTGTTACATATATGTGAGCCAAATAAATAAGTTATAGAATAACCCACACAGAGAGATAGCACCATAGTAATTTTGAATTATGTGGAATATTTAAATTTTATTTTTTAAATAATGCATATTTGTACATACATTATTCAAAGAAACCTGCAATTAAAACAAGAAGAGATTCAGAGGCATAGTAAACCATGAATTCAGCAACTAGTTAAGAGAGTGGGCAAAGGGAATACATTTAGGAAGAGTAAACAGGGGTTTTAGTCATGTTGGTCCTCTACTTAAGTTCCAGGTATTTGTGATATTATTATGCATATCATCTAATATATGAAATTATTATCATAAGAAGCTAAAATTGAAAGATTTAAAGAATTATGGTTTATGATTTTTTAAATTTATTTTTATGTGCATGAATGTTTTGCCTCCATGTATGCTTGTATTCCACAAAGGCCAGAAGAGGGCATTATAAATCCCTGGAACTGGAGTTACAGATGGTTGTTAGACATTGTGTGAGTTCTGGAAAACAAACCCATGTCCTCTGCAAGACCATCAAGTGCTCTTAGCCACCCAGAAATCTCTCCAGCCCCTATGTGTTTTCATTTTCTTGTATAATATTGTTTGTCTTTCTGAGTGTTCCTTTACTTAAAGAGGGATTAAATTTTTTAAAAAATATGTAAATAGGCTCAAGAAACAGAAGGTGAAACAATGCAAAAGAAATAAAGTAGAGCCCAGCAGTGGTGGTACATGCCTTTAATCCCACTAAGGTGGATCTCCATTAGTTCCAGGCAAGCCTAGTCTACAGAGTGAGTTCCAGGACGGTCAGGGAGGATACACAGAGAAACCCTGTCTCAAAAAAACAAATTAATTAATTAATTAATTAGTTAATTAATTAATTAAGCTGAAATGCTACGGTCAGTGTAGAGTGAAGCCTTTTCCTTTCCAGCCTCTTTGGTTTTTCTCCACGTGTAGTCCCCAAATATCACACAGGACACTGTATTAATTATGAAGCTGTTGGCCATTTGCTTGTTTCTTACTGGCTATCTCTGACTTAAGTATTTACCCCATAATTGTTAAGCTAAGTATTTCTCTTACTGGAGAAAGGTTCTGAACTTCTAATCCGTATTGCGGCTACATCGTGACTCCCTGTGTTTCTCCTACCCAGAGTCCTCCTGGATTCCTAGTCCCACCTATCTTGCTTCCCTATTGGCCAACAGTGCTTTATTGACATATACACAGGATTTCCCCATCATTTCCTCTTTTCTGTCTAAACAAAAAGAAAGGTCTTAACTTTAACATAGTCAAGTTATATATAACAGAACAGATATCAAGTAAGAACACAGTTACATTATTTTGTTTATCAACATTCAGCAAGATTTAAAGAAAATATCATCCATCCCATCCTTGTGGGTCCAAAGTTCTATATGTAGCTTATCTTTTATCATAACTAAGGAAAACTATAATTATAACTATCTGCCTTCAACTCTATCAAAGACCACAGAAGGATAATATATAAACACTAGGATTGACAGAGACATCTTGCTACCTAAACAGTCACCTGAAGTTCCTCTGTAATGTTGGGACATCCATCTTCAGCCCATAGGCCATAGTGTGTCTGGAAGACTTCTCAGCAAAGCAGGAAATTTCAAACTGTCCATCTGCATCAGCAGTCTGTCAGTCATTTTTCTGTGTCCTGTAGAAAGTCTCGTAGACTCCTCCATGAAGCAGGAACCCTAAAGGACTATTTGAGTTTAGCAGTCACTTTCCTGTGGGTCCTGCATATACAGTAGGACTTCCCCATCAGGTAAGCAAGATGGTTTGTTGGGTAAAGGTGCTTGCTGCTAAGCCTGACATTCTGAGTTCAATGCCCAGAACCCACATGACAGTGGAGAAATCAACTCCCAGAAGTTATCCTCTGGGCCCCTTATATATGTTGTAATACAAACAAACGTAATGTAAATTTTTGAATTAAGTGAAATGTTTAAATATTAAGAAGTAATGATGTAAAAACCATTAAAAATGAAAAGAGTAGCTGATGACCATGGTCCAAGTTAGCACCAAAGGTCAGGCAGGTATCTGTGATTTGTGCTGCTTGCCTGTAGCCATGGTGATGTCCATGGGTCATACTGCCACCAGGGACCATACTGATCTGAGTGACCTGCACTACCACATAAGACCATGGTGACGTCCTTGGTCTAGACAGCCTCTGAAGGCCTTGTCTGAGTCTGTAGTCGTACTGCAGCCAGAGTCTGTGTTGATGTCCATGGCCTATGTTACTATCGAAGGCCGTGGAATGTCCATGGTCTGTGCTGTCACCAGAAACCATGTGGAAGCCCATGATACATGCTCCTGCTGACTATGAAGAGCAAAGAGGCCATTTTTGCAGTAAAATCAGTGACTACAGATGCACAGTTGAAAGGGAGAGACACAGAGGGCTTCTGTGTCAACTACTACTCCCAATCAACCTCCCCCCTCCAAAAAAAACAGGAACAACATAAACAAGAAGCCACCAAAGAGAACTCTTTAAAAGTGTGACAGAGATGCTGAAAAGTAACTCTCCACAACTAATGGCTTCTGGTGGAGGTGTGGGAGGGGAAGGCCTCAGTTCTGTTTATAAGGGGCAGGCCATTAAGAATTTGACCATGTTCCATTGTTAACACAAAGTGGACTTGGGGTTTTTGATTGTTCATTCATTTGTTTGTTCTTTTTACTATGTTCTTTTTCTTTTTTTTTTCTTACTTTTATCTTTTACTTCTTTGGGGGGAGGTCACAATGGGGACAGACATGGAAGGACTGGAAAGGGATTGTGATGGGTGCATGATGTGAAACTCCCAGAGAATCAATAAAAATGCTTTGTGAGAGAAAAGGTGAAAGGAGTAAAAGGTACAATAATGAATACACAAAAGTTGGCCTGGAAGAATGTAAGTTAGAAAACATAACATTGACCGCTGCAATGAATCTAGATATTGTTCTATTTATATCTCTAAATTCACTTAGGATTAAAAAATACACCTTTCAAACTCAAGAGAAAATAGGTTCCTTCTCATTTAGCTTCCCCTATGACCATCAACAACTCATTGGCACTGACCTTGGGAAAAAAAATCTACTTAATACTTTCCTGAAATTGTATTTAAGCACAGACACCTATGAATAGCTCTCTTAAGAGTTTGAATATTGAATTTCTCCTGGTTGAGATCCAAAACCCATCTGAAATGGAGCCAGCAGACCTGGAGGTTCAGATCAGGGCAAAATGACTGAATATAAACCAGTGTGAGTAGAGCAGATGGTTCCGGCCGGGAAAAGGGCATTGACAAAGACGATCCAGATAATCCACAACTCCTTTGTGAGTGACGATGATCCCACCATAGACAATTCCTAGTAAAAACGATTGGCAATAAAAGGTGAACCTGCAATATAGAACCGAGGGAACAAAACACTAGGGCAGGCGAGGGCTTCCTCTGTGCAGCTGCAACCAATAGTAACAAATCATTTGCAGATATCGACCTCTACAGAGGGCAGGACATATGAATCGAATGATGCTGGTAAGAAAGGAGTGTGATCTCCCAACATTAATGGTTGACAACAGCCAATAGTTCTGAGATCTGTTCATTGAAACCTTAACAAGACAAGGCAAGACACACCAGCGCAGACCAATGTAGACACTCAGCAATACTGATGATAGAGCTGGGGTTGAGTAAGGTTTCCATACGAGGTGTAACAAAATACCTGTAAAGTTCCATCATAAGGAAAATACCCAAGCACCTGGTCCTAATTCCCTGGAGGAGTATCCTTGCTGCTCCTTCATCTCAGGGAAGCTCCAGATGCTTCGCCAGCTCTCAGTTAGAAGTGAGCTCTGAGGAATAGACTCGGGGAACTTGTACCCCTCATTGATTTGGACCTCAGCAAATTATAGGCATGCTCCTTGAATGACAGGCAGGGAGGATAAACAGAGACCCTATTACTGGCACATGGTGCACCTCAATGCCCTCCCCTTGGAATGGATTCCCCCTATAGGACTCTGACTTTCTCATTCCACCAGTAACAACCACCTTATTTTATATGTATAAGTATTGGCCTGCATATATATCTTTGCACCATTTTTATGCCTAGAGCCCATGAAGGCAAGAAAAAGGCACTGGATCCCCTAGAACTGGAGTTATAAATGGTTGTGTGAGTACCAGGCTGGACTCTAACCCCAATCCTCTACAAGAATAGCCAGAGCTCTTAACCTCTGATCCATCTCTCCAGCTCCACACCTACCCTGTTAATCATCAAAGTTTTCTCACACCCTGTCAAGTCTAGGCAAATAGGTGTCCTGGTTAACTTTATCAGATAACTTAACTCAACCTAGAATTATCTCGGAAGACAATTTCAATTAAAGAATTGCCTAGATGACACTGGCCCATGGGCTTGTCTGGGGGAGTGGATTGTCTTGATTGTCAGTTGATGGAGGAGGGCACAGCCTGCTGAAGGTGACAACATTCCCTAAGTAAGAGGTTCCGAATATGTAAGAGAGCTAGCTGGGCATAATCCTCCCTTCCAGCCAGCCAGCAGCATCCTCCACTGTTCCTGCTGCATCTCTTTGGCTGTGAGGGAGTTCCTTGGTGGTTCCTTGCATGGAATAGCAAGCATGTCTGCTTCAAGTTTCTACCTTGAGTTTCTACCTTGACTTCCCCTCAACGACAGACTACAGCCCAGAATTGTAAGCCAAATAAGTCCTTTATTCTCCATAGTTGCTTTTGATATTTGTCACAGCCGTGGAAATGAAACTAGACAAGCAGGAATTCACCTTTAATTGGCCCTCGCTCTCTGATAAAGAAAACTAGAAAATGCAGCACAGTGCCACACTCAAAATATTGGGGCAGAAACCGGAAAACAATGCATCAAAGAAAGGGATGTGGTTTCTTGTCTCAAAGAGATGTCAGGTTAGACAATCTCTAAGGACATTTCTGACTCTACAAACATTTCATTTTCCTAGCAACAGTGCAGTAATCGGTGTCACTTCCTGAGATGTCTCAGCCCCAGCTCTGCTTAGACTCAGGGCTTCTTGACACAGCACCAATTCCAATGTGGCTGCCACAGGAAGCCAATCATACTGAGCATATTTTCTGGTTCCTGTTAATATCCCTGGAATGATGATGTGTCTTACAGTCCATGTCCTGTTCTTGCTTAATTTCCATCACTCTGGCAGTTGATGAGGCCTTAGGTCTTTGGCAGTTTCCTTCAATGCAAATACAGTGATCTATTCTTTCATCTTATGATGTTCAAATGTATATGAGCTGCCGTCTTAGTTATATACCCACAGGCTTTGCATGCAAGCCTCTTTCTGTTTGACTAGGGCAAGAACTAAAATCTGGGTTCTTCAACTACTTGGAAGAAAGCTAAGCAATAAGAAGACACCTCCCTGTATGTAGTAAAGCCTTCTTGCGGAATCGCCATAACCCCTCTGAGCAGTTCAGGCTAACTAAATGAACCCCTCTGAAGCCCAGCGCCAGGTAACTGCTATGCCATCACTCACAGACATCTCTCCAACTTAGAATTCGATTCGTCTTGTTAAGAAAGACTCTTACTCCTTAATTAGCCATTAGCCAGGGACCCACAGCCAGCCTCAATCCCCCTTGAATTTCCTCTTCACTGGAGAGAAATTGGAGTCTAGAGAGAGACTGCAAATGCTGTGGCTCATGCACCAGGTCACAGACTCCAGCCCCAGGAGCTTCTGGTATGCATCCAGCCCAGGTCCTCCCAGGCCAAGTCTGTGGGCAGTGAAATGTCTTGCCTGTGGAGTGGAAGGGAGAGTCTATAAGACACAGAAGTAGAAAGCACCTGAAAAACAAGTGCCAAACCTTTCTCTCTCTCCTTAACTGTTTCAATTTATTCTTGGGCCCCCATGGCAGATATGCTCCAAAGTTACCCACCCCATAAATCATACCTGTGTATAATCCTCTTCCCTCAAGTGTAAACCTGTGACAAGCTTCTAAGCAGCACAATATTACCAATATAGAGGGATGAAGAGACTGATAAGTTATATGATACAGGGCTGAAGAGAGGGCTCAGAGGGTAAAGGTTTTGCCATGCAAGCTTGAAGACCTGAATTCAGATTTCCCAGCACCCACATAAAAGTTAAGCATTGACACACGCACACTGAAGAGGAGATGGGGAATCCCCGAAACTTTCTGACCAGGCAATCTAACCAAATCAGTTCAGTGACTGACCCTGCTTTTAAAAATACAAGGTCTAGAAAGACCTAACATCAACCTCGGGCCTCCACACACATGTGCACATGCACAAACACACATATACATACACAAAAGTTGTAACAGGTAAGAGAGAAGGGTCCTCTATGCCCTGAAGAAGCAAACCATCACATGTGACTTGCTGATGGGAGGACCAAGTGGCCAGGAGTTGCCTAGAGTCACTGGAAGCTGCCTTCTGCCACAAACAGGCTAAGAAGTTGTGTCCCTCAGGTTGTATTGCAAGAAAATAAATCCTGCTGAAGGCTCACATGAGCCGGGATTGGATATTGACCCAGAAGAGCCCACATATTTGACTCAGCACAAACTATAAGCAGGAAGCAGCTGAAAAACAAACTTGTGTATGAAAACATAATGTTTTCAGGGACTAAGGTTTCAGTGACTAAGGTTTCAGGTATGCAGCAAGCGAAAGTTAACTGTCTCCCTACTGTTCCTTCACCTTCTCTTTCTGTCACTGAATCTGTAAACATCCATTCATATTCATTAAATATATATGGAGGGGTGGGAACAGAGATGGATTAAGAGTCTACTTTGTTTAATGCTCTGGATCAGATTTCAAAGAGTCAGCAAGGAGTAAAATAAATAATGTGTCCTGGGGAGAGAGAGATGGATCCAGGGTTAAAAGCATTAGTTGTTTTTCCAGAATATCCATGTCAGGTTTATAGAACCCACATGGAGGCTCACAGCCATCTCCAGTTCCAGCTGATCTGGTGCCCTCTTTTGGACTCTATAGGCACTGCATACACGTGGTGCACATACACACATGCAGGCAAGCATGCAAACACTTAAATTAAAATAAGTCTTTCCAAAAAAAGATAAAATCATTCCCTTCTTGGAATTTTCCTCTCTTAGCAGAAAATGTACACAATTGAGATGACAAACAACTATTTTGATAATATGAGAAATGAAAACAGAAATGTGATTTAATAATATTCATGTAGTAAATAATCAAAATAAATATTCATTAAATAAATAATCCATTAATAAATATTAAAATAATTAAATTCATGCTGACAAGTGCATGACCCTAACATCATTCATTTACCTAAGGATAAATGAACTAATAAAGGAATGATAAACTGTGGTAAAAATAGAACATTCCTGTGAGCTGGAAAATTCCTGCCAGCAGTGGAACTCTCATTCAACAAGAAACATTTTTATCACATACCTCAGTGGATAGTCTGAATGAGGAATGAATGAGAAATATATCCAATGGACTCATGTACTTCAGCACTTAGTCCCCAGTTAGTGGCACTGTTCGAGGTGGTTTAGAAGGTATGGTCTTCCTGGAAGAAATGGTTACTGGGGGCGAGCTTTGAGAGTTGAAATTTTCACACCACTTCCAGTTCACTGTTTCTGCCTGGTGCTTACATGTAAGGGTGTGAGCTCTTGTCTTTCTGTCCCAGCCACCAGGCCTGCCTACTACCATGCATCCCCACCCCACCTCCCATGATGTACTCTAGCCCTCTGGAATCCTATGCCTGAATAAACTCTTCCTTCCTTAAGTTACCATGGCCTGGTGCTTCATCAACTCAGCCACTGTCCCAGTGTTCTCCCCCTCCCTCCCACTTCCTCTCTCTTAGATGTACACAATGTTAAAAAATCTGGGAGCCAACTTACAGAAGGAATGTGCAGAAGAATTTTAGGTTAGAGCTAACCAGAAACTAAAGCAATGTGCTAACAGGAAACTTTATTAATAGACACAAATTACAAACAGATTCCAGTTAACTATGGAAAAATATCTTTACTTGGAGTTTGTTCAAAATGGAATGAGTTTTGTCTAAGAAACTTATTTCCAGGGGAATTCAAGCAGAGCCTATCTGCCTCCTCTTAGAATTGTTATGGGTCATTTCTACTGGAGCTATAAATGGTCCTGTAAGGCCCTTAAAATAGTTAAATAATGTGATTTGAGCTAGAACATGAAAAGCCAATGATGAAATAATTTATTAGCCCTCTGTCTCTGGGCTCAGCTCAAAGGACAGAACCCACTCCAGCTATTCAAAGAAGCGACTTCATGATGCTAGGTGACTGACAGAGACACCAGGAAAGTGGCCTCAACTTCTCTGCAATTCACAGTAGGTATCACCCACTGAGGGAGCCTCTGACAGATGGAAAGGAAGCTAAGGAATTAGGAAGCTGCCTAATATCTGCTGGCTCCAGAATCATACTCTGCCTTGCAGAGTGGAGGTATGTGCCTTCTGTTGTCTACTCTGCCTTACCAGTTTCACAGTGGGAGCTTGCCATGGTGGTAGACACTATAACCTTGGAACTTGAGAAGTGAAGCAGGAAGATCAGGGGTTCCAAGTCAACACCCAACCACATAATAGCTTCATGGCCAACCTGGGCTGCATGAGACTCTGTCTCAAGAAGATAGACAGAAAGAAAAAAGGGGGATAAAGTATAGGAGACATTGGCTTCTGGTGCAATGGAGACAATAGATTTGGGAATTGCACAACCTCCAGCTCATCTAAATCATCTCACATGTGTCATTCCCAACTTTAGTTTCCTCTGTAGCCCATAAATGCTTGACCTTCACATGCTATCTGATTATCTCAGTCTGTACTGTGATGACCACCCCTACACACACACACACACACACACACACACACACACACATTTGCACATGCATGTGTGTATACGCACACATGCACTCACCACAAGAGAATGTGAGGCTCATTTTGATTCTATCACCTCCACAGCAACAGAGCTACAGATTATTGAAGGGCAGAAGAAACATTAATTCTCTGACTGAGTCTCAAAATGAAAAACTCAAAATCCAAGTCATTTGTCAACTTTTCATGAGTCACTGTAGGTAGCCAGCACACTTCTGTGATGTTGTGTTACAACACCCCTACACTCTCTCTGCTATACATGTGGTTCTAACAGACATGGTCTTCCGGATGACCTTGGGACTTGAGTCTCTTCGTCTCTCCCTGCTATGTTCTACCAGGAACCCATCTTTTACCTACCACTAACTGCTACATCCTTACTGCTTAAGTTATCAGATCCTGAGGACTTCAGACTCAACCAAGTCAGGAAGCTGCCCCAGAGTCCCACCTTCAGTGACTGTCTAGTACCAGTTTCTCTAGGTTCAGAGCATGCCATAGAATCTGCTTTAGTAACTTATAATTTAAAATCCTTTAAGACTCATTATCAAAGGACTTAGAAAGCAGTAACGTCATTGAGCCAGCCTTGTAGATATGTCTGAGAGCACAGTCCAGAAGTTGAATGTCTAATCTACTGGGATCAGGAAACTGGGGTCAGAAAGTTGCCCCTTAGTTTCAAGATCATCTTACTTTTGTGATCTTTATCAACAAATTTTATCACCTTGTTTCTCAGTACCTTCAAAGCTGAAGCTGGACAGGATGGCATTTGTGACAGATGCTGGGGGTGATGACATCTCTACAACTACTTCCACTCTACAGTGTTAGAGTCTTCCTTTCACCTAGCATTGTGGGGATGGTTCTACTGTGCAGAAACTGGGTCATCTACCAGACCAACACACAAAGGAATCTAAGAAATGCCTAGAGTGTTTAGAAAGACAGGATGCCTGTGACATCCTCAAGGATGTTGAAGTCTACACTATGGAATTTGTTTTGGTTTAAACGTTTATGAAATTTCAAAATATCCTGTTAAAAACTAATCCCAGGCTGATACCATTCTCAGGAGTTAAGAGCACATACTACTCTTCAAAGAACCTGAGTTCCCTTCCAGCACCCATGTCCTTGGGCAAATCACCACTGCCTGTAGCTCCAGATCCAGTATATCTGATGCCCCCTTCTGGCCTCCACCAGCTCCTGAATTTTTGTGTACATATCCACCCACAAACACAATGTTCAAAAAATAAATATTTAATGAAAGCAAGTGTTATCCCCAATGCAACAGTATAAAGAAGTGACTAAGGGATTTAGATCAGCATTTCTCAACCTGTGAGTAGGAACCCCTTTCTTGTGTCTGGGTGGGTGTCTAACAACCCTTTCACAGTGGTCAAATATCAGATATCCTGTGGCCTGCTCAGTTCTAAATGGAATATCTATAAACCCCTCCCTCCAAAGGCTTGCAGAACATGGCAGGCAGAAGGAGAAGGAGAAGGCAGAAAGATTGCAAGAGCCAAAGGCAGTGAATGGCTACAAGAAAATAATGTTTTCTAAACACCGCAGGGCTGTTGCTCATGTGAACATACAGCAGTTGCAAAGGTGTGCAGAAGACCTTCACAAGCTCAAACCAAACAGACTTCCAGAATGAAGTCCCAACCACAGCTAAGGAGCTTCAGCAGATAACTGGTAGGGAAAAAAGATTCCTTTTCTTTTTTTAATGGTGTGATCTCTGATAAGTCGACCAGGCCCTGGGGAAAGCCCCAGACCCAGGAAGAGTTGGACAACCTGGTGGGTTTAAAAATAAAAGAGAACACAAAGTTGGGTGGGTAGGAAAGGGGTTAGATCTAGGAAGGAGGGTGAATAAGATCAAAATACATTCTATGAAATTCTTTAAGAATTAACTTTGGCGACTGGGTGGGTGGTGGTGCATGCCTTTAATCCCGGCACTCAGGAGGCAGAAGTAGGCAGATCTCTGTGAGTTCAAGGCCAGCCTGATATACAGGGCTAGTTCTAGGACAGCCAGGGCTGTTAAACAGAGAAACCCTGTCTCTAAAAATGAGAAGAAAAACATGAGACTCCCCAGTGTGTACAACATATAACATTCTGGCTATAGACTGGTTGGACTTACATGATGACAGTCTCTAGGAAGCCCCCAAATGTTTCATCTTTGCATTTTGGCAACTGTTATATAACAGTTGTCAGGAAGCAATGTTGATCCCTGACCAGGTTAGTGTTATGATGAATGAACAGAGGAAAATGATTGCCACTTCTGTCTTGAAGGGTAATGTGGCTTGAATGTGTTTGCCAAATTTCATATGGTAATAGAGTCATCAGTCTTGGCTTCAGGTGTCAAATTTAGTCAAGTCCTATTTCTGGAAATAACATTTGATTAGAACATACCACATCCATTCACTGAAGTACTGTCCATCCTGCTTAGACCCTGTGGCAGTAGAGCAGAATGATGGTAACAGTAAACATCCTTGCAAAACCTATGTTACTTACTACCTAGCCATTTTATAGGAAAGGTTTGCCAACCTCTGGTTTTCACAGTGACACTGCCAGGTGAGTTTCCAGACATATATCCACCTGATCATACAGGGCTGGAGTGAGATAAAGAGCAGAGGATGACCCAAGGGGTTCTAATCCACAGGCCTGGATAGCCAAACAGATATTCCTTGACTTGGTCATTGGAACTCAGGGACAAATCTCTAGTCAATTAGAAGTACATTCTTGAAGTGAAGAGTCATTGCAGAATGGGAAACAGAGTTAACAGCATAATAAATCAAAGCCAAAGCATGCTGAAGGTCTGGAGGGCTGGGGCAGAAAGTTTATGGATAAATAAGAGGGAAAACGGAGTACAGAGGTAAAGAAAGACAGCCCAGACAGCACCAGAGAGACTGAAGAAGTCATTTTTGCTCTGCCTTCTGGCACTATTCTCCAAGCTCCCAAGCCATTTTTTCTGTGGTAATTGCCTGTGAGTTGCAACATCCTCTCCTGGCAGAAGGATGGCTCATAAGGCTGAGGAAACTCATCAAACTTGGAATGTTCACACGCTCAGAGAGTTATGCATTTCTCAAGGTCCTTCCCCAAGATTCTATAAGCAGTAAGCAATTGCTGTGAGAGACTGTCCAATAGTGCTTCCTGCTCACTGAGTGAGGAACTCCAGGAACGCTGTTTTCAAGAGTCATCCACCATGCTGAAGACAGCCTTCTGCTGACGCAGCTGCCTCTGAGTCACTTATGCCCCTGAAAGCAGCCCCTCAGCCATGCCCCGGTAAACTCACTGGTTCACAAAGCTAGACTCTGATGGAATCTTTTTTCTGGTCCATCATCAGTGTGCTATCTGTGGTGAACAGAAAGCATTTCTTCAGGAAAAGTCACACAGCTACCATACATCCTTCAAAACCAAAAATCCAAAGACTGCCTTCCTAAAACACTATCAGAACATGTAGCTTAATAAGTTATCTGCTCCCAAAAGATAGCTACAGGAAAAAGGGTAAAACTAGACAATACCGACTATGAATAACCAGTAGGAATGAAGTCAAATCACTTATCACTCTGCTTCCTTGTACAATTAAGCAACTGCTTTAACTCTAATGATGCTACTTTCTTGTCTCTGAATTGGGAATAGTATCCGTTCCATTCAGTTTCCTAAAGAATTCCAGGAGATATCCATTTTTAAAGATGTTTTAAGTTAACATTTTTACCGAGATCAAACATGGGCCACACACACAGCAAACACTCAGCAAGTGTCCCTGGGCTTGCTGGTAAGAACTGGAGGAGACTGCTCCACAGAAGGAGCTCCTGACTCAGCGCGTGCAGCTGGTGGGGAGGATGCAGAAAGCTGAATGAGCAGGTAGATGGCTGTTCAGCTGCCCTACCCCTGAGAAGTCCATTTGAGTGACACCTCTTTATCCCTAAGGTGCTCTCTCTTTGGGTGCGCCAGACCGGCAGTGTCTTAGTTAGGTCTTATTGTTGTGAATAGACCCCAGGCCCACAGCAGCTCTTATAAAGGAAAACATTTAATTGGGGCTGGCTTACAGTTCAGAGATTTAGTTCATTGTCATTATGGCAGGAAGCAGACAGGCATAGTGCTGGAGCAGTAGCTAAGAGCTTTACATCCTGATTTGCAGGCAGCAGGAGAAAAAGAGAAACACTGGGCGTGATGTGAGCTTTTGAAGACCAAAGCTCACCTCCAGTGACACACCTCCTCCAATAAGCCCACGCCGCCGCCTAACCCTTTCCAAACAGCTCATCAGCTGGGGCCTAAGCATGCAAGTATAGGAACCTGGGTGGGGCTTAACAGGATGCTCCTAGTTTAGCTTCTATAACAAGGCAGTCACCATGTGTGCTCCTGGTCATCTCAAGGACCAACCTCACTGGCTTGGCTGGTGGCAGGCCTCCTGCCTTTGCAAACTTTAGAGGAGGGGGCCTCTCCATTGAGTAGCTCACAACAGACAGCTGGCTTTCCTCAAAGAAAACAACATTGGAATCATGACCTTGGCCATAGTCTTGGAAGTGGCATCCAACCACTTTCACCATATTCTATCCATTAATGGTGAGCCATAAGTCCCATCCATGCTCAACAACATGAGCACCAGGAGAAGGAATGACCAGATGTCTTTACAGGAGCCACCTGCCAAACCTACTGAATCAGAAACTCTATAGTCGATCCCAGACATCTGTTCTAGCAAGGTCTCCAAGTGACTGGTGCACACTAAATTTAAAATCCACTGGGTTATGAATTAGGTACAAGGTTCTCGGTAGATTTCTCAGTAGAATTCTTCCTAAGTGAGTAACTTTTATTCCCACAATCCTTCATCCATCTTGACTATAGGTAGAGGCCTGCTATCTATTTTGTTCAGTGCCACAAATATTTGTTCTATATTAGCGACTGGGGATGGAAACTTTAAAAGGGAAATGAGTCCTGATGCCAAGACCCCCAGGGTAGACTGTAGAATATTCTGAGAACTTACATTTGAATTTATTAATGTCAAGTACCATTGGTGCATGGTTGGCATGCACCTGCTACTGTGCTTGAGTATTTTGAAAACATTACCTATTTAGTCTTCCCAGGAATCCAGTGAAGAACATTCCATTCTTCTTATTCAATGAATAAGAATTTTATTGGTTAAGTTTTAATGGCCAATGCATTGCAATCTAGAGTCATCTGAGAAGAGAGTCTTGATGACAGATTCTGCACATCCAATTGGCCTGTGGATGTGTCTACAGAAGTCTGTCTTGATATATAAATTGAGGTGAGAAGACCTCAATAACTGTGGGTAGCACCCATCCCTATAAAAAGGATCTTGAACTGTATAAGAATGGGGAAACTGAACTAAGCACAAACATGAGTGCATTATTTCCTTGCTCTCTACTCCTAATTATGGATAAGATGTATGGGCTGGCTAGTCTAAGAGAGAGTTTCAACTGAGAAAATTCCTCAATAAAATCAGGCTGGTAGATGAGCCTGTAGAGCATTTTCTTAATTAGTGATTGACATGGGAGGGCCCAGACCATGTGGGCCGTGCTAGGCCTGGGTTCTATAAAAAAGCAGACTGAGCAAGGCAGTGACAAGCAGTCCTCCATGACCTCTGAAATAACTTCTGCCTGCAGGTTTGAGTCCCTGCATTGACTTCTTTCAAAGATGAAGAATTATGTGGAAGCATAAGGCAAATAAATCCTTTCCTGTGTAGCTGGGGAGACGGCTCAGTGGTTAATTGTACTTGGGGATGTTCTAGATAATCTGGGTTCCCAGCACCCATATCAGGTGGCTCACAACTACTTATAATTCCAACTCCAAGAAATCTGACAGCTTCCTAAGCTTCTGGGCATCTTCACACCTGTACATACATTCACACATACATGCACACACACACACACACACACACACACACACACACACACAAATAAATACAAGAAAGAATACATCTTTAAAAAACAAAATAATCTCAAATATAAAAGCAGAAAATCTTTAAAAATAAATAAGAACATATCCTTTCCTTCCCAAGTTGCTTTGGTCAATAAAACCCTAACTAAGAGTTCATCAGGCTTCACATCAATAAAACCAGAAGACAGAGTTCACCATGGTGAACAGAGGGGATGTGTCCTAGAGGTAGGAAAAGGTTGGTGTGTTATAAAGGAAGATGAGTGGGCTATGTGAATTAAGTGAGGTCGGATGGGAGAGAGGAGGCAGTAGACAAAGTATTCTGGGAAATACACAGGTAGGGTCTCTAGATCTGAAGCTTGAAACACACTGATCAAAACAGATCTCTTGGAAATCAAAGAAGGATTTTTATGGGACCCTCCCAAGGAAGGACCAAGATTTATGAGGACTGAAGCTCAGCAAGTTGTAGAGAAAAGAGCACAAGATGGGAAATAGGAAGTTATTAGGGTGCCTAGGAGAGCTTTGGAAGAGCAAATAGGAGACTGCACAGCTTAAGCTCGGTTGACTTCTTGAAAAGCCGACATAGCTACCTCAGTTCCAATCTTTCTTGTCCTTCTGACTTGAGTCTTAAGAGAACTTTCTACAGAGCTGATTAAGTAAGACCCCTTCTGCCCCTTCTAAACAGAATCCCATGTAGACCATAATCTTCAGATCACTATGATGTGGGTAGTCATGATCAGATGATCATTTAGCAGATATATATATATGCATATGTATATACATATATATATATCCTTATTTTCTAGATTAAATCTCTAACTTCTAAAAATTTTCATTAAATTTAAGTGTACTTGGCAGGCTATGGTGTGGTCTAAAAGGTGTGGAGACCAGAGATACAGCTGCCAGGGATACATATATTGGTCTCATTAAATGGGCATCCTTCATCTAGTTGCCTTGCAGTGTTCAAGTAGGAGGAGGCTTTAATCCAAACTAATGATATGGTCACTGAAACAACCTCCTAGAGAGTAGGATCTATAAAAACAGAACCATTTCAGAGAATTTTACAGAGACAGCTGCAGTTGCATGAAGGAAATGGTTGAGCATGTGAGCATTATCTTAAGTATTCTCCTGTTTGGTTTACCATGTAAGAGTGTGTGTGTGTGTGTGTGTGTGTGTGTGTGTGTGTGTGTGTATGTGTAAATGTACATAACCACACATTGAGAGTCTCTCTCTCTCTCTCTCTCTCTCTCTCTCTCTCTCTCTCTCTCTCTCTCTCTCTGTGTGTGTGTGTGTGTGTGTGTGTGAATATATATCATCTCCAGAGATATGCACATACCATGTGCTGTGCTGGGCACCATGCCCACACACTCACTGAGTCTGTTCCTCCATGTGATGATGTTTTTAGACTACTAGCCTATTTCTGTACATGGAGACAGATCTCTGAAGGAGGGGATGAAGGGCATAGCCTGTGCAGGTATGTTTCTCCCAGTGTTGGTCTTTACAAATAGAGAAGACTGGGGGCAGGATTTGGCTATGGTAATAAAGGCCGGGATCCTAGGAGCTAAGTGTGAGTGATCAACTGCCATGAAGTAACTGAGGTAACCAATGACTCAGAAGAAAACAAATGTAGGGTCAGGCGCCATTTTCTTTTCAAGATTTCTCATGCACACATGTGTATGCCTGTGTGAGTTTATATGCACCATGGGCATGCAGGTGCCTGCATAAGCCAAAAAGAGCGTCAGATCTCCTGGCACTGAAATCACTAGTGATTAGAAGCAGCCCAATGAGTACTGAAAATCAAACTGATATCCTCTGCAAGATCAGTAAGTGCTCTTAACCACTGGGCCAGTTCTTTACCCTGCCATTAAGATCGGTAAGTGCTCTTAACCATGGGGCCATCTCTCCATCACCCCATTAAGATCAGTAAGTGCTCTTAACCACTGGGCCAGCTCTCCCACTCCCCCCACCCCACCCCATTTATTTCAAGAGAAAACATGTATCAAGAGGGAGAAACATCCTCAACAATTATCACTGTATCCTGTGGAGATGAGGACAGGCTAATTTGGTTTCAGGGTGCAGATTCGACAGCTTATTGTTGAATGTCCCTACATGGGAATGAGCTGTAGAGTTTATGGGCATAAATGTATCAGACAGAACTGGGACCATTCAGGTCTCCTTTCCCCCTTTTCTCCTTCCCTAGGGTTTGAAAGTATCTCAGTGGGGTCTGCCTAGTGACCTCCAAGTATCCGGGTCAGAATGATGCATCGTGGCTCCATCCAGAACAGCCCAAATCACCCTTGTCCCAGTTGCCTGAATTACAGTCAAGGTTTCCAGAACTCCTGGCGATTCCTTCCAGTGTGAATTAACTTTATGGGACATAATTTCCTAGTACAAGGTGTTTTTTTTTAAGTCTTTAATAAAATGTTCTGCTATGACCTGTTTTTGCACTATTCCAATGGTTTTTGGTTTATGACTCGAGGTGACCGGGGGCCCCATACTCTTACATGTCACCACCTCCCTATTAGATAAAACAGAAATATAAGGTAATTTGGACTATATTAGGGACATAAAGAATCTAGGAAACCATACCTTAGAGACATCATCAAAATGAAGAATGCAAAAGAAAATGATGTTGCTGGGGTTTGGCTTCTTATTTTTGAACTTTGTGCATAAAACAATTCCTTTGAGTCCTGCCAAGTGAAGTCTAAAAGGGACCATTTTCCTTTAATATTTATCGAACTAGATGGGAGTGTATGCATGACTCTAGGAGCCACATGGACATAAAATGCAAGCTGTGCCCTTCAGAAGTAAACAGATCTCTGTGAAGCACAAGGCAGTTACAGGAAAGATAAACGGTAGGACCAGCCAGACACCATGAGGAACACTGATGATTTGAGAACAGGAGGTCCAACGCTGTCCCTAAAAGCTTTGGGGCAGGAGACATGTAGAGTATGGTTGAGGAACAGGAACGACTTAGGCTTATGAGAAGATGGATTTTTAAGCATACATGTGGTCAGAGGGAAGGAGGGAACATGTGTGGTTTATCTCCAGGCTTGGCCAACTGGAGTGATCAGTCTTGGTAGCGCTTAAGGATGACTCTCACAGGGCGCTTGCATAGACTCAACACCTTGACCGTACCTGCTACTGGATCCCTCTCACCAGCAAGAAGCTTCTGATGGGGGACACACTCACCAAAACAACTATCTCACCTCCCCTAGCTGCCTAGAAATCCCACAGCACCAACCCAAGTAATGGCAGAGAGCCCCTCGACTCCCTGTGACAAAAGTGAAGTTCTCAAATATTGAAACATTAGTTCAGGTGCTAAGAAGATAACCTCCCTTTCCACGTCAGAATACTAATGAACTAAAAATGATTAGAGCTTAGACTCCTGGATTTGAAGAAAAGTCACTCACCTTCACGCTGTCGGTTCAATTTTCCCTTGGGTTACAGCATGCCTAACCAGGCTTTTGATCACTAGCAATTTCAAATCTCCATCCAAATCAAACAGAGCTGATATCAGAGATGCCCAGAACTGTAACACTTTGATGGAATGCATCTCTCTCTCTCTGTGTGTGTGTGTGTGTGTGTGTGTGTGTGTGTGTGTGTGTACACAGGTGTATATGTGTTCAAAATCACAAGTCAACCTTTGGTGTTGCTCCTCAAGTGCTGTCCACCTTATTTGTGTTTCATTTTGTTGTTTTGCTTTGCTTTGCATTCTTTTCTGAGACAGCTCTCTTACTTGGCCAGGAACTCATCCATTAGGCTTGGCTGGATGGCCAGGGAGGCCCAGGTATCCACCTGTCTCCCCCTCCCCAGTATACACATGCCCAGCTTTTTTTACATGGGTTTTGTTATCAAATTCAGGTCCTCATGTTAGTACAGCAAACACTTTACCAACTTAGATATCACCTTGGCAGAATTCTTCATAAAGTGAAAGTGATCATGGAATCCACACCTCCTTCTTTAGGGGCTTTTCCTAAATCTGCCATGACCCCCCCCCCTCCAATCAAACTTTTCATCTTGGTCATCTGTGTGCTGTTCATCAGGGAGTAGAGCTGAGTTCTGAGCCACTAAAGCAAAACACAAAGTCCTGATCCCTGCCCTCCAGCTGGACTCTGGGTCATGGCTAGAGAGTTTACTCTAGCTGTGCTAAGCTCCCAGGACTAACTCATCCCACTTCTAGGGTCTGGGAAGTCTCCAGAGGGTGGGTCCCGTGCATGCTTCACACATTTGAATAGCTGTTGTTTGGGCCCGTGTCATTCCCAAGAATGCTATTTTAAGCTCCTCCCTTCACTTCTGCTCCACTTTGTATGACTGGCTCATGAGCCTTCCTTGTGTCCCTTGCCAAGTGAGTCATGGGTTAGGGGCTAGGAGAAGTGACCTCAGATTGAAATTCAGTTTTACTGCAAACTCATTTATGAGTTTAGACTTCAGTTCTTTGGGTCTTAGCAAGACATGAGACTACGGCAATCTTTAGCTCCCCTCTTCTACCAACAGGGACAAAAAAACAATTGGAAATGACAATGGGACAATTGTGTCCTTGGTCAGTGTTACCCAGCTGTGAGCTCCAGGAACAAGTTTCATTCTGACTCTGTGCTCTGGGAAAAGGCTGTTCCTTGCTGGAGGAGTTCATGGGGACCCCTTTGGAAAAAAGTCTGGAACCAGTCACCACCAGAACTCTGAGAAGCAACAAAAGATGAACTCTCCCAAACCATTGAATGGGCCCATAATCCTGGCCTGCCCTTCTCAGTCAGGCCCGTAGTCCTTCAAAAGCAAACATCTACCAAGCATTTTCCTGGAATCATTGGTATTGCTCCAAACATAACCTGTAGCTTACCTCTGCGAATATTTAAAATAATCCCCCATACCCCCACCCCAGCTGCTACCCTGGCCAAATATGAGTCACAGGGTGAAACTCTTAAGTTTCTAACTGACCATCTGGGCCCATTCCACCTTTGCCATGATTCTGTGCCCCTGGGAGACTACCCCATGCATGGCATCATCTGTCCCTGCACACTCTCTGCCTTCCTGTAGGTTTCAGCCAACCCTCCTGTCTGGAGACTGCTGCGGGGGAGGAGGGGAGCCAGGGATGCATTCCCCTCCCTCCATGTCAGCATTTGGCCTGGGCAGTGGTCCTGTTTCTGTGCAGGCCACTGCTCCTTCCTGTGACCTCACACACACAGCACTGACCTCACAGCTTCATAAGCTGCTCACAGCAATTGTCAATTATGGTCTAAAGTGGGGAAGGCATCTCACAGCTACTGACTTGTGAGCACTTCATATTTAAATATGCCATCTGTTAGACACCTACCATGACAACTCTGGATGCTACAAACCAAAGGGGCTCTCAAAGCAGAGTTCAAAAGACAACCAACATCCAACACCTGAGACATGAAGTCCTAATTCACTACCTGCCCAGGAGACAGAGTTCTAACAAATTGACAACCGGGTGAGAACCCAAACACAGGATTCCAAATAGACAAACAAGTCAAAAGCCCTCTAAGGAACCATCCACAGGAAATGGTCTCTTGCTTCTAAGCTACAGCAATAACTTGATAAAGCAGGGTACAGGGACAAAGTAAATTCTGCAATTCCCAGATTCATCTCTTCTTCTCCAAGTGCTCAGTGTTAAATATAATTCCTCAGAGAAGAGTTTTAACCGAGCATCATAACCCTGGAGCCCAGACTCACCACACCCAAAACAAGAGACCAGAGGCTACACAGGCCATTTGCAGTTAAACTTACAGTTCATGTATTCATTTCCTCCCCCTTCCAAACCACTCTTATTTTTGAAATAGGCTTGTGTAGCCCAAGCTATGGAGCTGAGAATGATCTTGAACTCGTGATTATCTTGCCTCCAGCTCCCAAAGGGCTAGAGGACAGGAATGCGCCACCTTAAGTCTGTTCACTGCCCAGCCTTCTCTCTTCCTGGAAGAAATGTCAACTCCCTTCTGGCCTTCAGCACTCATACTGAAGCACAGGAGTGTGGTGCACTCCACCCCCATGGGGACAAATGCTCCTTTGTCTTATCCTCATGACCTTGACAGGATCCTGTCCTCTACTTGGCTGATCCTGAGTGCTTTTATAACGAGTACTGTGCTTTCCGAGTTGAGTCATTAGTCTGAGGAGAGTTCCAGAAAGAAGCCTCCAACCTAAAACCAAGCCAAGTGTGGGTGGCAGGGTGATGCCAGGATCTGCAGGATCTGTGAAGTAGGAGCACCTAGTGAGAGGGCCTCTCTTACCTGTGGGGTCTCCAGTTAATGCAGGAAGGTAGGTCAGAACTGAACCAAACTATGGACACAGCAGTTGGTGCTGGGAAGGATGGGAGTCAGGGGACTCCTGGGACAGTGGCTGCTCAGACACTGTCAAAGGCTGCTGTGTGTTTCACCTTGAAGATCAGGACTGAGACACAGTAAGTGCTGCAGGCTCTCTTCAGAAGAGACTGCGACTTTCCGAACTGGCAGCAGCTGGAACACTGACTGGGATGACACAGAGTTACTCACATGGGGGGGTTGGGCCTGGGGTGTGGAAGATGTGCCAGCCTGCTGTGGGAGACCCACTGCGGTGAGCCTGGAGGACAAAGTTCCCTGGTCAGTACGTCTCTGTGGCCGTGGCGTGACCAAGGAAAGGTACAGCTGAGCTCACTGTCACCGTGAGCACACCCTGGTGCCTACTGGCAAGTCCATCACACGCCAGTGTGAACAATGAACTGTGAGAGCTTGCAGGTGGCTCACAACTGCCCTAACTCCGGCTCCTGGTGATCTGGTGCCCTCTTGTGCCCTCTATGGGTAACTGCACTCACAGGCACACACCTATACACAGACATACACACACATAAATTAAAATACATGCCTAACAACAACAAAGCGCGAGCTGTGGAGAATTCAAAATGAGACTATGTTGTTTGGAGCTGGGAATGATTCCTGGGAGATGAGGAAGTCACGATGTGCCAAGAGCAAAGGCAGAACTGAAACTCAAGTCTTGGCTTCTATCTCCTGCTACTCAGGAAGGTCAGCAAGGGTGGTGTGAGCTACATATATAGGCTCTTAAAACAAGACTATCACTGTGAACATGGGGTAGAAACACAGTACTCAGGATGAGAAAGTTTTTAAAAAATGAAACAAAGAAAGAAAGGGGTTCTTTTTATCGTTATTTAATAACTTCAGCTCTTTAAAAGGCACTGTTAGGCTGGGTGTGGGAGCTGTTGCTTGTAATCCCAGAATTCACAGTGCTGAGGCAGGTCTGTCACTAACTAGTTCAATGGCAGCCTGGCCTATATGGTAAATTTAGGCCCTGCCCAGGCTACAGAGCAAACCTGTTTCAGACTACACTGTCACATATTCTAACAAGTGTCCTCTAGGAGAGTCATTGTCTGTGTTCAAGGTGATGAACATGCCTGTTGTATTCCAGAGTCATTCACAGCGCATCCCCGGGCCTGGGCAGACTCCCATAGTCTTCCCAGGCTCTCTGTCTTCAGCAGCAGCGCAGGAAGTCACATAAGCTCAGATCATGTTTCCCTTGGCTCCCCAAACACCTCAAAACCAGCACTCTTTCCTGTCCTTGTACAACCAGCTCCCCTATCCCCCAGAGTACTTGCCTTCCCTTTCCAGGCCTCAGGTGCCCAGTCCATGAAGACTCCACCTAGCCTTCTCTCAGAATCTCCTTTTTAAAGCTACTACTTACTTATTTTCAGGGTGGTGATGCAACTTGAGAATATTTTGTCTTCCCCACTCCAGAATGTAAGTTAGGGTTGGGCACGTCATATTCAGTGGTAAATTCCCACTGAAACTTCCAGTTAGCAAGCTTTTTATAAACACAAGGCTGTACAGCCAATGGCTTTCTTCCGTCTTGCAGTAAACATCGAAACCTCAAACTAGGATGGAGGCTGAGGGAAGGAGGTGTCCCGTGCCGGCCACAGTGAAGCACTTGAGTAAGCACTTGCCATTCCCCAAGTGCAGGAGCTTCCGGCCTGCAACTGTGACGAGGGTGGGGACTGGACAGGCTCTGAGGAGGCTAGGTTGCCTTCCTACAGGCCAGGGACTTTCTACACTTACATTCTACTCCCTGGTGAAAGGGACAGTGAGGACATATATGCAAATGAGCTAACTATGACTCAAAGGCCTAAGGTCTATGTCTAGATTAGACAAATGTCATACAGAGCTGCTATGTTTTATTCTGTTAAAAGTCTGTTGTGTTTTCCAGAGCCATTAGCATGAGCATGCGTGCACCTACATACATACCCTCCATCCCCACCACTACCACCTGATCAATGGCAAGTCTCACAGCCATGTTCAAATCAAATGATAGATTTATTATCTGTCTCTGTTACACAGTAAGTGAAAATAGCTCAATTTAGGACATTCTAATATTTGCCTGGGCTTTCCATGTACTAAGAGGCCAGTGTCAAATATGTGGGCTGACATTCTGGACTGAAGCAGTCGCCAAGAGTTCTTCCACAGCCTTGAAGAGCTTCAGGTTGTGTCCTTCACAGCATCTTCCTCTTTTCAAACTCCTTCACAAAGAGAAGAAAGATGTGTATCACATTACATTCATGGGAGAGTGACCTTCAAAGTAGGTCCACTACTAGGACCAGCCTCTGTAGAGTTAAAGTGCATGGGAACAGGGTTCTTGTGCACAAGGTGACTACTTTCAAACCAGTCTGTGCCAGTGCCAGAGTGACAGAGCTTGACTTTTTCCTGCAAACCCCAAAGCCAATAGGCTTGAATAATCGGTTTTTCACTGCAGAATTACTGCTAGGGGGTGATGGGCACCACTGTTTATGCGAATCTGTAATGCCGTCTATGAAAATGCAACAGGCCCTTTGTGAGTCAATGAAGACTTTCTCAGAGTATAAAACTCAACCCTGATTCTGCTAGCGACCGGAAGCGCACGGTGCCCTAGACAGAGGGAGCCTGGTTAGCAGCTAGGCTGCAGCCACACAACGAACGCCTCCTGCCACCTGCAGGAGCAGACGGTAAGTCCTACAAAACAGTGCTTGCTTCTCCCTCTCCTGGGTTTCAAACACCTGTCCTCATATATGGAATGTGATGTTCAGAAGTCAAGATGTGCAAAGCCTTGATCAAACATGAACTCTTTTTTAGAATCCCTAAGATGAGGGCAGGGTTCACAGGAAAGCAGAATTTTTGAATTCTCTGATAACTTTTCCCTTCTAGGAAAATAATTTGTGCCTATTTCCAGCTTAAGACACAGGATTTTGTTGTTAAGAGACAAAGGTCATACTGAGCTGTTATCTTATGTACCTTTTTGTTTTGTCAAGGTTAAGACTCTCATAAAGAGGAAAACAGTAATGAGAACCACTGCAGAGACTACAGGAAAGACATCAACTGAGAGTGTGTGTTTCGCACTACAACATCCTATTAGAAAGGAAAAGCAGAGGCAGCTGAATGCAGCCAGCAACCGGATAACACCGCAGCAGTGGAGGCACAGCCAGCCACAGCACAGGCCCACCTCCTCAGGCCCCAACTCCCAGCACCTTCTGACTGTTTGCTTCCTTTGTTTCCTTTCTTGCAGCCCCTCCCTATGGAAACAGACACCTATGGAGGTAGGATGGCTACATCCGATTTCCTGGAAAACCCCAACATGAAACATAAAGCTACATCCCTTCCACACTCCAGGCTGCAAGTCAGGGTGCCTCCAAAATGCTTCTGTGTCTTATCACTGACAAAGGAACAGATGTCTGCGTTTAAATCAGTTTTTTGTTGTTGTTGTTGTTGTTATTGTTGTTTTTGAGGGGGGGATTTAAACATGGTTTCTCTGTGTAGCCTTGGATATCCTGGAGCTTACTCAAACTCAAATCTATCTGCCTCTGCCTCCCAAGTCAAATGCTGGGATTAAAGGCATGTGTCACGATGGCCTGGCTTGAAGATTTACATTAGGGCAGTGGTTCTCAACCTTCCTAATGCTGCAAGCCTTTAATACAGTTCTCCATGCTGTGTGACCCCCCATCATAAAATGATTCTGTTGCTACTTTATAACTGTAATTTTGCTACTGTCAGGAGCTGTAATGCAAATACCTGATATGCAGGATGGTCTTAGGTGACCCCTGTGAAAGGGGTCAAGACCCACTGGTTGAGAACCGCTGCATAAGGGCACCAGAACATTCAGCTATGGAGAGAAAAGGAATACGGCCACTGTGTGCTCACCTTATACATGGTGCTTCCCAGCTGTGCAGGGGACATGCTGACAACAACCCCCGCACTCTGAAGGGCAGAGATCTTCTCCTTAGCGCCACCTTTTCCTCCAGCAATAATTGCCCCTGCATGGCCCATCCTCCTGCCAGGAGGAGCAGTTATCCCAGCAATGAATGACACTACGGGCTTGGCATTTGGACCCTGGAGAGACAGAGAGAGACATTTTAAATACAATCAAACTGGACCTGAAATCCGTGACTGTTGGTAAACAGGAGGTGGCTTGGGAAGGAAAAGCCCATCACTCAACCCCAACACTGAAGTGCTCTTCTTCGAGACTCAGCTCTCCACACCACCTCAGAAGCTGCCCTGAGCAGACTATCTGCGGAGTATCAGCACTGTCAGCACTCCAGAGCTATTCCACAAACACACACCCGAACTTTTCTTTTGATAATCAAAAAAGCACACCCACATGAAAATGTTGTTTTATGACTTTTGATAATAAATTAAGACTCAAGATCAACCAGTCAACTTGTTTTACGTCCACATAACTTTGTGTCTTGGGACATTATAATTCTCATCCTTAATAAATGTCCTCAAAGACAAAGATGAAGGGTGATGGGGCACAGAGAAAGATTCAGGACTTGAACTCAATTTCCTACTAATGCTGCATGTTCTTGGACCACGCCCATCCTCAAAGATGATGAAATGGATGACAGTCACTAGCTCTTTCTACTCTAAAATGCTACAGTCTAAGATGATCCAGGCTAACTGTTCAAGCAAAAATAAATCCAGTAAACAAACTCATTTACATTAACTACCATGGTACTAGATTTTGACATTAAATTTTTGTAAATGGTTACTAAGCTCTGGGCTTGCACTGCAGTTGGGAAAATACTATCAAATGTTTACATAGTAATTCATCATGAGATACCACACAGCAACACATGACTATATATGGTCAGGTTTCACAAGGAGAACAGGTCTGAAGCACAGAATCAAGAGCTTCATTCAGTTATCACTGCCTTCCAGAGCCCAGCTCACCCCCCCCCCAACACACGCAGCAGCTCTCAAATCAATGGTCTGGGGTCCCTGGATACTTACAGAAGTGATGGAGGATCTCAAGCACTTTTGTTCATATAAACAACCAAAACCAAAATTCATTCAAATATGCAACCTCTGTGTATATCAATGCCTCAGCACTTACATGAGCTATTTATTCTTTGTAGTAAAATCCAGTAATACTTATCATATTAAAATAAAAACTGAGGACCAGTGAAATGGCTCAGCCCATAAAGGCACTTGCCCTGCAGGCTTGGTGATCTTAGTTTACTTCCTGCAACCTATAAAAAGGTGAAAAGAGACTCCACGAAGTTGTCCACTGACATCCACATGAATGAATGCTAAGGCATGTGGGGACCCACCCACACCCACACACATAAAATATAAAACTGAGGGTTCTTAATAAAAATATAAAATTTCATAAAAATACAAAAATCAACTTCTTTTTAAAATAGTGTCTAAAATTCTGGTGAGGCAAGTGGCATTTTACAGCTAATCTCTACAACTCTGACTGCTTAACGTAATGAATGGCCAATTATATCTGTTTTTGCAACTGACTTGTTGTGAATGCTTATTTATCTGACGTACAAGAAGAAATTCCAGCCTTAGACAGATGGAAAAGGACAATGTGTTTTAACTGACATCAGGATGCCTAAATACTCTCTGATGCTACACAAGCCTCTTCAAGTGGTCATTTTTCAAAGGTCACATGTAATGTTACAATCTGAAGCCACAGCAATAAATTTTTGTCCTTCGTCCTTCTGAAATTCCTTCATCTGTCTTAGTGTCTGAATGGGTCTTTAATCCACAATGGTTTTGTAACAGAAAATACCTGTTCAGTGGGTATGCACATCTTCCAAATGCTTCCAAATTTCACCATTCAGCATCCACAAGGAGCCACATTGTATCAGCATCAATGGCAGCAGAAAAGTCTTTTACAGAAAGTGCAAATCCTAAGCTCATGGTGGCAGAAAGCATTTACTAAACTTTTGCTAAAAAGCTCAAATTTTATCACAGCAACAAGCAGCACAGCAGCTTTCTTAATGCTCTCTGCGAGATATTCTGCCAGGCACCCAAGTCCAGTGAACCAGCTTATCTGCCTGCTATTCTACCAAGTGAAGTTAGTGCCCCTGGAAGAGGCTGAGAGAAAGCACTCCCAGAGATCAAAAAATCGTCTAAAGGCCGCAATTTAATAAAGCTAGTAACTCTTTCACTTCACCGGGAACATTCTTAAGTAAAACTGACTTTCTTTTCAGTCACAGATCTGGGACTAGCTCACTGGTTCTGCAGGTCTGCTGAGGTTGGCTCCGGCCCCGGCCCCCACTGCTCTTCCCTGCTGTAGGTGAATCCCTGACTTCTCCACTCTGCTCACAATGCTCCCACCCTCCCATACATCCCATACATACGCAGCTTTTCACCTATGACTGCTCCCTCCCCTCCTGATGGAAGCCTTCCCTGATGCCTCCTCCCACATCCCACCAATGCCCTGAGCTGACTAGCCCAGGGCCTGCTCTGCCTCTTACATGTGTCTGTCACACACACACACAGCACCCTGGCTGTGTTCTTCCCACGTCCCCCTACTGAGCAGTGAGATCCCTGAACATCAAAGTGTAGGCATTTTGGACTGATTGGATGGGGCTGGTATTCTGGCACTCAGGAGCCACAGAATACTGAGTGTTACACAGCTCAGATGGAAAGATATTCTGGAGCTCGGGAGCCAAGGACTACCACAGGCCACAGTAAGTGTAGCAGCTTACAGCCCTGCCTCGGAAAGGCTTCCCCAGTGTATCGGCTCTGCTCTAGCAGGAGAGGGTCTTCCAACTGGGGATGTTTGCCCAGTGTAGCAGTTTTGCTCCAGCAGGAGAAGGGGGGGGGGGGTTGCTACAGTTCAGCTCTGCTCCTGAGAGAGTGGACAGATGAGTGTAACAACTCTGCTCTGCCAAGGGAAGGTTTCCTAGGCGAAGTGTTACAGCCCTGCTAGCTCTGCTCTGCCCAGGATTGTCTCTGCTCCGCTGCAAAAGAAGGTCTTCACCCAAAGCTCATCGAAGGGGTTCATGGGAGGGAAGAATCTACTCTGGCAGAGGACAGCAGACAGCCGGACAGCACAAACAGCCACAGGCTGAACAGACACAGGGTTTATATAGGGATTCTTAGGAGGCGGAGTTTTCCAGGGTGGAGACTGGTCAGATTTCAATCCCTGAGCTTAGATCTCCTACTCAGGGATTGGTTAGTTTTCTGCACAGGGTTAGGGTCAGATTTGATTCTGGTTTCAGGGCCAAAGTGTGTTTCTTTCTCTGGTCCTTTTTAGTCTTTTGGCTCTGGTTTTAGGACCAGGGTGTATTTCTTTCATTGGCTCTGATTCCAGGGGCAAAGTGTGTTCCTTTGGCTCTGGTTTCAGGGTCAGAGTGCATTTCTTTGGTTCTGGCTACAGGGCCAAAGTGTGTTTCTTTGGCTCTGCTCAGGGTGTGTATGTTTCTTTGGCTGGCCCTTTTTCCCTATACAAAGTCTCCCTCAGCTCCCTAAGCCTAGCATCACTGCAGTGCCTGAGAGAGAGAACACAGCCAACAGGCTCCAATCATCAGTCATTCCCCCAGGGTCTCTGCTGACTATAAGGATTTCCTATTTGAGTGGTTTTAACTTCTATTCCATCTGTTCCCTGATAGCCCCCTAAAATGACACCATTGCTGCACTAGGAAAGGATTACAAGCTTAGAATGTCAAGCAAAATTATGCTGTTTCATTGACAAAGAATAAATGGAGACGTCTGAAGTGGAAAGAAATAGAATTAGAAGCAGGGAAGTGTGGTGAGAAACCAGGACAGAGGACAGAGTGGTGAGAAAACGAAAAGTCTGAGCACAAGGACTAAGGACTGGCTGTGATGGACACAGGATGACTGTCGCCATCGGCCTCTTCAACCTTCGGCAGACACCACTTAGTGTTTACGCCATACCATGTATTACCTGTTTCATGTAACACTTTGTCTTATACTGCTTAACCTTGAACCACATATAGATCAGGTTCTCAAAAAAAAAGATAATTAAGTAAGACACAAACAAGCTCTGCAAAACCCAACCAGAAATAGTGAATGAAACAAATGTGCATGTTTTCCACTAAACTTGTAAACTGGTTAAGGACAGAGTTGGGAACTAATACAGTTTAACAGTGTAGCATCGTATATGATGTTTTTCTAAAGAGAAGTCAGTTTCTACTTAAACTTTCCAACTTTTCTGAACTTATGACAACAGCAAATGATCCATCCTGCTTATCATCAGTACTCATCAGTGTTTCCTATGAACTATGCCAGGGAGACCAGCACCCTGACATCTACAAGCAGCAAGCTAGTATATCATATAGGGCACAGATCTGAAGAGGGGCAGAGGGATCTGCAAGGAACTAGAACATGTGCCAAATGCAGCCTACAGTGACACTTTCACCAGTGTGGCACACTTCAATGGACAACTTCAAAGGAGATATTTAATTTTCACTCATTGTTTCAGAGGATTTGTTCACTGTGTAGTAGGCATGCTCCCCTACTACGGTGTGTGCGGCAGAGAAACACAGTCTGTTGATGTCTCTGCAGACAGTAAGGGGCCAGGGCAAAAGAGTGCCTCAAGGACTTGCCTCTAGTGACCTGCTTCCTCCAACTAGGTCCACCTCCTGAAGTTCCAGAACCTCCATAGTGCTATCAGCCAAGGACCACGCCTCCTTATGGTCTTAAAGTGACACTTCACATCCAAAGCCTAACATGTGCAGTGGGAAACCCACACTCCAGCAGGCCTGTGCCAATGAGAAGACCAAAGCAGCAATGCAAGGAAAGTTCTCAACGGAAACAAGACTGGGAGGGGGTGCTGTGGTAGGGAGATAGTTAGGAAAGAATGCACAAGTGAGGGACACTGTACCATATCTAACCAAGTTAGGACTTCAAATCTCCACAGGAGATCAAGGACACTCGCAGTCCTTCAGAGTTCCTGAGAGCACAGCTAAGTGAAGGGACCCTGCACTGGGCCTGCAGGGACATTACTGGCTCCTTTAGCATGACCATACTCACTATTTCTCTCTGGCATTTTTTTCATTCACTCCTCAGGTGTTTCCTCCACAGGCACTAAAGGGAGGTTACCTCACCTCTCTTTCTATTTTTCATTTTATTGTACCTGAGTGTTTTGCCAGCAGGTATGCATGTTCAGTAAGTTATGTGTCTGTACCTGTGGAGGCCAGAAGAGGGCACCAGATTCCCTAGAACTGGATTCACAGATACCTGTGAGCCACCACGTGGAAGTGGGGAACTAAACCCCAGTCCTCTGCAAGAGCAGCAAGTGCTCTTAACTTCTGAGCCCCTCACCAGTACCATCTCCCCTCTCTTGCTTGGCCGGCTCTCAGACACATCTACCAGAACACAGGGGCTGGGACAGTGGCCTGCTTCTGGCTTTGTGGCATCTCCTGCCTCACCCCTCACCTACGAATCCCAACAGAGGAGCTTGGTTCCCTTAGCTAAAGGGCATGTTGACACAACAGTGCACCACTCCTTATTTAACTCTAAGGCAGAGGCAGCAGGGAAGCCTTCCCCTGGAGGGTACAGAAAGCCTTTTTTCCTACCTGATCTCTGGTGTTGAGTCTGTCCTACAAGCAAAGACTAAGCTAAGCAGGAGGGGGAAATCACTGAGAAGGGATACTAAAGAAAGGCTCTTTAGGTCAACCTTGAGAAAGACCAAGGATATTTATTTCCCTTGGAATTCAGAGATAGACACCAAGAACCTTGGATTTAAGCCTCAAGTCAGGTGTGGGCTTTGACCCATGATCCCAATTCTCTCCACTTAGCACGAGGTCAGTGTATCAGCTACACAGTGTGGGGTGACGCCTGGGGGAGAGGGGCTTCAAAGCAGGGAAGTAAAGAACAGCATTATGGAAAGCAGGGGAAAAATGAGCTCAGAATCTAGAGTTTTCTGAGTTTTATAGCATAGAAAGCCTAGAATAAAAGTTAGCTTTCATGTTTTCTTGAGAAATTAATCCATGGGAACAAAAAAGATAATTTCTAAAACAAGCCCCAGGTTCAGTCAGCAGCAGAGTCCTGTACTCTTCCAAATACAAAAACTTACAGAATTATGTTCCTTCAGGAATTCGGCCGCGTTTTCTTCAGCGTGACCACCAATTTCACCAATCAGCATAATGCCTTCTGTGCCTGGATCATTCAGGAAGACTTCCAGGCAATCAATAAAATTTGTCCCATTAAATGGGTCACCTCCAATGCCTGAGAAGGTCAAAGGATGTCAGTATTAGTCAGAAATGTAGGGATGAACCATAGAACTTACGTCAAAAATGTTATAACTCAGTTTTTACTCTCTGCACCCTTTCTCTTCAGTATTTTCAGATTGTGGCATCACTCTTCAACATTCAAAGAGCACAAAGTGGCACCTGTTTCTGTTTACAATAGTGTATGTGCATAAATGGTGGTGGGCTACCCATCTTCACAAAACCAGTCTTGTTTACATAACCCATGAAACTATTCCACACTATCAGTGTGCCTTTAAGAAATGGGTGTGGGGGGCATGTCTCTCTTAACACCTGTTTTAAGTCACTTCTTTAGTATGTACTTAATAAACCTGAGAACACTGCTTAGACAGAGTGAGCTATTTGCATTACATACACCACAGGGAAATTCTTGCCAAATGTGCCGCAGAGAAACTACTAAGTCTGAAGACACACTGCCAGTGAGCAACAGGATGGAAGGTTCCCAGGCCCTGCAGATCCCAAGCTGGGAAATGGGAGAGCCTACCACACAGGACTCTACTCTGAGCACATGACATTTGAGACCTTGAAGAGCAATGAAGCAAATGTTCCCTGCTCTCTGCCTGCCAGCGTTTTGGCTTTACATTGTAAACTTCTGAGGACGGGAATGATTTTTCACTTTTCAACACATCTCTGAAGCTGGGAAAAGGACACAGCACTGACTGCGGGCAACCAGGCATCAAGCACTGTCCTCTGCTTCATAAGCATCAGACCCACCGCTGGCGAAGGCCCAACCGAGAAACGGCCGTGGCATTATTACCCTCCACTCCCAAGTGAAGAACTGAACCTCAACAAGATAGAAATGGCAATTCTGTTTCTAAACAGTTCTTAGTTTTCATTAAACCAAATGATCTCCTGCCCAACATTGTGTCCTGCAAATAGAAAGGCTTGATTCATGTTTTCAGTTTTAATTTATTTAGAGTATAATAAAAGGTATTTTTTAAAGGCTTTTAAAGGGTATTCTGAGGATTTGAAGATTTAATTTGAGAAACTTGTCTAGTTTTTGGCCAAAAAAAAAAAAAAGGCAGTTTATGTGTAAAACCTGCCCTGAGTTTTAAAAGTGTCAGATGGTCCTGTGTGGCACAGAGAAGGATGGCATGTAGCCATTCTCAACCTTGGCTCACTGCCCAGTAAGGGACACACTTAGCCTCAGCTCATAGGTGCCTCAGGGATTGCCCAGAAAGAGACAGTGAGGCAAAGCATTCAATAGTGATAAAACACAGGACGTAACTGTGATAACAGAATGCCCATGTGAGGATTCATCTCTTCACAGCAAGGGAAATTAGTGATACTTTGGGCACAAAGCCCATCCCACAGTCAGCTGCCCTTAATGTGCGCTCCTCGGCCTAGAAATCAAGTCTTCAAAGCTATAGGAAGCACCACTCTTCAGCAAAGTAAACATGAAATCCTAGCATCTCTTACTGCAATGGTATCAGAAAAGCCTCTTATGAACCATCTGATAAGTCCTTGTCACTGTACTAGTTCCTTAAGGACGCTACACTCCAATAAAGATTCCGGCCAAGCACTCACCAACGCACAAGGACTGCCCCAGGCCAACTTGGGTAGTTTGGTGAACCGCTTCATAAGTCAGTGTGCCAGATCTGGATACAATACCTTAAAAGGAAGAGAATGAAAACTATCAGACTGTATGGATGAGAGACTGCCAGATGATAATGAAACTAACACAGGACTGTGAGAAAAATTCATGTCTTGGTTTGCTACTTACATCAACACTATCTTCAAATGATTAAGACAAAAAAAGTATTTTGTTAGGGTAGTTTTATGACTATGAAACCAATGCCAAGAAAAAGAAACAAAAAAGCTTAAAATCCCTCTTCTGAATTTGGTAGGCACAATCCTGCTTAGGGCAGTGGAACAGACTGGTTTAGGTACCCCAGCCACTAAATTATAAAAACAACATTAATTATACTAACCAATATAATCTACCCTCCCCACAACTATTTTTCTAAGAATTTTCACGCCGTATATAGGCAAGCTCTCTCTGGATTCTGCTAGTCCCCATTTAACTTCCTCATCAAGCATGTGGTGAGAGCATCTAATTTCCCAACCAATGTCTGGGAGAAGGGCAGCAGCAAGGGTCTGGCTGAGTTCAGCAGGCTAGCCTGCGCTGGCCTGTACTTCCCAAAGCAACTAGTGTTGCAGCAATTCATGCAGTGCTTACAACAACAGATACATGCAAAGACTCCTGATTCTATACAAGCCTAACTAACTTCAGTTGTTACAAAGTATTAAATCTTTTAAATGTCAAATAAAACACATCACAGCATTGACTCTGAATCTTGGACAGCTCTAGTATGTCTATGGTTTGCTGTCCTGAATTTCCTGCATTGGGTAAGAATTTGTCCTAATAGTATGACCCTCCTACTATCAGCTAACCTCGGCTTCACTGCAGCATAGTCAGTCTTGGGCAAAGTGCTGTGTCCTCACTGTCACTGTATATTCATGGGCATGACAAATGTCATCTATGGACTTGGGTACACAAGACTGCAGATTCTCCACATAGAAGTCAAACTGGACGCCAGCGCGCAAGAACCTGCAGCACGCCACCACGTTGTTCTTCTAGATGAGTTCCACACAGCTCCCTGACAACACTTCACCTGCTGAGGAACTCTGCACCAACTCCTAGGCCAGCACAACTCTCTCCCACAGCCCTACCTAAATGTGTTCCCTATTATTTCCTTCTTCTAGAGAACTGTGTTGTTCCTTCGTTATCCTTCATGCTTCCCTAGCTTTCTTTTCACATTCATTTTGCTTAAAATGGAGAGCCTCACCTCCACCATCTGGCAAACATGCCTACTATGCATCAAAGCCACACAGAAAGACTGAGTGCCGCTGTCCCACACAGGTCCTTCCTGGACTAGCCCAACAGGAATGACGGTATCTGCTCCTCTCCATCTGCTCAGGGTTTCTGTTTCCTACAACTCTGAGCAGTGGGGCGTCGAGAGACGTTATGCCTTACATGGCACAATGTAACCCTAAGTATTTTCAAGATAAGAACAACTTTCTTCACTAAATAGGTCACCATACAGCACAGTAGGAGGGCACATGGACTCACCTCCCTCTTGAGGTCAGGGCTGGTGAAGACAACACTCAACAGCCTCTGACCTATGGGTAACTATTTTGTTCTCTCTTGGTACTGTAGCAAATTCTACTCAAACAGGCACCAGGGTGTATGGAGCAGGCCCCACTGGAGCTCCTGCAACCTCCCTCAATCAACTTACCAACAGCTGGCAGCAGGGCTGACAAGTTCAAAGAAGAAAGTAATCATCAAAATGTGTGATGCTTAACCCTTCAGCAACGCCCCATGATGGAAACTGTCCTTATTTAGCTTAATAGTTATGGTCACAGGCATAACTGCCACCAGCTATTACTACACAGAAACAGCACAGCTTAGTCAAAGTTAGCTGCAGTGTCTAAATTCAAGACTGGCACAGTTAACTTTGAATCGTGGATTGGCTATTGCCTTAAGGAACCAACCAAATAACAGTGCCATTTCCCAAGGCATTTTGAGAAAGTTTGTGACATCAATGCAAGCAAAATAAATCTCAGATGGGACACAGAAACAATAATGGAAAAATTATCCCAAGTACACCTCCCAAGTGTGCCTCTTGATCAGGAGTAAAGTTTGCCTTCAGTTGGAATGGTGGTCTCCTTGTGACCCCAAACTTACTTCTAATAATTTGGGGACTCAGTTTAGGAACCTACCTCACCTGAAGGAGTGAATCAGATGCTCCCCTCTACCTTGGAAAACATGTCCTACCAGATCCTTTGTAGTGGGTCTTAGGTGCTGGGCATCTGGCATTCTTCAAGAAAGCAAAAGAATCCAGAGTCTCTGGACAATACAGAGAGAGCCCGAGGAAATTCCCAAGGAATCAAGACCATTCTGTGCATAGGTCAAAGGTAAGAAATGCTATGGAGACAGCAAAGCAGTCCTTTGGTAGTCAGGATCAGGTGGTCAGAAGTTAAGACTTGCCTTTGACATGAAACTCGGTGCAAGAAACCTCCATAAAGGGGGCTGAGCACAAGATAATCCAGGATAGGACAATAACCCAGGTTATTTTCAGTTCCCTCAGAGACCTGGGAACCCTTGGGTCGGGTATGGTAGAAGGAACAAAGACAGTCTTGTGGTATGGTTAAATCTGACTGCCTTAGAAGATGCCATCCAACAGCTACTTTTCTAATTGGGTAAAATTGTCACAAGGCTACTAGTGTTTTAAATTTGGAATAGCTACTTTAACAAGCTGATTTACAAAGGTCTTAAATTCCTACCAACATGGAAAGTCTCAGATCCATCTGATCTCAGCCCACATAATATTCAACTGAGAAAAAAGGAGGCCAAGCAACAACTTGTGCCCATGGGCGGAGGAGAGGGTAAATCACATCCAGATGACAACGCCTGGTGTCGCAGTTATAATTTGTGTGAAGCCACAAAGGACAGACATCACACTGACTCTTGGCTGACTCAACAGCTATCAAAGAGCATGCAAAGCAGACTGTAAGCTCATCACTATGACACCAACCTTAGAAGCAAAGGAAAACAAGGAGTCCAATAGATGGAGGATCTTGTGAGCCTAGCAAGGGACTCTAATGGACTTTGATTTGGACATATGGTAATTTCATCCCTGCCAGAGGCCAGAGATGCCAGAAGTGTTTGGGGAGCTCTGATCTCTGATCTGGTTCCTAGATGATTCTAGTTACCTCTTTGGGGAGGCAGGAATGTTAAAGCTGCAATGAGGGTCCTAAGAGGTTAAAACCACTTCCAGTCAGATAAATCTCCAGGGCAAGGAACCACCTCTAGGAAGGTGGGCTCACCCTAAAACATGCTAATGAAAGCCTACCTCAGGATTGGTTTCTTAGCTGACACCTTAAGATTTTGGAGAAAAGAATGCTTAAAGAAAAAAGACATTCATAAGAAATGAATGCTCAACCTGAAAACAGCCCAAATGACCACTGAGAAATGGATAAGCAACAGGGGTGAAGCCACATCAAGCAGACGGCTAATGAGTGAGAAGCTGGTATTAGACATGGACACAGAAGACCCAGAAAAACCCAGTGTCTGAAGAGAGGAGGAATCACTGCTCCCCTCCCTCAGATCTCCAATGGTTCCACAGACTTACAACAAACTCTCTAATAGACCCATGATATTTCGGATACATCACTGACTCACTGCAGGAATGAATTTATTTATTATAGTCACACATTTATTCAGTCACAAATTCCCCATTAGTTGTGGGTTTATTTTTTTCATCTATCAGAAAGTAACACATTTACTCACCTATTTTTCCTTTCTTGTGAATATGGCCAGGCATGATGCCAATTTTGCATTCTCCAGGCTGGAGGAAAGTAAGTTGCAGTTTTCAGAAAAGTTCCAAAGAAAATTCTAACTCTAAACACACACACACACACACACACACACACACACACTTGAACAGATTCAAAGTCCTATGGCTTCACGAAAGGCTAAATATCCTTTCTATTTTACACTCACATTGATGATTCCAGGGCAGTTTGGCCCAATTAGCCTTGTCTTTCCCTGGCGTATCAGTTTGTGCCTGACCCGAACCATATCCTGCTGTGGGATACCTTCAGTAATGCACACAACCAAGGGAATCTCTGCGTCAATTGCCTCACTGATGGCAGCAGCAGCAAAAGGAGGAGGTACATAAATGACAGAAGCTGTCGCTCCTGTTTTCTCTTTGGCCTGAAACATGAATCACAATGGGTTGAGTCATAATAAAACACATTCAACAGCCTGATTTGATTAACCTCTAGAAGGGACCACGGGCAGGCTCTCCTCATTCCCCCATTCTACAGTCCCCTCTGAATGTCACTGTGAACTAAAAGGTTCTATACATCTTACCCCATAAATGGACAATAAACCTGAGGGTACTGCCTGCTTTGCCCCTGTGTTCCCTCCTCCCTAAGGCCCTGCACAGCTTCCCTGTTCCTCCCCAAACTCACTAACAAGATCCAGTGCCATCTACCCAGCTTCAACTCTGCACCTCCTTAAAAGGGCCAGGGAGCCCAAGAGCTCAGAACTTGGCTTTCAAGTATTTATTTTCAATCTATGGTATATATTACCATCAAAGGATAAAAGTAGGCAGGGAGAGAGAGAGAAAGAGAGAGAGAGAGAGAGAGAGAGAGAGAGAGAGAGAGAGAGAGAGAGAGAGAGAGAGAGAGAGAGAGTATGCGCTAGTGCCCTCGGGTGCTCTCAGAGGCCAGAAGAGAATACTGGATCCCCTGGAGCCTCAGTTACTGGCAGCTGTCAGGAGTCCAGCATGAGTGCTGGAAAGGGACAAATGTGGGTCTTCTAGAAGAGCAGCAAGTGCTCTCAACCTCACCGCTGGGCCACTTCTCCATCACCTAAGTGACATTTTACTTTACACATTCTTACTAGAAATCAGCAAATCAACCCAAGTGCAGATACACACATGGAAAAGAGTAAGAATGTGGGTTAAATAAGCATTAGGTCAACAGGGTGTCAATCTTAGTGTTCTCTCTGTGGTCACAACCTGATCCATATGTGGGTTAAATAAGCATTAGGTCAACAGGGTGTCGATCTGACCAGTGTTCTCTCTGTGGTCACAACCTGATCCATATGTGGCCTTTGCACATATGTACTTTTCTACTCATCACTTTATTTGGGTTTTTTGGTTTTGATTTTGTTTTTCTAAGACAGGGTTGTCCTGGAACTCACTACATAGACCAGTCTGGCCTCAACTCACAGAGATCCACCTGTCTCTGCTGAGATTAAAAGCATGCACCACCCATCCACCTTTCTGTGGCCACGCTTCCTTCTCTGATGGAAGTCCCATAGCCACAGAGGCTACAGAGCTGACTGCAAAAGCAGCAGCCGTTCCCCAGCAGTTCAGAGTCTCCCAGTCTACAGATACAGGTGCTGACGCCTGGGGGAGGGGCCCATGAGACCTCACCCATCCCTGAGGGACTAACAGCAGTTAAAAGTTGGCTACAGGAAGTCCTTCTCTTCAGTGCTGTAGCCACTGATAAGACACCCTTGCTCCAACAAGTAGCCTCCAGTTCAGGCTCAGGCAAGCTAATCCAATTAAACTCAGTGGCTCACACACACAAAGACTCAAAGTAGGAAAGATACTCCTTGGGAAGAAGGGCTTTGGCCAGGGAGAAAGAAGAATGGGTCATGGGAACAACCGAATGATGCATATCTGTAGCAAAAACCATGTACTAGATTTTACCACAATCCCAATTTCTCTAGGTTACTGGACATCCAGATAGCTAGTGACTCTCCCAAAAGGCAGGCATTCTGTCTTTGCCCTGCTGCTTTTCTCCACATACTCAGAAGCCATTACTTACTTCCTTCACAGTATTAAAGACGGGCAAGCCCAGGTGTGTCTTGCCGCCCTTCCCTGGTGTGGTTCCTCCCACAAGTTTTGTGCCATATTCCAAGGCCTGCTGGCTGTGAAAGGTGCCCTGTGAGGAAAGAGCACAAGACCCATGAAAAAGGCAAAGGCAGCTGAGAAGCAAAGGCAATCTCAGCAACTTGGGAAAAGAAAACACGTTGAGTGTTCCCAGGCAACAGCCGAGCCCAGTCCTCTCGTCCACTTAGTAAGCACGGCTGTCAGCACTGAAGAAAACTGGCTCAAAGTCCTTTTCTAGCTCCTGCTGTAACTGGCTGCTGATCTGAAAAGACCTGTGGCTTGCTGAAAAGACCATTCCACTTTCCCTGTTCCTCATCTCTTGCACCCACTTTGCCCAACTGCAAATTCATGATGGGTCACTCTATGTGCCCAATCCTGGCCTTTTCACTTTAAACTATATATAGCAAAAACTATATATATAATCAAATTCACCACCACCCACCATCTCACACGCGCACGCGCGCGCGCACACACACCCACACACACACACACACAGAGAGCGAGACTGAGAGTCTTTCCCACCAGCATGCAGGCCTCTGTTGCCTCCTGTTCTCTTCTCTGCTTCTCCTCTCCATCTCAGCTCAGGCCTTTTGTGACGCCACCCTTACCAAGGCAGCAAGCACCCTCCACATGACGACCCTTGCCATGCATGCTCCTCACACAAGCAGCCAAGACCTCTGCCTGCTGTCACACACTCATCTGCCTACCTTCCATCTCTACCTGCAGAGCTGGCAGGCATCTCTGAGCATACCTCAAACTCAATTCCTATCACCCTTCTCTCGGTCTGCTCCAGCTGTCCATGACGACTCCACTCCCACAGACATTCAGACTAAAGTATGACGTCACACCAGATCCTTCTCCCTCTTAAACCCTGAATTCAGAGCCATTAGTAAATCTCACCATTATATCTTCAAAACAGCCAGTCTCTCTCCTACTGGAAACTGTGTTGACTGACGTCACCTCAACTCCTAGTAACTTATTTTCCTTGCTCCCTTTGAATCTATTCTCCACAGCACCTACAAAGATTCTTCCATCTCTTTCTAGGTCATTAACCGTGAAAATCAACACACCATGTGTCCTCACGGCAGAGCCCATACCTGTCAACCCTCATTTACCAACATGAGTATCTGACTGCAGCTCCCATATGGCAGGCACGTGCCGGCCTGAAGGACTTGCTGTGTCCCTGAATAAAACACACACCCCTAAGTATCTCCAAGATTTGCTCACACATCTCCTTTGGATCCTGACTCAAACAGGACGGCAAACCTTCCCTGACCACCTGATAAGAATTTTTTCTCCCCTAGGATAGCCACAGGACACACTAACAGACACACTCTTTCCCCTTCCACTGGCTTGTTCCTCCACAGTGACTATACTGTCTAGTGCTGCACATAATTCACACAGATTTTGTGGGTGCATTGCCTCCTCTCAGCTGAGAAGTACATTCCATTAAGATAGTGACAGCAGTCTATTGTGCTTATTCCAAGATGGCACCTAATCCAACATGTTACACACAGCAAACACGATGACCAATCAACAGTGAAAGGTCTACGTGACAGGGACCTAAAGTGCTGAGTCAACCACTTAAGCTCTTATCCAGCTAATGCATACAAATTGTGGCTTGAAGGTCTTTACAAGTTTTTCAATTAAACTTCTCTTTATACTAGCAGACGCAGCCCTAAGCAAATTAAGCAACTAGTTTGAAACTAGAGATGGAATTTTAGAAAGAGCCACAGGTCAGTGCTCTGCACTCTCTTTAAACAGTGCTATCCCATGTATGGTCTGCAGACTAACTGACCTTAGTGAAAAATGAGCAAGACAGAAAAGCAAAAGACCCCAAAAGAGAGGGGAACAACAAATGCTAATTTTAAAAATGTTTGCAAGCACAACAGTGTGACACTATGTTTCACATTGGATCAGAAAGTCAGTAAGAGATCCTTTACTTCTAAGTCTGCAAGCAATGGCCTAGACTACTAAGTATGCAAGCAATGGCCTAAACTACACTTCCAGTTAAGTAACAATGAATCCATCTTTTCCGTCCTACTGTTACTAAATAAAGGCAATGCTCCCAAGCAAAATAAGCTTTTTCACAGTTTTCATGTTATCACCAGCCAGTACACAGTGTAGAACAGGAACATTTCTGTAGCTGTTAGGAGCCAGCAAAGAATCCTACAGCACCCACTGGAAATGCACATGGCTAAGAATCCACTCTAATACATAAACATTCCTTGTTTACATGAACACGGCAAGGACTGAAAAAGGAACTAGCATGACAAACTACAAGCTTCTGTGGCACTTAGCTCAATATTCAGTCAAAAAAAAAAACTGAGACCATTAAGGGTCACAATTACTAAAAATGCAAACACAAGGGAAGTGAAAAGACCCCAAAACCAACACTCAGGAGGCAGAGGTAGTCAGAGCTCCACGAGTTCAAAGCCAGCGGATACATAATGAGTTTCAAGCCAGCCAGGACTACAAAGTGAGGCTCTGTCTCAAAAAAGGAAGGAAGGGAGGGAGGGAGGAATGCTGGCCAACCCTGGATTCAAAGACATGAGCAAATCATTACTAATTTAGGTAGCAAAATCAATTCCAAATAGGACTTATATATGGAGCACAGCTCTTAGGAAGATATCAGAGGTTAAAGTGTCACAAGAATGGCACATAAAGTCCAAGAAAAATGAACAAGCATAATGAACTTCCTCAAGAATTTGATTATACGCTAATATACACAAAACCAGACTGTACTTGGAAAGAAGGTGGCAGATCACACCTCCTTCCCTCGGGATGTGTAGATCTTACTTTTGAGGATATCTGTATGTAGACATGGTATTTGTAACATCTAGTTGGCCTTCAGCTATCACCCTCCAGATTAAGGCTTGGCAATCTGCTCTGTAACATTGTGCCTACATCTACTTTACAAATTACATTGTATTAAAACAGTTCTACAGTACAAATGCTGCAAAAGATGCATTATATAAATACAAAATACTTGTACATGTGTTTAAAATGAGACATACAGAGCTTGGTCCTGTCTCAAATTGGTATGCTAGACTTTGTTGACTCCCCAAGGAAGACCTTACTCCTCTGAGGAATAGATGGGGGATTGGAAGGGGGGAGGCTGCAGAGGGGGGAAGGGAGGGGAAAATGGGGTTAGTACGTAAAATGAAAAATAATTTTTTTAATTAAAAAAAGAGAGAGAGACACAGACCACAGAAATAAATCAGAAGAGCAAACACCAACCCTGCCCTCTCCAGGGTCACCTCTTCACTGACAACTACGTAGCTTTTACTAAACTGAGAAAGAAATACTGAAGTTTATTTTCTCATTCCTCAGAAGGAAAACTGAGGTACCTACATTTTCATCTGGAAGAACATATGCCAACTTAACAGAGGATTCCTGGTGAGCAGAATAGTTGGAAGGAGAGAAACGAGACTCTTATGATGGTTTTATTGCAGAATCAAGTCATAGGTACATTTCAACTTATGCAAATTCCATGACAGAAGTAGGGAGAGGGAGAATGTGTGAATAGAAAAGAATGAAAATCAATTCAAATACTTAAGAGTAAGTTTGCCCACTGGCTTCTTCAAAGATCACTTGCCCCAGATAGAGTACCCAATGGGAAAGGCACTCGCTGGCTCATCTGCCCACACTGTCCAGAAGCCTCTATATGTGTGTGTTTCTCAATACTGAGGTGTGGAGTCCACGTTTAACTCAAGTTTTCCTTTAGGATCTCTTTACCTAGTACTCAAAGGAACAGTCATCTCTCTCAGGGTTGGAGGAAAACCAGGAGTCTTGTACTTGCTTAGAGACAGGGTGTCTCCAACACTGTCATTTCTGCACACTCTCAGCTAAGTTTAAACACAATCACCATCTTAGAGGCTAACGGCACCACCTGCCTTCCTCCTAACACACAGTCCCTTTCCGAGCGGCATAGTCCTGAGCCAATCACATAGTACTATTTTTGTGCTATTAAAAGTAGAAAATAATTTTTTACATCTTTACTCTGCACTTTAAATTAAGATGTAGACGCACATACCTGTTTGCCAGTGAAACCCTGGCAAATAACCTTGGTATTTTTATCAATATAGAGATGTTTCCGGGAAGCTGTATAGGATCCATGCCGTATCCCATTCTGCTGCACTGAGAAGTAAAGAATATGACACATTAGAATTTTCCCACTTTGGAACCATGAGTGAGATTTAATGACACAAATTTTTAAGAAGAGAAATGTAACATAAGAGCAATGCTGTGACCATTCTTAACTGAGACGGGTGCATCCCAGACACACTAGAAAAGCAAACTAGAGCCAGTTCCTTGTGACCAAGAAGCACAATCATCTAGTACTTTCTGAACTGAGAATGAAAAGCTGAAATTTGTCATTTTCATTCCCAAGAGAACCTGAGATTCAAATTTAAGAGTCTCATTTAAACTCTGAAATCATTCCTACTAATGTCTACTATGTGCAGCACCCCACTCCGGCGTGAGCCATGGCACCTGTGAGAACGAGGTGAGTGAGAGGCATACCTTAGGAACGCAAGAGCTACCTCACTCCTCGGTAAGAGCAATGCTGGAAATGCTAAGCCGTGGGATAAATCTGCCCAAAATGCAACCCACGATCACTTAGTTTGATCCCTTCTGATATAGGATTCAAAAGCACACATATTAAACAGAGAAAATAAAATGAGTTCTAACATAGATGAGAAGAGAAATATGAAAACAAACCAACAAAAAGCCACATGCCTAAGTTAATGCTGGCAACCTACCTCAAGGGAGACTGAGAACGTTTAAGTAGGTACTATAACCCACTCCTATTTCAAAAACCAGTGGGAAGAAAAGCCCATGACTCACAATTATGAGTTGCCTTCTAAACCTCCAGAGCCACTTCGCCTATCTTCTCCAGGCCTACAAAAGAGCAGGCCTCCTATGCAACTCAGAGTAGTCCGTGAAAGGGGCTCCAGAGCAAATCCACCTCCCCAGGTATTTCTCAAAGCCTGCCCCACACACTTTCATACTTCCTAGTCTTCAGACCTCGGGGACACCCACTAGAAGGTGTGTCTGGAGACCCTCGGGAAAAGAAAGGCCTAGGTTTCAGCCTGACCCTCTGCATGTACACAACAGCTGCACCACACGCACACAGACAACTGCACCCCTGACCACACTATGCTGAACAAGGGGCAGTGAGGGCATGATGCAGTCAAGACCCGGCATAGGGAACAGCCAAGCACCTGACCTAAGCAAGAGATCCCACAACAGGGACTCAAGGACTCAAAGGCTGACCCCTGCACTGTGCAGCAGAACAGGGATGTTACTCAGATCACCTTTGCCCTGAGTTCACAGATTTACTGATAAAAGCCATAAACAAGAAACACAGCTGAAAACAGTGGTAGAGCAACTTGCAGTGATAGCGAACTTCACTGAAAGAGAGGCCAGCAGGAAGGCCTGAAGGTGGCCATGACTGTGCTGATGGGGAGAGCTATCAGGGGCATATTTTGGGCCTTCTCCAGGAGCTCTAGCACTGGCCAGTGTAGCCTTGGTACTGTTCCCAGGAGCAGCTGAGAGCTCTCTCAGGAACCGAACAGGCCTGGACTAGTGTTCATGCTCTGCTGACTAGTGTTCATGCTCTGCTGGCCTCCAGCTGTGCAAACCAGAGCATCACTTTTGAGCTCCTTAGCCTTAATGTTCCCATCTGTAAATGGGCTAACAGCTGCTCACAGGAAGGGTGTGGTGTTACCATGAAATGATGCCTGTAAACTAGGCATTGAAGTCCCTGGTACATTCCTGAAACCCTACATGGACACAAACATAAATCTGCCCCTAAAATAGAGATTCTCAACCTGTGGGTCGTGACCCTTTTGGGGGGAGTCAAATGATTCTTTCACAAGGGTTGGCTAAGACCACTGGAAAACACAGACATTTACATTATGACTCATAACAGTAGCAAACTTACAGTTATGAAGTAGCAGCAAAAATAATTTTGTCGTTGAGGGTCACTACAGCATGAGAAACTATACTAAAGGGCTGCAGCATTAGGAAGGTTGAGAACCACTGCCCTGGAGAATACAAGGCTCACGTTTAAAACTCAGTAAGTCCAGCCATATATACTCTGTATGTAGACTCTAGGAAGGAAGGCAGGTGGGCAGGCAGATATTATCCACATGAGAGGTCAGAGGCTGTAGAGTCAGTTCTCGCCTTACACTTTATTCAGTGCACAGATGGAGCTCAGGTTGGCAGACTTGTGTGGTAGGTGGCTTTACTCACTGAGCCATCTCACTGGTCTGCCTTCATGCACATTCGATGCACAAACAAACCTGTGTACATATCCTGCGGAACATTCACAAATAAGTTGGGAATCTTTTCATAGAGGAACATTTATTCGGGGTAATCTCACTGTAAAAATGCAGATAATATTATGCACCTCATTGGCTGGTGGAGACTAAGTAAGTTTATGCATCCTGTAAAACAAGGGTGAGGGTACAACAGCGTGGGGCATCACTAATCACCATCTTACTAGCATTATTATCACTGTTGCAGAGTGAGCAGAGCAAACTACTGCAAGAACTCAGTGTGGCAGCTATCCACCAGGAGCTAAAGCTCTTGAGTACTTAAGATAAGACTCTGAGTTCGGGGCCAGGCTGGACCGACAGCCTCCAAAACAATACAGAGAAACCCTGTCTCATAAAACCAAAAAAAAAAAAAAAAAAAAGATAAGACTCATGTCCTAAACACACAAAACTCCCAGATCTGTAACAGAGCCAAATGTTAAGCAAAGAAACAAGAAACTATAAAAGGACAAACTGAAATAAGTAAGAAGCTAAAGGAAAGGGACTAGATATTGAGAAAGATGCTTTCCACAGAAGAGATGGGTTTGTCAGTCAGAGTCAGTCCTATCTCCTATAGGTAGCAACCATATTATAAGATGGCCAGTGCTATTAATGATGCAATACATAGCCAAAAAGCACCTGCCAGGTGACGAAACCATAACCTTTTATGACTAGCACACCCCTAACCAATAACCTGACTCTGTTTATGAAAATACTCAATTCAACAATGAAAACTATATCCCTGTCCTTGCTTTACTGAAGTGTCTGTATTCATGAATTCAACAAATGTCAACTTTAACTGTACTGGCCCACCTGCAACTGATTTAACAAAGCAACTGACTTTTAACAAAGTAACTAATTACAAAGAAAACCAATTTATTCAGCTCACACTTTAAGCAGTGGTTCTGATCACAACCCCTTTGGGGGTCAAACCATTCTTTAACAAGGGACACATTTCAGATATCATACATATCAAATATTTACATTCATAACAGTAGCAAAATTACAGTTATGAAGTCACAAGGAAAATTTTATGGTTGGGACCTGAGAACCACTACTTCAGGGTAGCCTTATCTGTTAAGCCTCTGGTAAGACCCTTTGCCTGTATAGAACATGGCAGAATTCTGAGCAGCAAGATGCTGGCCAAGCACATAGGACAGTCACGCGTGGCAACTCATTATCAGAGTAACTCGGACAGACTAACAGAAATCTCTTCTAGGCATGGTGATCTCAGTGACCTTCCATTTGACCACACTCGAGACGGCTGGCATGTGAACTCTTGCGGGACACTCGAACTTGCCCTAATCAAAGCCTTACCCATGAATTATACAGGCAAACTACAAGTACAGTGGTTTCCACATGAGGAGACCTTGTTGTGTGACAAAACTTTTCCTGGGGAGACACAACTCATATCTACTTACTCCAAACAGGGATCCCAGGACAGACAAAATGCAACTTTCGGTGACCCATTGAGTTTTATAGGGTTACTGGGTAGGAGTATGGGTGAGGGGTTACTGGAAGTGGAAATGACTCAAAGACAGCTGCACCACCAAAGCCCACCCAGCACGGGTGACAGCTCACAAAGCTGGGAACCTGGAGCACACATCACTGCCTGCAGGCATTTCAACAGGCTAGAGGGTGTCCTTTTCTGTTGCCTCAGTTGGTCTAAACCTCTTCCAAGCAGCTCAGGTGGTTTCTGCTTCTCCCAGGAGTCTGGTCCAGTCCCAAGAGCCTTTGCCACTTTACTTGTGTAAAAGTGTGACAGTTTTCTTTGTAGCTCAGCTTTCTTCTGACTGAGTGGGAGGCTCAGCTTTTATTGATTACTTAGACAGAGAGGGGCCTAGTGAATCTGGTCAGTTTCAGGGACTTCCTGAAGCTATTTTGAGTTGTTTACTTCCAACTTAAGATTTCCTGCAGGGTAGTGTTTTAATGGCAGAGGAAACAGTTACACAACAGACCTACAATATCTGGGAGTACCTTAGCAGCTACTTACCTAAATCCCAAATGCTAAAAGGTATATTCACTTACATTGATGATACATTCAATATTACTGACTTGTTTGATCATAAGTATCATGTTTCAAAAAATTTAAAGCACATTTTTAAGTACTAAATATAAACAGGAAGGAAATAACATATTCAGTGTTTTATAATGTATCTCCAAAAGGAAGACATTCCAATTTTGGAAATGTTATAAGTAAATATCAACAAATGGGTCTAACGCAACTAAATATCTGCCCTGTGGCAAACTCAAATTATTCTCCTATACCCAAGAGAAATCATTTTAAACTTCATTGTTGCCATGAAGCAACTTTGAAGCCAGAAAATCAAGTTACTTTTCTCAGGGCTATATCAAGGCATTTGGATACAGGCTTCTATTTCTGAAATAAAGATTTAGTCTTAGATACAAATGGCAACAAAGACTAGAAACAGAGAGATCACTGTTGAGTGTCTCCTGTTCCACACACTTCCAGATGCTTCTCTGAATCTTAAAAAAAAAAAATGAGCCTGTATAACTTGGCAGACATGAGAAAGGCAAGTAGCACCTGTGAGCAGATGGCTAACAGTGCCAAAAAAAACCTGCTTCTAACAAGGAGATTTGAGCTTCTGAAGGCACACATTAGTGAAAAGACACCCACTGTGCCAGACCTGGATTCCAGGATTCCTCGGACACTACCTGGCAAATTCTCTGGGTTTGTTTCCTCATTTGCCAAACAAAACAGTAGAACTAACTGAACTGTAAGATCTACTTTCTGATATCAAAATACCATAATTCTACGGATCAAAATAATACCTGCTCTGACTGCCTCAAAAATGTAATTTCCAGAAACTCCTGATTGATGTTTTAAAAGACCCTACTCACTTGAGGTTTCTTTTAAAACTTCATTTCAACCTCAGTGGTGCTTATAAAATTCTTACACATTCTCATCAGGAAATTATTCTCAGTTTCCATTTATCTATCCTCCCTACATCAACAGGATTCTCCCCCCCCTTTTTCATAAGTCATAAAAGTGGGACAGTGGGCAGCTTAGCAATTTCTAAATTGTCCTCCTGTAGCACCTAGGACTATTTGCCTTTTTATCATTTTTAACTTAAATCAGCATTGTAAAAATTGGGACCTCAACACATAATGTGAGATTAGCTAAAATTTAAGGGTGGGGGTGGGATTCCTTATCGTCTAGAAGGAGAAGGTGGAGGAGGGAAGGCAGAGTAGGAGGAAGAAGAAAGGAGGAGGAGGAGGAAGAGAAGAGGAGGAGGAAGAGGTGGAGGAGGAGGAGGAGGAGGAGGAGGAGGAGGAGGAGGAGGGGGCAGCAGTAGCAGCAGCTTGCAATGTGGCAAATGCAGTGGTTTGGGAACAAATATGGCTGGGGTGAGAGGAGTCTGAGTTCTGCCAACTTAGTTTTTTAACCATTAAACACAGTCATCGGTAACCTCAGTACAGATGCAAAAACACCCTAGTTTAGATCTTAAACCCCTCATAGCTTTAATAACATGACTCTAAAAATAGAAAGCTAAGTAGATTTTATGCCTGGGAGTCTAGAAGAAAGCCCTTTAGTTCTGTGGGGTGAGGACTGCCAAGTTTTGCTAATAAATAAATAAATAAACTAACTAACTAACTAACTTAAGGAACCAGATCATCTTGACATTCTCCTTCTGGAGACACTTCTGTTAATAGAGCAGACCTTCTGGATGGAGGCTAGGCTCTTTCAGAGCCTTGGACCAGCAAGACCTCGGCAGAGAAAGACAACGCTGTGTAGGTGAGCCCCTCTTTGCTGGGCGTTCCCATTACAAAGTGTATATCTGGTCTTCCACATCTTAACCCACAAATGATTCCAATTAAGCTGGATTAGGCCCATCCCCAACACACCAGTGTTCAAACTCTCCTGACCACAGAAATTACTGAATTAATCCTCTATCCACAACCCAGCCAAGTCTCCTTCTAATCATTCAAGAAAGAGCTCCAGAAAACTTTCCCCAAATAAACTCAACTCTTTCCTATTTGGCAAAACCTTTGTCCTCAAGCAATGTGGCAATGAAGTACAGCTACTAGGCACACACTTATCCCTGAACACTTCTAGGATACTCAAGAAGGAACTAAGACACACTCACTATTTGATGTAAGAAGAAGCAGAAACAAGATGTTTAACAAGGAATGTGGGAAAGACTGTCACTTGAATGTCTACTCACTTATTCTGCACAATGAAGCCAGATCACTTATCACTTTTTAACATCTCTTGAATCTGGACGTATCTGTTCATCACGAGTTTAATTAGCAATCATTCCTCCTGTTAGTAACAGGCAGGACAATGCTGTACTTCACTAACCACACTGTCTCAGACTTGTTGCAATATGGTCCTATTTTCATGCGATTAGAAACATTACTTGATAATTTTTTTAATTAGTTGGTCGGTCTTTGGTTGTTTTGTTTTCTTGACAGGGTTTCTCTGTGTAACTGCTCTGACTGTCATTTTGTAGACCAGGCTGGCCTCAAACTCACAAAGATCCACCTGCCTGTGCCTCCGGAATGGGATTACAGGTGTAGGCCACCGACCCCGATGAGAAGTTATTTTTTTAAAAAGGACTGGTATGTAAATATGAATGGATTAGCGAGACTACAAACACGACGTGAACGACTCCAAGGTTATCCTAGCATATCTAACACAGAGACTTTGGACGCAGCAACAGTCTTCAAGAGTCAGCATTTCTGAAGAGTAGCGACGCTGGGAGATTAGTTCTCAGAAACCGGAGTGTTCGTAGATCCTAGCCATTATTAGTGAAAAACACATTACTGGTGAAACTGCCTGCCAATCCTCAGCTTCTACGCGCCCACAGGTCATGCGGACTCCGGTGGCTGAAACCGCCTTTCCGTTGGCCCTACCACGCCAAGGAACGGTTAATTCCAAGCGCAGGACCCTTCGATACAGGGTATAGCCTCTTCAACCCTGGCACTCCCTACCCCAACAGAGTTCATCCTGGACCCCTCGACCCTTGGCTCCAAGTAAGGGGCAGCCTAGACGCCACCTCCACCCCCCACTCGTCACCGTAGGGCTAGAATATGTTCCCGGGACTGCAGGACGCCCTGCCTCAAATCTGGCCTCGACAGATCCACCTTCACAACGGACAAAGCCCCCCCGGGAGCTGCCCCTGGGGTCTGGCCCAGTGGCTCCCTCGCCCCTCCCGAGGGCCCGCCTGGAAGAGCCCGGCCGCAGCCTGAGCCAGGACGTGGAGCCCGGGGCCTGCGGAAGCCTGGAGGATAGAGCCCCGGCACGACTCACGGAGGAAGGTGCGCGACAGCAGGCGGGCGGCTACGAGGCCGCTGCTGCCGGAGACCATGGTGGCAGCGAGCGCTGCGGTCATCCACCAATGACACTCTCCAGGCCCCCGGGACCTAGCATGGATCTACGCTCGCGGAGAAAGGTGTCCAGAACAGTGGCCTGAATGAATTGCTCTCCCCGGAATCTGTTCTCAGACAGCGATAGTCACGGGCGGGAAAGAAAACGGAGAGCACTGCTTGGAAAAGCAGATAGGAGCTCAGTTCCTCTCGAAATGTGGGCTTGGGTAACCACGAGCATAACGGCAGCACTGGGGTCACCCCATGCGAGGCCCGGCCCGCGCGTGGTGTTGTGGGAAATGTATTTTTCGAGTAGACGGCCAACGGAAAGGGAAGCGGTGGGGTGAGACTTAAACTCTGGCGTGGCCATCGAGTGAAAGCAGTGACAAAACGGCGAGCGGGGCGCCAGCCTCAAAGCCATGTCCCAGACCGTGGCATCTTGGTAGTCCGCGGCTGTTACAGAAAAGACAATACCTCCCATGCTTTTCTTGTAAGGACCCGAAAATTACCCCCTGGCAATAGGGACCGAACTCTTCCTAGTGGCCGGCAAAGGGAAGGACGAGAAGAGACTGAAGACTTGAATCTCTTTTAGCTGACAGTTTCCGGAAGCAGGAATCTCTTGGTTAAACAAACTGATTCGCTGCCTTCGACTAATGCTAAATGTGTGGGTGTCTCTTTCATGAATCGTAAGGACTGTAGTTCGAGATCAAATATGATTTTTGCCCCATTGAGAAAAACTGTTCACTCCACTTTCGAAAAACCCCAATGAGCCCTGGAGCCAAAACACAAGGGTCAGCCTGGTTTCTTGTCTAAAGTCATGTTCCTAAGACCCCTTATCATTATCATCAATAAAGTTATTCTTGTAGGGAAAAGAAACACACTTTGGCCCTGCAACCAGAACCAAAGAAATGTACCCTGACCCTGAAACCAGTGCCAAAGGAACACACTTTGTCCATGGAATCAGAGTCAGTGAAAGAAATGCTCCCTGGCCCTAAAATTGGAGCCAAAAGGCTAAAAAGGACCAGAGAAAGAAACACACTTTGGCCCTGAAACCAGAGCCAAATCTGACCCTAATCCTGTGCAGAAAACTAACCAATCCTAGAGCAGAGCTCTAGCACTAAAATTTGACCCATCCCCACCCTGGAAGCCCTATATGAACCTTGGGTCTGTTCAGCGTGTGGCTGTTTGAGCTATCCAGCTGTCCTCTGCCACTCTGGCAGAGGGTAGCCACTCTCCTGGATTCTTCCCTCCCAATAAACCCCTTGGGTGAAGATCTTTTGCTGCTACGGCAGAACAGAGACGACCCTGACACTTTTGCCAGGGAAACCTTCCCTTGGCAGAGAGGCTCTCTGTTCTCCGCTCTCTGCTCTCCTGGAGTTGAGCTCAACCGTAGCAACTTTGCCTGAGAAACCTCCTGCAGACCCTGTCCTGCCTGAGCACGATACACTGAGGAAGCCTTTCCCTGAGGCAGGGCTGTAAGCTGCTAAGTTTACTACAACCTGTAGTAGTCCTTGGCTCCTGAGCTCCAGGATATCTTTCCACCCGAGCTGTGTAACACTCAGTATTCTGTGACTCCCGAGTGCCAGAATACCTGACCCATCCCGATCTGTCCGAAATGCCAACAATTCTAGTTCACTAAGGACATCATTGTAATTTGCACCACTCTCTGACTGGAGTGTCTACAAGCTCCTTCCTTGTCTTGTAGACTCTGCCCTTGTGATAAAGTTAAATATTATCAATGCTTTCCAAATGAATATGTTCAGTATGAAGACTAGTTTTAAAGAACAAAATTTTTCACTGAGCCTTTACTTAATAGTTAAAAATTTTGTTTCTTTTAGTTAACAATGTATATTCTAAAATAAACATTTTGTATATATATTATATATAAATTATATAAAATCACTGCTTTTTATTTTTTGAGAACATTATACATGAGCACTGCATCTATATCACTCTGTTCCTCCCTCAACCCTGTAATTCCTCCAGTGTCATGGCCTCGCTAATTACTGCTACATACATATATATGTGTATGTATGTACATGGATCTACTAAGGCCATTTAGCATTGCTGGTATGCACTAGTGTCCAGGGCTTACCACTTTCGATTGGACAACCATGCAGATGCTTTATCCCTGGAGAAAACAAAGTTTCCCTTTCTCAGCAGCCATTGACCAACCTTTGTGACTCTTCATCTAGGGGTGGGACCTTGATTTTGATAAATTTGAATTTCCATAAAGACAGGGATTTTAATTTATTTTGTGCCCTAATGTTTCCCTAGTATCTAGAGCAATTACACACACACACACAAAAGAACTCACTGTGTGTTGATACATAGCAAAAGTAGTGTGTACATTGTTTATTGACTCCACAATTTTTGATAGACCTAAAGCTATCTCAAGCCCTTGTAAGAACTATGCCACACCTCAAATCTCCTAAGAATGTAAGTGGTAAGTATAGTACAAACAAGTTCTTAGGACCATGTAAGCAAGCAACAGATGGGACCATTTCTTACTAAAGATAAGCTTGTAGCATGACACTCCTGTCACTAGTATGACTGGGCATTTGTAGAACAGGACAATTCCATTTGTCTCAGAACTTGGGCTGAAGTCCTAAAACTTAGGAGCACGGGCTGCTTAAAGTGTTGCCATAGCCTAAGTGGAAGCTCCTCTCTGCAGAGTTTAATAAGTGCCCCAACTTGTCTTTGGATTCCCATTATGACAGAGTCCACTCAAGTGGGAACAAAAGACTAGAATTCACTGATGGAAGGGATTAATTCTACTATGTCTTGAGCTTAGTGTTCCCATTTCTTCCTCTCCCAGCCAAGCTGATGAAAGAAGGCTTCTCACCTAAAGATTAGCACTGGATTTCAGGCTAAATTTGTACAAAGCTGCAGGAATTCAAGAGCCCTCCCTAGCACCCAAAATTAGATCTTGATCTAAAATACTTGGAAGAATTTGAATTTGAGGGATGTGATGGCTTTTCTTGGTTGTCAACTTGACTACATCTGGAATTTAATGTAGTGGCCAGGTACACTTGTGAAATATTTTTTTATTCATTAAATCACTTCAACTAGAAAGACCCACTTTTAATCTGGATCTTTTGAATTGGAACAATACAGCTTTAATCTGGGCTGTATCTTATAGTGGCAGCCTATATGAAAGACATGGAAGAAGGAGGCTTTTTTCTTTGCCTACTTAATCCTGCTCTTGCTGTCAAGTCCATTCCTTCACTGGCATTAGAGCCTACTTCTTCAGGATTCTGGCTTACTGAAGACCAGCCGAGAAATACAGCCTCATGCACTGAAAAACTACAATATTCTTGGAACTTCCAATAACGAATATGCGTGTGTATGTATGCGTATATGTATTTACATGTGTGTATATAATGCATATGCATGTATATATAAGATATATATACACACACATATACACAAATACATATATATATATATATATATATATGTTCTTATCGGTTCTGTTCCTCTAGAGCAGTGGTTCTCAACCTTCCTAATGCTGCCACCCTTTAAAACAGTTCTTCATGTTATAGTGACCACAATCATAAAATTGGTTTGGTTTTTTTTTTGGTTTTTCGAGACAGGGTTTCTCTGTGGCTTTGGAGGCTGTCCTGGAACTCACTTTGTAGACCAGGCTGGCCTCGAACTCACAGAGATCCGCCTGCCTCTGCCTCCCAAGTGCTGGGATTAAAGGCGTGCGCCACCAACGCCCGGCCCATAAAATTGGTTTTTTTGGACTTCATAACTATAACTTTGCTACTGTTAAGAATCATAATGTAAAAATATATTTCCCATGGTCTTAGGTAACCCTTGTGAAAGGGTCATAAAGATGCCCCCCAAAAAAGAGGTCATGACCCACAGGTTCATAACCACTGCTCCAGAGATCCCTGACTGCTAGAAAAGTTGTCTTAGAGCAACAGAAGTATAAGGGTAAATTTTTTAAGTATTGGGACTAGGCTTTCAACTTACTAATACCTAACATTACTGAAGCCTCTATCTTAGAAGCTCGGAAAGTATTAAAATCCCATGGTGTGAACTATTTTGCAAACATAAGAGGACAAATATTTGATTATCCTGATTCACCAAAAGTGAAAGGCAATGGATTTGGTGATTCTGTGTCTAAAACAATTAGGGGCTAATGATGATGTTGGTTGGTTGCTTCTAGCATCTCTGGATAGACAAATGAAAGTAATGCACTCTGTGATAAAATTAACCAATTTCTAGCATCTCAGACTATAGCAAAAGACAATGAATTCAGTGATAAAATTAACCCACTCCAGGTGCAAATAAACAGTCCAAAGGCTTCCAATTGTGCCCTTCAAGAGAATCTTCTCTCCAGAAGCCACAGACTCGAGTTACAAAAAAAATCAACCCGAAACTCTCAATATAAGATTGGCTGGATTACAGCGAAAATTCAAGTCCAAGTCTGGGAGGGTGTCTATGGTTAAAGTAAGGGCATTAGCTGTTAACTAATGGGACCCTGTAACTGGGATGGGGATGTGTGGGAGGACCCTATTGAAGCTGAGGACTTCGAACCCTTAGGTTCTCAAGGGTTTATTTCACCTGAAGAAACAGTCTCTACCCTTGGTGAATGTACTCCCACCCCACCCCATGAAATATTGCCTTTTCTGCCTTCATTGTCTGCTAAGCCAGCAGTGACCGTCTCTGAAGGAGATGCCAGGTGAGACAACATGGATGTCCCTCAGGCCCACCAACAGTTTCCCCTAGACCTGTAACCAAACTAAGAAACCCAGTAGAAGAGAGATAAAAAGTATAGTCCATGAGTAAGTATGCTACACTACTAAAGTGCTTAATGAGTTTGCTAATTTAGTCAAGCAGAAGTCTAGGAAATACGTGTGGGAATGGATTTTAAGGGTGTGGGATAATGGTGGAAGAAATATAAACAGGATTAGGCTGAAATTATTGATATTGGCCCACTGAGGGAAGATTCTAGGTTTAATGTAGAAGCTTGGACAGTTTTTTTAAAAGGTGTCAAAAGTCTTTTTGAATGGTTAACTGAAGCATTTGTCAAATATGGCCTACTGAAAGGAGTTGGAGATGCCTGATATCCCTTGGCTTAGTGTTGATGAAGGCATTTTAAGGCTCAGGGAAACCGCAATGCTGAAGTGGGTATGTTGTGTAAAACCTAATTCCCAGCAATGAAAGGCCCAGAAGACACGCCCTTCACTAATCCTGTAAAATGCAAAATAGTGAGAGGGGCATCAGCACATTTGAAGAGCTTTGCTGTTGCCCTTTTCCAGTGTTAGACCTTAGGGTCAGAGATGCTGCTTCTCAGTTGGATGGATTAAATTCGGTGAGTTTAGTTGGAGCCCAGAGTATCAGGGCCCAGGGGATAGCACTGAATTGTGGAAGATAATATGATTGTGGTGATTGTAATGGGCAACATAGACAAAGCAATGTCTATAATGGCCTAGCACATAAGGGACAGTGTAGGCAAAGTGATTTTTATGATGATGTGACTTGTATGGACCTTTGGGACTGGCTGATCAATCATGGTGTTTCCAGGCATGAAATAGATGAGCCTATTGCATTTTTGTTTGACTCCTATAAATGGAAAATTTCTCAAATGAAAAAGTGTTTGCATTGGATCATGGTAAAAGGGAATCTTGGCCAATGAACCAGTTTCCAAAGTTGAGCCTGTTTGCAGACCCAGAGCCCCTTGAATGAAGGGACGGTCAGGTTCCCCTGAGGAAGGACCTTGATAAAATACCTAAGAGCTTAACTGTTAGCCTTTCTCCAATTCTTCCCCCAGCAGGACCTATGGGCCTTTTGCAAAGATAGCTGTACCCTGGGGGAAGGGAAACAATCAGACTTTTCAGGCTCTGTTGGATACTGGTGCTTAACCAACTCTAATTCCATTAAATTTCAAGAAACGATGTGACTTATGGAGATCCATAGGTATTTATGGAAGTCAAGTGATTAATGGAGATTTGGTTGAAGTTCAACTCACAGTAGGTCCAGTGGGTCTCTGAAATCATCCTGTCATTATTTCCCCAGCCCCAGAATGTATAGTTGGGATAGATAAACTTTGAAATTGGCAGAATTCCCAGACTGATTCCCTGATCAGTGAAATAAGGGCTATCATGGTTGGAATGGCTAAATGGAAGTCTTTAGAGTAGCCTCTTCCAGAGAAAATAGTGAATCAGAAACAGTATCACGTCACTAGAATTGTAGAAATCAGTGCCACCAGCAAGGACTTGAAAGTGCAGGGGTGGTGGTTCCCACCACATCTCCTTTAAACTTTCCTATCTGGCCAGTGCAGAAAACAGGTAGATCATGAAGAATGAAAGAAATATACACTGGAAAAAATACAACATCTTCAACAAATGGCTCTGATCAAACTGGATGTTGTCATGTAGAAGAATGCAAAACCCAACTCCAAATGGATCAAAGACCTCAACATAAACCAGATACACTGAACCTGATCGGGACACTGAAGAAGGGATCTTCTCGGTCCTCTGGGCTCTGGATTTGCACTGTGTTGCAGGAGCTAGGGCGAATATCTGACTGTGAATGGTACTCAGAAAAGGCAGAACAAGACTGAGTAAGACCATGCTGCAAGCTGCTGTCAACACACAGGACAGTGCCTAACACTGTCTGTGTAGAAGGGAAAAGCCTCCCTTCCCTTCCTTTTCCTTTTCCCTTCCCTTCCTTTTCCTTTTCCTTTTTTTTTTTTATTTTTTTTTTTGTCCAGTATTGAACTTTCCATCTTGCCAAGCCTGATGCCACTTGAGTGGCCCAGTTTAGGATTCCCCTTCATGCCCAGAGTGGGTCTTAGTACAACATCCTTGGTGGGACTTTCTATGCCTTCCACACTAGTGCCATCCTCTCCGTCTGTGGGACTTGCAAATAGTTCAGATCCTGTAAGTGTTTTCCTGACTTTCGCCCTAGATTCTGACTTCCCAATTTGTATTTCCATGAAATGGAACAACAACAACAAAAAAAAAAAACACTTGCAAGTATTTGATGTGCTATCCCCTTCAAAAGTCCTCACTCACATCTGGGGAAGGGGAGGGCTGGGAGGAGTGGAGGAAGGGGGAACTGGTAGGGATGTATTAAAAAATTAAATTAAAAACTAATAACAGAAGGCAAACATGAGGTTAGGCTGAGGTATTTTATTAGAATCCCTGCTGGTAACTGTGTGAGGATGTAGGAGAAAGGAAAAGTATCTCTCAGGACCCCCAAGGCCAAGTTCTCAACACAAAACAGATTCATTTGCCCCAGAGGGACAGAGGACAGGGACTAAGAGACAAACAGGAGAGACAGAGGACAAGGGAGAAGGTGAAGGGAGCAAGGAAAAGGGCTCAGGGATATTTGTCCCAGAGGGACAAAGGACTGCCTAAGATAAAAGGGGACCCCCCCCCCCGCCATGTTAGGATGAGATGCTTAAGTTTAACTGGGAATACTAGTTAGGTGAGCCAAAGGGGGCTTTTGATTGCTGGATTTCAATATTTGATAGTTGGACCTTGGTAGTCAGCCTCAGGAGGAGGAAGTGGCCAAATAAGGGAATAGACTTTGGGGGCTATCCTTAGGGATGTCATCTAATGGTTCTTAGCAAGGGAGAGGGAATGGGGGAGAAGAGCAAAGCCTGCCAGAGCCATGCTCAAGTGGGCTAGTGTCCCTTCAATAGGTGACTGTCTTCAGCATACCCAATGTGTGCACGCTGATGGCTACATTGAAGAGAAATATTACAACATTACATATCGTAATATATTTATGTATACATATTTGTATTTTGTGGTGCCAGTGTAGTTGATATAAAGTAATATAAGTTAGTAGATTTAAAATACAGAACTCGGTTTTAAATGGGTGACTAAGTAAAAACATAACTCCACTCACATGTCTGGCATGGTGTTGAATGTCTGTAATTCCAGAATTTGGGAAACTGAGGCAGGAAGATTATGAATTTAAAAGCAACCTGAGCTACATAGGGAGAACCCCCTATATCTCTGTCTGTCTGTCTGTCTGTCTGTCTGTCTCTCTCTCTCTCTCTCTCTCTCTCTCTCTCTCTCTCTCTCTCTCTCACACACACACACACACACACACACACACACACCCCTTCAGTCATTGAAGAACAAAATGCTTGAGCTGCTAAGGTTTTTTAAAGAGGTTAAAGCTGGCCGGGCTGCTGCATACCTGTGACCCCAGTGAGCATGGGGGTAGGGTGGAGAGAGGTCCAGAATGCCTTGTATAAAGCCTCGTGAAATGAGCGTATGAGAAAAGCTGGCAAAGAGAAGGGCTGGAGCACACAGCCCAAGACCAACTCAAACCGGCTGAAACCGCTGGCGCACGGGCAGGGAGGGGCACGGCAGAGAGGATGAAGGTGACCCATGGCGCGTTGTGATACGAAAACACACAGACCTCGTGGAAATGTAAGCGGCTAATGAGACATGTGATTGATGAAATGATATGTGGAACTACACATAACAGACAAAGCATGCTCAGAAAAGCCCACACTATGCAAATGAATTCCAGAGCTCATGTTATGTTACGTAAAAACCCAATCCCTTGAGCGGTGAGGCTATTAGAGCTAGTGAACTCACACTCTCTTTGCCCATTTCTTCTCTTGCGACCTTTCTTATCTTTTTGTTTTGGGTTTTTTGTTGTTGTTTATCTGTTTGTTTTCAAGGCAGGGTTTCAAAACAGGGTAACCCTGGGTGTCCTGGAACTCGCTCTGTAGACCAGGCTGGCTCAGAGATCCTCCAGCCTCTGTCTCCTGAGGGCTGGGATTAAAGGCATGCACCGCCACTTCCTGGCTTCTTTTTTCTAATTTTTAAATAAAGATTTAATTTTTAACGTTTAACTATGTTATGTGTGTGTTTGTGCATGTGCATGCAATGTTTGTGTAAGCCACTAGAGGGCGCCAGATCCCTGAATCTGGAGTTACAAGTGGCTACAAGCCTCTCGATGTGAGTGCTGGAAACCAAACAAGGGTCCTCTGAGAGAGCAGCAAGCACTCTTAAACTCTGAGCCATGTCTCTACAGCCCTAGTGTATCTTTTCACAACAGCTTCTCTTACTTTGCTTGCTACTATCCACCTATTTGCATGTCTCTGTCCAATTCTTTATTCTGGACACAAGAACTTCCAGGGGTGCTTTCTGAACCCCGACTTTCAGTGGAGATCTCCAGAAAATGAAAATGGGAACATGATCACTTTAAGGTATAGTTGAGGAGAAGGTTTTTATTGTGGATATTAGGGACAGTACAGCCAGAGACATCTGGAATAGTCCAGAGCAGGGAGAGAAAATAGGAGACTGCACAGAGCCAACAGACTGAACCTGCCGTGAGCGCAGGAGACCACGAGGGGAAAAGAGGGAGGGCAAAGGCGGACAGAGAGAGGACCAAGAGAGGAAGGGTCCAAGAGCAGAGGACTAGAGAGTGCCTCGTCGAAATGGCAGGCTTATATAGGAAAGAGAAGCCGGGGGAAAGGGAAGCGAAGCCCCTGGCTGGAGAGGTTTAGGGTACTGGGCGGTTGTGAACCTGGCCAGCTTGGGCTTTCGAGTGCTAATAGGCTCCACAGTTAGCCATTTGTCCGGTGCTTTGGGACATGGTAACCAGCACTTGGAAGGCTGAGGCAATGAGGAAGGTCACCAATTCAGACCAGTCTGTGATATACAGTAAATCCCAAGACACCTGGAGATACATAGTGAGACCTTGTTTCAAAATTAACTTTTGTCTTGTATTTTGTTTAAGTTAAAACTGCGACGTTTACATAACAGTAACAGCTTTGGGTGAGAAAGCGGGAAATGTTTCACCTGAATGGTCATTATCCCTTCCCTTACTTTACCTCAAATTGCCTTTTTTCTCTCCCCTTAGCCCTCATACAACTCCGATGCTCCTCAAGCTTTCCTAAACATATCTTAATATTTCCACAATTCTGTACCTTTAAATATAAAATATTGAGGACGCCAGTGCCTTGAGAGACCACTAGCAAACGGCCAAATGCATTTAAATCAGCGGCTTCTTGAAATCCCCCTCCAGGTTTACCGACCCCAGATCCACTGATTGTCACGCTGCCTGTCACTTCCACCTCAAGCTGCCTTGTGCTTTTTCTAACTGCTGCTGCCTGGATCCGGTTAGAGAGAGGAAGGAGAAAGGCTTCCAGCCTTCACTGCCTTACCACCCTGGGCAGCAATGTCAGGGTAAGAGCCTCCAGAGAAGAGAGGTGCCAAGGTCAATGTACTGAGGGAAATGGTGCTGTCTGTTGGTTAATGGCTAACTAGCTTGCCCCTTTATTGCCCACAGACTTGGCAACCTCCTAGGTCTACGTGGCTGTTTGCTTTTCCCATGGTGAGAAAGGAGGGGTTCTCTTTCGCTGTCAACACAGTTGACAAAACCCAGAGCAGAACAAGAGAGGCGATTACCAGAAGAAAACTGTTCTGCATGAGACCGCACCGGCAGGGTGGCAATATTCTGAAGAGACATTCATTTTTTTTACCCCTCTTTGCCTATCGGAGCACTGAGACACTAACACCTTGACCAGGACTAATGAGTTGTCTTAGTTGCTTCCTGTGGAAAGCCAAGCCTCCTGTTGGGACCCTGAATACGGACTTGAGGAGCCCTGGACGCTACTACATGGAGTAAAGCTCACCGTTCTGCCTATTACTCATTCACTTAACTGACCTATAGAGGATGGGTGGTCAAGTCTAGCTTGTTAGGGCTTCCCAGGTCTCGCTCAGTTCTGACAGCTGTTTTTATTGCGGAACTGCCAGAAGAAGTTCTTCAAAAGTATTGCGTATAGACTTAAGAAACAAGATGTTTAGGAGGGAGGGGGCCTCAAAGAAGAAAGACGAAGGAAAGAATAACACTGTCCTCGGATGCTTTAAAAGAGATCGTGGGGCCGGGCGTTGGTGGCGCATGCCTTTAATGCCAGCACTCGGGAGGCAGAGGCAGGCGGATCTCTGTGAGTTCAAGGCCAGCCTGTCTACAGAGTGAGTTCCAGGACAGCCTCCAAACTCCAAAGCCACAGAGAAACCTTGTCTCGAAAAACCAAAAAAAAAAAAAAAAAAAGAGAGAGATCGTGGGAACACTGCAGGATAGAGATGATGGCTGCTGAAGATGGAATCTCTTACAGTAAAAGTTCTCCAACAGAGTCACAAGGCAACCATCATCTCTGTCCTGTAGCTGGGAGTCATCAGGCAGGAGAAGCCCACTCACTGCCTACCATGCCCACCTCGTGTGTGCTGGACACCCTTCCTGTTTTCCATGACAACCCCTCTTAAAATTTAACATTCAGTGAGCTGCTTGCGAAATACTCTGCTGGCTGATTCAGGATGCTGGAGGCTGTGTATCTAACAAGTTCCAGATGACGCCAACTCTGCTGGCCCACATTTCACACAGTGAAGAGCAAGGACCTCAGCCAGAGGTACTGGGACTTGATTGCACAATGGAGTCATCTGAAGAATAGGGACTCTTTGGTTTCCTAGAGCCTAATTCCCATAATACAATTATCCAAGACTGACCATGGCTTATCAGCTATACATAAACAATGTGTCAATATCGTATGGGAAATGTAATAATTATTGATTTTTGTGAGTTCTGAAACACTAACCACTCAAGTCTTTTACAAATCTACCAAGCAGATGCACAATTCCTAACTTACTTAGTAACACATTATTTGACCACAAGATGTCGCCAAGAGAAAAAAATACACATCACAAGCTCTTGGGAAAGCAGAGGGAGGCCTCCTGCCACACAAATCCACACTCCCAATTCTAAAGAAGAATAAATCACAGAACCATTTGAGAATTGAACAAATCTATAGAAAAAAAAATACATACACAAAGAGGAGCACAATTTCAAGAAGTTCACAAGACCTGAAACATAAATCCTCCGTGCTTTTACGTGACACCTTTGTTAGCCCATTTCTGTCCTTCTCAACCGCTGACCAAATCTCCTGCCTCATAAGGAAAATAGAATCTGGCCTGAAATCTTCCAGTTTGCTCAGTTCACCTGCCATCTTCCTTTCCTCTTCGTAGAACAGATGCGATTTCTTTTAAAGAGTTTTTTTGAATTTATTTTGTGTATGGGGGACAACTTTCAGAAGTTAGTTCTCTCCTCCCATTGTGTGGGTTCAGGCCATTGAACTTGGCAGCAAACCTGCCTATCCACTGGGCCCTCTTATGGGGCTGATACTATTTCTTTTCATTAAAGGTTGAACTATGCTGTTCCTAATGCATTCCACCCTAGCCTCTGCCAAAGTTTCTACTTTCTTGTGCCAGTTACTTTTCTGATTGTTAAAATAACATGAGGTCTTTGTTGTTTGTTTTTGAAACCTCAAGAAGCTGTGCACACAACTAAGACCAGCGGGCAACCAACAAGTTCAGCTTTTTATTGGACATGTTGAAAGGTTTAGTCAGAAAGACCAAAGCCCGTGTCACTATCAGACCCCTCAGATTCTGCCTTCTTGGCTTCTCTGCCTTCTCCTCCTCAGCTGGAGCAGCAGCAGAGGGGGCAGGATTGGCTCCTGGCACAGGCCCACCAGCCCCTACATTGCAGATGAGGCTCCCAGTGTTGACATTGGCCAGAGCCATTGACAGCAAACCAGGCCAGACTGACACCAGCTATGTCGATGAGAGCACTGACCTTATCCTCCATGACTGTCACCTCATCCTCATGGTCATGCAGGACAAGGGTGGAGTAGATGCAAGCGAGTTTGGAGATGGAAGCCTTGTGGCCGACTGCCCACACCTTGCTAATCCTCAAATGAAGTGAAGGCCTCACCCCAATGTGTCCATAGCTGCCTCAGAAGCTGCCAACCAAGCACCTTGGCGGCAGCTGAGGAAAGGTCTTTATTTTAAAATATTAAAAGCCAAAAGTTATCAGCCGGGCGGTGGTGGCGCACGCCTTTAATCCCAGCACTCGGGAGGCAGAGGCAGGCCGATCTCTGTGAGTTCAAGGCCGGGCTGGACTGACAGCCTCCAAAACAATACAGAGAAACCCTGTCTTGTAAAACCAAAAAAAAAAAAAAAAAAAAAAAAAAAGCCAAAGGTTATCATATAGCTATAGCTCTGGAACATTCATGGTTTTCTTCCATATATTTTCTGAGTTTATACATAGTCAGTACTTATAAAATAAAGTCATATTTGTCATATTTGTGTGTATGTGAGCGAATGTGTGTGTGTGTGTGTGTGTGTGTGTGTGTGTGTATGTTTGTGTGTACCATGGGTGTTATTCCTCAGGAACTGTTCACCTTGGAGAAATGGTCTCTCATTGGCTCACTCATTAGGCTAAGCTGGCTGGTCAGAGAGCCCCAGGGATCCTCCTGTCTCTGCTTACCCAACACTAGGATTACAAGAGACCCATGCACTGATTCTAGGCATCGAACTCAGATCCTTCTTCATGTTTGCAGGGTAAGCACATTGTCAACTGAGATACTATGCTAGCCTCCTCATTTTTTTAAATGCTTTTTTTGTACAGTCCAGGCTGGCCTGGATGTTATGGTGATCCTATGCCTCAGTAAAATATAATCACTGTACTGGATAGTTCTAGGTTAACTTGACACAAGCTAAAGTCTGCTGTTGGTCAGGCCAAATGTTCCAGGTGTCAGCCCACCAGAAAGAAATCCTCTGACAGGCCAAGACCACGGGACTGCAGACCCTGGAATGTCTTTTGCCTCTGCTGTGCCTCTACGTGTTTGCAGAAGCTCTCTTTCTCTGGTGTCAAACATGGCGTGAGTGGACGTGGAGAGAGCTCCACTGCCTGTAATATAGTGTGTTTATCTCTTGGAAACATCCCGAGCTACTGGACATCTTTACCTGTGGATTGTCAAGAAGAGGACGCCTCCCTAAGCTGTACTGTCTAATTTGATAATAATAATGACAGTTTATACAGAGATTTCATGACTAAAAATAAATACAAGGATATGTTTCTCAGTCAGGGTGTGTGAGTTTCACCCAAGGAACTACATAAATTGTAGCTCAAGTTAAGGATTAACAATTGAGTCCTAGTAGTCCAGCTGGTTTAAATTCTTTTAACCTTAATGTTGGGAAATGTGTCCACAGGTCTCGGAGTGCATCATAGCTGAAACAAAGCTTTGAAAATAACAAAGTTAGACTAAGATGTTTTTGTTAAATAACTCTGAGGTGAAGAATCCCAGGGAGACAATCTAATGATTTAGAAAGTCACGTGGTTAAATGTGAACTCTTTAAGGTCAGGAACAAGAACAAAGAATCTCAGTTATTACTGGTTGACATACTCTGCTTGCTAGGTTTTGTTGATGACAAAAGGTGATGATAAATTCCTTATACCCATTTCTGCCCTCAATCTCCTGATATGTAAAAATACATATATTAATGAATGGCTATGTGCCCTAAAGATTTAAAATAGAGCTGATTCATTTTCATACGTGAAAGTTTAGGTTTGTGATTATTTTAAGATTATTTATTTTAAGATTCCTTATAAGATTACTTTTCAAGATAAGTAATATTTGTTTGTAACTGTAAGATGCAGTCTGCCAGTACAAGACCTGACAAGAACACCTTCCTTGCCCACATGGTTAATCTATAACAAGTTGCTTGCATATGAATGTATGTGGGTTCTTGGGATAATTTATTTTTCACCTGTAATACATAAAATGTTTAATCATGTGAGGGAGATGAAAAACATGTTTTTAACCTATAACCATTCACTTGAGAAATGGAATGCACCTGCTTTGACTCTTGTACTGTCTGGAAGGTTCTGTTTGGGTATAAAAGCTGTAAACAAAAAAGTGAGGGCAGGGAGAGAGAGAGAGAGAGAGAGAGAGAGAGAGAGAGAGAGAGAGAGAGAGAGAGAGAGAGAATAAAGAAACATGAGAATAAAGAAGGAAATCATCAAAGAGTTTTTGAGTGCCTTTTTCTCCCTCAGATAGGAAAACCTGGCTTCACTGACTCCCTGGATCCCTGTCAAAGCCCTGTGATGCCGGAGGCTGCCCCTACCCCAGACAGTGGTAAAGGTCATCTGAGAGGAGAGAGCCTCAATTGAGAAAATGCTTCCATAAGACCCAACTGTAGGGTATTTTCCTAATTACTGATTGATGCGAGAGGGCCCAGACCATGGTGGGTGGTGCCGGGTTCTATAAGAAAGCATGCTTGCTGAGCAAGCCAGGGGAAGTAAAATGGTAAGCGGCATCCCTCTGCGGCCTTTGCATCAGCTCGTGCCTCCGGGTCTCTGCCTTGCTTGCATTCCTGTTCCAGCTTCCTCCAGTGATGAACAGTGAAATGGAAGCATAGGTCAAATAAACTTTTCTCCCTAAGTTGTTTTTGGTCATGGTGTTTCGTTACAGCAATAGTAACCGTAACTAAGACAATCATCTTATGTGAGTTGTTCCAAGACCTGACTATTTAATTCTCTATAACTTTACAATCCTTTTTTTCTTTTACCTGCTTTCCCAAGTGCTGCAGCACGTAAGGCCTCCCACAGGGCAGGAGGGGGAAGGGCATCTTTCCCTCTCCCTCATGTGGTGGCATTTAAAAACATAAATTTTAATGGCACACAAGTAGCTGGGCAGGTGCTCTGATCTGACCCTAGCCCATGCAGACTGAACACACTTGATCTCACTTGTTATTTCTGCTCCCCAAGTCTCTTTTGAAACAAGGTATCTTTGGCTTGAAACTCTGTGCTCTAGTCCCATTCTGTTGCTGTGACAAAACACTCTGACCAAAAGCTGCTTTGAGAGAAAAGGCTTTATTTGGCTTTTACATACAAGTCATAGTCTACCGCTGAGGGAAGTCAGGGCAGGAACTCAAGCAGGAAACTGAAGTAGAAACCATGAAGGAACACTTCCTGCTGCTGGCTCGCTTAGGCTCGCGTTTCTCGGGCTTTCTTACATAGCCTGGGACCATCTGTACAGGCAATGGTGCTGCCCACAGTGGCCTGTGCCTCTTACATCAACTAACAATCGAGACATTCTCTCCACAGGCATGCTCACAGGCCAGCCAATGTAGGTAGTCCCTCAACTGAGACTTTCTTTCTCTTGATGACTGTGTCAGGTGGCTGTGTCAAGTTGACAGTTAAAACTAACTGGGATACCCTGGATGTTATCCAAAAATTCTCATTTAGCAACTCAAACAAACAAACAAACAAAAAAAAAAAAAACAAAAACAAAAGGTCAGGAGTTTTTTTTGAGAGGGGTGGGTAGAGAGAAATGAGGGAATAGGATAGGTAGTATGCTGCCCTTAGGTCTGAGAAATAAGGCCTAGTGTTTATTGCATATTGATTGTATATAGTTTTAAAAGCTTAAAACTATAGCTACACAGATTGCAGCTGTTGCTGCAGCTGCTTCTCAGCCCCTTCAAGACTCCAACAGCCACAAGCCATTTCCCAGGGTGGTCATCAATGCACAGAGGTATCTTTTTCTGGGTCTACCATGATTAAAAGGACACAGCCAGATGTGCCTGATTTCTTAGAAGCCAAAACAAAAATAGGGTTTGAAGAAAAAGACATTATACCCAGTGAAAAGACGGGGAAGTGAGTGACAGAAAATGCACCTTGGAAACGGTTAGCCACAGGGTATCCCTTGTCCCCTCAGATTTTCATTGAAAGCCAGTACCGATCTCTCTTCAAAGCCTGAGAAACCAATGCAGTTTATGCTTTTTTTAGGTTTGATGTACCACCAACAGCTAATTTCGTCACATTATAAAAATGTGAATACAGGGGCTGGAGAGATGGCTCAGTGGTTAAGAGCACCGGCTGCTTTTAGAGGGGATTCAGGTTTGGTTCCCAGGACCCATGACGTAGCTCATCACCACCAGTAACTCCAGTTTCAGATGATCTGATGCCCTCTTCTGACTCTGAAGGAACCAGGCACCCGTGTGGTACACAGAGATACAGGAAGCAAAACAGTCATGCGCATAAAACAAAATAATATACTTCAAAATAATGTCAGTGTAGACAATTCTGCTTTTTACTGCACTCAGACAACATTAATGGAAAACTCATAATTTTTAGAAACATCAGTGGGGCTGGTGAGTCAATTCAGAGTGTAAAGGTGCTTGCCACCAAGCCTGGCAACCTGTAGTGGAAGAAAAGAATTCTCAACTGTTCACATGTGTGCCATGGCAACACACACACACACACACAGTAACTAAAATGTATATGTAATTTTAAAATTTATATTTTATGTATAAGTGTTCTGCATGTACTCCTGCCCACCAGAAGAGGGCATCAGATCCCACTAGGGATGGTTGTGAGCCACCATGTGGTGGCTGTTAATTGAACTCAGGACCTCTGGAAGAGCAGTCAGTGCTTTTAACTGCTGAGCCATCTCTCCAACTCCCCCATTCATGTAATTTTTTAAAAGAAAAAAAAATCCATTGGTATTAACACTTCATGTTCTTTATTTTAATTATATATTTTATTTAACACAATTTACCTAAAGTATTACCAACTCAGCATGTAATCAATATAAAAAGCTAGAGAGGTGTTTTACATTATTTCTTACATTCTAAGTCTTGAACTCTATTGTATATTTTATCTTATTGAAATGTGTGAGACAGGGTCAAAGGTACCCATCTCTATGTAATCAACAATGACCTTGAACTCTTGAAATCACTGCCTCTACCTCCTGAGTCAGCATATTATCTGTAAAGATATGACCATATGTTTAAAAATAGAGATCATTTAAAGTGAAGGAAAACCAGTATTTTTAATGTTAAAAATTTTAAATTCTAGAAATAGAAACACAACAGCAACACAAACCATCCCTTCCAAAAAAAAAGCAAACTTAGAAAGATGCCAGCACTTTATACTCAGTGGCAAGCTGTTTTGAACAAGCTGTGAATAAATAGAAGCCCGGGAGCCCTGGAAAATCCAGGCTGAGAGTCTCGAGGCCAGACGATGTCCAGACAGCTGCCAAATGGGTCCAAGTTGAAACGCCTGTTGAAGTTCCAACACTGGAAGTTTGAGCGTAAAATCCTGTCTGCCCTGCAGCCTCTCCCCGCACGTAGTGTACAGCCTGTTTGTCCATGGTAGAGAATTGAAGGCCTGCCTGGGAAGGGACAGCCCCCCAGCACCCCGCCCCCATGCAGGGGCATGTGCAGACTGCCCAAGAGTGGGGAGAGACAAGCTGAGGCTCTGTGGCTCTCCAAAGAGGAGTCTTGGGTCCAGGGCTGCAGTTCTAACGCCAAGCCCCATGCTGCTTAGATGCCTTAGCGGGACTGATGAGTCTTGATTATTTTTTTTCTAGCATCAGGCCTTCGTTATTCAATAATACCTTCGCTGCCAAATTAGTGTGTAGTCATAAAACGTGTTGTGTTAATTTCATGATCTTCTAAAAGCTAAGTTGCCGACAACAAAACAAAACAACTTTTTTAAACACTCCCTAGGGCCAGTGAGATTGCTCAGCAGGTACAGGCATCTGCTGCCAAGTCTAGTGACCCGACGACTTTCATCCCCGGATCCACAGGGTGTTAGGAGAGAACGGAACTTTTATGAATTATCCTCTGTCCTCCACATACACACTATAGGACACCGCCGCATCCCCCCCCCCCACACACACAGTACATATTCCCTGAAATTTTCATGTGGCAAAAGAGTAATGTCAGCTCAATACTCGGGGGGCGTGTGAGGGGAGACGGGTCAGATTTGAGTGATCTGAATCTATACTCCAGCTCTGGATAATCCTTTTAGAGGTAGGTGGGGTCAAACCAGCATGCTACATGCAGTGTGTGCTGCTGTTTTCTCGGTTTCACTTAGGGGGTCCCCACCCAAGATGCGATCAGGGTAAGAGAGAGAGGAGAAAAAGAAGGTAGTTCCAGCGGTGATTACATTTTGTAGGGAAGGTCGAAAACAAGCCTCTGCCAGCCAGTGAAGAGGTGGCTCAAGGCAGCTGGAAAGGGCTTCAAGAGTCCACGCAGCCTTCTCCTGAGACTCGTTTCTTTCACCTCCGGATTTTAAGACGCGGGCGAACATCAAGTCAGACTCGAGCCTCTTGAGGAACAACAGATTCGTGCACGAAGTTGGGTCAACGATCATGGATCGTCCACTAACGAAAGAACGTACAGAACGACCAAATCTCTTATGTCTGCTGTCCATCCTGCCAGGGACTCAATCCCATCCCAGAGGAGGAATCCTTCGGGTGGTTCCTGCTCCCTGGCAACTAGTGACGTCAACGCTCCGGGAACACTGATTGGCTCAATTACTCGGCGCGCTCCTGGAGGAGGGCTGTGGAGAGCAAAGGCTCCACGAGACTAGCCAGAGGCGACTGGCTCCTCCCTGGCGCAGTGAGCGTCCTTGGAGACCCAGTGGTTGCTACGCAACGGGAAACATTTCCTCCTGGGATCTAGCTTTTGGCGCTAGACCACTTGTGTTGCTCGGCCTCTAGAGACCCCTCAGGAAAGGCTGCAGTTGGACCGCAGGGTGAGTACAGTGGAACTGAGTCCTGGGCGGAACCAGACACCCAGGATCGCTTCCCCAGCGGTGGAAACACCTCAGAAAGGATGGATTAGGTGTAGTTTACTATTCCCGGGGAATTGGAAAGTGAGGACTAGAGATGTCAGGCTTGCCCAGGACTGTAAACTGACCAAATCTAGACGTGTCCTATTCGATAGGACAGTTCCTAGACACCAGGTATAAAATACACTCTCGGAAAAAATTAAATATAACCCTGCATCACGCAGCATCATTGTGTATTGAAATGGTAGTTTGAATGTCAGACAAAGCACATCGTTAAAATGGAAACCTCTCGTTTTTAATGGGGTTACTTGAGATGTTAAAAATTACTTAAGAGGCTTTTGATTCTTATTGTAACTGAACTCGGTTAAAACGTGAGTATGTCAACACCTGATTTAAGACGTCTTGTACTATGTAATGTGTGTACACGCACGCGCGTGCGTGTGCGCGCGCGCCTCTGTGTCCAACCTTGCATGCTCACATGGGAGGCTAGAGAGTGACATTGGACTGTGCTCTTCAATTGCTTCTCCGCCCTGGTTTTTTTGTTTTTTCAAGACACGGTTTCTTTGTATAGCCCTGGTTGTCCTGGAATTCGCTCTGTAGACCAGACTGGCCTCAAAGTCACTGAGATTCTCCTGCTTCTGCCTCCCAAGGGCTAGCATTACAGGCCTACATCACCACCACCCAGGTCCCATGCTGTTTTTTAGACAGGTTCTCTCGCTGAATCTGGAGCTTGGCCAGCTTAGCTGGCCAGCAAGTCCTGGGATTCACCTGTCTGTCCCTACTCCTCAATGTTAGGGTTACATCCAACACTTCTATGCTTTGCTTTTTATGTGGGTGCTAGGGATATAAACTCGAATCCTAGTGCTTGTTGTCCTGTTGCCAATTTGAAACAAGCTAGAGTCATTTGGAAAGGACTCTCAACTGAAAAAAATAATGCCTCCATAGGACTGGCCTATAGATTTGTCTGTCCAGCGTTTTCTTGATTAATGATTGATGTGGGAAGGCCCAGGCCACTGCTGGCTGTGCAATCCTGAACATAAGTGGCCCTGGGTTGCACAAGAATGCAGGGTGAGCAAACCACGAGGAGCAAGTCAGTAAGCAATGCTCCTCCATGGCCCCTGCTTTATTTCCTGCCCTGAGTTCCTGCCCTCATTTCCCTTCAAGATGGACTACAAGCTGTAAGATGAAATAAACCTTTTCCTCCCCAGGTTGCTTTTGGTAAGTGTTTTAGCACAGCAATAGAAACCCTAAGACACTTGGGCAACAAGCATTTTGTAGATGGAGCCATCTCCCCATCCTCCTTAGCTACATTAAAAAAAAAAAAAACAGGTTCCTCGGGAGATGTTTTGCACACTTGGGTGTGAAAATTTAGTGTTCAAAGCCCTTCCCTTTGTCCTCCCAAATCCAAGCCAGTGCAGTCCCCAGACCAGGGCTTCTTCAAGCCCAGGAATAAGTCTTGCTATTTATTCCTCTGGCTCAAGCACTCTGTTGGGGAAGACCGGGAAAGTTTGGATTGATTTCCTTTGGGGGAAGCAGGTGGATTCAGTCCTCCTTAGTCCTTAATTTTTCTCCCCACTACCTACAATTATTTTGTTCAACCTTGCACCCACCCTTCTTTCCTTTTCTTCTCCCCATTCTCGCAGGAGTAAAGATGGCTTTCCAACTCATAGATAGTGAAATTGACCTGAAAAGTATTGAACGCCAGGAAGAAGAAAATCCTGTGCTTGCCAGACTGAACACTGTAAAAGCAAAAGGAATCATGAATTATGTGACACTCAAAGAAAATGAACCTGAACTGCAAACGCTGACATTTAGGCACACCACAAAAGCTCAAGAGAGGACAAGAAAGCGACAGCAGCCTATAAAACTGGAGCCTCTGGTGAGTTAAAAAGGAAAAAAATCAAGCAAACGAACAAACTACACACACACACCACCCCCAAACACAAGAACAGGTATTTACTTGGGCCACTTTTGATGTACACTTTTGAAGTTGCTTTGTGAGACTGATTCCCAGACTCTTAATTGGCAAAGGACAGATGAAAAACTTAAACATGGATTAATAACTTATTTATAAAGTTGTAAATAACACAGATATTTGTTCAACAAATACAAAGTTTTAGGCACTTTTTAAGTTGGGACATAATGATGAGCCAAGCTTCCAGTGAACAAATCCTCTAGAAGGTTCTGTGTAATTCTGATATTTAATGATATGTTTTATGAGGATTTATCAGATAATAGTATCACTTAATCCTATAAAAGTCTTTTGCACACTGACAAAGTTATATCAAAGTATATGCCTCATTTCTGTTAATTTTGTGTGTGTGTGTAAAAATGTTTTTGAATTAAGTTCTAACTGTACATCTGGCTGTCCTGGAACTTGCAATGTAGACAAGGCTGGCATTGAACTCACAGAGATCTGACTGTCTCTGTCTACTGAGTCTGGTTTTAAAGTAAGATTATACAAAGCATACTGATCTTCAAAGTTCCTCTTGTCTTTTTAAAAATGATTTTAAATTACATTTATTTTATATACATGTGTGTTGTGTGGACTTGTACATGCATGTGGAGGTGGGCAGACAACTTGCAGGAGTCAGTTTTCTCCTCCCAATATGTGGGTCCCAGAGATCAAACTCAGGTCCTGAGGGCTGGCAGCAAGTACCTTTACGCACTGAGTCATCCTGCCAGCCCTCAAAGTATTTATTTCAATTAAAAACATGCAGACATTGTTCTAACCATGCGTATGTGGTACCTTGTTTTTTGTTTTACCTCTTTCTTAGACAGGGTCTCACTGTGGAGCACAGGCTGGCCTCAAGAGCAAAGTCCTCCTGCCTCAGCACCATAGTAAGCACCCATTAACTGGTTTCCAATGGAAGGGAATTTAGATTGTTTCTTGTTTTGTGATGTGTCATTTTCCTATGATATGTATTGATCCTTTGTACACATAAGGTATAAAGACAGATTCCTAGTAGTGATATTTTATAGGTCATGTTACACACACACAGTGTTTTTCAGATGGACTCTCACTGGGTACCCCTGGCTGAACTGGAACTTGCCACGAATACTACGCTGGACTTGAACTTAGAGCGATCTGCTTGCCTCTGCCTTCAATATAAACACTTTGAACTTTGAAAAGTGCTTTGGGTTGCCCTCCAGAAAGATATAACTATTTTTTTCTGCCTATAATGGAGGGAAGGGTGTGCATACGCACAGATTTGCATACTGGATGCTGTCAGCTCTTTATTTTTGCTAGGCAACATAGATTTGCAATAGCGTATTGATATAATTTATATTACATTTGATTAATAACTTTTATTAAAATAAGTGTTATATTTTATTTAATTATTTTCTGTATCAATGAAAGTTTTCATGTCACAGTTCCCATAATTTACATTTAGCTCTTTTTATTCTTTAATTTTTTTCTACTGGTTTAGTAGTTTTTCTATAGTAAGGTCCTATCCTTTTCTTGTAAAATTGATTGTGGACTGTTTTAATTTTGTTCCTTATTTTGAAAGAAGCCCTGTTGGGGGCGGCCTGGAGAGATGACTCAGCTGGTAAGAGTACTTGCTGCTTTTCTGAAGGACCTGAGTTCGATTCCTATCACAACCACCTGTAACCCTACCCCCTTCTGGGCACCCGCACACATGTAGCATACACATACTCGGACACATACACAAATTAAAACTTAAAGAATTCTGTTTATTGCCAGTAATGTCCTTTTAAATTCTTATGTTTAATTTCCAGCTTTTGTTTTCAAGCTATGTAACAAATATCATTAATTCTAACACGCCTGCTTCTATTTCCTAGGAACTAAACCAGTTAGTTTATTTAGTTTTCAAACTATGGCCCACAGGTCAAATTGAACTCCCCAACCCTTTTGGTTAACTGCTGCCACGTGCATTTATTTGCATAATTCCCAAGACTTCCTTTCTGCCACCTTAACAGAGGAATGTGGTTGTAATGGAAACTCTATGGCCCACAACACTTAAAACATTTGTCTGGCCTGTGGTAGAAAAGCTTCTCTGAATATTTATTTCATAAATATCTGTCACTGTGGCAAAAATGCCTGAGGAGATCAACTTAAAGAGAAAGGGTTTGCTTTGGCCCTGGCTTCAGAGGGTTCAGTCCTCCAACAGCTGGCTCTGTCGCTTTGGCCTGCAACAAGGCAGAGTAATGTACTGATGGGAAGAGTGATGGAGAAGGCCGTTCACAGCATGGCATCCAGGAAGCAGAGGGAAAGAGAGAGGAAGGAGCTGAGGACAGCGTGCACCCTGTAACGTGTGTCCCAGATGACCTGCTTTGGCTAAGTGGGCCACAGCTTCTCAAGTATCTACCATTTCCTAGTAGTATCCCCGGCTGAGAACCAAGACTTTAAGGAACGTTCCAGATCCACACATTAAGATTCTTGTTCCTGGTGCTCTGACAAAACTTCAGCATTAGATACTATGGTAGTTTGAGTGAGAATGGTCCCCACAGGCTCATATATTTGAATGTTTGGTTCCTAGTTTGAGGAACAGTTTGAGGGACTTGGAGGTTTCAAAAGTCTCTGTGGCCCCTGCTTGTGAATCAGATGAAAGTCCTCAGCTTCTTCTCCGGTGCCATGCTTGCCTGCCTCCTGGCTTGCTCACCGCCATGATGGTCAAGGACCTAACCTCTGAAACTGTAAGCAAGCACCCAATTAATGCTTTCCTTTGCAAGTTACCTCAGTCACGGTGTCTCTTTACAGAAATAGAAAAGTGACTAAACAAATACTAAAGGTAATAGTTTATTATTATATATTATAGATGTATATACATATACCTATGTGTATATATATTAATAATCTTATTCTTGATTTTAATAATGACTTTAGGGTTTTTGTACTTAGGCTAGTAGATATTCACTATTGACTTTGTGAAATAGTTTATAATATATTGAATTTAATTATATCTCTATTATGAAAAGTTGTAAATAAATACCTCAAAGAGAAATATAATAAGCAGCATTAACAGTGTTGAATTTTGCCTAATTTGCTTTAAAGTCTATTCTATATTTTTGAAATATTTATATATATATTTATCATCTGTGTGTATGTGTGTGTGCAGCATACTACACTCATTATGTGTAGACATCAGAGAATAACTTACGGGAATCAGTTCTGTCTTACTATCATATGGGTTCAGAGGAATAAACTTAGGTTTTAAACCTTGACTGCAAGCACCCTTAGCCACTGAGCTGTCTCACTGGCCCAGAATAAAGTGTACTTTTCAAAAGAGCCAGGTACCTTTTACACCTCGCTGTAGTCTCAGATCCTGTCTCCTTGCTTAGAGATGACCAGTATTATGACCAATGTGAATCTGTCCAATTTTTGTATATTTACTACTTTGTCTTAAAATGCCCATTTCTTCTAACTTTCTGCTATTCAAAGTTTCAAATATATAGAAATGCTGAAAGAACAGTGAGTGCATATGCCTACACAACTCCAGCCCAGATTCAAGATCTGTTGTGCCATTCACGTCACCCCTGCCTGCACACCTGCACATGCTTATTGTTTTATTGTTGAAAGTGAGTTGTGATCATCATAGCACTTAACTCTCAAATACCTAGGCGTGCAATCCTGAGAGCAGAGTGTTTTCCTGCAGATTATAAAATGATCTTAGAATATCTTTAATTACTTAAATGTTTTTGTTGGGCAGTGGTGACACACGCCTTTAGTTCAAGCACTCAGGAGGCAGAGGTAGGAGGATCTCTGTGAGTTCAAGGCCAGCATGGTCTACAGAGTAAGTGCCAGGATAGGTTCAAAAGCTACACAGAGAAACCCTGTCTCAAAAAACCAAAAATTTTTTAAAAATTACATTTTGGGTGACATGTGCCATATGGGGGAGGCACTTGCAGGCAGAGAATAATTTGTGGGTGTCAGTATACTCTTCCCACCAGGTAGGCCCCAGGGATTAAACTCAGGGTATCAGGCTTGGAAGGAAGTGCCTCTACTTGCTGAGACAGCTCTAGGTCCCATGGCTTTTTAAAAAATTCAATGTATTTAAAATCAACAAGAGACTGCTTTTTGATTTCACAATTGTTCCCTGCCCGTATTTGTTCACATCATTTTTAGAGAGTATCTGTATCTTCTTTAAGATGTCAGTGTAGCTTTATAGCTTTAAAGATGATTTACTTATTTATTTTATAAGTATGGATGTTTTGTCTGAATATATGTCTGTGTACTGTGTGTGTGCCTGGTACCCAAGGAGGCCATAAGAGAAAGTTGCATTTCCTGGAACTGGAGTTGAAGAAGGTTGTGAACTGCCATGTGTGTGCTAGGAGCCAAACCAAAAATCCTCTGGAAAAGCAGCAAGTGCCCTTAACTGCTGAGCCATCTCTCCAGCCCTTACTACAGGTTTTTAAGAAGTCGTCATTAGTGCTGGGGACACGGATCAGCAGGTAGAAGAACCTGCTGCCAAGCTTGAGTCCAACCCCCAGGATCTACGAACTGACTCCTGGAAGCTGTCCTTTGACTTCCACACTTACAGCATATGCAGAAACACACACACTATATTGGTTGTTTTTTGTTGTTGTTTATGTCAATTTGACACAAGTTATGATTATCTGGGAAAAGTAAATCTCAATTGAGAGAAATGCCTCCATCAGATTGGCCCATAGGGGAATTGGTCAGTGGGGTATTTTTCTTGATTAATGGTTGATGTGGGAAGGTCCAACCCACTAAACTAGTGACACCCCTAGACCAGTAGTCCTGGGAGATACAAATAAAAAGATAGCTGACTGTAAGACTGGACGACAAGTCAGTAAGCAACATTCCTCCATGGTCTCTGCTGCTGAGATTTCTGTCTCCTCTCCCCTACATTTATCACCTCTTGTTTCCTGCCTTGACTTCCCGTGATGGACTGTAAGCTTCAAGAGGAAGTGAACACTTTCTTCCCCACATTGTGTTGCATTTGGCCATGGTATTTATTACAGCAATAGTAAGCAAACTAGGACACCTTGCAAGCATGAGGGCCTGAGTTCAATCCCCCAGAATTCATGTTATAAAACAAGCCAGGGTGTGGACCTGAATAGGGTGGCATATGGCTGCCATCCCCATTCTGAGAAGAGTGACACACAAATCCTTGGGGCTGGCAAGCTATCCAGCCTAGTCTACTTGGCAAGCCCCAAGCCAGTGAAAGTCCTGCCTCAAAAATTGAGGTGGATAGCACCTGAGGAATAGCTGCCAGTTTTCCTCTACCCCCATAAACACATGAATGCACATGCAATTGTACTTGCATGTATATAAACAACATATATTTATTTTTAAAAACCTGCTTTCTGTGTTCTGTTTACTTTCCCTGCATTTATCTGGATCTTCTTTTTCTTTGCCTCCATTGATGTCTATCTCATTCAATTGACATTCTGGTCTCTGAAATTGCTTCCCCACTTGGGACTTTGTCCTAGTATACATGTTTGAAAGCTTATTAGAGTCACACTACTCTGACATCTTTGACCTGCCTCTAAAACCTATAAACTGGAATTTGAAGGATTCTATAGCTAATCTCATGGTAAAATTATTATTGATGATGTTGTGTAGTGGTTTGAGTAAGAATGGCCCCTGTTGGGTTTTATGTTTGAATGCTTAGTCAACAGCAAGTGGCAGCATCTGAAAGGATTAGAAGGATTAGGAGGCATGGCATTGTTGAAGTAGAGGTGGCCTTGTTGGAGGATGTGCCACTGGGGGTGGGCTTCGAGGTTTCAAAAGCCTATGCCAGACCCAGACTTTGTTTCTTTCTGACTGTGGATCGGGATGTAGCTCCCACCTACTTCTTCAGCAACATCCCTACCATGCCTGCCACTATGCTTCCCAATTGATGACAGTGGACTAATCCACTGAAACTATCAGCAAGCCCCCCGCCACATACAGTTAAATGTTTTCTCTTATAAGAGTTGCTGTGGTCATAGTGTCTCTTCACAGCAATTGAACAGTGACTAAGACATGTTGTGTATGAGTTTGGGAATTGTATTTAGAAAAACTTGCACAGTAGAGAAAAATCATAAAGGAAGCTTCTACCAGCTACACAACATCTTCTCATCTTTTCCCCCTCACATAGTAGAAAAAGGTGCAACAGTATCTTGAATATAATTATTTATAATTTCCCAATTCTTACCAAATACAGACATCTTTGAGAAACTATCACAATTTGTTTCAGTTGCTGTGATAAACACACACTATCAAGCTGGAGAACAAAGGGCTTCTTTTCACTTAAAACTAGCAGTCCATCATCCAGGGAAACCAGGGCGGGAGCTCACGGTTGGAACGGAAGAGACTACAGAGGAATGCTTGCTCCCCACAGTTTGCTCAACCATTTCTTATACCTCCTAGGATCACGTGTGCCACTGCGGTCTGGGCCCTCCCACATCAATCATTAGTCAAGAAAATGCCCCACAGACACTTCCACAGGCCAGTGTGATGGAGGCAATTCTCTTCTCAGGGGATTCTGGTTTGTGTCAAGTTGACGAGAACTAAACAGGATAGATACTGACCTTTCCACTGAGTATCTGCTGGAAATTTTTGTGTGTCCCATTCTAAATGTCCTTTTGTATCCTGAGCCTTGGTCCTGATTCAATCAGCACACAGACTGTTGTGTTGTTGCTTGTTTCCTTCATCTGTCGAGTGGGAGTAAAATTGTCACAGTTAACTAGGGGTATGCGATTCGATGGTTCTGAGCTTTTCTTAATCTTAGTTCTAGAAGTGTTTGTAGACACTGAGCAGAAGAGGATTATTTGAGCAGCAGATTAAGGACAGGAAGCAGGAGGACTCTAGCTTGGCTAGGAACTTAGAGCAGAGGAGATCAAGTTCCAAAAGGGCAAGAGTCCAATAGTGAAGAATAAAGTCTGCAATGACATTAACAAGTTCACCCAATTTCTTACTCCCCAAAGCCAGTGCTAAAAGTTTACCAAGATCATAAGCAGCCAGAATACATATATGAACAGAATCGACGTCAACTAATGAGCTCTGGGATCCTTAAGCCATCACCAAGCATGCTTGAAAGGCCTTCATTTACTACTCTGGAGGTTCAAGATTCTGTGAAGAGAAAACAGGTAAGATATGTAAAACACTTAAGCAATCTTTTAAACTGTCATGTGTGTAGTGCTGCTCAAATACTTTCAATTCCTCAGAATATAGATAAGGTTGCCCATACTTGGAAAGTAGACTATTTCTAAGGAAAATGAGCATAGGAAAATAAAATCACAGAGAGATTTTTCCTGTCTTTATTTTCTTCTGACATTTTCTTGAATGTTAATGGTGCCCCAAACATTATACGATTACTTGAAACTTGTAATAGTTTTTACCAGAAGTAGAGAACTTGGAAAATTATGAAAAAGGGCAATAAACTAGAGATCAAGCCAGGTGTGGTTGGTGTACACCTTTAAATCCAACACTCAGGAGGCAGAGGCAGGCAGATCTCTGTAAGTTCAAGCTCAGCCTGGTCTACATAGTAAGTTCCACAACAGCCAGGGCTACATAATGAGACCCTGGAGAGAGGAATGCAGTGCAAAAAGATATCTTATAGTCAATGGAAATCATAAAACTGATTAACTGCCTTACAGTTCTCTTCGGAATAAATTTAAGAAAGGCTCATTATCAGAGAATGACTTTAAGTCAGTGGTTCTCGACTTTCCTAATGCTGAGACCCTTTAATGCAGTTCCTGGTGTTGTGATGACTCACAACCATAAAATTACTTTGTTGCTACCTTATAACTGTAATTTTGCTACTGCTGTGGATTGTAATGTAAATATCTGTGTTTTCTGATGGTCTTGGGTGACCCCTCTGAAAGGGTCATTTAGCCCCTAAAGGGGTCACAACAACCACTGCTTTAAGTGGTTGTAATTAGCTAAGAAAGAAACAGACATGGGAGAAGCTGTTCCTCCTTCTCAAGAGACAATGTAAGTGGAGCCAGGAAAATACTTGACTTATCATAAACTGTTCATTTAGCATAAAATGGGCCTCAGAATCTTGAGAGTTAAGAGTAAAAGATAAATTGTGCGGTAATCTTGCGTGGGAGGGGTGGCTAAACAAGAGTAATTGCTTTGGACGATGCACAGTTACTGGTTGTAATTGAAGGAATTTGCTAAAAAGGGATTAAAGAGAAATATGGAAGAAAAGGAGATGCCCAGGAGAAAAGAATGGTATTTTTTTTTCAGAATATGGAGTTCCCAGAAAGCTGCTCAAAGCACTTGGGTTTGAACATGGCAAGCATGGCGCTTGGCCTCCCTGCGGTCCTTAGAGCAGGTTAGAGATGCGGAATCCCAGGCTCCATCCCAGCAGAACCGAATCAGAACTGGCATCTAAACAAGCCATCTACCCCCTAGTCCACATGTCCGTTTACATTTGAGAAGCACTGGTCCGTGGAACAGGCAATTATTCATTAATAAAAGAAATGCTTCCCCGAAGCCATACAGAAGAGATTGCCAGGAGTCACTCTAACCAGCCCTGAGCTTCCCAAAGAAGTGAAGTGTCTAGTGCAAGTTCTGATGGCAGCTGCCTGAGACTGTGTTCGTCAAAAGGCATCAGGGTACCCACTAAATGCTAAGGCAGAGGGGATTCAGACACAGCACAGCTGAGCGCTGAGCGAGGAGGAGGGCGCACTCCCAGGGGCTCCAGAAAACTAGCAGCATGGAGTTAAAGGAGCGAAGGCAGCGGGACCATTGTGTGGCACAGGGGTGGTGAGGACCGAGATGCTGTTCCTCAGTGACAGTTTGAAAGTCTCCAGCTTTAGACTGCTCCTCCTTGAGGGGATTTCGTCTCTGCTCCCCCTTTTCTTTCCTCAGAAACTCATGCTTAATACAATTGTCTTTGCTTAGCTCCATCGTTCTTCTGCCGATGTGTTTGCTCCTGTTCCTTCTAAACTGCAACGCACAGGTATTGGGAGGAGAGGGCTCTTTGGAAAGAGGTCTTCAACATATCCTAAGTACGTCTTCCACGACCGAGAAGAAGTCGTCAAAGCCAACATTAGAGATCCCTTGCAAATCATCAAAATAATCCATGAGAATGAACATCTGGGGTTCCTTTACATGATTTCTGCAGTGCCCAAGTCGTCCATTGAATATGATACATATAATCTAAAGTGAGTTCCCTTGTATGAAGCAATTCATTTAGTATAACAAATCACAAGATTGTAAATGGTATCCATAATTGATTCAGTACTAGTGATAAATATGATCAAAAGTAATTTTATCCCGCAATTGTAAGTGAAACCTCTTATAGTAATTTTATTTCTGTCTCCCGTTATCTTTCCTTTTCCTAGCTATAAAAAAATTAACTATTGGCCAGGTGGTGGTGGTGGTGCACACCTTTAATCCCAGCACTCAGGAGGCAGAGGCAGGTGGATCTCTGTGAGTTCGAGACCAGCCTGGTCTACAAGAGCTAGTTCCAGGACAGCCTCTAAAGCCACAGAGAAACCCTGCCTTGAAACTCCCCCCCCCAAAAAATTAACTATTTTACAGGGCACTACACTGCTGTGTTTCTCATATATTTATGTAGCATTATTTAACATTATGTTACAATATGCATTTTGATCAATATCATAAACATTTTTGGTATTTTTTTAATTGAGAGAAGTGTCAACCTATAAACCGTAGATGATGCATGGATTATTTTACATATTACTTTGACTTTTCTCAAGTTTTGTTTTGTTTTCTGTGTATGAGTGTTTGCCTGCACACGTGTGCCACATGAATGCGGTGACCTTGGAGGCCAGAAGAAGAGGGCTTCAGATACCCTAGAACTGGAGTTACAAACTACTGTGTGTTGCTATATGGGTCCTGAGAATCAAAAAGAAAGGTTCATTGCAAGTGCTTTTAACCAATAAGCCATCTCTCCGACCTCACATCAGCTTTTCTTTGTAGGGTAGAAATAAGGGTATCAAGGAACAAGGGACATTATCAAAGAGACACGTCTGTGTTCCCTCTATCCACATGTTGTTGCTACAATTTGAAGCACCATGTGGTTGTTGATATTATGAAGTCATAATGCATTAAAAGTCAGAAGTATCGATGATAACTGCTCCACCTACTTCAAAAGACAACACTGCCTTTCTCCGTTGCTCAGTCAGCTTGAACGATACTGTCAAATCTTTCCTTCACGGTGCCAATAGTTTGGTTGTGGTCCCCAGTTCCTCAAGCTACTGTCCTCATTGCTGGCTCTCATTTTCCTTATTAAAGACTGCACTTTAAACTACAGTAATCTGGATCCTGGCATTGGTGGCGCACGCCTTTAATCCCAGCATTCAGGAGGCAGAGGCAGGTGGATCTCTGTGAGTTTGAGGCCAGCCTGGTCTACAAAGTGAGTTCCAGGACAGCTTCTAAAACAATAGAGAAACCCTGTCTCAAAAATATATATAAATAACAGTAATCTGTAAATTGGATTGCATGGAAGACAATTGTTCTGGGAGAGGAAACACTATTTTAATGAAAATGTAAAATAACAGACTTGCTGTGAATCCCAAAGGTATTAATAAGAGAAATAATTTGTAGGAAGGATAGTGCATATCTCAATAATGAAAGATGACAAACACAAGGCATGAACTAGTTACACAGAGGCTAAAAGTGATGCACATGGAAAGATGAGTAAGTGAAAGAGACCGGAAACAACTGGTGGATTTCAAGTAGAGACTGGTCAATGTCTGACTTGCGTTATGGAAGTACTAGCACAGGAAAAACAACTGAAGTATTTCTTCTGGAAGTCTGAAAAGAAAGTCATTGAGATGCTTCTGAAGGCCACAAGTAAAAAGAGCCACCAGAGGAGCCAGGATGACATCATCAGTGTCTCCTCCGAGCAAGAGAGTAGAATAGCTGTTATCTGACACACAAGGAGACCATATGGACCAGACCACATGGAGAGAAAAACAAGCATTTGAGCTTAAGGCATATGAATTTAAGGATGCTAATTGGAGGAAAGAAATGGAGTGGTACCCACTCTAACTAGCACTTCGTAAAACTGTTCTTATTCTTTTTGTTTTGGGGTTTTTGAAACAGGGTTTCTCTGTGTGGCTTTGGAGGCTGTCCCAGAACTCTCTCTGTAGACCAGACTGGCCTCAAACTCACAGAGATCCACCTGCCTCTGCCTCCTGAGTGCTGGGATTATAGGTGTGCGCCACCAATGCCCGACCTATTCTTATTCTTAAAACATACATTTTTATCTTCATTTCATTGTAAAAAAAAATAGGTTGATATATTAAGGAGAATTAGAATAGAGTCAAGAGAGGCTTTTTTAATTGTTTAAAAAACACTAGTTTTTTTAACAAAAATACAAATATTAAATATAATAGAATTTAAAGCCCTGTGATGTATAAAATATTTTTAATATTTAATACTACAAAAGTGCTATCACAACTACTTTATTAGTTTTAAAAATAATTATCAATTTTGAAGAGAAAGTTAAAGATTTTAAAGGAAGATAGTAAATAATATGTTTATTTGCTGATTTTATAAATGTATTTCTTGATTCATATATGAAACTATTCCCATAATTTTGACTTCTGAGGAAAAAATTCCATCAACCCAGATAGCACAGAGTGCTACATAGAATATGTATTCCCCATAAAGAAAAGAATAATGTTTATCAAATGCAAATTTATTTCTCACCTTTACATACTAGCTAAGCATAGTAACCTACCATGGTAGTGCGTGCCTTTAATTCCAGTACTCAGGAAGCAGAGGCCAATGGATGTCTGTGAGTTTGAGGCCAGCCTGGTTTACATAGTGAATTCCAGGATGGCCAGAGCTACATAATAAAAAGATCTTGTCTCATAAGCAAAACAAAAGATGAACTTGCTAAGCATAGCAAAATACACACAATGTAGAGTCATTTTCTCTACTGTGGTCCCTCTGAGGAAAAGTTTATCATTATAAGGAATCAGTTCAGTGGTATTAAGCATTTCACGATATTTTCAAGAATATGCTTTAAGAATATTGATATGCTTAAATATGTTGTCCAACTGTGCCCAGGCCTCCACCTTTTCCCCATTTACTACTTTTGGTTTTGTTTAGTGTCCCACAGAGTCTAGCTAGATTGCTTGTGTGACTCTGCCTTTGAAGCTAACCATCAGAGCCTTGTGAACTCACCAATGGAATATGCAGCTGGCACTGTGCCCGCCCCTTTCCTGAATCTGTTGCTTGCTAATAGATTCAGCAGTGTATGGAAGGGTTCCCTCCCCCTCCATAGCTGACTGTTAGGAGGACCCAACTTCTGTGGATCCAGTGGCAGCACACACAGTTGTGAGACTGTTAGATAGACCTTGGTTGTCCTGACTGTGTTGTGCTTGGAAGACATTCCTCAGTCGTTCTCAGTATCCTCCATCTTACACCCATCCTGCCCCTTCTTCGATGGAGTAGTATAAATGACTTGTTTACAGCTAAGCCTTCAACCACCATTTATACTCAGCATCTTCTGCAGATCCAAGTGGTTTATCTGTTTGTTTTTAGCTTTAGCCACTGCAAAGGAAAAAGAGGAGGATATTTCTCTAGCTTCACTCTTAATGTGTTGGATTACAAAGAAGAATTTTGTCAGTAATCAGAAAATATTTGCAAATGATGCAACTTTGGAGATTTAGTTAGGAACAGTTCTTGGTTACAAAACTGTAACTGACATTTCCACATCCGAATGAACTGAAGAAAACTCCAAGAGTTGCCGGGAAATAAGGAGAAGGAATTCAAACTTTTAGCTCTGGGAAAGGACAATTTTACACAGCTCCTGAATTATTTCCATTTGAGGTGTGGATCTGAAGTAATTACATCTGTATTTTAGAGACAGCTTCACCAATATTTCCAAAACACTAAGCATGGGAACGTTTGGCTAGACTTCACTGTAGTTATACTACCACAAGAAATTCAACACTGCATCTGTCACAGAGACATCTTTTAGAGCTAAAATAGGAAAAAGCAATGGTGTCATTGATAGCTACTTTCAAGAGGACCAGTTATCCAGATGCTGGGAACATCTAGCCATCTGGCGCATGGCAACAAAGCACCCTCCATCACTTGCCTGATTATACGACTCTCTCAGCAGAGAGAAGGTCTTAGAAGCCACCTCTGCATGTGAACATGACCTTTGGTTAAAAAAATCACAACTCCATTCCCCTGGTTAAGAGTAAAGTTGATTGCTTCTAGATAGCATTGATTATGATCAGTGACCCTGATTGGTAAAGTATTTCTGCACAGGGACAGGCAGGAAACAAACATGCAGTGGAGGTCATCACTTTGGGATCCCCATAGCACAGTGTCTTGGGACCTGAATTTGGAAATGGATCTTTCAGCAATGGACAAGAAATTCTAAGGAAATAAGATTACGGAACATTGCACACACCATCTAAATTTTTATGGGCTTTGCTTGACCTGGTTGCCCCTTTCTGTCTACTAACTGGATTGGGTTGGATCTTTATAAGAACAGTCTGACTATAAAAGCAAGAAACAGGGTAGAGGAGATAACCCACTTAGTAAAGTATTTACATTTCAGGAATGAAAATTTGAGTTCAATGCCCAGCACCCAGATAAAAAGCAAAGTGGACATGATGCCATATGCTGCCACTCCAGTCCTGGGGAGGAGGACACAGAGGAATCCCTGGGGCTTTCTGGGTAGCCAACTTAGCCTACTCAGTAAGTTCCAGATCCTAGTAAAAGACCCTGCCTTAAGAGTAAGGCAGATGGCTCTTTCGGGTCTTGGCTCCAAGATGACCAAAAAAAGACGAAACAAAGGGCGCGCCAAAAAGGACCGCGGCCACGTGCAGCCCATTCGCTGCACGAACTGCGCCCGGTGCGTGCCCAAGGACAAGGCCATTAAGAAGTTCATCATTCGGAACATAGTGGAGGCCGCTGCTGTCAGGGACATATCCGAAGCGAGCGTCTTCGACACTTATGTGCTTCCCAAGCTCTATGTCAAGCTGCACTACTGTGTGAGCTGTGCCATTCACAGCAAAGTAGTCAGGAATCGATCTCGTGAAGCCCGGAAGGACCGGACACCCCCATCACGGTTTAGACCCGCTGGTGCTGCACCACGACCTCCACCAAAGCCCATGTAAAGAGATGGCTTCATGAAGACAAACACCTTGGAAAAATAAAACAGTACTTTATGTAAAAAAAAAAAAAAAGGGTAAGGCAGATGATTCCTAAGAATGACACTTGAGATTGATTTCTGGCCGCCACATGTATACCTCCCCCCACATACATGTATGCATGCATTCACAAATGCACACACTCGAACACACGCGGGTATACATGCATTCTTTTACACACGCATGAATACACAGTCCTGACACATGCATTCACGCACACTTTTGCACATACACACATCTTCACGAATAGCACACGCACACTGGATCTAGTAGGATATTTAAAAAGGCATGAGGTAGAAATGGAGCATGTTTGAGGAGGATATAGGGGTAGATATGATCTTAGTTCACTGTACATATTTAAAACCCTCCAAAAGAAAAAGTAAGCTCAGTTGATTTAGGAAGTGGGAAGTGGGGGAGGAGGGCTAGTGGGAATCAAAGTTGGTTCTCGGGAGGTTTAAGAAGGAAGGGTGAATATGGCGGCTGGCACACAACACTCTGAAGGACAGAGGGAAGATGCGGAGATTGAAGTTAGATGAGCGGCAGGGGCAGGAAAAAGCTGGAAGAACTGCACACTTCAGGTAGAGGAAAATTAACCGAGAGCCTAGAGTACATAAAAGAGAGTTAGGCACATCTTTTCTGGGTCAGTGTGGAGGAAAGAGCACGAGATGTCGAGGGAGGGAAAACGTCATGCGATTCTCCACGAGAATGAAGTCTCTTGGACTCCGCACGCTTTCTTGTTTGAAATTCCCAAGGTGAGGCCAGTTGATCATAAATATCTTTACCAGCATGGTCTAGGGAGCTGGTTGACATGGAACCCTAGAATACTTGTGGGTTCATGTGGACGTGATTTGGTTTCTAGCTTCTTCATAGACATTCAGTGCAACTCCATGCTGATGATCCAGCTTCTCTCTCTCTCTCTCTCTCTCTCTCTCTCTCCCTCTCCCTCTCTCCCCCCTCCCTCTCTCTCCCCCTCCCTCCCTCTCTCTCCCCCTCCCTCCCTCTCTCTCCCCCTCCCTCCCTCTCTCTCTCTCTCTCTCTCTCTCTCTCTCTCTCTCTCTCTCTCTGTCTCTCTCTCTCCATCAGGGTGGAGCTCTTAAGGATGGAGCTCCTGCTCCAGCACCATGTCTGCCTGCCACCACGCTCCCCACCATGATGATAGTGAACTAACCTCTGAAACTGAAAGCGTATTCCCAATTAAATGCTTTCTTTTATACAAGCTACCTTGGTCATCGTATCTCTTCACAGTGACTAGAACAAGAGGCAAGTTGACGTTTCATATTATGCAGAGAATTACTCCAAATATATACCAGTTCTACCCTCAGCTATTGATAGTGCTGAAGGAAAAGCTTTCAAATGTGTCATGCAATGCTCGATGCATTTTCTAAACATTTCCAGTGTGAATTAATTAGAATACAAACAAAAAGTTAGATGCCAAGGTCAGAGCTTTCCATGGTAGCGGTGAAGTAGGAAAGCAACATTCTCACTAGGTTTTATTAATGAAAAAGTAGAAATTAAAAACCTGAACTAGTTTATGGCAGTGGTTCATAGCTTTTGATGAAAAGGCACAGAGCAGATAAGAATTTTGTTCTTTTAAAAACTGATCATAAATGTGTATCTTAAGTTGTTTCTTGTTTGCTTTTTGAGACAGGGTTTCTCTGTGTAACCTTGGCTGTCCTGGAACTTTCTCTGTAGACAAGGCTGGCCTCGAACTCAGGGATCCACCTGCCTCTTCCTATGAAGTACTGGGATAAAGAGCTACCAGTACCTGACAGTTTGTGTCTGAAGTTATTATCTTCAACCACTACAGGCATCTGGCAGATGTCCAAAAAACTACTTTAAAGGGCCTTAGACTCCTGATTTGGAATGCAGAGGCAAGAACAGAACATACATGTGGAAAACATTGGTTTTTACTAGAGTGCTACAGTCTACTCTTCACTAGTGCATATACTTTTTTTTTTTTTTTAATTTCCCCATTTTTTGGGGGGGGAGCTTGAGACAGGGTTTCTTTGTATTGTTTTGGAGGCTGTCCTAGAACTCGCTCTGTAGGCCAGGCTGGCCTCGAACTCACAGAGATCCTCCTGCCTCTGCCTCCCAAGTGCTGGGATTAAAGTCACGCGCCACCAATGCCCTGCTTTTTCCCCTGTTTTTAATTATGTGTGTGTTGGGGGCCTGGGGATATGTGCATATGAGTGTAGTACCTGTGAAGGCCAGAAGAGGGCAACAGGTCTTTTGGAGCTGGAGGAACAGGTGGTTGTCAGCTTCTGACGTGGGTGCTAGGAATTAAACTTCAGTCAGTCCTCTGCAAGAACAGCCGTCAGTCTTAATCACTAAGCTCCCACTCCAGCCACCATTGTACACATTTTTTGCATGGCTTTAATACAGGGATGGTTTGGGCTTTGGTTTTTAATCACTGTCTTGTGATTTGAGGCTTTCAAAGACTATGGCTATTACTCTCCTAAATTCCCAAACATATTTTTGACAAGATGTTATAGCATATTTCACACTTGTTTGATGTCATTTAAGTGAAACATATTTTGTAGCTAAAATTGAGGAAAATATATTTTAAATTCTTGTCAAAGAATTTTAAATCAAAGAACTATTATAGAATCTACCCTTATTTTTCCTTTTAATTTATCCTGTTCTTGAATTTCTTTTTGGTTTAGTTTTCTTTTGTTATGTGAAGTTGAGGAATGCCTTCGATGAAAAGGGCCTATGAAAAGGGTATCTTTAACTAAAGATTTTTGGGCAATAGTCTGTGATAAATTAGGCATTATTTTAGCTTAATTTGAATCTTGATTCTTCTCTTCGAAATTCATGTTTTCTTTTGTCTTACAATTCTGTCAGTACTAGATAGTTTAAGGTCTTTTGTGCTATTGATATCGACTAACCTCTAAAGAGTTAATTAATACAAACTTAATTCCAAGCAGCTTGCACAAAAGACTACTAAGTTTAAAATATCTATAGTGGAGCCAGTCTTAGTGGCATACACCTTTAATTCCAGCACTCGGAAGGCAGGGACAGGCAGATTTCTGTGAGTTCAGGGCCAGCCTGGTCTACATAGCGAGTTCCAAGACAGCCAGGACTACATAGTAAGATCCTGTCTCAAGAAAAGTAATGTCTATATTGAGGGTGGCCTGAGTTGGATCCCGAGAACCCACATAGTGGAAGGAGAAAACTGATTGCCACAAGTTGTTCTCTGATCACCACACACCTGCAAAATATGTAAATAAATGCAATAAAATGTTTATGGTTAATTTCTTTTGTTGAAAAGATCTCCCATCTGTAATGATTAAACACATCGCTAATGTGTAATCTCTCTAATGTTTCAACCTAGCTCTTCTGTCGTCTCTTGAGACTTTCCTTTAACTCAAAGGTTTGTTAGGATTTAGTTAAAATGCAAATGGTATTCACGTTTAATACGTGTCTCTTTTTACAACAAAAAGCACTCCCATTGCTTATTCTTGTGCTGAGTACTTTACCCATTTGTCCCAATTGGTATTTTTCCACAGGGTCGTAAGTTATGAGAACATCAATAAAAATGATTACTACACGATTAGCAACAAGGCAGTGACCCACGTTTACAACGACGACATCGAGTACATCGAGATTGAACGATGGGAACAGGAGTATCTGTACCACAGAGAACTCACTAAGATCCCCATATTCGCGCTCTTCCGGAAATGGAAGGCGTTCAGCGTGTGGAGGAAGAATGTCCGCTCCAAGAAAATCACCGGCTGTCGAAAAGCGCTACAAAAAAATCTGTTCATTGTTAATCCTGTATGTATTTCTTAATCATGTTTTTAAGAGCATTAGAGGGCAAGAAAGTGTGACTTGGTCACAGACATTGGTACACACACACCTGACAGAGACGATTTCATCTTGGTGGAAGTACAGTCTTTCTCCTGTTGTAACATCTAGCAACTCAGTCATCGGTGGGGCTCTGGTCCCTTAACTAGGGCAGCAAAAGTCAAAAGAATAAGAAGAGAGGCACGGGTCTCCTTGGATTAGAGGCAGCCTGGAGGGATAGGGCCTTGTGCATCCTGGCCCCATTTATGAAGAATTATATTCAGGTGTTGTGCTGGCAACCTCCTCATGCGTCTATTTCTGCACTAGCCACCGTCTCTGGTCAGCAGCTACAGTTTGCTTCTCTTTGAGGATAATCTGATAGAGTTTCATGGGCATGTAGATGGTACAACAGAGGAGGTCAAGAGAACTCAGATGACTATAGACCAATAATAATTAAAGTTAATCACGCGAAGTAAGTATGTAGGATGTGTCATCTCGGGTCATCCGTCCCACTGAGCATGCTGAATGGTAAAGGATACCCCATTCCCACACAGCATTCACCTTAAACTGCATCTTTAGCTTCATTAGCCCTTGAACATCTTTACCATGCTTTAAATACTGCATAGATAACAACTTTTTTTTCTTAAGCCATTAAGCAAAACTCTTCCTGGATTTGCCTTTTAAGAGACCTGTGTTCTCTTCTCTAATGTACTGAGGATTGTCTCTTTGCCAGTGGTGTCTTGGTTGTGATAGTACCTCCCCTTAAATTTCTTCTTAGTCTGCTAGGAAGTTCTCATCTTTCTAAGCTAAGATGTACCTAGGAATCCACCCACTGTTGTGGTTCAAATACCTATTGCTGCTAACCAACACTCCACAAGCTCAGTTTATACAATTAAGTGATGTCAATGGCTCATTCTTCCAAGACCAGGCTAAAAGACAAAGCATGGAATTTAAATTATTCTATATGAGAATTGTTTTTTAAATTTAAAAATTAACCTTTATTGTGTGTGTTTAGGTGTACTGCCTGCTTATTTGTTTGTGTACTGTATGTGTGCAGGGCTTGTGGAAGCCAGAAGAGAGTGTGGGGTCCCCTAGGAGTTGAGTTACAGAGAGTAGTAAGATGCCATGTGGGTGCTGGGAATAGAACCTGGGTCCTCTGGAAGTGCTCTTAACCTCTGAACAATCTCTCCAAACCTTGTTTTTAAAATGCCATTGCATTTTAGTTGTCTGGAGTGTTTGCATGTGTATGTGTTTGTCCACCTGATTGCCACTATATATGTGTGGAAGTCATAGGACAACTTAAGTGGGTTGGTTCTCTCCTTCTACCTGGTGTGTCCCTAGGATTAAACTAAGGTCCTCTGCTTGGTGACAGATATCTTTACTTGCTGGCCAGGAAACTTTTATTCCATGAAAGTAGTCAGCCTCATAAGCACCTGTGCCTACATTTTCCTTAACAACTTAATTGATATATAATTTGTATGCTTGCTGTATATGCACCCACCCACACTATATTACTTAGTGTATTCACAGGATGGACCAACCTTGCCACAGACAATTTGGGCACATATCCATTACCTTAAAAAGAAGCTACATTTGACACCAATAGCCATTCTCAATTTCTCCCCAACTCCCCTGTTCCTCCCCAACATCTAATTCCTGTCTCCATAACTTTGCCTATTCTGTACACTTACGGAATCATACAATATGACCGCCATTTTTCACTTAATGTACTCTCTTCAAAATGTATCTGCATTATGAAATAACATTTATTTTGACTGGCTAAATATATTCTTTGTATGGTCATACCTACTTTATCTCATGATAGATACATGAACTGTTTCTGCTCTCTGGCAATTACAATTAATGCTTTTACAAATAAATGCAATTGTAAATTGATAGCCATGTATAATTTTTTCTAAGCATATTATAAATTCTCTAAATATCTTCTAAACATAAATATTCATGTATACTTTTTTTCTCCTGGGCACATTGCTAGGACGAAAGTGCTGAGTCATCTGTGACTCTGTTTATCCTTTTCCAATGCATCTTGTTAGCCATGGTAAATTTATAGTAAAGTTTGGTTTTGTTATATGTCATAACCTCTGGGATTAATAAGTGGTCCGGTCTGTGGTCATTGTGACTGGACACTGTGAAGTCGTTTAGTAACCATCAGACAAAACGAATAAAATTTAAAATTCGTAGCTTTTTGCTACTTGCCTTCAATTTTATCCCTCAAATAGCCAAAAGACGTGCATCCTTCTCAAAATGAAAAGGAGAGAATTGGGCAAACTAAATATGATAACTTGAGTTATTCTTTTACAAAAATGTTTCTGAAGAATTCCTACTTGCTGTGTGATTTTGTACCTATAACCCTTCATAGCTCTTACAACCCCTCATAACCAGGTCTCATTGTGCACACATTTTTACAATGTATGACATTAAACATCAATTAATGATTAATTCTTCTTTTCATTCAGTACCTGCGACCAGCTCTTCTTAAAATTAATGAAATGTGCTACCAACTGAGTTTTATGGGACTTTGTTACATTGAAAAATTCCACACTTACACCCTGCAAGAGTTCAAGGCGGTGCAGATTGTGCGACTAGAGGAGGTAATGGATGTTGTCTGTGGAGTTTCAGACTCCGTCCTTGTCAGGACGCTGCCTTTGTCATGAGTAATTGTGCACACCCATGCATGTTTAGGTGACAGAGCGCCTCGATGATTTCCGAAATGAGGCAAAAGATGTGGTCAGGAGGTCGTGCCGCTTCGCCCTACGTGCTGCAGGGTTTATTCCTGATGACTGTGTATTTGAACCCTATGAGGGTATGTGGGGCGGAGAACTGGGAGGGTCCCGAAGGGCAGGCTCCTAAGATACTATCTCTCTGTATTTTCACTTTCCCTCCAGTTAAACTTCTTCCAAACTTCTGCTTGTATGCATAAATTGTTTGCATGAATTCTATCTATTTGTTTTCTGGGGTCCTGGGTTGTTTCATAAATCAAAGGATTTATTGCTTCTCTGTTTTTTTTCTTTGAATTGATATTGAAAGATGGAACTTTTACAGATTTGTGCCTTATGTTGTCCTTAGATTACTTTAAGGTAAACATTGCAAATCTCATTGAAGCTCCATTTGATTTGCCCACTTACGGAGAATCTGAAAAAATGACATATACAGAACAGGCCAGCAAAAGGCACCACTGCATGAGGCTCACGTGGTGAGAGCATCTTCTTTCTTTCGGGATAGAGTAGAGAATCTACACTTCTCAAGACGTGAAAAAGTCAACCCTGGGCTGGGGAGATGCATCAGTGGGTAAAGGCTTTGCCCCACAAGCCTGATATCCCGAGTTTGATTTCGAGAACCTATGGAAAACATAGATACAGCTTGCAATGCCAATACTCTGTCCAGTAAGAACACCAACTGGTGCCTTTAGGCTAACAACTGCTGCTGAAGAACACTGATGTGCACTTTGAGTTTCCCACAATGCATGCACCATATCAGCATCCCATAGTACATGCACCGTAAGAACCAGATTGCAAAGATCTTATGCTTTGCTTACAGACACAAACAGCATACATTGTATGTGTAGAGTTTTTCTTACAGCTCCCTGAAGAACTCCTGCGGCCCCTTGACTAGACAAGCTGGTTGCATTATTCCTAACAAGCATCTTGTTCATCACATAACCTGTGGGCAAGCTAGGGCTATTAGTTAGCTCGATATCCTGTACTTGAATATATTTATGCTTTCAAGGGAAGAAGGTTTGAGACCAACTCCGAAGTATCTCATGTTTTAATGTAATTCAAACAAAATTCCAGGAAACGTTATGTTTTACATTTTAAATCCTTTCCTGAGAGTTGCTATCAGGAATATGTAGTAATCAATCACAGAAAGCTGAGAATGTTTGCCTTTTCCTCAAGCTTCATCCGTCTGAATGACTACCTAATTCAGAATACCCTGCACATCCTAACAGTAAACACTGCCAGCTCAGTTCTGAGTTTCTTCTCTGACAAACTAAAGCGAACGCCATCAGCAGACATCATTCAGAAGTGGATTACTGAAGAGAAGCCCGAAGTCACTGAGAAAAAGGTACATTTGCACAGAATCATGTCTCCAGGTGTCTACTGAGGAGCATCTCTATGCTTTTTTCCTGGTATTTTCTATATTCTGGGGGAAAAGAGAATATTAATTGTCAACTTGACATAACCTAGGATCATCCAGGGATGGAGGTTTAGTAATAACTGTGCAAGTCAGGTTGGCCCTTGGGTGTGTCTGTATTGTTACCAGAAATATTTGGATTGTTAGTTGATAAGGAAAACCTGCCCTGAGTATGGAAGCCTCCATTTGCTAGGCTGCACCTTGGGCATTGTAAGTAGGAGATATCTATCTATCTATCTATCTATCTATCTATCTATCTATCTATCGCTATATTAGTAGAGGGAGATAAAAAGCAAACAAGGATGTATTCTGTCTCTGTCCTTGACTGTGGATGTTATGTAACTAGTGGCTTGAGTTCCTGCCTTGACCTCCCCTCAGTGACAGACTACAGCTTGGAATTGTAAGCCCAATCAACCCTTTCTTCCCCTGTGTTGCTTTTTGTCAGGATATTTTACGACAGCAACAGAAATTAACAAGTGTATATCTGTCTCAGTATTGGTTATTATAAGTTATTATAAGGTATGGCTTCTATCATATATATGAACCTCATTTCTTTTTTTTAATTTTGTTTAAATTAGAAACAAGCTTGCTTCACATGTCAATCCAAGCTCCCGCCCTCTCCCCTCCTTCCCTGTCCCCCACCAGCCCCCCACCCAATTCCCACTCCGTTCCCCAGGGAAGTCCTCCATGGGGGATCTCCAGAGTCTGTCATTTTGTTCATGGCAGGACCTAGGCCCTCCCTCAAGTGTCCAGGCTGAGAGATCATCCCTCATTATAGGATAGGCACCCAGAGTCCATTTGTACACCAGGGATAAATACTGATCTACTACCCAAGGCCCCATAGATTGCCTAGGCCTCCTAACTGACACCCACATTCAGGGGGTCTGGATCAGTCCCATGCTGGCCTCTCAGCCATCAGTCTGCAGTCCAAGAGCTTCCCTTGTTTAGGTCAGCTGTTTCTCTCTGGGTTTCACCAGCCCGTTCTTGATCCCTTTGCTCATCACTCCTTCCTCTCTGTCACTGGGTTCCAGGAGTTCAGTTCAATGTTTAGCTGTGGGTATCTGCCTCTACTTCCATCAGTCACTGGATGAAGGTTCTAGGATGGCATATAAGGTAGTCATCAAACTCATTATCAGGGAAGGGAATTTAAATATTGCTTAGTTTGCCAGTTGGTGTCATCCTTGTAGATCTCTGGAAATCTCACTAGTACCAGATCTCTCTTCAAACCTATAATGACTCCCTCTATTATGGTTTCTCTCATCCTGCTCTCCTCTATTCTTCCCCTGACTCAACCTTCCTTCCATTTCTGTTTTTAAAAAGATATATCTATTTTATGTGTATGAATGCTCCTTCTGACATCAGATCCCACTATAGGTGGTTGTGAGCCACCTTGTGGGTGCTGGGAATTGAACTCAGGATCTCTGGAAGATCAGTCAGTGTTCTTAACAGCTGAGCCATCTCTCTGGCCCCCATTTCTTTTTTGACTTTCTTTTTACTCTTTGTGTCTTTCATATCATGCATCCCTATTCCACTCATCCCCCTGTCCCTTCACAGCCTCCTTCTTCCCTTGCAGCCCACCACAATACATTAACATAAAATATAAGAGAAAAAAAGGAAAAATCTCATCATGGAAGCTGTAGTGTGACACAGTGAGTCATGTAGTAAACCCTTTTATCCATATATCATTGCTTGAAAGTGTTCATTGCAGAGTCATTAGTCTGGTTCGAGGCCCTTCGTTTCTGCTACACTATCAATGCTGCCCTATTTCTATTTAAAACTGTTTTCCAGATTGCTTGCGTTATATTTTTACAAAGAGACATATTTTTACAATGCTGTATCATCTTCCAATAGTTTTATTTTTGTTCTTCCTACAGTATTATTCCCAGAAAGACTTCCACATGCTAAGGATCTAAACCCAGCTCACTGTGTGAACTTGAGTCTACTCATCTTTGTATGTTTGCTCTCCTTCATAGCATTCCACTAGATGGGGTATTTGTAACATGTGCATGTGGTCCTTCCAGGGGGCCCCACTAATGGAGAAGCAGGAAGAAGATGAATCTCTCACCCCCATGTTCCTCACAGAACTGATTCTGACTGTGGAGTCACTACTCTTTGAGCCTTCTTTGGAAGACTTTCTGGTGGGTATTTCATTACCTAATATCTGCAAATAGGCAACCTTTAAAATAAGAGAGCAACTTCTTTATGGTTAGCTGCCTGGGGGCAGATCATTGGGGTGTCAAGGCACTCCCTAGAGAGGATGACACAGTATGGCATAAAACTTAGACTGATGACAGCATTCTTCTGAGCAGAGTCTAAGACATCATTGTAAGCATTTCGACGGATCAGATGGGATAGACAGGGATGGTTTATGGCACTCAGGAGCCAAAGAATACTGAGTGTTACAGCTCAGATAGAAAGGTATCCTGGAGCTTGGGAGCCGAGGAATGCCACAAGTCACACTAAGCATAGCAGCTTACAGCCCTGCTTCAGGGAAAGGCTTCCCCAGTATATCAGCTCTGCTCCTGCAGGGGAGGGTTTTCTAGCTGGGGATGTTTTCCCAGTGTTTGCTCCAGCAGGAAAGAGTTTCCCCGGTGAAGTCGCTACAGTTCAGCTCTGCTCCCAGGAGAGTGGAGAGAGTGTAACAACTCCGCTCTGCCAGGGGAAGGTTTACCAGCCGAAGTGTTACAGCCCTGCTCTCTCTGCTCTGCTCATAATCCTCTATTGTTTTGTTAATACTTCAAATATATATCTCATCACAATGTACTGTAACTTTGTTTTTGTTTTTGTTTTTGAGACAGGGTTTCACTGTGTAGCCCAGGCTGTCCTGGAACTAGCTCTGTAGACCAGGCTGGCCTCAAACTCACCCACCTCTGCCACCCGAGTGCTGGAATTAAAGATGTTCACCGTCACCACCCAGCAGGAGTTATTCTTATAATGAGAAAATTTTAAAAACATCATAAATCCAGTCATCTGTGCTTACATTATGTTTGTGCTTTTCTCTCTGACAGGATGGCATTTCTGGGGCAATTAATCATTTTCAAAACACTGTGCTGTCAGTTCCTAATCTGGTACCTGACTCATACTTCAACGCTTTCACCAGCCCATTCATTAACAAGAAGGTTGAAGAGAAGACCTGTGGCCCCGGACCCAGCCTGTCAGCAGTGTTTGAGGATGACAGGAATTTTCTCACCATCATCCTGCAAATAAAGGTAGATTTGCTTTTACTAAAAACTGTTTATTATATTCCCATTTGGTCAGAAATCGAGCAAGGCACTTTCTTCCTGTCTTATCTTTGAATGTTGCATTTGTAGAAACTGACGGGCACCTAATCTGTAACTAGTAAAATCTGAAAATAATGTGGCTACCTTGAAAATTGTTCTGCGGGGGCCAGTAAGATGGCTCAGCAGGTAGACCTGAGTTTAGTCCCAGGGACACACATGATAGGAGGAGAGAATTGACTCCTGCAAGCAAACTGTACTCTGACCTCCATTAGTGCATGATGGCATCTGCCATCATACAAGACAAGTAATAGTGTAAGAAAAACAATTTAAATATGTTGCAAAGACAAAAATAGTATTTAAAAAACTTAGCATATCAGGCTACCAGTGACTTGCCATTAGCAAACACTGACATGTTTCTTGGGACACCTTGGTAAAACAGATCAGAGCAATATATTGCCAGCCATACTTCTTCCTTTTCCTTTTTTAAAATTTAAATTAGAAACAAGCTTGTTTTACATGTCAATCCCAGTTCCCTCTCCCTCCCCTCCTCCACTGTCTCCCACCATCCCCTATCCCATCCCCTTTCTGCTCCCCAGGGAGGGTGAGACCATCCATGGGGGATCTTCAAAGTCTGTCATATCATTTAGAGCAGGGCCTAGGCCCTCCCCCATGTGTCTAGGCTGAGAGAGTATCCCTCTATGTGGAATGGGCTCCCAAAATCCAATTGTACACTAGGGACAAATACTGATCCACTACCAGAGGCCCTATAGATTGCCCAGGCCTCCTAACTAACACCCATGTTCAGGAGTCTAGGTGGGTACTATGCTAGTTTCCCAGCTATCAGTTTGGGGTCCAAGAGCTCCCCCTTGTTCAAGTCAGCTGTTTCTGTGGGTTTCTCCAGCCTGGTCTTGACCCCTTTGCTCATCACTCCTCCCTCTCTGCAACTGGATTCCAGGAGTTCAGCTCAGTGCTTAGCCGTGGATCTCTGCTTCTGCTTCCATCAGCTACTGGATAAAGGCTCTAGGATGGCATATAAGGTGGTCATCAATTTCATTATCAGAGAAGGGCATTTGAGGCAGCTTCTCCACTACTGCTTAGATTGTTAGTTGGGGTCATCCTTGTAGATCTCTGGACATTTCCCTAGTGCCAGATTTCTCTTTAAACCTGTAATGGCTCCCTCTGTTATGGCGTCTCTTTTCTTGCTTTCCTCTATTCTTCCCCTGACTCAATCTACCTACTCCCTCATGTCCTCCTCTCCCCTCCTTTTCTTCTCTCCTCTCTTTCCTAACTCCCTCTCCTCTCCCTTCATGGTCCCAGTTTGCTCAAGAGATCTTGTCCCTTTCCCCTTCTCTGGGGGACCATGTAGATCTCTCTTAAGGTCCTCCTTGTTTCGTAGCTTCTCTAGCAGTGTGGACTGTAGGCCAGCCATAATTCTAATTGATGTCATCTTTGTTAAATCTTTTGTGTTTTTTTTTAAAAATACAATATGATTATTTGAGGCCTATCAGAGATTAAGTTTAAAGGCTTCTTTCCATAACCCTTAAATGCTGGTGCTTCCTATACACTTATTTACTTTGTGTATGGGTGTGGGTGGATGTGCATGGAAACAGCATGGGCATGGAAGTCAGAGGACAACTTGTAGGGTTGAACTCAGGTCATCAGGCTTGGCAGCCAGCACCGCCCCTTTCTGAGCATCTTCCCAACTCAGATGCTAGCTAAAGCGTAGTTGGAGACTTTGAAAATAGTATTCCATACTAAATGCTTTTAAAGTCTCGGTTTCAGAAAAATTTTAGATCTATTTATTTATGGCTTTTTTTTTTTAGTTTGTTTTGTTTTTGAGGCAGGGTCTCTCTATGTAGACCTGGCTGTCTTGAGCTTGCCATCTAGACCAAACTGACCTCAAACTCACAGAGATCCTCCTGCCTCTGCCTCTGCCTCTGTCTCTGCTGGAATTAAAGACGTATGTCACTATACCCAGCTTAGATTGATTTATTTTATACGTGTGTTTTGTCTGTTGTATGTATGTCTATGTTTGATATAACTTTGCTTGTGAGCGCATATAAGCCTAAAGCAAAGACAGAAATAATGATGAGAGAGTAACATACAATCGAGGTATGTTCCACTAAAGTAGAAATTATGTGGCTTTGTATAACAAAGAGAACAGAGACAGTAAGACAGAAGGAGAAGGTGTGAAGATCGAAACAGAGGCCATAGTTAAAAATTATGTGATTAGTGAACTCAAAAAAGTCAAATAATGAAATTAATAAACAGGTGATTAAACACAGAAATAACCAGAAAACGTTTTGAAACTATGACCAAGTTGAGATGACTATCAGCAATTCGGTGAAGTAAGAGTGAGCTCTACCCACCTCTGAAAGGAAAGGACCAGAGCTCATGCATGCTGAGTACTCTGCCATTGAATTACATCCGAAACCCTCTTCTACTTTTTTTTTATTTTGAGATGAAGTCTCACTAAGTTACCGTGGTTGGCTCTACCTGTAACCCAGGCAGGCCTTGAACTTGGGATCCTCTTGCTTTTGGTTCCCGGATATCTAGGATTACACATCTGTGTCACCAGGTCCAGTTTAAACGAAGACTTTCAATTTGGCCCACAACGCCCAACAACCAGTGTTACCAGAGGGAACGTAGTGATTCAGAAAGGCCAAACTGAAGGGCTCCTCCTGGGTGCAGAGAGGAGTAAAGCCATAAGAACAACGCAGAACTTGTGATCCCCAAGACCTGTGGGTGGAAGATCCCCAAGACCATCTCACAAACCCCGGGGACTCAGGGTGTAGTTAAACACACAACTGTGATTTAACACAATGAAGCTTGAATGAGAGCAGCAAAAAGAAACAGCACGATATAAAATCCAGTGAAACCGAGCACAAGCCCCCAGAGCCCTCTCCCAGCAGAGGTACACAGAAGCACTTGATCCCTTCGGCAACCAGCGGCGAGCACCCCTGAAACAGTGTCCAGCGGGAATGCTGCTTAGCTTCTCAAATTCAGGTTCCTACTGAGTCTCACCACGAAGGCATACTCTGCCTAGCAGGGCCTAAAATGCTAGACTCCCCTAAGGGAGAGCAGATGTTCAGCATAAACTACATGGTTTCTTGAATTATTCAGACATGAGCCGCACTTTCCAGATAAGTGATGATGGAACTCTTTCTGATGAAACTCTTCTGATAGTGAACAAAGGCCATCTGTGCAGACAGACCTTTCAGAGAACAGCAGTGTCTGGCCTACTCTGTTAACCCCAACGCCAGACAGAGGAGTATTTAAATCAATAAGCACTAATGGAGCAAAAAAGAGTTAGCTCTTTTAAAACCCACAATTTGTGATGAAATATAAATGTATGTGTATCAGATATGTCAGGAGATTCATAAGATTAAGAGGCAGATTAAAGCACAAATGGAACATAAATAAAAATAATGTAAATAAAATACCTTAACATACTATTCTCATCATAAGGAAGACCAAATAGAAAAGAGTTAAGAATGGAGTAGGCCTAACCAACACAATTAGAATGAAGAGAAATGATCATTAAAACAAATAAAGCCTTTATAAGCTCTGAGGTTACTATATAGATGTTGATCAAATGAATTTGAATATTTAGGGGTGTCATGTTTACCATAACAAGCCACACATAGAAACCTTGCCATAGAGAATGTTGAATCTTACAAAAAGCACTGGGCCCCAGCAACTTCATAGGGGAATCTTATAAGATCTCCAAAGACCATTGTTGTTGCATGAGTTCTGATTGGTCTTAATAATAAAAACCTGGAGTCAGATATTGGGGTAAAGGCTGAATGATCAGAGAGACAAAAGAGCAAGCCACAGTCGCACCTTACTTTGTCAACTTCCCAGAGGAAAAGAGATCAAGCTCCTGTCTCCTCCCTGCCTTATCACTTTCTCTCTCTACCCAGCCACATCATTTTCTGTTCCCTCCTCCCAGGTGCTGGGATTAAAGGTGTGTACCACCAGTGCCTGGCCTCTAGGGTTAACTAATGACTAGCTCTGTACTCTGATCTCCAGACAAGCTTTATTTGTTAGAGCACAAACAAAACATCACCACGCATTGTACTCTCAATCCTTCCCCTGCCCCTCCCTTAAGACCTATTTCTCTCTTTTCATGGTTCTTTTTAGTTTATGACCCCCACATACATCATATATGCACACATATGAAGTTAAGTATAGCTTCTACAAGGAGAGAAATACATGGTATTTGTTTTTCTGGGTCTGTCTTATTGAGAGTAGGGAAGACACTTGTGATGTGAAAGCAGGAGGAGGTTCTATTGGGGAAGAGGGGAATTAGTAAAGATGGGGAACAAGAAGTATCAGTGGGGAGAATAAAATGGAGTATAATGACATCTGTATGACACATGTAATGAAACTTACTACTTCACATGACATGTGAAACAATTTCTAAGGACAAGTATTCACAATGCTACATATGTTGTTCTAGAATATGAGAAATACTTAAAGTAAAAAAGCCTCCACTCAAAATAACAAAAAGAGGTAATATAAATAGTAATAACCCATTAGAAATATTAAAAACACATGTATGAATGTAGAAAACTTTGAAGAGTTTGTGGAAGACACAAACTACAACTGAAAGAGTATTCTTGGGTAGGATGGCTCAATATGATTAGAATATCCTTTGACCCAAAGAGGTAGGCAGATTTATAATCAATCTGGTAAGTTAAACCCTGGAAAGATAAAGGCTCTGAAAGATAGTACACTTAGTCTTAAATATAAACAATACTCTAGCATTAAAGGGCCTGGTATTGCCCTTTAATGCTAGGCATATATGGAGGCAGAATGTTGTATAAATCTCTCTCTCTCTCTCTCTCTCTTTCTCTTAAGCAACTTGTGGAAGAAAGGGTTTGTTTCAGCTTACAGTTTAGTCAGAGCAGGAACTTGGAGGCAAGAACTGCAGTAGAGACCATGAGACCTTGAAGAAGTGCTGTATACTGGCTTGTTCCTCGTGGCTTACTCAGCAGGCTTTGTTATGGGACCCAGAAACACCTGCAGGGGTGCATTGTCCCCAGTGGGCTGGGCACTTCATGTGTTAATCAAAAAATGCCTTGTAGATTTGCATACAGGCAATCGGATGGGGGTGGCCACTCAATTAAGGTTCCCTCTTCCCAGATAACTATCTTGTATCACATTGACAAAAAAACTAGCCTGCACAACAGCAAAGAGATTATTTGTCTCCAGAGAATTAACAAATGGGAAGAGAGAAAGGCCAGACTGAAACAAATGGTGTTGCATTGAGATTGGAGTCGTGAACTCATGTTTTTTAATTGACTGATAGAAAAACAGAGGTTGAGTTTTATGTATGCCTGAAGAGTGTGTGTATGTGTGTGTGTGTGTGTGTGTGTGTGTGTGTGTGTGTGTGTTTAATCTTATCAGGTTGAATTCTACTTAAGAAAAATTGCTTTAGGAGCTGAAAAGATGGCTTAGAAATTGAAAAACACTGATCTTGCAGAGGATCCCAGTTTGATTTCCAGCACACACACCAGGCAGGTGCTGCTTCGGAGGATCAGATGCCTCTGGCTTCCATGGGCATCTGCACTCATGTGCACATACCCCCCCACTCTCTCTCACTCACTCACACACACACACACACACACACACACACACACACACACACAACTAAATATGATAAGAAAGAAAGGAAAACAGTCTTGTTCATCTTCTACCACTTAGGAAACAATTCATGCAGCATTCGATTCTGCAAACTTGTATGCAGCGACATTTGAAAAGTTTCAGATATTCTTCAAGGAAAATGAGAGTCTTGATCTGCAGGCATTGAAGCAGGAAGAGCCTGGTGAGTTTCCATCTGTCCTCACTAAGCACATTTGACAGAGATAACAAGATTTGTCTTCTTCTGGGTTTCTGTTCAGAGGTGTTCAGGGACAGAACCAGCAGTCTGAAACAGCCGACCTGACAAAAGGCAGGAATTTATCCGTGTCTATGTCTAGTCTTGTCCATGGAATTACCCATTTCCTTTCCTCTCACTCCATGTCTGTGTGGGTACTTTTGGAGGCAGTTCATCGTTCCTCTGTGGCCTATCTATTGGATTGGCTGTGAGTACCAAGGCTCCAAGACCTGTGTGTGTTATAAGAAGTTGAAAGGGATCCCTGCCATTCCTGTCAGATGAGGCTTAAGAAAGCTTTTGTGTCTTGGGAATTCAAGTTGCATTTTTCTTCTGGTACCACACCGAGACCTGGTGGGAATGATCAACAACTCTTAGTAATGAATTCAGGGCAGGAATATTGTGCAAGAGCAGGCAGTATGTGTGCTTCTTACCTGCCTTAACTTTTAAAACTCTGAAATAGACTCCTTTTGTCAACCACTGCTAGATGGCTAATGATGCCAAATGGGGCCCCACTTTAGAAAACAATAATTAGGCAAGTTTATTAGGCAAGCCCACCACACTGGGCTACAGAGTGAAATGCTGCCTCAAAACCCAAAACAACAGTAATAGTAATAATGATGAGGAAGACGATGATGATAATTCAAGAATATGTAGGCTTTCGTTGATTCTAGTGGATTAGAAAAGAGGGAAATTGAGGCCAGAAGATTATAGAAAAATAGCCTTGACATATACTGAACACAATTTGCCCATTTCCACTGCCCCTTGGCCACACTGTCCCACGGTGGGGTTTTGGGATGGGTTGTTTGTTTTGGGGTTTTTTCATTGTTTTTTTGTACTGAAATGTGCCCACATCAGACTCTATGGCACAGCATCATGGTGGCAATGGCATCATAGAGCCTGGCACTTGAACACAAAGTAAAGCTAATTCGGTTTAATCAATGATATCTTATAAGGTAGGTAAATTTTCAAAGACACCAGAAGGTATAAGATGCTGAAAGACAAGCCTATGACTGTAGAATTACATATGCATTAGAAAGGGTTTTTTATCGGTAGCATAATAAAAATATATTGAAGCCAGGTATGATGGTACATGCTTAAAATCCTAATATTTAGGAGGATGAGGCAGGAAGTTCATGAGTTCTAGGCCAGTCTGGGTATCTTATTTAGGGTTTTCTATTGCTGTGCAGAGACACCATGACCTCAGCATCTTTCATAAAGAAAGCATTTAGTTGGGGTGTCTCCCTTACAGCTTCATAGGTTCAGTTCATTATCAACGTGACAGGGAGCATGGAGGTGCGTAGTCAGATGTGGTGTTGGAGTTGAGAGTGCTACATCTGAACTAGAAGGCATCAGGAAGTTGACTGACTGGTTATCACAATGAGTGGAGCTTGAGCAAATGAGACCTCAAAGTCTGCTCCCACAGTGACACACTTCCTCCAACAAGGACATACCTCCTAATAGTGCTACTCCCTTTGGGGGCCATTTTCTTTCAAATACCACACTGGACTTCAGAGTGAGACACTGCTTCAAAAATCAAAGCAACAGCAGTAGTAATAATAATATTCAAGAATATTTATGCTTTCGTTGATTCTAGTAGCTTATAAAAGGGGGAAATGGAGACAGGAAGATTATGGAACTACAGCCTTGACACACACAGGGTACAAACTCATAATTGCCTGAACCATGACTCAAGGAGCAGAAACGGTAGAAGAGGTTAGAAGGAAGAATGAAAATAACTTCAGCTATATTTGAGCTCTTGTGTTTCAAAGTTCTGCTGTGAACAGCCTTGAAATGTTTTACTATCAGATACCATGTAGGAGAACTCTTAGATCAAGCTTAACTTCAAAACCACTTTGTCCACCATAGGCTAGATTCTCTAATACCTCAGGATGCTTTAAGTGCAGTTATAAAGCACTACAACAAAGTAAATATCACAAAACAAAAATGAGCAGAGACTCTTTTGTTTCCTGAAGCATGCAACATCCATGTTACACCACATTGTTGTCTATTAAGTGTGTGGTAGCATTGTTTTAAAAAAAGTAGATATGCCTTCATTTTAAAACACCTTATTGTATTAGTGGAGTGTTCAGCCACAAATTGGACATCTTCATCAGACTCCCTTCTCCAAAGGTTCAGGGACCATGGCAGATAGGGGTCGGAAAGAGGCAGGGAGGACCAGAGTGAAACAATATCTTTTGAATATACATGACCTCTGCATTCATGAACTTAGCAGCTGTGGTTGCCTATACAAGACCCATAGAAGATCAATCCAGCCTATATTCCAACATGGATGGGGAAGGTGCTCAAAAATCCATAAATCTAACTGAGGAACTATTGGTAGTTGATGGCTACTAGGGGAGGGAGAATCAGTTTCCTTCAAAGGCATGGCCCTGGTGAGTCAACTAAGTTGCAATGTATGGCTCCACATCCAGGAGTATATGGACCACACACATTGGGGTCAGTGCTTTATAAAAAGGGACGGGGGACACAAAGTGAAGCGGAGTGGGAGTGGAGACACAGGGTATGGGTGTAGGAGGGGTGGGAAGGGTGAGCATGGTCAAAATACGCTGTATGAAATTCTCAAAGAATTAATAAAATATTCATGTTTAAAATAAATAACAAAAAATGTTATACCCATAAAGTCTCACTAGCCTGACAGATCAAATATGATCTGAACAAGGGCAGCAACAATTGACATGCCAAAAAAGGCCATGAATTTGAAAGAGATCGAAGAGAATTATACAAGAGGATTTGGAAGGAGAAAAGGAAAGGTGGAAATTATGCAAGTGTTACAGTCTCAAGAGTAAAAGAAATCATAAAAACATGTTTCTAAAGATGGCAATAGACCTCTAATTTGCTGGAAACACAGTGTATATGAAGTGTAAAAGTAAAGCATAAGAGGTGTCCCCAAAGTTAATCTCATTTTTTATCTCTTAATAAGAGCCCAAAGACAAGATATCGACATTGTAAAATAGTGGGATTTTTATTATGAGAAAGGGGTATTGTTAAGCATTACGAATTAACATTTTAGAGTTATACAAAGTATTCTAAGTATGTGTAACAGCATAAACACATAAATTTATTCGTTTAGAGTTTTCCTTATGTATATTCATTGTAATAGTAGCATGTTACATAATGACTTTTCAAACTAGTAAACACTGGACAATGAGAATATATCTCCACCATACCCCACCATTCCATTGCCCCCTCCCCCATCCACCCTTCTTCCCCATATCACTACTCGCCTGTCCTTCTGGACAATTTCGTTTCTACTTTCATGTCATAGACACACATGCAACTTTATGTATCTACAAAGTCTACAGGTCACATAAGACAAAATATTTGTTTTTCAGATTGGCGCAATTTGCTTAATATGATGACCTGTAGTCATTCTCCTGAAAGTGATATAACTTCATTCTTTACAGATGAAAAAACTCCATTGAGTGTATCAATCACATCTTCTTTAGTCATTTCCCCTGCCGTACATCTAGGTTATTTCTTAGCTATTATGAGTAGAGTAGCGCTGCGGTAATGATAAATGATTTTGACTCGGTGATGGCTTCACTTGTGGCTGGGCTAGTTTACATTCTCACCCGCAGGGAATAAGGGTTTCCATTTATCTACACCCTTGTAGCACATCTGCTGTTTGTTACTTAGTGGCTGCCCTTCAGGCTGGGGTGGTTTTTAATACACTGTAGGCTGTTCCTTTGAAAAAAAAAAGTGTGAAAGATTCTACCATTTATGTATCTTGTTTTCTGTAGGTGTCATGTTCTTCAGTACCCAGCTGGAAAAATATCATAAGCAGCACAAGGACTCCATGGCCCTGAGGCCCACCCGAAATGTAGGCCTGCTGCTAATTGACACCAAGCAGCTGAAAGAGAAATTAATCCCATCGCCATTGCGGTGCTTGGAGGTAACTATGAGCTGGAAAAAGATTCACTTCTGGTGCCTCCTCTTACTATCATTTTAATTGTGGTGTCTTCAAATATTTCACACATTAAAAAGAAATATATTGATCTTCGTATATTTCAAATGTTGAAATTACCATAAGAATATTGGTGATCCCTGATTTGCAAGTGTGTGTGTGTGTGTGTGTGTGTGTGTGTGTGTGTGTGTGTGTGTGTACGAAAATGCACTGTGGCATGTGTGTGCATATGTGTGCAAGACCAGACAACAACCTTAGCTGTCATTCTTCAGAAACCATCCACTTTATTTCTTGAGACAGGGTCTCTAGAACTCAACAAGTAAGCTAGGCTACTATGGGTAACTTCTAGGAATTCACCCATCCCTACCTCCCCAGTCTTGGGATGGCAAGTGAAAACCATACTTGACATTTTTAAGCAGGTTCCAGGGATCAAATTCAGAACCTTGTGATTGCACAGTAAACACTTTGCTGACTATCTTTGGAGCCCCATCCTTAATTTGTAGGAAAAGGCCTATATCCTTTCTGTTGCAGACATTGTCAGCTTTTAGGTGCCATAAGGAAGGAGATTGCAGGCTTCAATTTCCCACTCCTGTTTTCTTCGAACATTTCAAACCTTCCTGAGAAAAGACACTACTAGTAGCTCAGTGTGCCCATGGGATCATTGCTCAGCTAGAATACTGAGATCAAGTTTAACTCTTCGTAAGCATTCAGTATCACTCACACAACCAACATAGGATTTCCTTTAGATGCAGCACATGGTTGTGTATTCTCAAATACCTCCAGAGTTCAATGGAAAAGCACAATTGGAGGACTCACTGGCTCATCAGCCTGACTGTTGTTCTGTTCATAGTTAAATCAGAACAAGTAAAGTCAACGTGGTTATGCACTGCCTATGGCTTCCTGCCCTGCTATGAGGACAGAGTTGGATATTTGTGACAGATATTGTACTCCCTTGCAAGTCTGACATATTTATTGTGTGAACCTTAAGGAAAATCTTTGCCGACTCTAGGTATACATGATAGAAGACAATAAGAAAGGAGGCTGGCAACTTGAATACTAATTTCTGTTGTGGCATTATGTGTATGATAGAGAACTTTCTTCCAGTGTGTTGCTTCTTTATGTCTAAGAAAGAGAGAGGAGAGAGAGAGAGAGAGAGAGGTGAAAGGAAAAGGAAGAAGAAAGAGGGAGGGAGGGAGGGAGGGAGGGAGGGAGGGAGGCTGGAGAGATGGTTCAGTGGTTAGGAACACTGGCTGCTCTCCCAGACTACCTGAGTTTGCTTCCAGTACCCACATGGCAGCTCGCAACCATCCATACAGATGCTTTCTCCTGGCCTCCAAGGGCACCAGCCATACACATGCTGCACATCCATGTATTTGGACAAAACACCAACACACATTCCTTTTTATTTTTAGAAAAAGATAAACAATTCAAAGACAATAAAATTCAAACTTAGAAAACTTGCACATTAATAAATGTCCAGAAATTGAGTGGATACCGAGTCTCCCTATAATACCAGGCACTCAGTTTCTCTCATCCTTCTTTCTAATTGCTGGATGTACCGTCACTCTAAGATGAGCATCGCCTCATGTTTATGAAATGGTGGTTGAAAGTTTCCACAATCTAGATATTTCCTTGTCTATGTAATGAGAAAGTCAAAATCAGAGTTTTAAGTACGCATGCCTCTCAGCCCTAAACAAAAACTATCAAGGCCAGAGGTCCACCCGAATCTAATCACTTTGTTCAAAAGAAACCTTGCTCATATTCACCCTGGGATCTCTCAAACTTTGTCTGTGTTCCTAAAGAGGAGACCAATTTCTTCCACACCACATGGCTGTTAGCCAATAGGAAAAAAGTGAACCTGGGCCTGATGCTGAGGGGGCATCCTTGTAGCCACTGCGTAGGACAAGCTAAGCAGAAGGCATCCTTGCAAGATGTCAGAGCAAACTGCCTCGCCTACAACTGACTGTCAAAATCTGGCCTTACCTTTGGTTCATTTGAAAAGCAGTTATTTAAAGAGAGACTGTCCTCACACACTGCTGTTTCCCATACCACCTGATTTAACAGCTGTGAAGACTTCTTAAAGTAGGTAAGAAAGCAGAGATACTCAATTGTTATTTCCATCTCGTTTTTTTTATTTCTTAGGTGCTAAATAGCATGCTGCCCCGTTTGAGCAAGAAAAAAGTGGACGCCATCATCTCAGAGGCACAAGATGCAGAGTATAAGCTTGAGTTCGTTCCGACCACTACCATAGAATATGTCAACAGCTTAGTCTTCCTTGACGAAATCCAGGAGCGGGTAAGTTGGTTGTTCTCCTATAATTTAGTGTCTCAGACCACATGGTAGGAAAGGAAGATGCATGACAAGAAAAAAGGGGTGGACTCGGGACCAGGAAACACTTGCCTAAATATCAGAAACACTTTCAGGCATAGTTAACAATGCCTTGTGTTTCAACAGTAATGACAGCAAACCTTTACCAAATTCTAACCATTCAGCAGGTATTGCTTCAAACCGAGGAAACAAAGTAAAATAGGCAGCTATCCGAAGTCAAAGAGCTTGCTTGTGGTACAGCTGGATTGAAAATCTGAATGTCTTTGACCACAAAGCCAATATCCTCAGCATAGTGTATTGCTATTCTAATTTTGCAGTAAGTGGTAACATGGATGTTGGTCATCATGGGGTCATAATCCTTTATCCTACACACACATAACACCTCAGAATTTTCTGTCAAAAGTGGAAAAAGGCAACTCAAACTAGCTTAAGTAGACAGTCTCTCTGTTTCCCTCCCTCCCTTCCTCTCTCCCTCCTGTGTGTGCCTCTCTTGTTTGCTTTCTTCCTGGAAACTCGATTGATTTTCTCCTCTCAGGCTTTTCCCTGTGGCAGCAATATAACATTTGGCTCCAATAATTAACTTCCCCTAAACTCATTACTATCAATTTGGCACTGAAATAGAGATAAATCATTTCCTAAAATATCAGAATTTGAAGAAATGTGACAAAGTAAAAGTTGGTTACGTGTTATCAACAGACCTAACAGTAAAGCCTCTTTCACGTGCCTGCAAAAGTAACATTACTGCCTGTTATTTCCAGAACAGCCCCTTCTCAAGGAGGCAGATAATTACTGCATCAGACTTGTTGCATCCCTGAGGATTAAAGATGTCAGAGATTTATCCTTCTGTGTTCATTATTGTGTTTGGACAAAGAGTCAAACATTTCACGACCTACTCTAGGCCAAAATGGGGTCATCATTTAAGGATTCAAAGCTGTTTCATGGAAACTCCCCCCTCTCCCGTCACAAGTGTAGCTAGGTTCAGATATGACCAAGGACAGAACAGGACAGCTCCAATCCTCCCTCTCCACCTATCTGTCCTCTCTGCTTCTCTTTAGGGGTTATCTCGCTGCTCTTTCTCCAACCGACAGGCTGCTGCTGCTTCATCCCATAGTAGCAAACATGGCCACCAGCAGCTTCCCAGGGGCAGCTTCAAGTCCAGGCAGTCACCAAGAGAGAATTGATTTTTATGCAGAGGGAATTAGGTCTATTTATAACTAGCTTCGGGTACTACTTTGTTGAAAGCAGTCCAAACTCACATGAATAACTTAGAAAATGGAAACATGGGGCTGGAGAGATGACTGGGGGGGGGGGGTTAAAAGAGATGGTTGCTCTTCCAGAGGACCAGAATTTCATTCCTATTACATCAAGAAGCTCCCAACTTCCTGTAACTCTAGCCCCAGAGGACCCAGGCACCAGCTCTGGCCTCCTCAGGTACCCACATGTATGTGGGTTTGCCAAATCATAAAATAAAATGTTAATAAAAGAAATGGAAAATGTATTCTATGCTCGTCTGAGATTTTTCTGGAAGCTGTGAATAGATGAAAAGGATGAGGAGAGGGACCAGAAAAGCACAGGAGAAACAAAAAGGCCTTTCCTTCCTCTCTGATCTCTGGTCCTCTCTAGAAAACAGCCTCTCTAAAGGGGCCAGAGCAGAGCAGAGCCTGGGTGTTTGTTCAAAAGGCAAGGCACTGGGCCCCTTCCTAGGCCTTGTGAGTCACAACCTTTGGGATTAACACTTGAGCTTGTGTGAATGAGCTTCCTAAAGTCATTGTCCTGCAAGCTACAGGCAGAGAACTGTTCTCCCCAAGCCTCCCTGCAGTCAAGATGGAATGTTAAGGAACTGTAGTCAGCTTCCACACAAAAGCAGATAGCTGTGATCACACCTACATGTAACCCTGGCTGTGCTCAAGAGAAAGGCCAGTTGGAGCTTGATTGTCCAGGTCCCAACTGTGCTAACCCAAACCCAGCAGTTTATATAACCATGTGGCAGAGTTGGGGTTGGGGGATTTCCTCCAAACTGCAGGATCATTTGTTCCCAGAAAATTAGGGAACACAGGAAACACACTGTCTACTGAAAGTAGACCATCAAGGTTGCTAAGCAGCCATATGAGATGCAGTAAAATAATTTAGTGGTTATAGTGAAGGATCACCATAGATCTGGGTTCTGAACCTGTGGACTGGGAACATGGTCTTTTCACACCTGAGGGGCTGCTCCAGAGTGACAGCTGTTTAGCCCATGCTCTTGACGCTCAGATGCAAACATGTATGGTCTTAGACACTGGATGGCAGCAAGGAACAGGAAGTGGGGAGAGAAACTACATTCTAAGACTACTTAACTGTACTCAGCTCTGAACACTTACCCCCTGATTCAATTACCCAGTTACCTGTACTGTAGCAATGCTTCTTTTTATCATGGGACCAGCTTCAGCCAATTGGATGACCATGCCAAATGCACTCATAAATTGACAATTAGCACTTTGATGTTCATATTTCATGGTGGCATCTTCTACTAGAAAACACTACTATTCTACTGTGTTTCCCAAACTATGTCTCTATGTAGATCGAAAGCCTGGAAGAAGAAGGGAATACAGTGATCCAAATGTACAGGCTCATTGAGCAATATCAGGTGCTCACACCTCCTGAAGACTTTGCTGTTTTTGCAACTATGAAGCCATCCATTGCTGCAGTGCGGAATGCCATCGACAGATCAGTGGGCGATCGAGAAACAAGCATTAAACAGTTTTGTATGCACTTGGGTCGAGATCTGGAGGAGCTCAACAATGAAGTGAACGAAGTCAAACTACAAGCACAGGTGAGTAGGAGCAGCATTTTTCCAAACAACCTGTCCAGTTTCATGGTTACAGGTTCCTTTTGTTGTTGTTTTGTTTTGTTTTTTACAGACAGGGTTTTTCTGCATTGTTTTGGAGGCTGTCCTGGAACTCACTCTGTAGACCAGGCTGACCTCGAACTCACAGAGATCCGCCTACCTCTGCCTCCTGAGTGCTGGGATTAAAGGCGTGTACCACCAACGCCCAGTTCCTTAAGTTCAGATCCGATCAACAAATAAAAATTGAAGCTAATCTATCTTTCACATCACATACCTATTGCTCTGTGGTGAGAGCCTTAAAATTTATTCTTCAAATCTTGTAGAGACAATATCTCATTTCAACAAGGTTTTAATTTTCCTTGTTTTATTCTAACAATTCTTTAAGCTGCAATTTAAAACTTAGGCATGTCTGAATCTCTCTTTAAGTGTACTGAACAAATTCCAGGCCACTATAAGTTCAATTAATATTCAATTTTCTTCCTCATGGCTGGTATTTAGTATTTCGAAATGAGTGTAATTACTGCTTGCTGGCTCATTTTATAGCTGATATCACAGTGGAAACTTTGTTGAGGGTACTGGCAAATTTCTTCTTAATAGTAGACTTGATATAAATTGGCAAGAGGAGTAGAGATTACTTAACTTGCACCAGTTTTTTTAGGAAAAAGTTTCAAAAAGTCAACCACACAACTAGATGATTCTTTTTTTTTTAAGATTTATTTATTTATTATGCATACAGTGTTCTATCTGCATGTATCCCTGCATAACAGAAGAGGGCACTAGATCTCATTACAGATGGTTGTGAGCCACCATGTGTTGTTGGGAATTGAACTCAGCACCTCTGGAAGAGCAGTCAAGCACTCTTAACCACTGAGCCGTCTCTCCAGCCCCGTCTAGATGACTCTTAACTAAAATGTTCCTGGAAGCATTTTTTAAGGGTTCACTATTTTATTATCATTGTCTAAATCTCAACATAAAATTAGAAAACCATAGTAGAATTTTGAAAATAGAAAAAGTTCAACATTAAAAGATTAATAAAGTACATTCATATAGATCTCCTCAAATGAGCATAATGCATTAACAGTTATAATATACATTTATATTAACATGGCGACACTGAAACCAACTAGCACTGCATGTGTACTGTTAGACAAGCATGGTACAAAGAACTTGCATTGTTGTTACTTTTATATTGAAGCTTTTAAAACATTTTCAGAGACTAGATGTATATGACTGTAGTAACTATAGACTTCAGTGAATTATCAGGAAATGAACAGCTATGTTCCTATATCAAGAACTATTGAATCACTCATATCTTTAAGTTCTCACCTAAATGGTATCTTTATCTCCAAAGTCAGCTATTTCTCTGAGTCCCGGTGTCTTAGAAACACTTTGTGTGGATGTAGTTGATGTTTATTTGTTGCTCTGTAGTATGTTATCATATTTCAATTATCCATTCCACAGTTGACAGACATTATCTAAAGTAGTTTAGAAAAGATAAACAATGCTTCTAGAAACCTCCTGCATATGTATGTGTATTTTTATTTATTCTCAGAACACATATAAGTTTTATTCACATTTCACAGAGAAGAAAGTAAGATACGGGGACGAAAGTTGCCCAGGGTCACAAAGATGATAAATGGTGGAACAAAGCCTTAGGCACAGGCAGTCTGCTTTCAGTGATTACTGTAGCTGGCAATTCCTGTGCCGATTGCTGTAGTGTGTACATTACAGATAATCAAAGCATGAGTAATTATCAAAAGAACAAAATGCCAGCACATGCCTCATGTGTAATTGTGCATTTAAAATTTGACACACATGCCAAACACTGCAGCCTGGGTATCACTACCCAGTCCATCTTCTATTCAAGGTTTAAATAGATTCCCTCTCACTCTTGGGCAAAGAACTATAATCTATCATTTATTCCACAAATAGCACCATCTACCAGCAAGACCCTCCCCCAAACATACACTGATGGAGGGAAGTTGGGGAGAAAAACTAACTGTGATAACCAATGATGACTGGGGGAATTGGTGAGCCAGCCGTTTGAAAGTCATATTGAAAAAGTCATGGGTTTTTGAGACTGTGGGATTTGGCAGAACTGATGGCATTAGCAACTAGCATGGTGCTTGAGGAAACTGGAAGGACCATTAGCTAACAGCCACCTGGGAAAACCAGGTTCAGCCCAGCCATGACAAGAGCATTAGTACCCATATGAACAGCTTCTGCAATACCAATTCCATTGGTGTTTTCTAATCTAGGATACATGGCCATTTTAATGCAAGGCCACACTAGGCAAGAGATGGATTATTTGTCCCCCAAGTGATGGATATAAGAGTTCTTAGATTTCCCCATTCGTTTAGATGCTGTCAAACCTAGTTAGATGTTTCTACGTTGTTCCTAAACCATTCAACTCCCAAATGTTAATCAGACATTTGCTTTAAGACATATGCCTTCTCTTAGCTGGGCAGTGGTGGCGTACGCCTTTAATCCCAGCACTCGGGAGGCAGAGGCAGGCGGATCTCTGTGAGTTCGAGGCCGGGCTGGATCGATAGCCTCCAAAACAATACAGAGAAATCCTGTCTCGTAAAAACAAAAACAAAACAAAACAAAAGACATATGCCTTCTCTTATCTATACTTAATTTACTCTCTTCCCTTCTGTGATTATACACATGCATATTATGTACTTATGTGTTTTATGCATTTTAGGCAGTGTGTTTATAATTTCACCGTTTCTGGTTCATAGTCCCCATAGTATAGGTTTTAATATTTCCTAAAGTATTTAATAAACAACCCGTTTTCATTATTGTTCTATGGAAGAGACACCATGACCAAGTCAATTCTCATAAAGAAAGCATTTAGTTGGGTTCTTGCTTACAGTTTTAGAGGTTTAATCCATTCTCTTCATAGCAGGAAACATTGCAGCAGACAGGTAGGTATGGAACTGAGAGCTTACATCTTGATCCACAGGCAGGCAGAGAGAGTAAGAGACAGAGACTGGCATGGGCTTTTGAAACCTGAAAGCCCACTCCCAGTGACAAACCTCCCCAACAATGCCATACCCCCCACCCCCCCAACCCCCCCACCCCCCCCACCCGGTCCTCCTGATCCTTCTCAAACAGTGCAACCAATGGGGACTTAGCATGCAAATATATGAACCTCTGGGGCCACTCTCATTCAAACCACCAACGCTCCAAACAGTAGGCAAACATCTTTGCTCTTTCTCCCTTTTTTAAAAAGTCTTGGAATAGCTTTAAAGTGATAAAGGGAAAATGGAGTGTTGTTACAATGTCTGGATGCTGCAGGCAGCAAAGTCAATCTCTCCACCCTTCTTTTCACTCAAGGATGGTCAAAGAAACGGTTTCTCTTCCCAAATTTTGGCACATAAACAGAAAATACACTGTAATTCCCCCACCCCCAGCATTTCCTGTGGATATGGCCGTGAAGACATTTTCTGGTAGTAACTCATGAACCCACCCCTCCTCTGCACCTTTCCAAAGAGTCTTGACCCAGCCTAAGAGGAAAGAGTTCTGCACAGATGTTGACAAGACTCTAGACAGGCCCTGCTGGGTTTCTCCACTCAGTCTGTTAGCATCATACTAGTTTTATCTTGTCACAATAATCTATTCCTCAAGAATGCTTACATAGTAAATTCTAAACACAAACCCCGAAGACCTAGGTTCACGAAGTCTCATGATAGCCAAACACCTGAAAAGTGATGCCGAGGGAGGTGCAAAGCTGCATGCCCCTTTCCCCATGCTCACAAACCTGCATGCCCCTTTCCCCATGCTCACAAAGCTGCACGCCCCTTTCCCCGTGTCTCACGCGGTGTCTCTTCATCTCTCCATCATGATAGTCTTCTGAAGCTGCTCAAGTACAAAGATCTTCCTAAGTTCCACACACCACTAAGATAAGTTCACTGACCCTAAGGAAGAGTCGTGGGAACCTCAGTCAGTCAGAAGCACGGGTAGGGAGCTTGCAGTTGGCATCAGAGTGATAACAGCCTGGGAAGTGAGTCCTCAACTCATCGGGCTGAACTGGATGACCTGGACCGGAGGCTACTTAGCCAGGAGCTGCTGGAGAACTGCCTGGTTGGCTGGCTGGGTGGGCAACTCACACACACCTAGCATCAGAAGCACATTGCGAGAAAGTCCTTGGAGAACATGATTTTCCTTACTGCCTTTCACAACTCAAAGCATTTTCTATTGCTCTATTTTAAGAAGGAAGCTTCCTTTCTGTCACAGCCCTCTCTTCTCTCCCATGGCATTCAGAGCTCCACAGCTGAAGTCCTGTTTCAAGGAGGAAATGCAGAAGGCTGTACTAGGCTCTAGTTTATCATCATGTGTGTCAGGGGAGGGGGGTACACGTGTGCCAGAGCACTTGTATATGCAGGTCAGAAGACAGCTTGCACCTACCCCTCATTCTGTGAGTCCCAGGGATCAAACTCAAGTCATGCGGGTTAGAGGTGAGTGCCTTTGCACACTAATCTTGCCAGCCCTACATTATGTTTTAAAAAGTGTCATATCCCCATTTCATGTCTTTCTACAATTCTCTGCTTTTTACTGTGCTGACATATAACATTTAGAGATAGGCCAACCATTTTTAATACGGTTTCTAAGAGTCAACGAGAAAAGAGAATCCGAGAAAATGCTTTTGGAAACAGGTTTATTAATTCCCCTAATCTTCCTGAAAGAGTAAGCCTGCCTAACAAGAACTCACGGTGATTTTACAGGACCCACAGATCTTGGATATTAATGCTGACCAGGAGAAAATAAAGCAGATGCTGAAAGAGCTGCAGTCCATCCTGGACGACCTTCAGAGACGCGCCTTTCAGTATAAATCCTACCAGAAGAATTTCAAGGTAACCACAGTTGTTCACGTCTGCTTCTGGAATGCACACAGAAAGATGTATTTTTTTTTGTAATTGCATTCAACAAACCAGAACCTCTCAGTGGGCAGTTGTGTTCCGGTCAATGTGCCACAAGTACACCAAGGAAGATTAGTACACAAAAGGGCTGGAGGGATGGCATACAAAGTTTGGGTCCCCCACACCTGCACCCATGTAAAAGCCAGATGTAGCAACCTGCCTATAATCCAGCAATTGGAAGGTGGGGACAAGGTGTCCCCAGGGCAAACTGGCTAACTGGATTAGAAGAACTGGCAAGTTCTGGGTTCAGTGCTTCAAAATATCAGGCAGAGAACAATCAAGGACCATCTGACATCAATCATGGGCCTCTACATACATAAGCACACACACACACACACACAAATGTATGCATACATGCATGTATATCACAATACATACATATGCAAAATTTAGTATAAGCAAGAGACAAAATGCCCTCATGGGAAATTCTCAGTCAAGACCCCTGAAGTTGCTATGTTAAAATGAGTGTGCATTTGAGAATGTGGTTAATTAAAGCCCCTCTAACATTATTTAAATAAAATTCAGGCTTTTTAGCATTTTGATGTATTTTGATTCCATGAGCTTTGCCTGACTTGTCCTGGTATAACATAAGAGTTGAGCCAGATGATAAAGTGGGTCCCAAGAGGTAGGTTTGAAGGGCTAAAGATGGAGAGAGAGAAAGAGGAAAACCAAGAGATACTCATGCCTAAGACAACATTTACAGAGCACAAGATAAATGAAATAATAGAAAAGAAATAATTCCTGAGGTCAAAAGCAGGAGGCCACCAGGCATGAAGAAGGTGCTATGGGTGTCTCGGAAGTCTCGACAGAGTGTACCTGCACCTCACATGGGAACACACCCGCTCACTCCAGAGTCCTTAGACTGGTCCCTGTGATCCTCACATGGGAACATGCCCGTTCACTCCAGAGTCCTTAGATGTGTCATCTCCAGAGGCCAGGACTTAGTAAATAGTCTGAAGAGTAGCATGCTGGGTGCCAGGCAATGAGATGGATGTAAGCCTGAGTGAGGGAATAAAGCCCATATGCAATCACAGAAGACCATGAATGACTAAAGCAGTCCTGAGCAAAACGAATGATGCTGGAAATGTCGCAAAGCTTCAGAGTCATAGTAACAAAAGCAGAGTTCTACTGGCACAGAAACTGACCCATAGGTCAATGGACTAGAATAGGGGACCCAAACTAAATCCACACAACTAAAGCCACATGGATTTTGACAGAAATGCCAAAGACATACATTGGCGAAAAAAGAGCCTCTTCCATAAATGGTGCCAGGGGTACTGGGTATCCACATATTAAGAATGAAACAAGATGCCCGTCTTTTACCTTGTACAAAAATTACACACACACACACACACACACACACACACACACACACACACATTTCTCTCTCTCATGGGCACACACATACAAATAAAATAATAATAAATCTTTACAAAAAGAAAACACCTTCGGTGGTCTGCATTATTCCTCTCTACAAGGTCTCTCTGTAGATCATGTAGTTAGAAACAGCAGGGCAATTCTGTGATCTTAAACCCCACCGCCCTCCACCCTCCCCTCCAGCAGTCACCTCTTCCATCGCCAAAGCCTAGGAGCCCTGAAGGTAAGCAGTCAGCCTGAAGACCCACCATTTCCCCCCAAAGACCAAACATTCAAAACCAAAGCCTACAGTGCTCTTCCAGTAATGATCCTGCTCAGGATATGTAAGTTGTAAGGAAATACCATCAATTATGTTTTGTTATTCAATTGAGGAATTGCAACGTGCATGGGATTTTGTAGGGTTTTTAACTTTCAGTAGTCCCTTCCCTTCCCTTCCCCTCCTTTCCCTTTCCCCATTTAGGACCCACATTCTTCCAGGAAAGCAGTGTGCCAGGAGTTCTGTCTGAACCCCAAGCACTGCACTTGGCCTCTTGTGTTTTAAAGGTGGAAGTGTCCAGGTTTGATGCTTTGGAGGAAGTTAGTGCTGAACTGAAACTCAAGCAGCTGCTCTGGGACTCCTTGTCTGAATGGGATAATCTCCAGCAGGAATGGCTACAGGTACGGAAAGACAGATCTCAGTGGTTGTGTTTTTATTAAACCCCCTGAATATTAATAATATGAAATATATTTCAGTAATCTAGTGTCTTCTTATCATCAGTGAGATATGTATTTTGATACTCAGAAAGATGAATTCACATATCTACTGTGGGAAAAAAGTAGCCATGATGTAGTTGAAACTAGGAAATAAGGAAAAAATAGCTTTATATCCTTGTTCATATTTCAGGTGTCTATTTTCACATTCCAAATGAATTCACCATGTGTGGTTCCTTTGAGGCAGTGATTATGAAATCTGGGCTTTCTCTTTAGTTGTATTGCCGTTGTCAGCAGGAACTACACATGATTAGTCACTGGATGCATTTGTCACGTTGACCCACTTAGAAAACCTGGGGAAGAGGTTTTGTAACCTGAAGATTTCCATTTTTTTCTTCTATTTAAAACTATTTCAAATCATTCCATTGTAGTGCTACTTAATGTGTAAATTGTATTGCTATGCATAAAATGAAATAGTTTATGAAAACATAATCAGTCATCTGGTTAAATTGGAGGCCATTTGTCACTAAAGATTACAAGGCAAAAACTTTTCTTACAAGGCAGACCTCTTGGCTCCTTTAGGAGGGATGCATGATGGAAGTGTCCAAAGACATGTAACATGATGTCTGCCTGCGGTGTGACTTCTAAACACAGTGTAGCCATGAAATGCCCCAGTGTTCTTGAGGACTATAGGGTTTCATTTGTGATTTATACATTTTAGGTATCTGTTAACTTAGGTTTCTATTCTTCTTGTCCTTGATGGAGGGAGGACATTTTGTTCACATCAGTAGAGTAGAATCGGAGGAGAAATCTCAGTAGTGAACTCTCATGTCTATGGAGTCTAGTGTGGCAGCCACGGTAGCTTCGCTTCAAGGATCTGCCCTTATTCAAAACTCGAAAAAGAAGCAGAAGATGTGACCACTTTCAAGTATCATCAACTTTGAAGTATCATTCTTTCAAGTATGATGCAAATCTGTGGAAAATACCATCTGCTTCACAAATACTTTACACTCCTCATTCATCCTACCAGTGATAATGCCTGTAACCAGTGGCCACATGTCTGAATGAAAATCCAAACGGTATAGGAAATGTTTTCCAGGTAATATTCCAGGAAATAGGAGAGCCAGAAAGGCATTTAAAAGAGCAAAGTTTATCTCTCACAAAACCCATCTTCTGGTGGAAGAAACAAACAGCAAACAGCAAAGAGGCAGAACACACATGCTACAATGTGAGACAATTTTACATTTTCTCCTATGACTCATTTGTCAATGACTTGGAGAAGCCTCTTACCACCACAGTGGTTAGAGCAGTGGCTTCCAGAAAACAATGTGCCCCACCTATAAAATCTGCAAGAAGATCAATTAGGGGACAGAAGGGCTATGTGGAATCTATGGGGAAATAAGAAACCATACAGGGTTACAAATTTCTGTTAATTTCTGTTGCCCTAAGTCCACACAATTAACAAGCCAATAAATATATAGCCTTATACATCTATATAACTAAAAATATAAATAGAGTTACATGCATATTTTAAAAATACATCTTTACACGAGGATATTTTATGCATTATTAAAGACCTTTGTCAAAAGCAACAAAGTTAGCTGGTTTTCTCCTTAAGAGCTGTGTAAGCATTGACCCTCAAGGATCACAGTATTGCGCTTGATGGTGAGGGAGACAAAGCTATGTAAAGAACTGGCAGTTGACATTGAAAACAGCTGTTTCCAAGCTTCCAGATTTGATTTGGCTTAAAATTTTAAGTGCCAGGAAAATTCAAATGAGGGAAAACTTTTATGCTACTATAAGCTTGACTTTTATCATGTGTTTCAATTTTTTTTCACAGTCCAAATTTGACTGCTTGGATCCAGAAGCCCTGAACAGTCAAGTTACTAAATATGCTAAATTTGTGACACAATTGGAAAAGGGCTTGCCCCCCAACAATGTGGTGCCCCAACTCAAACAGAAGGTGGAGAGAATGAAAGAAAAGGTAAGGTGGGTGGGAATCATTTCAGATGCCCTGGAAAAAAAGATTCGGCAGGGGAAAAATAGCAGTCCAATGTGTTTGTCTCAACAACTGGCAAAGTTGTGCAATTGAGTGTGGTTATTAGAAGAGACACCTGGTGTCCATTAACTGATAGACAAAATAATATTAAGATGCTGATGCCCCCAGCACATAAGCAGCAAGCAGATTTGCCTGGCACAAACAGCCACGTCCTTTTACTGTATTATACCACACATTGTCCAGATGTAATTATTGTGAAAAAGTCAGGAAGCCAGGTAGTGTGTGCATAGAGCTGATTGGAAAGTTTACATTGCAGCCAAGTCAGTTCTTAAAAAGAGATAACAGGGTGGGTGAGCTCAGTAGGTAAAAGGCTCTTGCAGCCAACCTAGAAGTTGACCCTGTCTGCTCTCTCCCTTTTTATTGAGACCTCTAATAAATTCATCATAGTTCATTTAAATGCTCTGTCACTGTTGACTCTCAGGTGTGCTTTGTTGTGGTGGTCTTGCTTTGTTGCTGTGCCTTTTCATTTTGTTGTACTGTTGTTACGGAAACACACACATCTGCAGCAGTGAATTCCTGAGGAACACGGGTTTTTTTCTCTGTTTACCTTTTTGTTTGCCATATTACAGTTAGGAGTTGGGCTGGGCTTGAAATGTGATGTTGCTATAGATTGCTTCACAGCACCTCAGGTTTCTTATTTTCTAATGAAACCTACTGTTTCTCATATGAGCTGGGTCCCAGAAGCTATTTTTTTTCAGTTTCTTTCTCCTAGACCTATACCCTTCTTTTTTGTTGTGTTCAACTGAGAATCAGTTGCTGGTAGCTTTCCATTCTATACTGCATTATTTTTATCTGACAAATGGCAGCCCGGTGGGAGAGGCAAAGAGGCACATACCCCATTCATGATTTGCTCTACTCAGTGAGGCACCCCATTCTTGCCCTCTGTTCTGGTCTTCAGAGAAACAAGTGACTACCAGTTTTCCCAAAATTTTGAATTAGTTAGCACCGCCCTGAAACTCAGTGCTTCTGCAGTCTTGATAAAATTCCTTAGTTCGCATTGTTCTCCTGAATTTTCTTCACTATGGGTGCAGTGGTGCTGTTTTCACATCTCTATATTTATAAGCTGAAACCATGTACATTCTTTTGATTAATTCCACCCATCATTCCTCCCCTCCAACTTCTCCCAGATCCCCTCACATTGCCCCCACTTCTCCCAGGTTCCCCTGCATTGCTCCCAACATCTCCTAGATCCCCGCACATTGCCCCCAACCTCTCCCAGATTCCCCCACATTGCCCCTCAACCTCATGCACTCTTTTGCACACCCTGAGTCTGATAAATGCCACCAGTATGTTCGTGGGTCTCACACCACCCAGTGCAGCATCAGCAACCTACTCAGGGCTACATCCCTTAAGAAAACTTATGAGGCTTGTTCCTAGAATCCAGCTGGTACCAATAGCTCCTCACTCAACTAGTGATGGGGCTTTATGAGCCCCTCCCCCATCTATGCTGGGCTGTGACAGGCTTGGTCTTAGGTGGGTCTTGCACATGTTGTACTTTTTGCAATTAAAAATACAATGCCTCGCCGGGCGGTGGTGGCGCACGCCTTTAATCCCAGCACTCGGGAGGCAGAGGCAGGCGGATCTCTGTGAGTTCGAGGCCGGGCTGGACCGATAGCCTCCGAAACAATACAGAGAAACCCTGTCTCGTAAAAAACCAAAAAAAAAAAAAAATACAATGCCTCTGAATGTTTGTTTTTCCAGCTTCCTGTGATCATGGACTTGAGGAACCCAACTCTGAAGGCTCGACACTGGATAGCGATTGAACAAACCGTTGATGCCCTACTAGTGGACGTTGAAATCCCGCTGACCCTAGAGAGGCTGTCTGAACTACATGTCTTTGATTTTGCTGAAGAAATCCAGGACATATCTGGACAGGCTTCTGGGGAAGCTGCCTTAGAGACAATCCTTAAGAAGGTAAACCAGGGAAAAGCTAGGTGTGGAGGCATGTCCCTTTCATTTCAGCACCAGGGAAATGGAGGAAGGTGGGTGGATCCCTGGGACTTGGATCCAGCCTAGCCTACTTAGGAAACTCCAGCCCAATGAAAGACCATGACAATCAATCAATTACCTGAGGATGACACCTATATCTGACTTTTGGCCTCCACATACAATGCGTACATCCACACATGTAAACACACCTAAAGATTACTAATATCTGTGCTGTTTGGGTGGAGTTTTCAACAGTACAAGCAGCATCCTCTGTTGTCTCCTTGCATGCACACTTGGTACTATGTAGTCAAACTATAGTCCAACCAGAACTCAACAGCAACAAGGTCAGCTATGTGCTGGCTTTTATAAAAACAAAACAAAACTGCATGCTAGAGATTTTTTTTACAGAAAAAAAATGTTATTTTCTGAACTCCTGGGGAAGGCTAGTCTGGACTAACTACCTTAATTTGCATCAAGAAGACTTTTCTACTTAGGACACTGTCTCCTTGGCCAAATGATGTGTGTCTACGTGCTAGGTGTCTAAATAAAAAGAACATTTTTCCTTCCCGAAAAAGAATAAGATGCACACTATCACCAGTCATTCAGTTGTATTAATAACAGTCAGATGAAACCAAGAAAAGCAGTGGCTTCTGACTATGAAAAGGATCTTGAGAATTTCAAGGGCCGTAAGGAGGAAGGTGGGATCATTACAGTTTTCTCTCATTTCACTCCACTTGTCTTTATTGTGTGTCTAGACACACATGAGCTTAAGGTTCCTAATGCCTGAACTCTTTCTAAGGTGGAAGATTCTTGGAAAACAACTGAATTTGTCATTCTCCCTCACCGTGACTCTAAGGACGTATTTATCCTGGGTGGCACAGATGACATACAGGTACGTAATTGGGTTACAGAAAATTTGTGGTAAATCAGTCATGGTGGCACATGCCTGTGATCTCAACATTTGGGAGACAATGGCAGAGGATTGATGTAAGTTCAAGGCCAGCTTGGGCTACATAGCAAGTTCTAGGCTAGCCAAGGATAGACAGTGAGACTCAGCCTCAAAATAAAGAAGCCACAGTCTAAGGGTGAATGCAAGACAGAAATGGAGATGGAATTGTTGGTAAGGAGGGCAAAATCAGACATCACTCTATGCAGTAGGTGACAGAGCCAAGCAGGTCCAGTTGATGGGGCTGCAGAGGACAACTTCATGTTCTAGATCAACAGATACTTTTTTAAGTTCACATGTTCTGTGAGGGATGCTGTTGTTCAAGAGGAGCAGGAGGGAAGGAGGTGAGATGAATACTTCCTCTAGTGAATTCAGCTTCACCTTCCTGGAGATAGTTTAAGAGAAAATGATCATTCCTTGAACAGAGGCTATCTTTGCAAGCACAGGGTATTTTGAGAGATGAAAGTCTACCAGAGTAACCAAAGTGTGTTAAGATGGTGCCAGCTGCCTACTACTGAGAGCAAGAGAAGAACATTAAACTAAGTAAAACACCTGTGCCCTCAATGATTACAGGAGCACAGGCTTAGAGGTGGTTCAGTCAGTAAAACATCTGCCATACAAGCATGAAGACCTGAGTTCAGTTCCTAACACTCATGTAAAAAGCTGGGGTGTGGCAGGGAGGTGATGTGTGCTTGCAATCCTAGCACTGAGTCAGAGACAGGTGGCCCTCTGGGGCTCACTGGCCAGCCAGTCTAGTCTAATCAGAGCCCTGGGTCCCAGTAAGAGACCCTGCCTCAAATGACAAAGTGAAATGGCTCCTGAGGAACATCACCCTAGGTTGGCTTCTGGCCTCCAAATGTAAGTGCATTCGTGTGCATGCACAACCCCATGCACACGAGTGCACACACATAGACACACACACACACACACACACACACACACACACACATACTCAGGTCTCTTAGTTAAATGTCCCCCAGTGACCTCTGAGAGAACATGGAGGGTTGTAAGCACAGTGGCTGGGACATTATTTATTCAACAAGTTGGCCCTCAATGGACTCTGGGAATCTGAATATCCCAAGCTCACGGACACATGGTTCTGCCTGTGTCTTGGTCCCTTCTCTCTGAAGGTCCTTCTTGATGACAGTACCATCAACATTGCAACCATCGCCTCGTCACGGTATGTTGGCCCACTGAAGTCTCGAGTGGATGAATGGCAGAAACAACTTTCCTTATTTAATCAAACCCTGGTGAGTAAGGGCAATTTCAACTCCTAGACTCCGAGGTGGAGGGCCACAAGGCCCTTGGAAATAGTGATTCTGTGGGGCTAGTGATGTGCCTCAGTGGGAGAAGGCCAACAGCATGGGTTTGCTCCCCAACACGCAGACACACACACACACACACACACACACACACACTGTTGTTTTAATATTATATAATTTAGAAATGTAGGGTTTAACTGTTGACATTTTGTATGCATTTGACTTGTTTATATCGCCATGCAGCCTACTGTCACTTTTATAATCAGTGTTATTTTGATATAAAACAAAAGACTACAAAATTAAACAAGTTACACATTTATTAGTCAGAGTATTTGTCAGTTAAGTACAATACATCTGGAGTCTCATAGCTGTGTGTGTGAGACTGGCTTGTACATGCTCCCTCTGCTTAGGGGATCCCCAAAGTCACAATATATATATATATATATATATACATATATATATATATGTCTAGATTACTCCTAATTAAGAGTCTCTCCCTGAGTGACTCTAGGCTCTGGTTGTATGTATCAGGGAGTCATCATGAACTGTTGCCCACCCCACCCTTCAGATTTCTGTCAGAAAGCAGCTGGCCTCCCAATAGAATGTATCCTCTACACATCTTAATCATGTTTCATGGGACCCCTCTGGCTTTCCACACAGCTGACTCGTAATTACCGTCAGTGGAAAGTGAGGGGCAATCAAGGTGAACTGAATCTTGGGCTCGTCTAAGAATTTTTATTTCAAAGGACCTATGGGAGATGTAAGCCGCTCCCAAGGGAATGTAATCCCCAAGGTGCTGATTTCCAGCGCAACCTGTGCACATCGGTTTGGAAGTTACACTTTGGCAGTCCCCATGTTTTTCTCCAGGAAGAGTGGCTGAACTGTCAGAGAAACTGGCTCTACCTAGAGAGCATCTTTAGTGCCCCGGATATTCAGAGGCAGCTGCCTGCAGAAGCCAAGATGTTCCTTCAGGTGGACAAGTCATGGAAGGAAATCATGAGGAAGGTGAACCGGCTGCCTAACGCACTCCGAGCTGCTACTCAACCAGGTGGGAACTTCAAAACAAACGGTGTGTCACCTCTAAAACTCACACCCAGGACTCGAGTGAGCTGAGCACTTTGCCTTTTAACTGGCTTATAGTTCAGTTCGTGATTTTAGAACACAAGTTAATTCTGTTCAGACTCTTCCCTCATGGGTAGAATTGCAAACTTAAATCCCGTAGACATTCATTAGAATGAATTAAAAATTTACCACTTATTGCCATTCAAGTAACAGTGTTGAAATTAGTTTTAAAGAGTTTTCTCTTTATCTATAGGGATATGCATAGCATATACTGCCTAAACCTAATGAATTACAGTAGGACGCCTCCATGCACGTGTATCATGTATTTTGATAATATTTAGCGCTGTTACCTTCTCTTGTCCCCCTCCCGCTCCTACTGATCCTCCTCCTATTCCCAACCAGTCACCTTTCCACTCCCATGCCTTTGTGTGTGTGAACCAATGAGTTTAGTGTTGTTTACAGGGTCATGGGCACCTTGCCAGAGCCTACCCCGCTGAAAATGATGTCTCATCCTCCCCCAGCATCCAGCTTGAATGTTTTAACAAGTTCTGTTTCTGGAGTGTAGTACACTCACTGAAGTTTACATTGTATACCAAAACCCCAGCCAAACTTGTCATATGGCTAACAGCAGCATCTGGCTATGCTGGAGAACAGTCTCAGACACTGACCCCGCCTAGCAGAGGTAACTTTGGGGGCTATGTTCTTTGCCCAAAGAGTCTTACATAAAACAGAGAAAAGGAAAACTATGAAACAATAAAAAATCAAACATCCACGAATGTCTTAGGGAGGCTGCTCACTGCTCACTGTTAGCTCACAGCTGTCTTCCGGCTGGTAGTAACACCTCACCAGCCTCTGCCCCTTTTTGTTACATTTTTCTCTCATTCTCTCTTGTAAGTGTTCCTGTAGGACCCACCAGATGATCTAGAATAACACCCTCATACATCTGCAAAGTTCCCATTTCCATATAAGCCAAACAGATCCATAGCTGCAGGGGATTAAGACATCAACATCTCTAGAGGTGAGACCATTACTGCCTGCCACAGTCCCTCCATTGTCATATTCAGACCTTTAGTGCACAAATACAGTGACATTTGATTATGGAGTGATGTCCCAGTCCCTGATATTCCCTCTTTCCGCCTCTGTCTGCCTGAAGCCACACCCAGAGAGGTGCGGCCACCATTACAGGTTCACAGACAAGACACCTACAAGTCCCTAAAATTTGGAAACTTTATACATGAACATAATATATTTAGATCATATCTTCTCCCCATTTCCCCTAACTCCTCCCCAAACCCATCTTCATGTCGCCTTCCTTCCCTTCATCTTTCTCTTCTTCCTCTCTCTTCCTGTTCTTGTCCCATGCCCTCCTCCTCCTTCTTCCATAATCTACTAGGTTCATTTTGCACTGCCCATGCATGAATGGGAATAAGGTATCTATAAAAGACGAATGGAAAATTGTTCTCTTGAAACGTAAAAAAAAGAATATGGTTCCAAAATACATTTGACCTTAAGACTTCAAATGAAGTGTAGGCCTGTAATAAATCTAATTCCAGATGACGGTAAAGTCATGAAGAAAAATAAAATGGCTGGGGGTGGGAGCGCACGCACGTGTGTGTGTGTGTGTTTGTGTGTATATGTGTGTATGTATATATCTGTGTATGAGTGTTTCTATGTGAGTATGTTCATGTGTATACGTATGTGCTTATGCATTTCTGTAGGTGTGTGCATATGGATGTGTGTCATGTTTGCATGTATGTGTGTATGTATGTGAGTGTGCATGAATTGTATGCATGTGTGTATGTATGTGCATGTATGTGTTTATGTGTATGTGCATGTGTATGTATGTGTGTGCATGTGTATATATGGTTGTATGTATTTATGTACTGTGTATATATGTGTGTATGTGTGTATGCATGTGTGTGAATGTGTGTGCATATGTATGTGTGTATGTGTGTGCATATGCATGTGTGTGAATGAGTGTGCATATGTACGTGTGTATGTGTGTGTATGTGTGTGAGTGTGTGTATATGCATTTGCGTGTATGTGCTATTGGGCTTTTCAATAAAGTGGCTTTTGAGCAGAACCTTTGCAGGAAAGAGTGAGGGAAAGTATATGTGACTCTGAATTGTTGAAAGCAGAGAGAACAAAGAACAAGGTAGGCTCCTAAGGCAAAAGCATGCTTAGAATGTTCAGGGGTCACTAATGGAGTACCTGTGGGCTGGATTAGGTGTTTAGGATTTGAGACTCCAGGGGCCAGTGGGTTTAGATGGGGGGCTGGCCACTAGATGGAGCTGTTGACTATGTAGAGTCTCAGAAGCCATGATGACGATTTGACTCTTGGGCAAGTAGGGAAACAAGGACTGTGATCAGCATAGAAGCATGGAGGCTGCTGCCTGAAGAGCTTAATAATGAAGAATAGTGCCCACTGCCACACTGGCATTTAACCATGACAGAAAACGTGCAAGTAAGAAACTGACAACACATAGGAAGGTTCTAGACACTGGTTCTATTTGCCTTTTGTTGGTGTATTCGCAGCCCCTCCAAAAGCGGAGGATGCCAGCCAAAATTATTTTAAATTAAAAACACTGTTCAAATGAAGTAAATATTAAAATACTCTAATGTTTAGGAGTAGTAATTCTTGGACAGGAGAGATGGTTTAGTAGTTAAAGCCACACAAGTAAGAAGCCTGGAGTTCAGACCCCCAGAGCCCACACAGAGGGTGGGTGATGGATGGAACTCACGTGTACTCCAGTCTTGGGAAGAATGACAAAACCTGAAGGCAGAGATGGGGGATACCCAGAGAGAGCTGAACAACACTAGCTGGGAAACTGTGGGTTTGGCTGAGAGACCCTGCCTCGAAAGAGGAGGGAGGGTGAGCCATCAAGGAAGATTCTTGTGGTAAACTCTAGGTCTTGAATACCCACACATGTGCATGAGCTCCCGTACACACACATACATGTGCCCCCACAGACATGCAAGCATGTATACATACACTCATGCATGCACAGCACATGCACATCATACACGTGAAAAGGGAAAATTTTTAAATAATGAAGCTTCTTAGCCAAAACTTCCATCTTATTATCTAATAGTCTATCAAAAAAATAAAACCAAAGCTTTAAAATGTTAACATCTTTTACTTTCATTCAAAATTACACTCCCTATTTTAATGCAATTTGGCCAACCTTTTTTTTCAACCAATAGGGCTTCTGGAGACTTTTCAAAACAACAATGCATTACTTGACCAAATTCAGAAGTGTCTGGAGGCATACTTAGAGTCGAAGAGAGTTATCTTTCCAAGGTAAGTTAAAAAGAAACAGCTTAAGGCATTTTGATGTAGACTGTAGATCAATTGGAGAGGATGATTCCATCCTCCAAACATCAGAGACCTGGAGAAGAAACATGGATGTCTGTGCTGCCTGCAGACACCTCCGACTTGCCGGACAAACACTAAGCTCTCAGAGATGCCCAGGACATAAGAGAGCAAGGGTACAGGCACCCCACAGAGCATCACTCCCTCCATCTCCCCATCCTCAGCTCTGCAGCCTTTCCAGCTTTAACTCTTCTATGCGTTGAGTGGGGTGTCCCTGAGTCTCCGCCCCTCTCACCGTGGGACCCTGAGATGCCTGACAACTCACTTTGCAGTGTGGCATGATTTGGAAGTCTGGAGGTTCAGACCAAACAGAGACTGAAATAACTGCATTCTTAATGCACACTTGCATTACTTGAGCCTAAGTTTGGTCAGGAACAGGCAAGTTCATTCTTTACCCATTTTACATAAAAATGATATGGAAACACATACAAGATGCTTCAGTTCTACTTAAGTATAGCCATGTGAAGGTAGGAAATGGCATGTTGGCAGAATAATATTCTGTCGCTTTTCATAGCACCATGTGCTGCCTTTTGATTGGTATAGTGTCACAGGACCAAGGAAGGGCTCCACAACCACCCATCTGTCTATTAGCTCTTCAATTGTTAACATACTATATGCCACATCTTCACTAAAGCTCAAAGCCAAGTAACAGGCAAACAGACCAATACCGTAGAAAGACCTAATGTTATTAATAATTTTTAGAAAAATCCTCTCTATTCTAGCTACTAGGCCTAGGTGTTTGAGACACATCATCATTAACCCTTACAAGAACTTCCTTAAAGACATGTGGCCTGCCCCAAACCCAGAGCAAGTGTGATGCCCAGAGCATCAGTGCTTAGGAGCAGATGTGGCAGGATCTTTTATGTCTACCCAAGGCTGGGCGTCAACATCAAGTCATGTTTTACATTAAGGTGTCTCTTTAACTCTGCAGGTTTTACTTCCTGTCAAATGATGAGCTTCTGGAGATTTTGGCCCAGACTCGAAATCCACAAGCCGTGCAGCCTCATCTAAGGAAATGCTTCGACTCCATTTCAAAGCTCGAGTTTGCGCTCATGCCCCCTACAGAAGGGAAAATTCCTGGCATCGATACTGAGCCAGAAAAGGTCTTCACCAACGACATTTTGGCAATGCTGTCACCTGAGGGAGAGCGGGTAAGATGCTTTGGTTTAATAGTTCCTCATGGGACTGGGGTCAAGGCCCCTCTCCTCATTCACACCCTAGGCTTGCCAGGGACTCTGCTAGCCAGAAGTTTTGAGAATAGCTGAGAGAAAACTATTACTCTCGCTGGGCGGTGGTGGCGCACACCTTTAATTCCAGCACTCGGGAGGCAGAGGCAGGCAAATCTCTGTGAGTTCGAGGCCAGGCTGGATCAACAGCCTCCAAAACAATACAGAGAAACCCTGTCTTGTAAAACAAAAACAAAACAAACAAACAAACAAAAACTATTACCCTCAGAGACCTAGCTATCTAATGGAGAACTCATCAAGCAACTAGAAGTTGCCACAACAATTGCAGTGGTCTGTTTGGGGAATGAAGTGGAAAGAAGCAATCACATTTTAGCCAGCTCAGCAAAGAGAAACAGTGACTGGCCCAGAGCTCCAGGGCATTGCCAGGCTGCCTGGATCAAGACAGCATGAGTAATAGCACCGTACTAGCAGGGTGACAGGGACTTGCAGCTGTTACTTTATGTAAATGACTTAATGTGGCACACACTGGGTTCTGTGTGAGAGTTTGTTATGCAGCTCATCCAGCACTACACAGCACCTGCATAGGGAGAACATTGAGAGTGAAGGTATCAGCAGGCTGAAAAACCAGCTGACTGCAAGGAGGATGCCCTCGCTTTCTCTCCCTCCCTCCTTCCCTCTCCCTCTCTTTCTCCTCCCTTCCTCCTTCCCTCCCTCCCTCCTCTCTCTCACACACACACAAACACAACATATACACATACTATACATACACACATATACACATACACACATATGCACATATATGGACACACACATATATACATGCATCATCTGCTGGTGCAGGAGGCAAGAAATGAGAGGATTAAGAATAGAACATTGAGAAAACATGAAATTTCAAAGGAAGGTGGAAAAATGCTTAAAGAGATCCCAAACAAACAGACGCCCAAGTCACTGGAAGTCAGACGAGCATGAAAAGTGCTGACATGCAGATCAGACCTTTCAGATGTGGAGACACGGGTGACTGAGGAGAAGAGACTTAGAGGAATGGCTGGCGGTAAACTTCAGACCTCAGCTCTACGAAAGGGAAATGGCTGAAGAAACCCATGGCGTCTGTGGGAGTCCTCTTTCAAGGAGCTAGCCCTAAAAGTGCGCTTTTACTAGAAAGCAGTGGAGGGGTGGGTTATGGGATGCAATACCAAAGGCCTCACTGTTTGCAGGGCTCCGGGCTCTGTTATAGAAATGCCCCATGTGCACAGCTCAGGAGTCCCGCCTAAGACACGTTCTCATCCTCCTAATTACCTCATAGGTTGGCCTGGGGAAAGGCCTCAAGGCGAGAGGCAATGTCGAAGAATGGCTCGGTAAGGTGGAGGAAGCCATGTTCACGTCTCTCCGCCGCCTGTGCAAAGCGGCCATCGCTGACTACCAGGGGAAACCCAGGCCAGAGTGGGTGACTGCTGGTCACCCTTCTCAAGTAACGCTCTTGTTAAATGTCCCTTTCTGGAGCCTGCTTTGGTGCCATACAGCTCGTGCCTAAGGGAGATGTTTTGTCGCAGGTGGTCCTGACCATTTCTCAGATTATGTGGTGCCGGGATCTGACTGAGTGTCTAGACTGTGAAGGCAGTCACTTAGAGGCCCTGGAAGAATTTGAAAAAGTAAATTTTGAGGTAAGTTCTTTATCAAACAGGCATTGTACATGTTGCCATGTGAGATGGCAAGATGGTCCCCATGGGTTGTAGGGGAGATTGTTTTGTTTTGAGCTTTTTCAAGACACAGTCTCTCTGTGTAACCTTGACTGTCCTGGGACTCACTGTGTAGACCAGACTGGCCTCAAACTCACTGAGATCCGCCTGCCTCTGCCTCCCGAGTGCTGGGATTAAAGGCATGCGCCGCTGCCATTGTTTTTATCATGGTTAATGCAAAGTCACTTTGTTTCAGAAGTTTTAATGTGCTGACATGACTTAGAGAGCTCCGGATTTCTTATTGGAGTCATTGTGTTCAGTTTTTCTTAGGGACTCTCCTTAATGCTTATTTACTATTTGTATGGGTAACTACAGCCTAGGACTGAAAGCAATTTAAGAGGAAAGCATAATGATTTGCAAATGTTTAGACAGAATTGTGGGGGGGGAGCTGGAGAGATGACTCAGAGGTTAAGACCACTGACTGCTCTTCCAGAGGTCCTGAGTTCAATTCCCACCAACCACATGGTGGCTCACAACTATCGTAATAAGGTCTGGTGTCCTCTTCTAGCCTGCAGGCATACATTCAGGCAGAGCACTGTATACGTGATAGACATAATTGTGTTTGCTAGAATTAGTGTGGTGGATTGAATGAGATAATCCCCATAGTTTCAGAATTTCAATACTTGGTCCCCGGTTGATAGCACTATTTGGGGAGGCTTAGGGTATGCATCCTTGTTGGAGGAAGTATGCCACTAGGAGTAGGCTTTGAGGTTTCAAAGCCTCATGCTATTCCAAGTGTGATCTTCTGTTTCATGCTTGGATTGAAGATGAGAGCCCTCTGCTTCCTGCTGTAGCTGCTATACCTCTACTCTGCCATCATGGACTCTTTCTTATCCCTCTGGAACTGTAAGCCCAAACAAACACTTCCTTGTGTAAACTGCCTTGACCATGATGTTTTTATCACAGCAACAGAAAGGTCACTATTACAGTTAGGATGCCTCTCACAGAAATTTATATTTATTTTAAAAATTCTTAAGTGAAGTCAGAATTACCATGCTTGCCTGAAACTACAGTGTTTTGGGTCAGAGACAAGTGGATCCTAGAACTTACTGGTAAGCTAGCCAGCCTCACTTAAATAGCAAACTTATGTTTCAGTGAGACACATCCAAGCAGTAAGACAATGCAATGGGGGAAGGCATTCTCTGTCCTTCTCTGGCTTCTGCACGTACACAAGACTATACACACTACACACACACACACACACACACACACACACACACACACACACAATTTAAAACATTGTAAATGCACAGTATTTCTAGCTAGAGGCCCAGCATTGTGCAGCAGATCTCTAGAACCTGTTCATCTTACTAACTCTCCAGCTTCATGTCTACTGAAAAGCAATAACCCCCAACCCCCAGACCTGGCAACCACCACTCTTCTCTGTTTGGATGAGTTTGGTGACTACAAACATCTCACTCCTGTGACCAGCTTATTTTATTTAACTTAATGTCTACCCAGTGTCCACCCATTTCATTCATGCTGTCACTTGTGGCATAATTCCCTTCCTTTTCAGGCTGAATTCTAGTCCACTGTGTGTACAGGACACACTTTCTTTATCCACTGATGGGTTTCATGCTGACTGTGGTAAATAATGCTCCCTAAGACCCTGATGTCAATTCTTGATGTGTGTGTGTGTGTGTGTGTGTGTGTGCTTTACTTTGCCCTAAATCAATTTCTTCTCACCCCTACCCTCTCTTTCGTGTCTCACACCCTTTTCTATCTTCACCACACTCTTTATAGGTCCCCTTTTCACATTCATCTCTTTGTTTGTGAGTCACCGGTTTTTAACCAGGACCACCTGCGTGGCCACAGGTCTGGCACTGTTCATTGGAGTCTGGTGGACTCGCCACTGGTCACATCATGAAGGCATTGACTTGACCTTCCTCTCAGGCTCCATCAGCAGCCGACAGTTCCCCAAGGAGGGGTAAACCCCTAGGAGCCTCTTCTTGATTCACAACTGGCTAGTGACAGGCCCAGCCTTGTGCAGGCCCAGCACAGACAGCTGCAGCTGCTGTGAGATCATGTAACGGCTGTGCCTTGCCCCGAAGGTGACATTTCGGAACCCTTCTCCCTGGTCTGGTTCTTATGCGCTTCTGCTCTCTCTTCTATTATGTCCCTGGTGCCTTAGAGAGGGTGCTATCAGTTTCTTATTTAAGGCTGAGCACTCAACCCTTACTCACTCTCTGTGCTGGGTTTTTTGGTTTTGGTTTTTGTCACCTTGACACACACTGGAGAGTTGGAGACACCTGAGAAGAGCAAGCCTCTGTTGAGAAATTGCCCCTATAAGACTGACCTGTGAGCGTGTCTTGGGGGGCTTTCTTGATTAGTGGTTGATGTGGCACCATACATGCACAGGTGGTTCTAGTATACAAGAAAGCAAACAGGACAAGTGATGGAGAGCCAGCCAGTAAGTAGCACTCCTCCATGGCCTCTGCCTCAGTCCTACCTTGAGTCCTGCCCTGGCTTCCCTGGATGATAGACTTTAACTTACAAGTGGAAATAAACCCTTTGCTCCCAAGCTGGTTTTTGTCATGATGTTTATCTCAGCAATAAATAGCAAACCAGGACACCTTTAGCATCTTGAGCAGTCATGAATCTCAGCACTCAATGCAAAGAGAGACATCTCAGATAAAGAATGAAGATAGCATGTGTTTGCAAATTTCATAATTTTTAAAAAGATTTTTATTAATTATACAGTGTTCTGCCTGCATGTATGCCTGCAGGCCAGAAGAGGGCACCAGATCTCATTGTAGCTGGCTGTGAGCCACCATGTGGTTGCTGGGAATTGAACTCAGAACCTCAGGAAGAGCAGCCAGTGCTCTTAACCTGTGAGCCATCTCTCCAGCCCAAAATTTTGTAATTTTATTTTTCTTTTTTTTTTTTTTGAATTTTATTCTATTTTTCTTTTTTTTATTAATATTTTTTATTTTCCATTTTAAATTTAGATAAGAAACAAGGTTGCTTCACAAGTCAGTACGAGGTCCCTCTCCCTTTCCCTCCCCTCCTCCCGTGCCCTCCCCGCATCCCCCCCCCGTTATCCCCTCATTCCCCCAGGGAGGGTGAGGCCCTCCACGGGGGTGTCCATAGTCTGTCATTTCATATGGGGCAGGGCCTAGACCCTTTCCCAAGAGTTCAGGGTGAGAGTGCACCTCACATTGTTCTATGGGAGTCCAAAGTCCGTGTGTATACTTGGTATGGGTACTGATCTGCTGCCCAAGGCTCAATAGATTACCTAGGCCTCAATTTTATTTTTCTTACATTGAGGTTTTGATAGTAGCATGCCTGGTGACTAGAGGCATTCAGCATTATATATGGAGATATAGATATATAGATACAGATATAAATATTGGACTTTTGATATGTCTTCTTTAGAAAAATACTATCCGAGTCCTTCTCCCACCTTTTAGTTTGGATTATTTGGTATTTTCTGATTGTTATCTTATGCCATGTATAAAATCAGTTCAAAGTATATTCAGGAAAGATTTAAACATATGACTTAAAGCCTTCACATTGATTTTTTTGGCCATGACAGCAAAAGTGAAAACAGACAATGGGACTATACCAAATTAAAAATCTTTTCCTAGGAAAGGAAACAATTAACAGACTGGAAATGCAATCTAGACAACAAAGAAATAATACCTGTCAACCATATTTCCAACAAGAACCTAGGCCTGATCTTCAGCTCCAAATTTAATAGCACTTCCAAGTGCTGCTGCATTTCTTAAGATTCACCCTTGAAACAGAACTGGAAAAGAGAGCAAGTGTCTTGAGAGTCACAGAAACACCATAGGGAGATTGTCAGTGTGATTCTTTCTCCAGAGTCCCAGAACAGAGGAGTAGATCTCCAGAGAATGTTCCACAACCATCTGCAGACATTACCCTGATCTGTCATGACAGAGAGAAAATCCAGCCCAGAAGTATAAGACCCTCAGAGGCACCATCGACTTGGATAAGGATGTGATAATTTGGGGTAAATAGGGAGCTAAAATATCTGTGTTTATTTAGTCATTGGCCTGGTTAAAATACTCTTTAATTTTCTTTATTATTAGTAGTAGAAAACTACCCCTACAGATGAGAAGCAGCATCACCAGGATGACCTGGAACTCTTTGTAAGCCAGGCTAACCCCAAACTCATAGTCACCTGCTTTTGCCTTTGAGTGCTGGTATTAAAAGTGTGTACCACCATATCTGGTGAATTTCTAGGCAGAGCAGTCTACCCGCAGAGAAGTCATATGTATCAGGGGCTTTCAAGAAGCAAAAGTCCACTCAGGTCTAATTTTACTATTTCAAAACTGTGTGACAGCCATCCAGTTATTGACCCTCTCTGACTATCAGTTTGCTTAAATGCAAAAATGGTGTCAGGATAATCTGTGCTTCATAGAAGCCTTATGGAAATTAAATAAGACATTGTATTGTTTTGTCACCGAATTATAAAGTTTTCTGATTAGATGGGTTCTTTTTAACACATATCTACTTTAAATTTGATAACAAAAATACACATTGCAAACTGATGTTGAAAATTCACTGCGACGATGCTTTCATTTGTAGAGATTAAATGCCCTGGCTGCAATAGTTCGAGGCTCTCTTCCTAAATTACACAGAAACATCATAACGGCATTGATTACCATTGATGTGCACGCAAGAGATATAGTTACTGAGCTAGTTCAAGCCAAGGTAAGTGTTTCACTGATGGAAAGCGGCATGGCAATCTGCGAGCTCCATGTGCGTGTCTAACACGTCCACCATTTCTATCGCTGATGTAGATAGACACAGCCGACTCCTTTGACTGGCAGAGACAACTGCGCTATTACTGGGATCTAGACCTGGATAACTGTGTGGCTCGAATGGCGCTGTCTCAGTACACCTATGGCTACGAGTATTTGGGAGCATGCCCAAGATTGGTCATCACCCCTCTCACAGTATGTTATGAATCACAGGAGTGTCTTTTCAGCAGAATAATGTTGAAAGTACTCATCACTGCTCCCTCTTTACAAAACAAAGACTTGCATCGTTTGATTTTTGTGTCTGGGTCAACGGGTATGTTTTAGTTAGAATTTTTCTGGGGCTAGAGAGATGTTTCATTCTAGAAAGTGCTTGCCATGCAAGCATGAAGGCTTGAGTTCAGATTCCTGGCACCCATATAAGAAGCTGGGCACGGGGACATGTGCTGTAACAACAATTCTGGGGAGATTGAAACAGGAAGATCTCTGCAGATCACTGGCTAAGCAGCCTAACCAGACCAGTGGGAGGCCCTGCCTCAAAAAATAAAGTGGAGAGTGATAGAGGAAGACACTTGGTGTTGACCTGATGTATACACACACACACCCCTACATGAATATCCCACACACGTGTGAGCACACACATACACACACCCCTATGTGAATATCTCACACACATGTGAGCACACAGACACACACACACACCCTACGTGAATATCCCACATACATGTGAGCACCCACATACACACACATACACACATACCCCTATGTGAATAACTCACACACATTTAAGCACACAGACACATACACACCCCTACGTGAATATCCCTCACACATGTGAGCACACACATACACACACCACTACGTGAATATCCCACATACATGTGAGCACACACATCTATGTGAATATCACACACATGCACATGAACATGCACACTTCTATTCAATAAAATGAATTATACCTATGAATTTTTAAATAAAGTCACTTCCTTTCAATAATGACAATTGATTGATTTCTTCAGGACCGTTGCTATCTTTGCCTCATGGGGGCTTTGCAGCTTGACCTGGGAGGTGCACCTGCCGGGCCTGCTGGCACTGGAAAAACAGAGACCACCAAAGACCTAGCAAAAGCTCTCGCCATCCAGTGTGTGGTCTTCAACTGCTCTGACGGTTTGGACTACAAGGTGTAGTTGTAGTTTTTAATCTGAATACAAGTACTAAACTCTTTCATCCCCTTTCTTTGCTTGCAACATGACTTAAAACAAGGAGAGATGGGTGATAGTGAACAGAGAAGAAAATGGTATTAAAATAGGATGAACAGAGCAAGTCAGCATGTGATGGGCTGGGTCATCTGGGTAAGAATCAGAGCAGGCGAGAATTTCTTAAAGATCTATACAGAGCGGGCGGTGAGTGGCTAGAAAGATGTCTCAGCCGTCAAGAGTGCCTGCTGCCCCTTCAGAAAGCCTGAGTTCCATTCCCAGCACCCCATCAGGTGGTTCACAACCATCCAAAACTCTAGCTCCAGGATATCTGACACCCTCCGCTGGCCTCCATGGATACTGCATGACTGCACATACACATACATAGACACACACACATAAATAATAAAATAATCCCTTAAAATCTGTACATAAGTGGAATAGAAAGTCAAATAGGCTAGAACGCCTACAGGAAGGACATAAGAAGAAAATCTAACTTTACAGGAGAAGATGGGCAGTTGAGAGACGTTGATAGTGTTAAGTATAAAGGCTGGTGCATAGCTCACTACTGAAACGCTTGCCTAGTGGATTTGATTTTTCCACACCACCAAAGATACAAACAGCCTTCAAGGAACTGTAATACAATGAGAGGAGGGGAGAATTAGTGGTAAGGTTTTCAGTGCATTTGGTCTTGGGGTTCTTGATATGCTAAAAGAAATTATCAAGGTGGATTGTATCCATTGGTATTTCACAAGTTAGAAATTAAAGATATATATTTTGTATATCTATTAGACTTAAAATACCAGTAGTAATGTTAACATAAACATTCATTTTGTGAAAAATAATTCCACAGGCAAAAAGCTTACTGGCTCTTTATATGTCTTTTTAAATCTTTGGTGGTTGGCAAAATGGATGACAGACAACTAGATTTTCATATTTTCTTTTGTATTTAATCTGCTGATGCTTGTTGATTTGTTTGAATTATCTGAAGAAAATATAGTCTCTGATGGAAGTGTTCTCCGAAAAGAGAGAAACATTTTGATAGTTTTTTTTCAGGTAGTTGAGTGACTTTAGTACAATTGTGAAATGCTTTGACCTCACAGACACCCTGACAGACAGACACTTTGGGGTTTGCAGAGATCCATGTTGGCTTTTAGTTCTTCTGGTAGGTGCCATTGACATCACAAAGATATAAAACTGAACACAATCAGTTCATTAAGATTCTTTTTAGACACTGTCTTCCAACTTTCTACCTTCCATTTCCTGCCACAGTTTACGCCATTTGTACATTATTCAATACTTGTCTCTGTTTTGTCTAGAAATTGAATATAAAATGTCAGTGCCTCATACAACACTCATGCTAAGATTGCTCTTTGCAGGATTTGAGGGCATGTTCGATCCCGAGACAATAATTAACACAACAAAATACACTACCTGCTCTTCAAAGGGGAAAGTTATTTCAAACAATGAATAGTCTCTTTCTTTACGTCCTCTAGGACAGTGTTTTTAAAAACTTTTGTGTGTCTAAATTGCCCAGTTATCTTCAATTAAAATAGATTGATTCTATTTGCCTGTCCAGTTGACCACAGTTCCACAAATCATAAACATCAAAGCGAGTCAATGGTTGCCCACAATGGAGTAAGACAAAGAAAACATGTCATAATTGTTTATGAGAAGAGACATAAGCACTCCATCTAAACCACAAAATGACTGAACATCCCCCTCTCCCAGCTAACCTGGTAACTGCTGCAGTTTCAGCAAAGCTTCAGGCAGCTGTCCTTTGGCCTGCTACCTACATGGGCATTATCACAAAATGCACCGCAGAATCGACCCTGCTCTCTCGTTTGTGTGTACCCTTCCTCAAAGGATAGTCAAATCCTGACATCTGACTACCCGGTTTAGGTTTAGAGATAGAATCTTTACAATATATAAGATAATGCTAAAACTGAATGGTCCTGATCCAGTGACCAATGCCCTTCTAAGAATAAGGAACTACGAGAGTAGTCAAAATAATAGAAGAAAAAATTCTGTGAAAAGTCACACTAAAAGCAGTGATTAGAGTGGTGCGATACAAGCTGGGAAATGGTAGGGGCTGCCTGCAAATACTAAAGTCTGCAGGCAGGAAAGATATTTTGCCTAGGTAACCATGGCTTATCAACACCTCAATTTCTAGTTTCTAGCTTCCAGAGCTGTAACAATATATATTTGATACTTGAAGCCAGCCAGTTTACTTTAATTTGTTGAGCAGGGCCTAGAGAGATGGTTGTTCAGAGTGCTTGCTGCTCTTTTTTTTTTTTTTTTTTTTTTTTTTTTGGTTTTTACGAGACAGGGTTTCTCCGTATTGTTTTGGAGGCTGTCAGTCCAGCCCGGCCTCGAACTCACAGAGATCCGCCTGCCTCTGCCTCCCGAGTGCTGGGATTAAAGGCGTGCGCCACCACTGCCCGGCGTGCTTGCTGCTCTTACAGAAGACCAGGTTTGATTCTTAGCACCCTCCTTGGCCAGCTCACAACCACATGTAAGTCTAGCTCTAGGAGTCCAGAGCTCTCTTCTGGTCTTCACAAGTGCCTACACATAGAGAGACACATATACACATACACACACATAAAAATTAAAAATTTGGGTTTCAGAGATGGCTCAGTGGCTAAGAGTACTGGCTGTTTTACCAGAGGACACAGGTTCAGTTTCCAGAACTTATATGGTAGCTCATAACTGTCTGTAACTCCAGACATCCTCTTCTAGCCTCTGTAGGTGTTAGGCCCACAAATGGTGCAGGCAAAACACCCATGCACATTAAATAAAATAATAAATGTTTAAAATACATAAATTTTAAATATTGCATGTGTATCTATTTATGCACAGTGCAAAGCTCTTCTTCATTGGGCCTTTGATGAAATCTCCTGGGTCAAGCCTAACCCCTATACCAACCCCTGTAATGAGCATTCTTCTTGTCAGCCTGTTCCCAGAGCCGCATCAGTCCCAAATGAACACACAGAATGCTATATTAATCATGAAGCTGTTGGGCATTTGCTAAGGTTACTTATTGGCTAGTTCTGACTTAATTATTAACCCACAACTGCTAATCTGCGTATTTCCACGTGGTCTTCTCTTACCAGAGAAAGGGTCCAGATCTATTACTCTTCTCGAGTCATAGTATCTCCCCAAATAGACCTCCTTTGTCTACAAATGAGATCCTGGCATTTTAATCTGTTAGTGTTGAAATCTCAACAACCCTGTGTCTTTCAAGTAGAAGAGGAGAAGGAAAGGCCAGTAGATGAGGAACCGCAAATTGTCTAGCATGTCCTGATGCTGGGTTTGGAAATTCTTGAAGACCCCATTGATGAGTATTTCTGCCTTTTTCTACCTTGGGCTACACTCTTGTCAGTTATACCATCTATTTCAATGTTTTTCCATCCTCTGTCAGTTTTTTCCCAAAATTTTCTTCCTGCAATTATTTTCCCCGTTACATCAGGGTTTTGTTACACAGGAACAGGTATGAGTGTAGACACACAAACGAAGATACACCCACACCCACACAGAGAGAGAGGGGGGTTGGAGAGAGACATAGGAACCTATGCTTGCTGGAACAGGAGGAAGAATAGTAACTGTGCAGCTCACTTGACCTTGAGACAGAAAATGCATCAGTTCTATTCTTAGAAACATGTATATTATAAAGGAATAGCAACCAAAAAGACTCCAGACTTCAAAGGCATTGCACACTTTAGATAGCACAATTACACTGACCTTCTCATTTACCATTAGGATTCCGCTATAGAATCAATCAACAGGTACTGGAAAGGTAGCTCAGCTAAGGAGGCTGAAAGCTCTTGAAAGCTCCAGGTTCAGTTCCAGGCAGTCATGCTGTGGCTCCCAACAGTAACTTCAGTTCTAAGGGATCCAACGTCCTCATCTGGCTTCAGTGGGCACCACACCCACATGGTGCACATACATATATGCAGACAAGGTTCTCAAACATATAAAACAAAAATGAATCTTTAAAGAAGAAGAAATCAAGACCCACTCCCAGTACAGCAGTGCCTCTGCTTGGGAGTGCCCGTGCACTGCCTGCCACAGTGGGCACTTTGCAAAGACAACAGAAATTCCCACTGGTGAATTTCCCCAAGGCCTCTTTAAAACCCTCGTTTGTCTCTTCTGTGAGTTATACTTTTTGAGAACCTGTATTTGCCATAGATAAGTGGAGGTTATGAATAAAATTCCCCAAGGAGACACGTTACACGTTATCATTTCATTTAAGAGGAAATTCAGATTCAAACCACTTGAAGAGAATCAAAAGTGTATGTCCTCATAGAAATGTGCTTGCTTCCGGTATGTAATGCTTATCGCCATTAGAATAACAATCGCAACAACACTCCAGAAACAGCCCTCTTTTTCTTTAGTGTCTTAGCTCCAAATGGTAAACAATAGAGGAGACCAGCAATGCAGCCTGAAGTTGATCAGTTCTGCTTGCATTTCAGATGATGGGGCGCTTCTTCAGCGGCTTGGCACAGTCAGGGGCCTGGTGCTGCTTTGATGAGTTCAATCGAATTGACATTGAAGTTTTGTCAGTCATTGCCCAGCAACTCATCACCATCAGGAATGCCAAAGCTGCCAAGGTGAGATGTGGGGGTGACTGGCTGTCAATGTCGTTTTCTCAAATTGGTCATTAATTCAGCAAGCAGTGCCTTAGGGAGGACACAGTTTCAGTATAATCAGTAAATGCCATAGTAACATTGCTTACTTGGGTATGCAAAGTCCTGGTCTAAGCAAAATAAAAAAACAAATGCTGTGCTAGTTCCTGAGCATACAGAGACTATGAGAACTGGCACCTGAGCTCAGAAAACCTTTCTTGCCACACCCAAGATACACACGCATACATGCGCATACATATGCACATACATACATATGTATAAAAATACACATAATGTACATAGACACAGACACACGCACAAACATAATGTACACACACACACACACACACACACAGATTTTCTGCCTCACTTTTCTTCTCCTTATTTTGAGATTTACTTACCCGATGTTTCTTTAGTGCCACGTTTTCTGGGCCCCATAAGTTTGTTTGTGGCATCCAGGGTCAACCTAGTGATAGTGGGGAAATAGGAGAGAAAACTGAGAAGCCCAAGGAGTGCATACCTCTTCAGATGAGCTCTTCAGAGCTAACTGAAAGGGGAAATCTGAGGAACAGAGATTCTGAGTGACCCTGCTACATACCCCCATAGGAGCCATTCCTGAGGAAGGGGTTTTGTATTTGGGGGGTGATGGCTGAGAAGGAGGGACCTTCTAGGTTTCGTCACCAAAGAGCAGCACGATTCAGCCTGCACAAACCAGAACCTTCCTCACTCCCTCAAGTGAACCAACCAACTGCCCCAAGTCTCTTAATGCCTCCCTCAGCGTCTTCCAGAAGACACTCAGACTTTCTCAGGCTCCACCAGTAAGGTTCATATTGCAAAGCTGGGGTCTCTGGACTCACCCCAGCACAGGGGCCAATTACTATTGACAGGTACCCTGGTAAAGAGTTATTAAGTCCAATGCGGAATCCCCAGGAGGTCACTCTCCCTAGGCACCGTCCTAATGTCAAAGTGTCATAGGCTCTGTCCCTTTACGGTCAGTCCCCTTCTACAAAGCTGGATTTGCAGCTGGACTTCAAGTCTGCACCTGCACATCCCAATAACTTCTCAGAGTCCTGTGGATGATGACCAATGGGACAAAACATGCAGGAAACAGTTCAAATTTTTAATTAAGAAAAAACCAGAAACGTTAAGGAGATGATTACCGGTGAAAATGATTTTAAAAAGTTAAAAATTATTTCTATGGACATCACAGAACTGAGATACATACCTGAATCCAAGTGGCCCCTGCCTTCTGGCCTGCTTCCCACCTACTCCTGGAAGGTGTGGATTAAATGGAAAGATTTCCAGATAGAATTTGCAAATCATTGCCATCTTGCTGAGTAACCCGCAGAGAGCAAATCCTGAGAGCAAAGGGGGCATGAGTCAGACAGAATGGAGGTGGGTTGGAGCATTCCCAGCTGGAGGGCAGTCGTGTATTCGGAGTGGGCTACACCCCCTAGAACCAAGAAGAAACTGAAATGTAAGTGTAATCTTGAGCAATGCAAGTATCCACCACTCTGCAGCCGCCAAATCACCCACCATTTCCCAGGCAATGACACAGGGCTCAGATCCACCCTGGTCTACCCCTGTAGTCTCTGGCCTAATACAGCCCGGTCATTCACTGTCCCATCTCGGAACCTTGGCTTCTGTTCTGTCTTGTCTCTTTACCTTCAGCCCAGAATCTAAACTGTCACTAGCTGGTATTGAACTGCATCTGCTGAGAACCTCCCATCCACACATAAACTTCTCAGATTCTGGCTCTTGTCTCTCCAGTGTTAACTCTCACTCATATTCCAGTCTGTAGTTTGCCCAAACTCTCCATTGTCCCCTCTACTCCATCTCTCTCGTCTTCTTTGCTTCCCACAAGCCATGAGACAAAAGAGAGGTTCTCCAACTTAGAGTAGAAGACTCTTAGTGCTCGGAGTCCAGTGTACTCGTTACCTTCCTTGCTGTCACAGAAAATACTTGACAAGGAGCAACTTTAGGAATGAGGGGGTTATTTTGGCTTACATTTTGAGGTTATACAGTCCATTACGGTGGGGAAGGGATGAGGTAAAGGCTTAAAGGCTAAGACTTAGTGACCAAGGCATAGGAGTAGGAGTGTGGGTTAACTGGCCAGTCAGGAAATAGAGAGCAGACAAGAAGTAGGCCAGACTACATAACCTCAAGGCCTCCTTCTAGCCACCCACCCCCTCCAATGAGGTGCTGCCACCTCAAAGTTCCACCACCTTCGGAAAGAGCACCACTAGTTGGGAAGTGAATATTCAAACATAAGAGTCTGCGGGGGACAGTCCACAGTGCCAGACCTACCTATGCTCCCCTCTGAACTTTGTCACCCTTTAGCAGAGTGGGTTTCTGTTCATTCCCTGAATGTGCAGTGTTCTTTCTTGCTCCTGCTCCTCCCGCCTGAAAAGCTGCCCAGTTATCAACCTAAAATGCCTCTCCTCATGCTTCAGGTCTCCTCCAGGAGCCAGTCTGTTCCCAGTATGGATTTTGTAGGTGCATGCTCACGCGCGCGCATGCGCACACGCACACACACACACACACACACACACACACCAACCCATTGTTGTATCGACCACATGGGGTGGTCACAGCATCCAGGTCTGACTGCACATACCAGGGCTCACACATGAGCACCCTTCAACGCCGTGTCAGCCTGGCTCACACAGGGCCTCGACTTGCAGCAGGTGTTCAATAATCATCTAGTGTTATAGGAAAGTGAAGGAGTAGTGCTGTGCAAAGAGGCCACACCACTCAAAAACTAAAACTAGTCTCTTCCTGGGTGGCTGCCTGAAAATAGGAGTGGAGAGGGCTCGTCCACCAGCCACAAAGTGGAAGGTAAACTGGAGTCCCTGCAGATTTTGAGACCGGAAGCTTTTAGGACTAGGTCAGGAAGCAGCACACAGCTTGGGCAAGGCAAGGCAGGGAGGCAGAGAGCAGTGAACACTGAACCCGGGAGAGACGGGAAGCAGACAGACCAAGAGAAAGCTTCCACCATCCCACCAAGGATTTGGTGGGTTCTGTTTGGCCGATCCTTAAGTGAGTTCCTAACTTAAGAATTTACACACGCCCAGAGAAGGACTCATTTATTATACCTTGACTTTGAACAGCTCTCCAGATTCATGTTTGAGGGACGGGAAATCAAGCTCGTTATGACCTGTGCAGCTTTCATCACCATGAACCCTGGCTACGCCGGCAGAACGGAACTGCCAGACAACCTGAAAGCCCTGTTCAGACCGTTTGCTATGATGGTTCCCAATTACGCGCTGATTGCAGAGGTGAGCTACAGCAAGGTTTTAAGCATGGTTTGTCTTATTTGCCATCTAATTCAAGACGGAGACTCCTATTATTTCCTAGTTTCTTTTTTGTTACTGTGATAAAATGCCTTGACCAAAATCAACTTAGGAGAAAAAAGGTCTTATTTTGGTTCTTAATTCCAGATGACAGCCCATCAAAGTAGACAGGGAGAAAAGGGGGCAGGAGCTTACAGCAGTTAGTCACGTCTACAGCCAAGAACAGAGAGGAATGAGTGCATGCTTGCTCACTTACAGAGAGGAATGAGTGCATGCTTGCTCACTTACAAAGAGGAATGAGTGCATGCTTGCTCACTTACAGAGAGGAATGAGTGCATGCTTGCTCACTTACAGAGAGGAATGAATGTTCACTTACAGAGAGGAATGAGTGCATGCTTGCTCACTTACAGAGAGGAATGAATGCATGCTTGCTCACTTACAAAGAGGAATGAATGCTCACTTACAGAGAGGATTGAATGCATGCTTGCTCACTTACAGAGAGGATTGAATGCATGCTTGCTCACTTACAGAGAGGAATGAATGCTCACTTACAGAGAGGATTGAATGCATGCTTGCTCACTTACAGAGAGGAATGAATGCTCACTTACAGAGAGGAATGAATGCATGCTTGCTCACTTACAGAGAGGATTGAATGCATGCTTGCTCACTTACAGAGAGGAATGAATGCTCACTTACAGAGAGGATTGAATGCATGCTTGCTCACTTACAGAGAGGAATGAATGCTCACTTACAGAGAGGAATGAATGCATGCTTGCTCACTTACAGAGAGGATTGAATGCATGCTTGCTCACTTACAGAGAGGAATGAATGCTCACTTACAGAGAGGAATGAGTTCATGCTTGCTCACTTACAGAGAGGAATGAATGCATGCTTGCTCACTTACAGAGAGGAATGAGTGCATGCTTGCTCACTTACAGAGAGGAATGAATGCATGCTTGCTCACTTATAGAGAGGAATGAATGCATGCTTGCTCACTTACAGAGAGGAATGAATGCATGCTTGCTCACTTGTACTCAGCTCTCTTACACACTTACACAATGCAGGACCCAAGCCCAGGGAGTGGTGCTGCCCACAATCGGCACGTCTTGCCCCTCAACAATCCCTCATTAACTCTCTTCCCAGGTCATTCTATGTGACGAGCTGACAATTCAGACTCAGCATCTCACTTTCTAAGCACCCAAGCAATGACTGTTTATTATTACTCACCCGGTGTATAAATTCCAGCACACAGTGAATGCCTCATCTGTATACTTGTTTGGTTTTCAGTCCTAAGGCTAACATCCAGAGTTCCCGCCGAATGGTTTATAGAATATAGCAGACTCCTAAAAATGGGTGGATCAGTGTATATAATTAACCCATTTACTCAGTGTGCATATAATTAACCCCTTTGTTCAGTGCATATAATTAACCCTTTTACTGGGGTTTAATCAGTTCATCACTAGGAGTTAGGGTGTCGGGATTTGTTCTAAAACGACAGCATTATCCTCATTTCTCTTTGGATATAAATTTGATTAGAGTCGAGATGTATTGCAGCCCAGTCTGGTGCCTTGTGCCTGTACATAAGCATTACTGTGAGTTCAAAACCAGCTTGGGTAATATAGAGAGACTTTATCTCAAAAAAAAAAGACAAAATTAGGGAGAAGTAAAGTTGAGTCAAAGCTGAATTAATCACTTCAATATTAATAATCACTTGATTATGAAGAAGGGAGTTCATTTGTAGTCTGTAACGGTTTAAGTTAAAAAAAACAGTAACATTAATAAGTTATTTGTGACTGCTTATTGTTCCTACATCTATCGAGGCATCCTTTTATTTGAACGTTTTTGTTCTTTCATCCTAAGATTCCATGTGTATAAGTCTACACGTGTTTCTCAGAGCACTTTTCATGAGGTGTGTTTTATGCACAACAAAGTACACACCACTCACACGGATATGAGCAAACACTTGCACAGAGATTCATCTGTCTGGCGCCAAGATCAAAACACAAGTCTTCTTTTCAGGACTCCAAAAGCTCCCTAGAGCTCCGTGCTGCATTTCTTATCGATGGACACTTCCCCTTTTAGGATGGAGTTTCTCGGAAAGCACTGGTTACTCCTGCAGCTAATACAGTCCTTTGAATTATTGAAGAATCTTCTACCTGAAGTAAAAGGAATTGATTAAGACGAGACCAGACCAACCCTAGGGGAATTTCAGCTTGAGTTGGCATAATGCTTGAAGTGTCCCGGGGTGTCCTGTGCCTCCTGCCTACACGGCGGTGCCGAGGGAGGTTCAGACAAGCAGTGCTTTGGTCCCACTTCTGTCTGTGACCTGTTCAGCATGTGCCCACATCTCCACTCTGCCTCCAGTCCCGAACTGGAGGAATTTCAAAGTCCAGTTTTCTGGGCACGCTTCCTGTTGTAGTCACAGATGGATACCGGGGGTTTCTCATCAGCAAACGCTTTTCATTGTGACAAATATCCTCACTTCATAATAAGAGCACTAGAGACTCCAGTAGGAAAGTGAGACAGTTTACTTTCTGACCTGGCAAAGCTGGGCAGCAGGCTAGAATGGCGGGCACAAGGACTGAACCCCTACCACAAGCAGAATCACTACTCATATCCCTGGACAGCACTCTGCCTGCCTGTCACTCTCCCTGGGGCACAGAAACCCTTCTCATTAAGTCCTTTACTTTTCTCGGTGCCATTACAAAGTGTCTGACAAAAATAGCTGAAGGAAGGAAGACTTGTTTTGGCTCACAGATTGAGGATACAGCAGGGATAACATCGGTGCAGGATTGTTAGGCAGCTGGTCACATTACTACCATGCTCTTTAATTGTTGTCTCCTCACCAAGCAATATAAAGGGTGTGAAGTCTAGGGCAGATGTCAAGCACATCCATATCAGACTAATATGTTAAAGGCAAGACCATGTAAGCACTGCATTCTATTTTCTCTCCTAGGTAATTCTGTATTCTGAAGGATTCGAATCCAGTAAAATACTAGCGAGAAAGATGACGCAGATGTACAAGCTCTGCAGTGAGCAGCTATCCCAGCAGGATCACTATGACTTCGGCATGAGAGCCGTCAAGTCTGTGCTGGTCATGGCTGGGTAAGAAACCCAAAGGGAGCTAGCACAGTCATTAAAGTTCTGGCCATACCAATGAGTTCCGACGTCAGAAGCCATGTAAGAAAGCAAGCATGATGCTGCATGCTTGAAATCCCAGTACTGAGGAGGCAGAGACAGGCAAATACCTGGGGCTCACTAGGCAGCAGTGTTCTGGAATCGGGAAGCTTTGGATCAGTGAGAGACCTTGCCTCAAAAAAATAAAGTGGGTGGTTCCTGAGTAATGATACCCTAAGTCATCCTCTGGTCCCCAAGTACATGTGGTTACAGAAACTCAGACACACAGACACACACACACACACACACACACACCAGAGGGGGCAGACAAGAATGAAACTCTAACCATGTAATCAAAGTTAAGTAAGTGACTCACAGAGGCTTTGAGAGCAATGTCTGATGGATAGTAAGTGACTAATAAACATGGCTGCAGCTGCTGTGAGAAGTCCTTCTTTGTCACTCCTGTGACCCAGTGATCTTCGTTGTGAGTGCAACTGCACTTTAACTAACTTCATTTCTCCAGAACTCCTCAAGTACATTGGGTTTATAGAACAAAGTCCATTACTGCAGATGGAGAGATGAGTCAGTGTGGTTAAGAACATTTGCTGTTCCAGAGAATTGAGCTCCCAACAGTCATATCAGATGGCACACAATCTCCTGTAACCCCAGTTCTAAAGGGTCCTACACCCTCTTCTGACCACCGTGGACCCTGCCCTCATTAACACATACCTGCAATATGCAGTATGCATCCAATTAAAAATAAAATAAAACCTATCTTTCAAAATGCCTCAGTAACTGTCAGGCTGACCAGTCGTCAGGCTGACCAGTCGTCAAGGATTCAGTCTGATGTGCACACCCCAGAACCCCATGTTGCCTAAAACTACCCCAAGGGTTAAAAGGAGCTTAGTTGTCAGTCTTCTCAGAGAAGGTTCAAGACTAAGGTGCATCCTAGTCACTAGCAAAGGAGACTCTTGGTTCAGGCTTCAACTTTCCCCTTTATAACTACTTCAAGGTAGCACATCCTCAGTCCCTAACTTGCCCAGGGCCTAAGAGGAAATCTATCCTCTTTCTAGCTCTTGCTCTTGGAGAGCAGGACTCACTGAGCCCAGTTCAGTGAATCCAGGCCCCCTGGCTCCTGAAGCTTGGCACAAATCCTGCTGCCGCCTCCACTCTCTGCCCCTTATCTTAGTCTACCAGATTCAGTACATGTCCTCCTGGGTAACCCATCCAGATCTTTCTCCACTCAGAGAACACAACTGCATCCCCACAGGTAAGACTGACAGATGTGCAGTCATCCATACGACGTGGTGAGGGCAACAACAGGGCTCTGCCTGATGTTTGCTGCAGAGACAGACAGACTAGCCTGTAGTGGCTTTCTAGGGATGAGGCTAACTGGACTGCTTTGGAAGGGAGAGTAAGAGCAGACAAGCAATTGGAGAGATGGCTCAGCAGTTAAAAGCACTTTCTGCTCTCCCAGAGGACCTGCTGGTTTTGACTCTCAGACTCTCAGCACCCACGTTGGGTAGCTCACTACTGAGTGTAACTCCAGCTCTAAGAGATCTAACAATCCTCTTCTGGCCTCTGTGTGTGCAACACACACACACACATACACACACGCACACACACACACAAAAGAAATATTTTTAAAGGAGCAGGCAAAAGAGAGAGGCAGGGCATTCCAGACAGAGGGAACAGAAAGTAACAGAGATGTGAGCCATTGTGATACATTCACAGGCCTCTAAATCCAGACTGCACAGAGTCTAGATTGGTAGAGGAGGATACTTGAGAAAATGACCCTGTCACTCTCCTCTAGGCTTCATAGCCAATGAAGGACTCGTCTCTGTGCCTTGATAGAGGTGAATCAACACACATGGGAAGACAAGTCTCTATCTGGAATCTTAGTGGTGTCTGATCTAGAACATTCCATTCTGTCTCACATTCTTTCAATGTAATCTTAATGGCTCTCTTGGATTTAGATCTCTAAAAAGAGAGAACCCAGACCTAAGTGAAGATGTGGTCCTGATCAGAGCTCTGCGAGACTCCAACCTGCCGAAATTCCTAACAGACGATGCTCTCCTGTTCAGGTAAGTTCCCAGGGCTCCTGAGGGTAGAGGGAAAGGATACTGCTCCTGGGGTTTTCTGTCTCTTTAAAGCCAATACATTTCTAGTCTCTTCTGGAGGTATGTGCATTCCTTTAAGAAACACAGCCACAGGTGACATCGCTGATCTGTGAGCCCACCACTTGGGAGGGGCCAGGAAGATCAGGAGTTGAAAGCTAGCCTGGGCTACATGAGACCTTATCTCAAAAAACCAAGAGTCAGGAAAAGGAAATAAGGCTGGGGAGGGGTGGCTGGCACACTCCTTTAATCCCAGCACTCAGGAGGCAGAGGCTGGCAGATCTCTGTGAGTTTGAGGCCAGCCTGATCTACAGAGTGAGTTCCAGAACAGCCAGGGCTGTTATACTATTCTAATCACCTTTTGTTTTTCAAAATATTGGTCACCAAATTGTATCATTTTACAAATTGTCAAATTCCTGGCCTTGGAGAAATGTCTAGTCTGAAAACCAAGGCAGGCTTCGAATTTAACATGAATGCAACTGCTTTAATAATTTCTTTTTTAATTCACTCATTGTGTTTCTCCAAGTTATATGTGTACATATTTTAAAACATAAAATAGCACATAAATTAGTCTTACAGAAAGGAACACTTCTTGCCTTTAACCAAATACCACTCTCCAAAGGTCATAATTTTCAGTTCTTCTGTTTATTTTGCTTTTCCCTTCATGCTTAGTACTATGATTGTGCCATTTCCTAGTTTGTAGGTTTGGAAAGTTATGTGACTAAGGCAAATGGGAACACACATCCCATCTTTTCCTTTCTACCCATCCTCTCTGCATAGTTATACTGCAACACCACTTTCCAGACTATATTATAACTATATCTTAGTTAGTATTATTGCTGGGACAAAACACTGTGACTAAACAGCAAGTTGGGGAAGAAAGAGTTTATTTGGCTTATACTTTCACATCACTGTAAATCATCAAAGGAAGTCAGGACAGGAACTCAAACAGTGCAGAGACCTGGAGGCAAGAGCTGAGCACAGGACATGGAGGGGTGCTGCTTACTGGTTTGCTTCCCCCAGCTTGTTCAGACTGTTTTTTTCTAGAACTCAGTACCACCAACCCAGGGATTGAACCACCCACAATAGGTGCCCCCCCACTAATTAAGAAAATGCCTTACTGGGGGATCTCATAGAGGCATTTTCTTAATTGAGTTATCTCCTTTCAGATAACTCCAGCTTGTATGTCAAGTTGACACAAGACCAGTCAGCACACTGTATGTATGTTAACTGAGCTGTGTTTGTCTTGGTGTTGATATTTGAATATTATTTTCCATGCATATATCTTTGCCAAGTTATCATCTTTCTGTTAGGGAGATTCCTTGAGGCAGACTTTCTGTGCCATAGACTGTCTGTGTGATATCTTCCTCACTGGCTTTCCACCTTTGTTTTTGAGGCAGAGTTTCTCACTGAACCTGAAGCTCGTTGATTTGTCTAGGCTGGTCAGCCAATGAACTTCAGGAATCTGTCTGTCTCTGCCAGCTTACTCCTTTCTGGTGCTGGGTTACAGTTGTGCTACATAGGTCTTTTACATTGGTCCCAGGGATCCAAATTCAGACACTTTACTCACTGAGCCATCTCCGCAGTCCTACAAATATTTCATTTTAATGGATTCCATCACATTGACTACGGAGAGGTTTTGTTCTTCTATAGTTATATAAATGGTTGTAGGAAAAATACCAGTTCCCCTCAAATGCAAAGAGTGGTCAAAACCAGAAGACTGTTTTCATATGCAGGTCTTCAATTATCTGTGTCCTCAAGTGTCATTTCCCATGTCTGCTAGCATTTTGTTATTCTTAGGTGATGTTCCCATTATGTTCTTTTACTTATGTTTATACAAACTCAAAGCCTTGACCTGATAAAAACAAAGGAGCTATCTTTTTAAGTCATTCTTTTATGAAGAGGAGAGGCTTGAGGCAGACTCTCACTATGTAGCCCAGGCTGCCCTTGAACTTATGATCCTCCTGCCACAGCTTCCTGAGTTCTGGGATTGCAGGTATGGGCTGTCATTCATTCATCAAGCGTATGTATGAAGTCTTCTATCCCACTGAAGTTTGCTTTTTGTCTATTTGGTTTTACTTTTTACCTTACCAGCTTCAGTAAAGAGGTCAGTAAAGACCTCTTTCTGAAGTGTGCAAAATTCACCCCTTTTACCCCATTGGGTACTTTTGCCACACTATGCCTTCACTTTGAAAAATAAAAATATAATTTTTATTATAACTTTAAACATTTCTTCTTTGTAATTTGAACAGTGTTTTATATATGGACATTTTCATTCAAATCCATTTTGTACGTTGAGCACATCACACTGTGGTCTTCCGCCCTCCCTATTCCCCCTTTCTATTCGTCTTCTTTGTTTCTCTAAACAGCTTACTTAAGTTTTCATGGCACACATACATATATATCCATCTCAAATATATTTGTGTATCTATTATGTGGTGACATCTAAACCTCCATCTTCCCACAGGAATGTCTCTTCTCAACTGTTTCTCAGAATTTTCACAGCTCTTCCCTTCCTTCCTTTAACTAGTATAATTTTCTGCTTCATTTGCAAGATTTTGTCTTCTGAAGCTTTCAGTCAGTGTGTTTTGATCCCATTCACCCCATCCCCAACTCCCAGATTACCTCCCTCATCCTACACACCTAACTTTATGTCTTTTTTAAAAAGAACTAAGTCCAATTTGTGTTGCCCATATACTCTGGGGGTGTGGCCTTTCACTGCAGTGTGGACCATGTGGAAATTAGTAAAGGGCCATGGTGTGGGGGTCTTTCAAGGGAGGGCAGAAAGGACACAGTGGTATAAAGGGTTAATTAGAACAATGGATGGGGATGGATGAATGCTAATCAGAACAATGGATGGGGATGGATGAATGCTAATCAGAACGATGGATGGGGATGGATGAATGGGGGTAGGATGGAGAGAGCAGGGTAAAGGAGGAGGTATGTGGAGGGTTAGCTAACACTAGAGACCTTTAGAAAAGGTCACACGGAAGCCTACTACTCTAGAAGCTTCCAATACACCTGTATAAAAAGAGTTTAAATGGAGTTACCTTATAACTGGCAGCCAAAGCCCCAACAAATTTTCTATTTTAGTTTCCATCGTATTTTTCTCGATATCCATATATAGTCATAAGCATATATAATACTTTAAGGACACATTGAAATGAAAATTTCAAGTCTATTGATAAATTCATCAGCTAGGTGTTTGGAACTGTGCTACCATGCACTGTGGGCAATACAGAAATGAGTCCTATTGTTCATCCTGAAGGAAGTCGTGTTGTGTAGAAAAAAACACCAGCCTGCGGAACAGGAAATGAGATCCCACAAGAGTTCAGAAGAAGGATGGATCCTGGCACAGCCCAGGACAGACCTGTAGTGTGGATGGTCAAAAGGCCATTCTGTTACTTATGGCAAGTATGGGAAAACAGGAATGCCAGGTGACTCCTAACTAATGTCATTTCTGTTTTGTCAGTGGGATTATATCTGATCTTTTTCCTGGAGTCCAAATCCCAGAACACGACTATGGTATTTTGCAGTCAACAATTGTGGATGTCATGATTGGACAAGACCTTCAGCCTGAATTATGTATGGTCAAAAAGGTGATACAGTTGTATGAAACTATGCTGGTAAGGCACGGTGTTATGTTAGTAGGACCAACAGGAGGTGGCAAAACCACAGTTTATCAAGTATTAGCAGAAACTTTAGGGAATCTGGAAAAACTCAACACAGGCAACCCTTTTTATCAGCCTGTAAAAACCTTTGTTCTTAATCCAAAATCGATCACTATGGGTGAGTTATATGGGGAAGTCAATAATGTAACCTTGGAATGGAAGGATGGTTTGATGGCACTCAGTGTCCGAGCAGCTGTGAATGATACTTCAGAAGATCATAAATGGATAATAAGTGATGGACCAGTGGATGCTCTCTGGATTGAAAATATGAATACAGTGTTGGATGACAACAAGATGCTGTGTCTGGCTAACAGTGAAAGGATTAAACTCACACCTCAAATCCACATGCTTTTTGAGGTAAATGTATACCTTACTTGGAAGTGAAATATTCAATGAATTGACCACCACCATCAAAAACAACTTACTTTACAGTGGTGGTGTTTTATTTACTTGCTGGGTACTTATTATCTTTTGTAATAGATTGACAACACCTGTCAGATGTTCCCATTTCTCTATAAAATAGAAGTAGGATTAATTCTAGTTCCACTCAATCTTTTTTTGGAGACAGATACGAATGTGGCTTACCTCATTTTAATTTCTAGGTAACAATAATATTAGGCATTCTGTGAAAAAAAATTATTCCACTGTGCCAGGAATGGACATTATCTTCTCTGCCCCTTTGTGAGGGACTTTGAGAAAGATGAGAGTCAAACACAGCTACAAAAATTCACAGGAAATGCCAAATGTACCCCCTCCATCCCTCAAGTACTGAAGCCTATCTGCCGTATGCCTGTCCATGGCTAGAATGGCAAAAGTAAATAGAGTGAAAGGGGGAAAGACCATTCCTATTTTGTATGCAGGTGTGGTAGGGCACACCCATAATCGCAGCAGCTGGAAAGCAGAGGCAGGTAGATCTCTATGAGTTTCAGACCAGACAAATCAGCACTATGGAGGTGGGGAGAGAGAGAGGTAGGGGGATGATTGATAATGTGGTCTACCTTAAACCTTCACCTAACTCTCCTGTTCCCTTTCAAACTGCATACTGCTCTTTTACTCTTTCTACATAATCCCTTTCTGTGTTAGCTTATACTTTAAAAATGTGACTCGTGACTACTGAAGTTGAAAAGATATGGAAGCAATCTATTCATTGTTTCCTGTCCAACTTTAGGTACAAGATCTCAAGGTGGCCTCCCCTGCTACCGTCAGCCGATGTGGAATGGTGTTCGTGGATCCGGACGAACTCAAGTGGATGCCTTACGTAAAAACATGGATGAGCAGAATATCTAAAAAAGTAAGTGCAGCCAGATGTCCTCCCAAGTCTCTCTGTACGGGTTGGGGCTTGTACCACCCAGCAATACACAAATGTGAATCACTCTAGTGGTGTGTGTGATTAGAGGAATTCCATCATCTTAGCTTGTCTCTCTCCCAACAAACCCCTGGTCCTTCAAGAACTAATACACACCCCATAAGCCTATTCTACTCCACCTCACCTGCCAGCTGCCTGTCACTCTGCCTCCAGCCCTCTCCACCCAGCCTCTCTGCAAACTGGTTCCTCTTAAGGACCAACACAAGGTGCTGCCTCAGTCTCACGGTGCCTCCTCCTTCCCCCCCCCAAAAAAAGAACAAGCTGAGACAGTGAACAAGACTTTGCAAACAGCCTGGTGGATGAGCAAAGGAAATCACAATAAGGAATATTTAAATTCAGACGCTGGTTGGGTTTTAGGGTTTGGGAGCCTTGAACTCCTCTGGAAGCAAAAAGGAAAGAAAAACCTGTTTACCTCCTGCCCTGATCACAGGTGTGGTACGCATTGTCACCTCAGAGGTACAAGGTGTAAGATACGTTATTTCTGACATCTTACAGTGATGTGGTAGGCTTGTTATAATCAGTGCACCAATACCAGTGTATTGTTTTTAACTGGAGTGCGTGTCTTACAGCAGGGTTCACGCTGCACTGTGCTGTGCATAGGGATTTTAAACACATACATTCACGTATTCACCATTACAGCGCTTCACGTCCACGCCCTGAAACTCCTCAGTGCTCTTCCTAGCCATGCTTCCATCTCTCGGCATAGCACTCAGTGATCTTTTACTGCCCCTGTGACTCCCTCCACCTTTCTCAGAAGCAAGACAGTCAGGATCATAGCATACAATGTTTTGGAACCAACTGTTTTCTTTTATCTTAGCAATGTGCATTTAAGGTACCTCACTCATGTCTTTCTTGGTTTGATATTTCGTTTCTGTTTAACATTGAGTGATAATATTTCATTGTACAGACATACCACAGCTCATTTATTCATTTGCTTCTTAAAAGACATTTTGGATGCCTGGAGTTTGAGCAATTATCAATAACATTGCTAAAGACACTAGTATGCACATTTTTTCCTTGAAATGTTGATTAGTTTGGATAAATACATACAAGCAGAGTTTCTAGAGCAGATCCATATAGTTGGCTTTGTAAGAAATCTACAAATTGACTCCTCCAGTAGATGTGACATTTAGTATTCACACCAAGAGGGATGGAGAGTTCCTGTTGCTCAAGTACTTTCCATCCTTTGACATGTTTGGTGCTTTGGGTTTTATACAGCTCAGTGGGCATGCACAACAGGATCTTATTTTAATTTGCAGATACTCAAACATGTCTTTATGTGCTGATTTCTATCTATATGTCATCTTTGTTAAAGTATGAATTAGGGAATAGCTTTGCCCACTACTTAACTGAGATTGGCTGTCTTTTATTGTTTATCAAGTGTAGGCCTATGCAACCTTAAGAGTGGGAGAGGGAAAAATCTTTGTATATTTGTTTGTTCGTTTGTTTGGAGATATTTTTTATTATTCTTCTCTCATACAGTACATCCCAATTGTAGTTCCTCCACCTCCCCTCTCCTCCAGATTCACTTCTCTTCTGTTTCCCTTCATAAAAGAGCAGGTCCCCCAAGGATATCAACCAAAAATGGCACAAGTTACAATAAGACTAGGCACAAATCCTCATCATATCAAGACTGAATGAGGCAACCCAGTAGGAGTCCAAAGAGCAGGCCAAAGAGTCAGACCCCCTCCAACTCCCATTGTTAGGAGTTCCACAAGAACACCAAGCTGCACAACCATAGCATATATGCAGAGGGCTTGGCCCAGATTCATGCAAACTCCGTGATTGTCCCTTCAGTCTCTGTGAGTCCCTATGAACCCTGCTAGTTGATTCTGTGGGCTGTGTTCTCATATCCTCAACCCCTCTGGCTCCTACAATCCTTCCTCACCCTCTTCCCTGGGTTGCCCAAGCACTGTGGGTCTCAGCATCTCCTCCCATCAGTTGCTGAATAAAACCTCTCTAATAATGATCGAGCGAGGCACTGATCTATGAGTATAGCAGAATATCATTTCATTGACTTTTTTCTTAGCCAGGTCTCTGGGCTATCCAGACTTGGTTCCTGACCATCCAGGCAGTGTCAGGCATGGGCTCCCTCTGATGGCATGAGCCTCAAGTTAAAATACTCATTGGTTGGCCACTCCCACAAGTTCTTTGCCATTACTCCCGAATTACTCCAGGACAAATTGTAGGTCAAAGGTTTTGTGGCTGGGTTGTTGTTCCAGGTGAACTACTACGAGCCGTGCCTGCTTAAAGAAGATTTCTTTCTGGTGTGGCTTTGTGCCCCCATTACTAGAAATCCTGACTAGGGTCACTCTTTTAGATTCCAGGAAGTTTCCATTGTACTAGAGTTCTACATCATCCCCTCAGTGCCCCCCATTTCCTGTTCTCTCTCTCTCCAACTCTTCCCACCACTTGATCCCTCCTGTTCCCATTCCCAGACACCCCCAGGCTACCCACAAAATCTATTCTATTTCTCCTTTCCAGGGAGATCCATGTGTTCCTCCCACCTTTGAACCCTTTTTGTTACTTACCCTTTCTGGGTCTGTGGATTGTAGCATGATTATTCTTTACTTAACAGTTAATATCCACCTACAAGTGAGTACACACCATGTTTGCCTTACCACACTCCAAGTGATTTTTTTCTAGCTCCATCCATTTGTCAGCAAATTTCATGGTGTCATTTTTTTACAGCTGAGTAGTACTCCATTGTGTAAATGCACCACATTTTCTTTATCCATTCTTTGGTTGAGGGGCATCTAGGTGGTTTCCAGGTTCTGACTATTAGAAATAAAGCTGATATGAACATAGTTGAACAAGTGTACTTTGGATAGAATGGGGTGTCCTTTGGGTATATGGTCAAGAGTGATATATCTGGGTCTTAAGGTAGATTGATTCACAATTTTCTGAGTAACTGCCTTATTGACTTTCATAGCGGCTGCACAAGTTTGCACACCCACTGGCAATGGAGGAGTGTTCCCCTTGCTCCACATCCTCTCCAGCATGAGCTGTCACTTGTGTTATTGATCTTAGATAGAATCTCAAAGTAGTTTTGATTTCCATTTCCCTGATGGCTGCCTGGACTTCTGGCATGGCCTTTGGTTGAGCAGGGCTCTCCATCCAAGTTTGAGACTAAGACACAGAGATGAAGAGGGGAGGAGGGATTGGGGATGGTGTCAGGGTTGGGAGGAGAGGTAGTGAAAGAGTGGAGGAGGTCTGCAGGCGAATGGTCTACCTAGAGTTCTGGTGTCTGGTGTGGCCCCTGGTCCAGTAGTGAGTCTCTGCCTGAGTTTGCCTACCTGCTGTTCTGGCTGGTGGGGCCTGCACTTGAGTAAGAGATGTCTACCTGATTGGTGGGCTGGGACTCAGCACTGGCGAGATGGTGAGTGACAGAGGAATAGGTCTGTGGGAACCAAACTGAGGGAGTGGGAGAGTTCCATGCTGAGTGGCCTGCCTATTCTTCTGGATAGCTTTGCTGTCCTCAAGCAGGGATGTCCTTCTGAGTTGGGGGCAAGGACATGGCAACAGGGATGGGGGCTTGGAGGAGGAGGGATGATAGACAATTGTGTCTGTGGGAATGGGGATGGTACTTGGGGCATACCTCTTCTTCTGGCTGGCATGGCCTGCATTTGAGCAGGGGATATCTGCCCTCCTTTGTCTATTTTGATACAACTTTTTTTGCAAACATTTTATCAAGTTATATCTTTTGGAGCTGTTTTCTTGTAGGCTGTGGCTTCTTATTTTCCTAACAGTACTGTGGTATCTCTTCAGACAATGCAGTCTTTCAGTTTTTATCCTCAAAACAGTGTCTTTCACAGAGAAGATGATTTCTAAGATTTATTTAATTTTATACATGTGAGTATTTTGCCTGCATGCATGTCTGTGTAGTATGTGCATGTCTTATGTTCACAGATGTCAAAGAGGTTGTCATATACCCTAGAACTAGAGTTATGGGTGGTTATGAACCACTGTGTAGGTTCTGGGAGTGTATCCTAAGTTCTCTCCAAGATCAACTAGTGCTCTTAACCATGGAGCCTTCTCTCTAGCCCCCAGAAACGTTTCATTTTAATACTATGTCTAAAAACCCATTTTCAAACCCAAAGCCATCTCAGTTTCTCTTATCTTCTACAAGTTTTATGTTTTGTGTTTTATATTGAAGTCAATGACTCATTTTGAGTTTATCTTTGTAAAGGGTCTAAGGTCAGTATCTCTACTCATTTGTTTTATTTTTATATTTAAATTTAAGTTAGAAACAAGGTTGCTTCACATGTCAATCCCAGGTCCTTCTTCCTTTCCCTCCCCTCCTCCCATGCCCTCCCACCAACCCCCCCAGTACCCCCTCATTTCCCAGGGAGGGTGAGGCCCTCCATGGGGCGTCCATAGTCTGTCATTTCATCCAGGGCATTTTGTTGTTTTCTATTTTATTTTATTGTTTTCATTTTGTGGATATTCCATTGTTTCAGTACCTATTATTGAAAATAAGACTGTCAAAATACAATTTTGTAAAACTCCAAAGATAGTATAGGGACTACTAGGAAAGGGCAAGAGGATGGGAGTTAGTTAAGTAGAAGATACAAAAGATGCATGTATAACAATGTCACCATTGACCTAGTCATATGTGACATTAATCTGCATTAATAACTATACTTTAAATTTTTCTCTTTAAGGAAAACATCTCTTGTGCACTTTAAACCTTTGTCCTTTTGATAAAGAAATGTTGGCTATAGTTTCATAGGTCTATTCTGAACTACGTAGTCTGTTCCATTGGGTGTGATATTTGGAGACAGAATCTTATCACGTAGCTCCTATTGCCTTTAACTACAACCTGCCTCAGTCTATCAATGCACCACCACCCTAGGCTTCTAGCTCTCCATCCTATTCTATTAACTGTGTGTGTGTGTGTGTGTGTGTGTGTGTGTGTACTTTGCCCTAAATCTTGAAGTTGGGTGGTGTCTTAGTTACTTTTATATTACTCTGAAGAAAAACCATAACCAAGGCAACTTATAGAAGAAACAATTAACTGGGGAATTTCCTGCATTTTGAGAGGGTGACCATGACCATAGTGGTGGGAAGAAAGGCATCAGGCAGGCAGGCATGGCACTGGAACAGTAGTTGGAAGCTTTTTTCTCAATCCACAAGCATAAGGCAGAAAGGGAGAGAGACAATGGGAATGATGTGGGCTTCTGAAACCTCAAAGCCTGCCCCCAGCGACACCTCCTCCAACAGGACCATCCTCCTCCTGATCAATTCTTCCAACTGGGAACCAAGTATGCAACATGTGAGTCTATTGGTGGCATTCTCATTCAAATCACCACAATCCTCCTGACTCACGGTTCTTTGGTATTTTGCTGTCTATTCTTGGACTTTTGTCTTTTCATACAAACCTTAGAATCAATTTGATATTTTCTAAAAATAATTGTAAGAACTTGGACATTGTGTAGAGTTAATTTGTAGATCACATTTAGTGGAGCTCATCTCAACTCTTAATATCTATGAACATGGGTAGGCTACTATTTATTTAGGTCTTTGATTTTGTTTCAGCAGAATATCATCATTTTTCTCCTACAGATCTGTTGTAGAATATTATTTTAAGATGTGTTACATTTGTTTATGCTTTGGAACATTTGCTTAATGATGCAAAGATCTGTGGCATTTGTTTAACTCTGTGAAGAGGTGTTTCTTTGCCTGATTGGTCTAATAAAGAGCTGAGCAAGCCAATAGCAAGGCAGGAAAAAGGAAAGGTAATGCTGGCAGGCAGAGAGAATAAATGGGAGGAGAAATATGGGAAGAGAGGATCAAGGTACAAGAAAAGAAAGAGGACATCGGAAGCCAGCCATCCAGCTACACAGGAAGCCATGGAGTAAGAAGTAAGGAAAGGTATATAGAATAGAGAAAGATAAAAGCCCAGAGGCGAAAGGTGGAGGGGATAATTTAAGTTAAGAAAAGCTGGCTAGAAACTAAGACAAGCTAAGGCTGGGCATTCATAAGAAAGAATAAGTTCCTGTGTGTATTTATTTGGGAGCGGGGTAGCAGGTATCCAAAAGAACAAAAGAATGAAAATTAAAAACAAAACAAAAAACAACAAAAAAAACTACAGAGATCTAGTAGATGTTTTGGTTGATTTATAGGTACTGATTCTTGTTGTAATGCAATCGCAGTATGTTTTAAATGTAAATTCAAATTGTTCATGCTAGTGTATAAGGAAGTATCCTTATCGTGTATTAGTCTGTGACCTACAGTGCCCTAAAACTTCTGTGTAGTTGCTTCTTAGTTCTAATAGTATTTTGCCAGTTGGGGAGACTTTATTCATAGATAATCCTGCCGTCTTTGAATAAAGACAGTTTTACTTTTTCCATTCTTTTTTTATTTTTTAGGTTTATGGGTTTGGGAGTAGGTTTGGTGGGGGGGACAGTAGGGGGCATCAGATGCCCTGCAGCTGGAGTTATAAGCAGTTGTGAACCTCCGGACATGCTTGTCTTCCACATAAGTAATATGTGCTCTTGACCCCTGAGACATCTCTCCAGCTCCTGCTTCCCAGTTCTAATCTGCCGATGTTTGCTTTTAGCTTGAACTTCCACCACAGCACTGAGTCATAAGGGTTGAACTAACTTTTACATCTTTGGAAATGATCCCTTCTACCTTGATGAGATGTTGAAATGTGGCCTTCTCTGCTCATTCTTTTTATTGTTCTTGGATGCGAAAGATCGTCAGCAGACAATGCTGTGTGCCTCGTGCACTGGTACTTTAGGAAGTGCTTACGAAGTGACACCTCTGAACCCATTACCAGACTACTGCATCCTCCACTGCCTAGTCTGTCTTCTGTGCATCCCTGCTGAGACATGGGTTTCTGCAGATCTTGTTTCATGCTGTGTGATGCTAAAGGCTACTGAATACACTAGACACATGGATTTTATTTTTTTAAGCTTCCAAAGCATGTTACATCCTATTATTCCTATATAGTGACTTTAGTTACAGACTCTGAGGCTGACTGAGTGACCTTGAGCAAATCGCTGAAGCTTTTGGTGTCTCCCCCCACTTCCATAAAAATACGTTTAATAACAGTGTTTACTTCACCATTTGTTGTGAGATTTCAGTGCGACTACACACAAAAAGCCCTTAGAAACGTACTCAGCCAGCAATGAGCTCTATTCATGTCACTGTCGTGTCTGTCTTACTTCATGAAGTCCTTTACTCAGTCAACACAGACTAACAATTTACTCTGACTTCTAAGTTCTGTGCTGGCTATTTTTTTTGTTTTATATTTAAATTAGAAACAAGCTTGTTTCACATGTCAGTCCTGGCTCTCTCTCCCTCCCCTCCTCACCCACCCCCTCCACCAACCCCCCCATCCCCCCAACCAATCCCTACTACATTCTCCAGGGAGGGTGAGGCCCTCCATGGGGGATCTCCAGAGTCGGTCATTTCATCCAGGGCAGGGCCTAGGCCCTCCCACAAGTGTCCAAGTTGAGAGAGCATCCCTCATTGTGGGATGGGCATGCAAAGTCCATTTGTGTGCCAGGGATATGTACTGATCTACTACCCCAAGTCCCATAGATTGCCTAGGCCTCCTCACCAACACCCACATTCAGGGGCTCTGGATCAGTTCCATGGCGGCCTCTCACCCATCAGTCTGGGATCCAAGATCTCCCCCTTTTTCAGCTCAGCTGTTTCTCTGGTTTCACCAGCCCAGCCTAGACCCCTTTGTTCATCACTCCTCCCTCTCTGTCACTGGGTTCCAGGAGTTCAGTTCAGTATTTAGCTGTGGGTGTCTGCCTCAGCTTCCATCTGTCACTGGATGGAGGTTCTAGGATGGCATATAAGATAGTCGTCCAACTCATTATCAGGGAGGGACATCTAAGGTAGTCTTTCCAGTATTGCTTAGTTTGCCAGTTGGTATCAACACATGGATTTTAAACACCCCCTTTCTAAATTTAATCAGGATTGTAGGAGCCAAAGGGTCATCACAAGCAAACTCACAGAATCAGCTAACCTGGGCTCATAGGGGCTCACGGAGACTGAACTGACAACCAGGGAAACTGCATGGGACTGATGGAAGCCCTCTGCATACATATTACAGTTGTGTAGTTTGGTCCTCCTTTGGGACCTCTCATACTGGGTTGCCTTGCCTGGCCTTGATACATGGGAAGGTGCTTATTGCAACTTGGTATGCCATGTTTTGTTGATATTCGTGGGAGACTTACCCATTCCTAAACAGAAAGTATGGAGGAAGGATTGGGGGTGGAAACAGAGAGGGGTGGGGGAGAGACTGGGAGAGGAGAGGAGAGATTGGAAACTTCAGCCAGGATATAAAATAAACAAATGAATTTACTGAAAAGAATAAATAAAACGAAAAAGAATTTACTCAAACATTGTTTCATTTTCAGTTGAATGATGAAACCCAAGAATATTTATTGAACCTTTTCAATCGTTATGTTGAGGATGGGTTATGTTTTATAAACAAAAAGTGCAGCCAAGCCATCCCACAGGTGGACATCAGCAAAGTGACCACACTCTGTTGCCTATTGGAGTCTTTGCTGTTCAGCAAGGATGGAAGTATCTTGTCAATGGTATGAAATTTTGTTTTGTTTGAAAAGTGTGTGTGTGTGTGTGTGTGTGTGTGTGTGTGTGTGTTGGCATGTGAATGCCATTGTGCACATGTGAAGATCAGAAGGTAACTTTGGGGACTGGTTCTCTTCCTATCAAGGGTTCGGGAATCAAGCTCAGGTTGTCGCGTGTAAGTGCTTTTACGCAGTGAATCATGAAGCTCCTTCTTTCTATATAGCTACAAAAATACTATCGTTCTATGAGATTCTTTGCCAATAAAAACTCTAAATTTTCTGAAGTTTGAACATTTTATTTTTTTAATTTAATTTTCATGAGACTAATGATTGCAATAGACTCAAAGTTAAAAGGGAGCCTATAATTTGTTCCTGTACTCGACTTGTATTCTACAAAGTATGCGCAGTCTGTTTAAAGACATCACACAGCAATAAAGTAAGTTACAATGCACAGCTAAAGGGTGAGTCTCCTATTGGTGCCTATCATTCACTTTTCATCATCTTCCTTCGTGTAAATAAGGAATCGCAGCTTTGTAAAACCACTAAATAAAACACATAAGTCTAATAAGACAAAATCCTAAACTTTACAATATAGGGTTTGTTTTCTCTCAGAAAGTAAGAAATTTACACTGTTTCTCTTTGTACTTTCAGGAACAAATGAAACTGAACATTTTACTGTGCCAGACTTTTGTGTTCTGTTATTTGTGGTCTTTGGGTGGAAACTTAACTGAAAATTACTGGGATTCTTTTGATACATTTATTCGAACACAATTTGATGATAATCCTGATGCCAGGGTAAGCACCAAGTAGGGTGACATCATAACTTTAAATCCTTAAAATTTAAGAGTAAAACTTTAAGACCTTTGTGTTTTGTAAGTAGGAGAGCGATACTCATGTGATTAAACACTCCAGAAAAAAATTGTAGTTGTAAGCTTAAAGATTTGAATTACTAAAATATAATGTATTTTAAATAAAAAGAAATATGTGAGCAGGAAAAGCAACAGCTTTAATAGCTTCCGTCCTATTGTAAAATCCTCGCGAGGATTTTTAAAAGTTACTCACTTTCAGACACTGACAATATCTATCATATTAAAAATAAAAACAAGCAAATAAGAAATATTTCGGTGTGCTTTCAGAGGCATTTGCTATTAATAAGGCAAATGGTGTGTAAACTCCTGAACTGTAAATGGATACTAACAGGTGTATTTTCAGTTGGTCTGTACTTACTCTTTAACTGCTTTTTATGCAACCCAACATGGAGCAAATGTGCACACAGATATGTTTGCAGATATGGAAGGAAGATGCGAATGTAAACTGAACCTGGCTCCTCTACAAGAGTGGCAAGTGCTCTTAGCTGTCAAGCTGTCTCTCCAGCTCCTTATCTGTTCTGTTTTATGTGGGTCTTCTTAGTGCCAAGTCTTCACTTGGACTTAGGGACCCTGCTACTACTTAGAGAGGAGAAGCAGATAACAGTAGCAGGGATAGTGATTTGAAAACAAACCTGACACTAAAATGTAGTAAAAAGCATTTTCATCCCCCAGTGTGGTACAAGAAAAAAGGTGTTAGGATATTGTGAAGAAAAACGGAGCATGAGGGTTATTACAGCTAAAGAAAGTTAAAAAGGATAAGCAAAGAGGGGAAACGAGAAAACGGAGAAAGACAAAATCTGGTGAAGCAAAATAGGAATTAAACAAAGAAATTAAGAAGGCTGTATAGGGCTGGGAATAGAATTCAGAGTTAGGGTGCTTGCCTAGAAGAAAGAGAGAAAGGGGAGGAAGGAAGAAGGAAAGAAGGAAGGAAGGAAAGAGGAGGGAACAAGGAAGGAAACGAGGGAGGGAAAAAAGGAGGGAAGAAGAAAGGAAAGAAAGGAGGAAGGAGGGAACAAGGAAGGAAGGAAGGAAGAAAGAAAGGAAGAAGGAAGGAAGGAAGATGAGGATTCAGAAAATAAAAGACAAGTGAAGTTCAAGTTTTAGAAACTTCTGTCACTATCTCTTCCTAACTGGAAGCTCCCAGTAGAGGGCCTCTGTGGAGTTCCAATCAGCTGGACTGGCCGTTCTCCCTTCCCTGTTGAGCAGAAGTCGTGTTTCCTTTGAAGTTTCTCAGCCAGCAGCATGGGGTGCACCCTGTCAGCTACTATCTTTCTGCATGTGTCAGATTTTAATGCCGAAGGCTCCAAGGGGATTAAGCTGTTGCACATACAGACAAGTAGGCACGCACACACACACACACACACACACACACACACACACACACACACAAATAAGTATGTAAATAAATAAATTCCATCCCCACACTCTGTAAGCTGGAGACAGGAGGATCTCTGGGGCTTGCTAGCCACCAACCTCACTCCAGGTTCAGTAAGACCTCACTGATAGAGTAGGACACCCAGTGTCCTCCACTGGCCCACACCATGAACATATCACACACACTCACGATCACGTACATACACACACACACACACACACACACGAATGAATGGATGCATCCCCACTGCAGTTAAATTAAAAAAGAAAAGACTTACCTTATGATATTTAAACAAATGCTTCTTAAAAATAAAATGAAATTCAAACTCAACTCTGTCTGTGTTCTCTGATCACCTTTGTTTTTATGCGGATGTATCTATTTCTGTGGGTCAATGTTGTCCATTGATACTTGATATTCTGTTTCAGCTTCCCAGTTCTGGAGACCTGTGGAGCATCCATGTAGACTTTGACACCAAACGCTTGGACCCCTGGGAACGAATCATACCCACCTTCAAGTACAGCAAGGAGGTCCCGTTCTTTGAGATGCTTGTCCCTACAACAGACACGGTGCGCTTTGGCTATTTAATGGAAAAGCTTCTGGCGGTCAGGCACTCGGTGTTGTTTACGGGAACAACTGGAGTCGGCAAGGTAGGAAACCTGCATCAGGTAAGAAGTGCTATCAAAAGTGGGGGGACAGCCGGGCGGTGGTGGCGCACACCTTTAATCCCAGCACTCGGGAGGCAGAGGCAGGCCGATCTCTGTGCATTCGAGGCCAAGCTGGACCGACAGCCTCCAAAACAATACAGAGAAACCTTGTCTCATAAAACCAAAAGAAAAAAGTGGGGGGACTGTGGAGTTGGGGTCCACTTAGTTTTTAGATTGCATCACTTTTCCAGGAAGAAATTATCTCTACAGAATCTACATGTGCCCTGAGATTTCCCCCAAAGTTTGTCAGTTTCTGAATATATCCTCAGGTTGATGTCATTGAACAGGCTTTGAGTTTAGGGGCATTTCTGTACTTATGCGGTTGCTTCGTGCTGTCTGGAGAAAAACTGCCCAGGGCAACTGCATCCCCAAAGGACTGTTGATGAAGGTCATTCTGTCCTGTTTCCTACTTACTTTCAACTGACATAGACACAACTTCCGTGTCATTTTAATTTGGGGAGGAAGGAGAAGAAAATGCCTAGAGGAGACCACACAAACCAGGATTCATTGTTTCCCTTTGTGGGCCAGTGAGACGGCTCAGCAAACAAAGAGGTGTGCTGCCAAGATTGGCTACCTGGGTTCAATCCCTAGGACACAGGGCATGGGAAGGAGAAAACCAATCCCTGTTAAGTTGTCCTCTAGCCTCCATACATGTACACCATGACACACAGGCACACCCACATACATGCTCACATATGCACACACACACACACACACACACACACACACACATGCTCACACATGCACACAATAAATAAAATATAAACTTTAAAAGATTTCAAATAAAGAAATGTTGGATTATCTCAGTATCAAATTGGGCTGGATGAATTTTATTGTAACTCTAAGACTTTTTCTGAATTATATATGATCAAAGTGCTTCTTTGGTTCTAATAACTATAACTGAAATCAATGTCTACAGTGAGAGAATCCCAAACAGTTCCATCTGGATCCAGACCTCCTTCTTTTATCCTATTTCTCACTCACTGTGCTGGATCATGACCACTGTAGGCTACTGAAAGCTATCATATTGAATATGAAATCAATTAACATATTCTTTTTTATTCAAAGTCTGTTATTGCAAAAGGATTGCTAAATAGAATTCAAGATTCAGCTGGCTATGTCCCTGTTTATCTGAATTTTTCTGCCCAAACGTCATCTGCAAGGACACAAGAGATCATTGAGTCAAAACTAGAAAGAAAAAGAAAAAATATTCTAGGTAAGAATCATCATTTCAGGTTTTTCTTACATAAATTATTCATTCAGCCAACAAGTTGTACATTTTCTTTCAAATCACCACAGTGTCCCTCTACTTCCTTCTATGGAAAGATAATTCCCTCCCTTCCCCATGCTTAGGCACTTAGACCATCTAGTCCTCACGTCTGGAAAGGTCCGGACCTCACTGGAGAGCTAGCATCATCATGTGTTTTGAGACTAAGGGTAGAGAACCACATGACATGATAATGTGAATGCCTGGATTAGATCTGTGTCTCCTGGAAGAGGGTGGGTGGACAGATCCCTCATGACCCCAAATGCCCTAGTGGTTCCACGCCATCTCAACACCATTACACTGAGGACTACACCTCAACATGAATTTTTGTAAGGACAAATCATTTTCCAGCAACAACAACAACAGCAAAATGGCCTTACATTTTCCAATGACGATCCTTTTAAAGCTCTTTTTCTTTTCCCAGGAGCCCCAGGAAACAAACGAGTTGTGATTTTTGTTGATGATCTGAATATGCCCCGACTGGATCGCTATGGCTCCCAACCACCAATAGAATTGCTTCGGCAATATCAAGATTTTGGTGGATTTTATGACAGAAACAAACTCTTTTGGAAAGAAATACAGGTTAATTTTAGATTTTACATTAATTGGTATATTCAAATGTGAAATATTATTTGTCAGTGCTACTATAACAAAAGACTGCAGTCTGGGTAATTTAACTTATTTTCTCTTTTGGAAAGAAATACAGGTTAATTTTAGATTTTACATTAATTGGTATATTCAAATGTGAAATATTATTTGTCAGTGCTACTATAACAAAAGACTGCAGTCTGGGTAATTTAACTTATTTTTTCATAATTCTGAGGGCTAGAAATTCAAGATCAGTGAGTCAGCAGAATCTGTTCCTCTAGGACTTCTCAGCTTGATGTGTAGATGTTCTTCTCCTCATGTCATTTTTGTTTTGTTTTGTTTTTTGAGACAGGGTCTCTCTGTGTAGCAGCCCTGACTGCCCTGGAACTCACTTTGTAGACCAGGCTGGCCTAGAACTCACAGAGATCCACCTTCATCTGCCTTGCAAATGCTGGGATTAAAAGCATGTGCCACCACCACCCAGTTCCTCATGTCTTTATATGGGTTTATTCATATGGTTTTTTTTTGTTGCTGACCACAGGCTGGGTAAGTTATAAAGAGATTTATTATACAGTATGGTTTTGATACAAGAACAAGAGGCTATGTGTGGTAACAGCTTTCCTGCTTCACCATTGGAATGGTGCAAGTGGTAGGTAACACTGGAGAGATTTGTTCAAATGTCTCCTCAGATAGGAACCAATGATGAACCAAAATAAAGATACCATCAAAATCCAACCTGGTAAACCAATGAGTCTATGGGCTTACTTACAGGTGTAGATAAAGGGTTATTTACAGGAACATGGATGACTCAAAGACAGCTGTGGGGTTGGAAATAGTGGTGCATGCCTTTAATTCCAACACTTGGGAAGCAGAGACAAGTGGATTTCTGCGAGTTTAAGGTCAGCTTGGTCTACATCATGAGTTACAGACCAGGCAGGGTCACAGAGTGAAACTCTGTCTCAGAAAGAAAAGGGGCAGCTGCCTCAGCCAAAGCTCACCCCTACTCCCAGCATGGGTGACAACTCATGACAGCTAGATCTGGAGTTTGTTGCACAACTTGCAGGCAGCTCTATATTTCACAGAGTCTCTGCATCTGTCCTTGCTACCTATATAACCTCGGAGATACAGGACCTTGTTTAGTAAGCTTCTGGTACTTCCTGAAATTTGTGAGTTGTTTATGTCCTGGTATGAACAAGCTTTCTTTTATAGGGGAAAATGCTATGCAACAGCAAGGCATTACATGGAGAAATATGAGGAGCATGTACCGTTTTGCTTGTCCCTGCACTCATGAGGCCACCAATAACTTAATAGTGGAAGTATCACTCTGATGACCTAATCCTAATCACTTCCTAAAGTTACCATCTAAAAACAACATGGTTGTATTAAGCTTCTCCCCTCTACATGCCTCATAACAGGTATTAAAGTCCAACATGAGTTATAGAGGAGGAAAAATGTACTCAAACCACAGCAACTGGCTTCCTTCTGTGTCCTAATCTCTTATAGAGGTATCTGTCATCTTGTGTTAGGAGTCACCCTAAAGACATCACTTTACACTAATCACCTCTTCAAATTTCCTGTCTCCAAAGGCAATCAGATTTTTTACCACAAATTAGGACTTCAACATATTATTTCTGGGGAAATTCAGACTATAAAACATGGCTTTGTGTTTCTTGCCTTTAATTCAGTTCATTCCATCTGCTTTGAGTTCTTGTCATGCTACTTTGAGAGATGAGTGGCAAATGAGACAGTCCTTGCCTCCAAGAGAGCTGAGTTTTAGAGAGTAGACAGACATTTGTAGTAAAGGATGATGAGTAGGGGAGGCAAAGAGAAGTCAAGGTTGGGATTGACTTGAGGATGAGAATAAAGGTGGTTGGGAACCTGGATTATAAAGGCAGAACAAAGGGGATGAACACTTTACATCTCTCGAACAAGGTCTGAAATACCCTAGTCCTGTAAAGTGTGACTCCAGAACAGCAAGAAGAACAGAACTCACATCTCAGAGGGCTGTGGGTCCATGATGAGGAATATGGGTTTATCATCTCAGTGATGGGGAGTCTTTGAGGCAAGTGTTCTAGAAAGATCTCCTTGGTTGTGGGAAAGTAATGGATTAGAATGGAGACAAGAAGAGAGAATCTGTAGCCCCTAAGAGGAGAAAAGATGAGAGTCAGCCCCTCTGTAGTGACATGTCCAACCAACAAGCCACCAGCAGTACTTAAGAGTCTGAGGGCATTGACTGCCTGCTCTGTTTCTGTTCTGCAAAGGGACATGTCTGGGGTGTCTTTACTATGAGCAAGATGACTTACCCCAGATATGTCCCTTTGCAAAACATTTGCTCATAGTAAAAACAAATTGCACCAAGCTCTGTTATGTCATTTAACTCTCCCAGCATCCCTGCAAATCAATGTTGTTATTAGCTCAAAGACAAATAGACACAGCCCAAATGTATAGGCTATCCATTGTAAATATTTCTCTGATCACTTATTCCTTTTCATTTCCACGGTCGTTATCTGAAGCCAAGTCCTCTCTCACACAGACTTCTGAAGCCAGTAGTCTCTATCTCATAAGACTATCCGTTGGATTAAACTAACACAATGAATTGATTTCTAGACAGCCCAGGTCTGTTCCCTGATCTGCAGACAGCCATAGTGGACTTTTAATCTCTACTGTTTGTTTTTAAAGATTTATTTTTTATTTTTAATTATGTGCCTATTGGGGGAGAAGTGCACATGCCCCCATGGAGTACAGAAGAAGGGGTTTGATCCCCTGAAGCTACAAGCAGTTAAGTCACTTGATGTGGGAATGAAACTCTGCAACAGCAAACTATGGTCTCCTGAAAGACAGAAGACATTCTTAAGCACCAAGCCAGCTTGTCAGCCCCCAGAATGACCTTTTCAAACTATAGCCCTGACACTGCCAACTGAGCAACTTAGTTAAACATCCAAAGCCTTGGTTTGTCTATCATGAAGTGAGGGTAGGAAAGTTGACTTCATGGGGTTGCAATGCTGGCTCAAAAGAATGTTGGTTCTGAGTCTGATATTAGGGAGGAAAGGTCTTATCTTTTTGTCTGCAGAGTGACCCAAGTGGCTTTCTCTCCACACAGGATGTAACGATTGTGTCAGCATGTGCACCTCCAGGAGGGGGCCGCAACCCTGTGACACCCCGCTTCATCCGACACTTCAGCATGATGTGTCTCCCCATGCCCTCAGAGCACAGTCTGAAGCAGATTTTCCAGGCGAGTGTGGATTCTAACTTAAACAAGATGGGAAAAGCAAACATGAAACATGAGATCCTTGGATCTCGTGGTCCAAATAGTCTCCTGGATTTCTAGGGACCCCTTCCATGCCTTTCCTAAGGAGGAAGCATGAGACCATGGGCACCCAGAGAGAAGCCGGCAGGTGTCTGCATCACAAGGCATTTATTCTTAAGAAGGCAGATATCTTCCACTGCCCAGTCCTTACCTCTGCTCACACTTCAGACATGATCCCCAGGCCTGGGTCTCCCTTTAAACCATGTACCACTCCAGGCAGCTCCAGTTCAACACATCTCAGACAGACTTACTTCATCGACTCTCCCAAGACCACTGTGAACAATCAGCCATCTTTCTCCCACCTGCACTAAACTCCCCAAGGGACAAATTCCCCATCATTGCTGCCTTCACCTCTCAGTGCTCCGAAGTGGGCACTGAATGTGAAACATTGTTCTGAAAAGAACGGTGACAAAGCATGAGTCAGGGAGGGCGTGCCACCACCAACCACCCAAGGCTGGTCTTGGAGGAGGATTCGAATTGGCAGACAGGAAAGACATCCCTGGAACAGAGATTTCTTGAGTGAACAGAGTCACAGAGATAGGAAATGGGAAGTTCATGGCAAGGCACATAGCAGCTATGAGTTCCGCTCAGCCAACCCAAACAACCACAAATCACAAGCAAGAGCCTGTTCTTGAAAATGTATTCTGAAATGAACAAGGACCTGGCACACAGATGCCTTTGTGTTGGAATTTAGCCTTCTAATTGCTCTTAGAAAAGGGTTTCAGAACTAGAGTACTTGAAAGGCAAATATTTGGCTTTTGAAAAAAAAATCTAACTCATATTACATTTCTGGTTCTAGGCCATCTTGAATGGCTTCCTGACTGACTTCCCACCAGCTGTAAAGCAAACTTCATCAAACATTGTGGAAGCTGCAGTTGAGATTTACAACAGGATGAGTGTGGATCTCCTGCCAACCCCAGCCAAGTCCCATTACGTCTTTAACCTGAGAGATTTATCCAAGTGTGTGCAAGGTAGCATACTGAACCTTCATCCTTGGTTCTGCATTTCCATTGCCCTCTCTCAGAATCATGTTCACCAAGGTGTCTATGGCTCAACTAGTCACTCCTATTTGATGCTTGATCTCTACCATCCATATGAGATCACCTGGGAGAGGACTTCCTGGCTTGGCTCATTGGGGTGGGAAGACCTGCCCACTGTGGGTGGCACTGCTCCCTGTGTTTGAGATCCAGACTACGTAAGAAGGAGAACGTGAGCTGAACACACATTCTACTTCTCCACTTGCCCGTCCCTGCTACCTGACTGTGGATGTGCTGTGCACAGCCGCCCCACGCTCCTACTCATATAGCCTACCTGAGAAGAGGGACTCTTACCTGGAGCTGTGAGGGAAACTAAACCTTTCCTTCTTCCTAAGCTGCTTTCATCAGGGTATTTTATCACAGTGACAGGAAGGTAGCTAAGGCACAGAGCATAACTTACTCAAGTCCCCTTACACCCCGACCTCAGCTGAACTCCAGAACTTTCTCAAATCTCCAACATCCATTCCACTTCTCACTTCCAGCTGAAAGTGACAAAGAGAGAGCTGAAAGACAGAAGCAACCAGACTAGAGATGCCTCATCTCCCAAATCTCCCGGACAGCCTGTCTCTTCCTGCCCTGAGCTGAACTGTCCCCGTACACTCCCTCTGGTATAAAGTTCCATCTCCGTCTGCCTCATCAGAGATTTGGTTCTTATAATTCCTGCTTCACTTTTATAGTATCCTCTTATACTAGATCAAGTTAATTCTCTCAAGGCACTATTCCTCTCCTTTCCTTGAAAGACTCCTGTTTTAAAAAAAAATGGCCTCTCCTCATGATACCTCCAGTTCTACCTTTAATATGTGTCGATCGAAGCTTATACCTAACCCTAGACTTAACTTCCCTTCCCATAGGCCAGATCTCAGCGTTTGACACTGCCTCCTACACCGTCCCAGAAGTCCAGGGTATAAGCTCTCCTGCTTATAAGTTCCCAATGTGTCCCTGGCTATTGTCACTTCATCTACATCAATGGCTCATTCACCCTGCCTTAAAATTGTGGTCCCTGGGTTCTGTCCTCAGTCCACTTTTTGCCCAACCTCCTCAGTCAATTCTCCATTACAGATTTCAGCCTTCCATCTAAGTGGGTACCTGCCACATTCAACATTCTCCCCAGTGTCTCATTCAGATGCCTAATTGGACTTCTTAAAGTTGGCAGATTCAAAATAGATTCCTAGTCAGACATGTTGATGCACACCTTTAATTCCAGCACTCAGGAGGCAGGAGGCAGAGGCAGGCAGGTCTCTGTGGGTTCTAGGCTATCCTGGTACACAAAATGTGTTCTGGGACAACCAGAGCTACATAGTAAAACCCTCTCTGTCTCTGTCTCTGTCTCTGTCTCTGTGTTTGCCTCTCTCTTTCTTTCCCTCTCTCTCTCTCTCTCTCTCACACACACACACACACACACACACACACACACACACACACACAGATTTTTCATCCTTCCACCATTGGTCATGGGTATCCCTGTCCTAGAGTGGACTACCTCTAGTCACTGGCCTTGAACAACTTCCCCTTCAAAATATATCCCAAAGCTAACCACCTCTTTCCATCCCAAGCTGGACGTAAATGCTTCCTACACTATTAAACTGTTTTAAGTAATTCCATAAGTGCTAATTTTCCCTTTTTCCCCTTTTCTTAAAAAAACACACAGGTATTCTTCAATGTGATCCAGGAACAATAAGAGAAGAACTCCAGATATTTAGACTGTTTTGCCATGAATGTCAAAGAGTATTCCATGATCGTTTGATCAATAATGAAGACAAACACTACTTCCATGTCATTTTGACAGAAATGGCCAGTAAATATCTTTATTTAGCTATTTTATTTTTCTAAGAATGGGAAAGTAATTTGTTTTCCATAAGGGAAATGAAACAAGTTTGAGTTTTAGTCGTTCATAAGTAAAATGTATGATAACTCAAATACATAAAAATATTATGAAAAATAGCTACTAGGATAGAGAAAGGTTTGGTAGTCTTAATCGGGTATGAAATTAGAAGTAGAGGCAGGAAAGTGGAGAAATAGAATATTGTCTGATAAGAATCCAGGATAGCATGTCTCATATAAGGAATAGACAGAGATACAGAGAATATTGATGAATGCTACAACAGAAGGAGAAGTATAAGGAGGAAGCAGTCTGAATGATGTGGGAGGGAACAAAAGAGGATTTCGGGTGAACAGAAAGACAAATATCACATGTCTTCTATCATGGGGAATCTAGATGTAACTATATATTTATAAGCAGACCCATGTGATACATATGTCACACATATATGACATGGATACAGATAGGATTAGTTAGTGGGAAGAGGATTAGGAGGAAAGGAGAGGAGCGTATACAGGAAAATACAAATAAAAACAATGACCTGCATGTATCAAAAAGGGATAATGAAGCCCATTACTTTACATGATAACTGCAAAACATATTTTTATCTGGATGAAGTATCTCATCCCCATAATCCAAGCACCCAGGAGGCTCCAGCAAGAGGATTGCCATAAGCTTGAGGCTAGCTTTGGCTAGGACATGAGACTCTGTCTCAAAAAAAATTTATGCTTTTAATTTTTTAAAAAATAGATCAAAATAAAAAAATGACTATAATTCTAAAATGATCCTTTTTATTGAATGAGTCTTCAGTATTTACTATTTAACAGAAGTTTTAAATACTTGATAAATAATCTTAAATCTGGGAAATTGTCCACCCAACTAAAATAGTGTGTTGTTTGCATAGCTCCATCTCAGCTTTCGTTTCAACTGCAGATATTATCCTGTAGATCTTATTACACTGCTACTCAAGCTGATTCCCACAGTAAAGCTGCCTTTGTGTTCTAACAGACAAGCACTTTGGAATTGCAATTGACCTGGAATATTTTTTAAACAAACCTATCATATTTGGAGACTTCATTAAGGTGAGTAGTTTGTTACCTAACTGGACTTAAAGGTTTAAGCGCATTTGCTGTTTTCCAAATCCAGTTCATCAGCACATCTATACAAACACATTCTGCATTGTGACGATTAAACATCTAAGCTAAGTGTGGGCAAGCTCCAGTCCCATGGCCAAAATCTGCCTGCTGGCTAGTTTTTATAAATACATCTTACCTAAACGAAGCTACACTTACTCTTTTGTGTGCATCCTTATGGCCACCTTTACTCAATGATAGCAGAAGACAGTAGCAGAGGCAAAGGCAGGGTGATCTACACCACCAAAAACATTTACTCTCTGGTCTTTTGCAGCAGAAGTTACATTCATTTTGGTGATAGCTCGAACCCACACCGTCAGAAGGAGGCAAAGAGGTTTCATGCCTTTACTCAGACCCAGAATCCTACATTCTGCATGGCTGTGCAACCCCTTCCAGCCATGGAAGCTTATTAGTCAAAGAACTGCCCTCTTCATTTCAAAAACCTCTAATTAGTGGCATTCTTACATTTAGCTACCTTTATATCATTGTATGCTTCTCTTCTATCCTTCCAAAATTTCCACACATGAGCCTAATTTTACCCTCTGAACATTGCTAGAACAAATCTTCCATCTCTACCCCACTCCACCCCTCCTACACAGCAAACTACCATCTGCTTCCACAAAACTGGCTCTCACTTGGGGAATACATTCTTGATGTCTCCAGGCCAAGGGCCACACCCATTTTTGTTGACTGAAGTCTCAGCCTCACACACAATCAAAGCTAATAATTTGATAATAAACTAAGCTAATAATAATAATAATAAACAAATAATAATAAACAAAGCTAATAATTTGATAATAAGCAACCTGGTCCTTCTATAAGATGAGTATTACCACCTGGCAAGGGGGGGAGATAATTTATTTGCGTGAAATATACCTATTTAAAGTTATCATTAAAAGCTAAGGTTCAACAGTCGTAGATGCTTGTGCAAGTCTGTACAAGGTTAAAGCAGTCAGTATTCCCCCAACGGGCGCCCACACTCCTAGATAAGGAGCTATTAGCAGTTGGTAGCTGCTGTGGGAGGGAGAGTCCATTTTCTTCAGCGATGTGGCCCTGGTAGTTTGCTTGCCCATGCTCCAATGGGCACACCTACACCCATGTACATACAGGTAATACTGATTGGATTTGGTGGTTACAAAACTCAACCAATCAATTAATTCTTTAAAAAAAAGACAACATGAATTAGGAGGGGGATATAGAGGGACATATTAGAGGAATTGAGGGGATGATGGATATAATCTAAGTATATTGTATGCATGTTTGAAATTACCAACGAAATTTTAAAAGGAAAGAAAGACTAACCACAACAAAGCAAGTAAAAGTCAATAAAGCTCAAGGGCTTTTTTTTTTCACAAATCACATTTGCATGTGTTTTTAGTGATAGCTTTATCAATTGAAAGGATAAAGACAGGCCTGGGGAGATGCCTGAGTCAGCAAGGTGCTTGCATGAAGACATGAGTTCAGATTCCCAGAACTCCATGTAAAACTCTAGGGGCAGTAGTATATGCCTATAATCCTAGCAATAGCAAGATGGGAGGCAGAGATGAGAATTCCTGGAAACTGCAGGCCAACTAGCCTAGCCTACTTTGCAAAGCTCCATACCAATAAGACACAAAATGGAAGGTTTCCAAAGACAGATATCACCCAAAGTAGTTCTATGACCCACATAATATCCACAGCTATTCATGCAGACACGCGCTCACCTGGACACACACACACACACACACACACACACACACACACACACACACACACACGGAGGGATGGAGGGAGGGAGGGAGGCAAGGAGGGAGGCAGGTAGGCAGGGAGGAAGGGAGGAAGGGAAGATGGAGAAAGTAAAATAGATGAACCAGATTTGAGTTGGAGACATGATTAAATGGTAGAGCATTTGCCTACCTTGTGTGAACCCCTCAGTGAGAGTAGAACTCTCTTAGCTTTGCCCAGATATATTTTAGTAGGTGTCTCCCAGCAATTGCTACAGCATATCTAGGCATCCTCAACTGGTCCAACTCAGGAACCCAATTCCTTTTCATTTACACCTAATTTTTATTCTCAACAATGTTTAGCTCTAGATGACTGCTGTTGTCAAAAAACAAACAACAACAAAACTACATATAGTCCAGGAATTATTATTCATAGGGATAGCAATCTGACATACATGCTTTCAGTTGCCTTTTTGATGTCAACAGCCTAAGAGTAAAGTATGAACCAGAGCACTGGATTGCAATGCAAAAAAAAATTAACATTATTTTATTGCGATGGAATCAAGATTCGCTAGACTCAGTACAGGTTAAGTAAACCTTATTCAAGGAGAAGTTACTTACACAAGAAGTAAGTGGCCACCAAAAATTCCCTCTCCAAGGATCCACGCAGGCTGTTCTCTGTGACCCAGCCAGAAGCAAGAGCGAACACTGGGGTCCCAGACCTCAGACCTAGTCCTACCCTCCATCACATCCACTCCTGTGACGTACCTGTGATCACGTCCGGGCAGGTTGGATATTTCACTACATTATTCCAAACAAACTCCTTTCTGCATGAATTTTTTTTTACAAAATCTTTGACATTACAACCTACAACTTGAAAAGATGAAGTGAAATGAATTTTCCAGATTGTGTGTGTCATGTGTCTATGTGAGGTAATTGGTCCAGTTTGATATATTCCCATAAAACGCCTTACAGTTTGGAGCAGATAAGGCTGACCGCATCTACGATGATCTGCCTGACATGGAGAAAATTGGGAATGTTCTACAGGACTATCTTGACGACTATAACCTCACAAACCCCAAGGAAGTGAAGCTGGTGTTCTTCCAAGATGCCATAGAGCACGTGTCAAGGTACAGTGCTACCAGGCCCCTAGTTAAATAAACATTGATCTTATTTGTTTTTCATTACAAAATACAACTTCAGATGCACTAGAACATGAGTTAATGTCTTGTGGAAATACTCAATGCGAACTAAAAGGTATTTTATAATGTTTTTCAAACATTTTATTTGTGTGTGTGGCATCTCAGGTCCTCTGGAAGAGCAGTACATACTCTTAATCACAGAGTCATCTCTCTAGCCCCAAAACACATCTTAATATGCCTTAAATAAATGCCACATGGATTTTCTATGGAATCTTGCAGGTTATTATTGCTAAATATGGAGGTGTTAGATTTATTTATGTGTATGGCTGTGTTGTCTACAGGTATATATGTGTACTGTGTGCCATGTGAGTGTCTGAAACCTTTGGTGGGGAAAAGAGAGTGTTGGATTCCCTGGAACTGGATTTAAAGATGGTTATAAACACCATGAAAGTGCTGGAAACCAAAACTGAGTCCTCAGCAAGAACAAGTGCTCTTAACCACTAAGCTATTTCTCTAGCCCCTATTATTACAAAATATTAATTAATTTTATTTGTTTGTTTTTATTCATGTCTAGTTACAAACAGTCTATAAAGTGGTTTAAAAAATATATTAGGCTAATTACATATGTGTCTACAGAGGAAGCTCAAAATTATAGTACTGAACCCTGATGATAGATCCATTGCTTAGAAGTGTGACTCCTATTCACTTACAGCTCTCTTGCAGAGGGACATTGCTCACATGTGGGCATAGATGCTGAGTATCTTCTGTCCTTGGCATACATACATTTGTAGAGTAGTTCGTGTCCTTTTAGACAATTCTAAGTGTTAAACTGACCTTTCCAAGTGAGTCAGCATTTGCCTTCTGTGACTTCTGGTGTCAGGCCCATCCTATACAGTAGGAACAATGAGGTGTAAAGTCATGTCATACATGGCATCACATCACAGGTCCCTCTTGGCTCAGCATCCCAGTCTCTCTGAAAATAATGCTCAGAGAATGTTCCACTTGACTTCTTAGACATGCTAACCCCCATTGGCTCTAGTTCACCATTGTCTGTTATGGCTACAGGCCACTCTCTTGGGGTACCTCTTGTAGTTTCATCAGACAGTAGCTGGAGTGCCTGGAGTGTCTGCCCCCAGATGCTCTCTCTACATGCCCCCTCTGTGGCAGCATTGGGATGTCTGGGCTTCCCTAAATGATGGCCCTGGCCCCAACAGCAAGAGCAGAAGAAATGCCAAATGGCCCTACTGCTAAGCTTTGGGAGTTATACCTACTCTTCTAGACCTATTCTTTCAGTCAAATCAGCCACACGGCAGGCTCATGAGAAGAGAACAGAACTCTAGCTCTTGATGGGATCCAAGAACAAATTGGGCCAGGAACAATATTGCAGCCAACTTTTGGGCTATGTCATGGAAAAAAATAGATACCCTTTCCCAATTCTTCTTTCTAATGAATGACAAGCTTGGGGATCATATTCAAACCTTTGCCCCTAACTCCACTTCCTGTCTCCCAAACTGGAACAGGCCCCTTGTTTCATAAAAGCTCTGTTAGTGTTTTAAAATCATTCCCATGCTTCCCTCATCTTTATCCTCACCAGGCACGACTATCCTACAATGCTTGTAATTACAGCACTTGAGAGGGTGGAACAAGATTGCTACAAGTTTGAGGCTAGCCTGGGCTATCATATCAAGACTTGTCTCAAATCCCTCTCATCTAACAAGTTATCCTGAACTCTCATGTTACCTATTAAGAGGGAATTTATCCTTTAATACGCTTAACTTCATAAATTTCTAATATTGTACTTTAAAAGTGGTACCTATATCTGGTGAAATAGTTTTTTGCAACAATCAGCTTGAAATTATTAGTGTGAGCAGGATTTCCCTTCAATCCCAGCTACAGCAAAAATTTAACACTCTGAGGGTTTACACTTCTGTCAACCACATTTTAGTGGTGGCCCTTGTTCAGACTGACAATTAAATTAATATCAAATAAATTCTTCCATGTGTCCTCCATTTCTGCTCTTCAACTCAAATTCAAAAAGTCATGTTTGTCACAGCTTGCATTATAACATGACCATTTATCACTGGGTTATTAAGATACTGCTTGGTTCCCATCTGTGCTTTAGTCAGCATACTCACAGGCTGTATCTGAACACTTTTCATTCCCATAGATAAACTCCATTTAAAACACTGATGATAGTTTTTGAAAGAAATTATTGTTACTTTTCTATTTTGTTTTCAAGAATTTGTTGATACCATCACTCCCTGGAGTGGTCATGTGATCAATATTCAGAGTTGTACTCCATGGGTATTGCTCACTTATATACATCCTTCCTGCCTTGTTGGAATTTTGAATTTTCTTCTCTCTATCTTCAGACTTACTTAGGATAGGCTTATGGTTTGAGCCATAGTGTGACATTTTCCCTCTCTCTCAGTCTCTCACCATTGCCTCATGAAATGACACCTTGAGGACTGTGTGTGGCCAGCCCATGTGGATTCATTTCTATTTTTTAAATTGTGTCAAAAATATAGATCTCAAAGACAGAAGTGATAGTACAGAGTATGATTCCAACCCTTAAATATTTATTTGTGTGTGATGTGTAGGGAGGGGGCAGAGGACAACTTACAAGAGTCATCATTGTCTCCTATCATGTGGGCCCTGGGGACTGAACTCAGGTCTTCAGGCTTGGCAGCAAGGGCCCTTAAACTCATTGAGCTATCTCTTTAGTCCACAGACAACTCCAGTCTTTCTTGTTTCTCCTTCTGTAGCTGCTGTCATGGGGCCTCTAAAATTCTACTTTCTCCCCATCGTTTGTCCTCCTTGGCTTCCATGTTCTTCCTCATGCTTTCCGTAGTGCTCTCTCTCTCTCTCTCTCTCTCTCTCTCTCTCTCTCTCTCTCTCTCTCTCTCTCTCTCTCTCTCTCCCTCTCCCTCCCTACCCCCCCTCTCTCTCCCTCCCTTTCTCTCTCTCTCTCTCTTTCTCTCCCTCTCCCTCTCTCTCCCTCCCTACCCCCTCTCTCTCTCCCTCCCTTTCTCTCTCTCTCTCTCCCCTCCTTCACCCCTCCCTCCTTCCTTCCCTCCCCCTCTCTCTCTCCCTCCCTCCCTCTCTCTCTCTCTCCCCCTCTCTCTGTCTCTGTCTCTCTCTCTCCTCCTCCCTCTCCCTCCCTCCCTCCCTCCCTCTCTCTCTCTCTCTCTCTCTCTCTCTCTCTCTCTCTCTCTCTCTCTCTCTCTCTCTCTGAGCATTCTTTGAACATGTCTTCTACCTCACTTGCTCCATTTCCCATGATATCCTTTGTGAGATACTCAGCTTCTGCTAACCTCCTTCTCAGCTTGGTGGTCTCATTTATCCATTTCTCTCAATTTTTCTCCTGAACCCATGCTCTGTGTTCTCCTCCTTGGGTGTCCAGTCTAATAGCACAACCACTGCACTGTTTTAAATCTTCACTGAAGTGAATCAGCAAGTGTCTTGGTGAGGGTTAGAATCCTTGACCATTGTGGCAGGGAAAATGGGAGTAGGCAGGCATGACCCTGGCACAGTGACTGAGAGGTTGTATCTGATCTACAGACACAGGGGGTGGGGCTAACTGCAAATAGCATGGAACTTTGAAACCTCAAATCCTGAGCCCAGTGACACACCTCCTCCAACAAGGCCACACCTCCTAATTTTTCCCAAACAGTCCCACCGACTGGGAACCAGCATTTGAATATACAAGTCCATGGAAACAGTTCTTACTCAAACCACCACAACTTTGTAAAATGATGTTGATCTGTACGGTGACTGGCCCCATTGACTCCCCTACCCTCTTCAGAACCACCGTGACTTTCTCTAGATCCCCTGATTTTTGTGCATGCTTACCCATCTAGGTGGAGACTTGGGCTTTGCTGACATATGAACCATATCCAAGACCAGGCAAGGTTCCTGAGAATAACCCTTTACACTTAAACAAAGAGAAAAGAAATGTTCCTTTGTTTTAAATTCGCACATCAAAGGCAGAGAACCACCAGTCTATGGTGAAGCATGGGAGAGATGGAGAAAGGAGCTAACAACAGCGTTCACCCCCACCATGATTTGCCTGAGATAGCCTGCTTCTCTCTCGAATACCCTGCTGTGCTGGCCACAGCCATCCCACCGTCATAGGAGGCCCTCTCAGCAGAAGCCATGTCTGTGGTCCTGAATTCAATCTTCCTCTGCTTTGCTTCCTTCAGGATTGCGCGGATGATCCGCCAGGAAAGAGGCAATGCCCTGCTGGTTGGGGTAGGAGGCACAGGGAAGCAGTCCCTCACCAGACTCGCCGCCCACATATGTGGTTACAAGTGTTTGCAGATCGAACTTAGCCGAGGGTATAATTATGACAGTTTCCATGAAGACCTGAGGAAGCTGTACAAGATGGCTGGTGTGGAAGAAAAAAATATGGTTTTCCTTTTCACAGACACCCAGGTACATATTCAAACAGTGAGCAAGTAGGGTTACAACCCACTGTGAGCCTACTGTGAATACATGGGGTCCACTGTGTTTTGAGAATGGGTAAAGTGTAGAGAATCGTTGCCCTTCCCAGCCTGATGTCCTCCCTTTTTTTTCCTTGTCTTTATAACCCACTGAGTCCATTTAGTTCCACTCACATGTGTATGGATATACAGCCATCTACTGAATCATGGGCAACCTACTTGGGACTGTCCACATGGAAAAAAATGACTCACCCAAACTCATCAGCCATTACAGATCAGTAGGTTCTTAGCAAGGGGTGAGGCTTTGCACACCCTTCCCCATCCATGTTGGAACCGGCTTGAGAGCATGCAGGTCTTATGCAGGTAGCCACAGCTATGGTGAGTCATGGTACAAAGCCACATGGTGTTCATAAGACACCGTTTTGTGGTAGTACTCCCTAAGAGAAGTCAATGTGGCCAACTTTTCCATTGCTTAAAAAGCAAAGGCATTACCATTAAATTCTCCAAAAGGAAGTACTTACAAACCCAAATTAACAAAAGTAAATATTAAACATTACTAAAGTCATTACTAGATGAGAAATAGTTGATATTAATTCACTTTACATGCTAATCTCACGCCTGGTTATGTGATTCGTGAAAATAATTTGCTCCCAGCTGAGGAGAAAAGCTCTAGACCTAAAGATGAATTTGTAATATAAACTAAATTGTCAACAGTTTATGCACATGGAAATGCAAGGCACGTTGTCTCCATGGTGCGTTGCACTCCCCTATCTGTGTTTAAGATGACTGCTCTATAGAGATATGGTTTACTATTTACAACAAAATCACAACTGAATGGAGCAGAATATTTGCTTGTACATATGACTTTGATGGGTAAGGTATTGTGCTAGTTAGTTTTAACTGTCAAATTGACACACTCTAGAGTAACCTGAGGAGTTTCAGTTGAGTAAATCTCTAGAGCAGAGTGGCCTGTGAGACTGTCTGTGAGGGCTCTACCTTGATGATTACTTGATGTGAGAGGATCCAGCCCACTGTGAATGGCACTATTCCCTGAAGAAGCCCACTGAGCATGAGCAAACAAGCAACAAAAATACATTTATCTCTCTCTGCTTTTGGCTACAGATGTTACCTTACTAGCTGCTTTGAATTCCTGCCTTGACTGCACCCTGGCATTGTACTTCGAATAAACCCATTCTTCCCAATATCACTTTTGGTCCAGGGTGTTTTATGACAGCAAGAGCAGTGAAGCCAGAACAGTTGCAAATGTTCTTCAAGAGACCAAACAAGAGAGAAAGATGGAAACCCAATAAAATCACTGTGTTAGGCTTTAGAATGATATCTACAATTTAAGTATCTTTTAAAGGTGGAACTAGTACCTGTAAGTTTTGGAATGAATATTCAATAACTTCTTATAATAACTGTAGCACAATGGACTTACAATGGCCACTCTGCTTTCTCTACAGATCGTCGTGGAAGAGTTCCTGGAAGACATAAATAATATTCTAAATTCAGGTGAAGTGCCTAATTTATTTGAAAAGGATGAGCTGGAGCAGGTTTTAGCAGCCACTCGCCCAAAAGCAAAGGAAGCTGGAATTTCTGAAGGGAACAGAGATGAGGTACCACATTTCAGAATAATTCTATGACTTTCTAAGCAGAGAGTACCTTAGCCTTTTGCTAGCAGCCCACCGTTCACCTATAGGGAGTCCATGGGTAGATTTTTATGTGATTTTCCTGTAGTTCTAAGTATTTTATTTTCTGTGTGTCCATGGAAACACAGATCAGAAATCCTATTGCCCCACAGAGATTACAGTCAGCCCCCCTTATTCTTCTTTGAGTCTGTGCTTGTTAGATACACCTGCAGTGTCTAGCCCGAGGGAGGCTGCAGGCTCAAGCCTAATGCTTTTCATACCCGTGCCCAGCAGCAAGGCCCTGCACAATGAAAACAGAAATGTGTCGTCTCTCTCTGGAACCGCATAGCTGCTACCCACCTCCATGTCTCCAGCACTGTGATTTCATGTGCCCATCCCTCCCTCCTCTCTGCACCTCCTTCCACTTTGAGGCTATTATGCCTGGATAGTTACCATGTCCCTGTGAGAACTGGCTGGATCAGAGATGATAAGCATAATCAGCAAGTCTATGGCAGCTACCTTACATCAGAGGGGATTCATTAGGAAGGTGAGGACCCTCAGGAGGCCAAAGAAAGAGAAGCAGCCTGACTCCTGGGAATGAGTATACAATGTGCACTGTCCTCATTCCATTCCTGTTATGGAAACAACCTGACAGAAGCAGTATGGGAGAGAAGGGGATTTATTTGGCTTATGATTCCAGATTGAAGTCCCTGATAGCAGGAAAGTCAAGGCAGGGACAAGAGCAGACAGAAAACAAAAACAACCCTGCTGCCTGCATGTGTCTGCTCGCCTCTCCCCTACAATTCAGTGCCCAGTCCATAACATGGCATCTCCCACAATGGGCTGAGTCTTCCTAGGTCCGTGAACATGCCCACATCCCAGCCTGATGTGGACAGTCCCTCACTGAGGCTCTTTTCCAGGTTATTCTAGGTTGTGTCAAGTAGATAATTGAAACTAACCATCACACACATTGTGGAGTTCACAGCTATAGAGGCCTAAGCCTCTAGTATGCCACACCTGTTAAACCGGGTAGCTGATAGCCAGTCACTGGGCCCCTGTTATCAGCTGCCAGCCAAAAAGCAGAGTGCCCCCTTCCATGGCACAAAGCACCTGAAATTAGGAGGATTTCCAAAATTAATCTCTCTAGGGCCACACCACTTCTTTCCGGTCTACAGCTGCAAAACTAAACGCCAGGACCCTGCCCTTACTCCTGACTACTCTCTGTCCTACAGCAAAGCCTATGAATCCCTCTCCCCACTTTCATTCAAGTCAGATACAGTGCTCGAGCTGCAATGGAGACTGCAAACCACCTTTTTTCTTTCCTTGGGATACGAGGCATTGACCTGGGGTTTAACACACAGTAGATAAGTCACTGAACTCTAGTACTCCATTTTTATAGTTAGATCAATTTCCCATTGTGACCTTGAACTTACTCTGTAGTTCAGGCTGGCTGTGAACTTGTAATCCTCTTACCTCAGCGTCCCGAGTAGCTGGGATTACAGGACTGAACCACCACCAGGTCTACCTCAGGCTGTCATTTTTAATATTTCCAGACTGCATGCATGTCTTGGTTACTTTCTTGTTGCTGTGATAAACATGCCTAACAAAAGTAACTTAACGTCGGCATGGTTTATTCCAGCCCACAGTTCAGGGGTACAATCTATCATGGGTACAGCCCATCATAGCAAGGAAGTCATGGTCCCAAGAACTTGAAGCGATTGGACACATCACATCCACAACCGGAAAGCAGAGAAATAAATGTGTGCACGTTAGAGCACAGCTCCTTTCTCTACGTTATAAAGTCCAGAATCCCCTGCCTAGGAAATGGCCCCACCCAGAATTAAGATGATTCTTCCCACATCAAGTAATGTGACCAAGATAACCCCTCACAGGCATCCTCCGGGCAGGTCTAGATTTTGTGACCACTCTGAGTGTTGATGCTGACAATTTGTTTATACATGCTAATTGTCTTCGATGATAGTATCCTCCCTTATTTTCCTTGCTGCTTCCTCCTTATTTTAAATTGCAAACTGACCTTCGCTGCCAGGTGTTTCAATATTTCATCAGCAAAGTGCGACAGAAGCTGCACATCGTCCTCTGCATGAGTCCCGTTGGCGAGGCCTTCAGGTCCCGATGCCGGATGTTTCCCTCCCTGGTGAACTGCTGCACCATTGACTGGTTTGTCCAGGTTGGTGACACCAGGACACCTCTTCAAGAAGACAGATTTGCTTGTTCGGGGCTACCACACTGTCTGAGCACAGCTCGTGATACATGTGTTAGTTTAAAGGTCTCTGGGAAGTTACTCAGACATAGGGTGGAGGTGATGGCCACAACCAAGAGAAAACGCAGTTTGTAAAGGAAGGAGAGGCCCCTGACACTGGAGTCATTGTGATCCTGGCAAGAGCTGTTTGAGTGCGTGGTCTGGGAGAGTCTGCAAAAGAGAAGAGGCTGAGTGGGAGAGATGGCTCAGCGGTTAAGAGCACTAGCTGTTCTTCCAGAGGACCCAGGTCTGATTCCCAGCACCCACACGGTTGCTAAAATATGTCTGTAATACCAGTTGCAGAAGATCTAACTACCTCTTCTGGCCTCCAAGGGCACACGTGTGGTGCTCAGACATACATGCAGGCCAAATACCAGTGCACATAAAAATAAATAAGTCTCAACAAAAGGGATCAGAGACAGTGGGTATAAGCAACAATCCCAGGAAGTTTTCCCAGAGGAAACAGAAAGACAGGAGTAAGGGCTAGAAGGGTACAAAGAAGCCAGAAAAATCCTGTCTTTAAATTTATTACATTATTTATTTAGGGGACAGGTGTATGCTACAACACTCACATGGAGGTCAGACGCCATCTTGCTGGAGTCAGTTCTCTCCTTCTGTCATGTGGGTCCAGAGGTCAAACCCAGATTGGCAGGCTTGGTAGCAACCGCCTTTACCTCCTGATCCATCTCTTTTGAATGGCAATTTCAAACTCTATCTGGGTTGACCAAAATGACCCAGGAAGAGAAATACACAGATATAACACTAAACTCATGGAACTAATGTCATTGAATATCGGTGAAGCATTGGGTGTAGTTGTCATGGAAGAATCTGTGCTCTAGGTGCTAAGAGGGGAGGGTGAGGGGCACAGGTGCCAATGGGAATGTGGGGGGGGGGCGGTAAGAGCTCACTGAAGTTTTGCTTGCTTCTGGCCTTTTTATTCCTGTGGGAAGCAAAATAATCAACTGGAAGTAACACAAAGGGAAACTGTAAGTCTTGGAAATGGTATACAAAGCACAAGACTACAAAACTGATGCATTAGCAAAGGCAGAAGCACTTCTGGGCGTCACTGGGGGCTACTTGTCACGAATGGAAAGTGAAGCAAGCCAAGTACAGTGCTTGTAACCCAGCACTAGGGCGGCTAAAAACAGAAGGATTGCTTTTCATTCAAGGGCCGCCTGGGCCACAGAGTCAGAGACCCTGGCTCAAAAAATAAGCAGCCCTCAGGGAATGTGACAGAGGATAGGGATTCTCTCCAGCAGTACTCAGCCACCCAGCAGCAGCAGAGTAAATCAGGGTCCAATTTGACTAAGGGTCAGGGGAGCTTTAAATGAGAGAGATGGGATTGAGTTGGGGATCTATGTTGGACTGTGACCACACTGACAGACCTGACCCCACAAACTGTGTGTTACAGCAAAGACCAGAGGTCCTTGTAATCTGTATCATTCCATGCATGGAATTCCAAAGATAACCAGTCATTCCTTCATCTAACCAGCCAATGCTTAGCAGCAACTTCTATGTGCTTGACACTGTTTCTGGGGGCCAACTGGTCCTCAAATGCACACCTGAGTCCCTGGTGTAGTGATGTTCATGAAGCCCCAAAGGCAGGAGTAGGAGTAGACTGGGTGAAAGGAAGGACTAGACAAGGACCAGTCCCAGACAAATACTTGTTCTTAATTGTTGAGTGGCGTGTTGTGAAAATGAGCAACAGATTTTTTTTGATGCCCTCTTTATTTACAGTGGCCCAGAGAAGCGCTTCTGTCTGTATCAAGGACGTTTTTCTCAGCTGTTGACACTGGAAATGAGGACCTGAGAGAAAAGCTTTCCCTCATGTGTGTGAACGTGCATCTGAGCGTCTCCCAAATGGCAGATCGCTACTATAATGAGCTGCGCAGGCGCTACTACACCACACCCACCTCCTACCTGGAGCTCATCAACCTCTGCCTGACCATGCTCACTGAGAAAAGGAAGCAGTTAGTTTCAGTATGTTTTTTCTTGTCCATAAAAACAATTTGTCTTTTGGCTTAAAGCCAAAGCTTGGGGAGGGGGTTGAATAAAAGGTCTATGTGCCTGACTTAATCCAAATGCTAAGCAATTACTCTACCACTGAGCTACATTCCCCTCTATCTTCAGAGTCATCTTCAAACCAAACCATATTCTTCACAACCTATAATGACACACGCAAAAAAAAAAGGTCTTCTTGTGATGGTGCAAGGACCTCCCCTTCCTGAATATTTATGTTTTCCTCCCCCTTCCTGAATATTTGTTTTCCTTCTTTCATGTATGTACGTTGTTGGTGAGATAGAATAAAGACAAGACAAAAGAACAGAAGTCAAGCAGAGATCTCTCCATCTCTGTAGAAGAAAACTTTTTGATAAGCAATTGAGATGTGTTTTGAATGCTCTAACACATACTGATGGTCAGCACCAAGACCAAGGACTTTACTGCCACATATTCTCCATGCCAACAGAACTCTGCCTCTTATATCACAGTCTTAAGCCTGTTCTGGAGATCTGTAAACTTGAATAAAAGATAACCCTAAACTTGGAGCAATACACATGTCTATAATCCCAGCACATGAGCAACAGAGCAGGAGAATCGAAGTTCATGGCCATCCGCAGCTACATAGTGAACTTGAGGTTAGCCTGGGCTACATGAGATCTCATAAGAGCAAAAAGAAACACAGAATTTCTTCTTAACTTCTTAACTTAGAAAACAAACTTTAGAAATACTTGTAGCTCCTACTTGGTTTGCTGTGAAATTAAATAAGACTGCAAAAGAAAAAGAAAACAAATACACAGAACACAGTTTTCAGGAGTTCTTTTTTTTTTTTTTTTTTTTTTTGGTTTTTACGAGACAGGGTTTCTCTGTATTATTTTGGAGGCTGTCAGTCCAGCCTAGCCTCGAACTCACAGAGATCCGCCTGCCTCTGCCTCCCTGGTGCTGGGATTAAAGGCGTGTACCACCACCGCCCGGCTTCAGGAGTTCTTAAATTATGACCTGGCCTGACATGTGAGGTGCCCAGAAACAGTGGCTGTCTTCCTCCTCACCATGGAGCCATTAACATGATCCAAAATGCAAACATTTTAGACACAGAAAATGGAAGCCTTCTCTACTTATATATTTAAAACACTTTTCAGGTGTCCTACCTTATAAAACATATGACTTACAACTAGCCCAACAGTCACCTTGACTTCTATCCATTTGAAATGATCTTTTTGCTGCACCTTCAAACCAGTGCCTCCTCTTTCTTCCAGAGGAGTCTCCTGTACTGTGTATCACCTCTGCAATCCTAGACAAGGGTTTTCACCCCTGAAAAGTAAGATTCAGATGCAGCAATCAGAGCCCAGTTCTCAGGGCTCTGTCTCCCTAGGCTCTCAACAAGCTCCCAACATAAAGGCCTCCAGGGGTTCCTGTCTGAACTTGTCTCTAACTTTCAACATGCTACCATGAAGAATAAAAATAACAGACTTTGCTCCCTTCTTTCAGTAAGCCAAATGATTCTGGCTACAGCTGTAGCCAGAGGGTTGGATCCAAACACGTGGCCAATGATGTGGCCCATTCCTAGATTGGTACTGCCTATAGAGGTTTCCCTGCTTGCAATAGGTTCACAACTTGAAGTGTTAACACAGTGATGTGATGATTCTGTAGGTATAAAACTTAACGTATAAATAATGAATGACAGCCATCTACAGCTTATAACACTGCTGTGAATGTTTTTGTTGTCCCTTAGGCACGGGATCGAGTGAAGAATGGTCTCACCAAGCTATTGGAAACAAACATATTAGTGGATAGAATGAAATTAGAACTTTCAGCTTTAGAGCCTGTGCTACTGCAAAAATCACAAGACGTTGAAGCCCTGATGGAAAAACTAGTGGTGGATCAAGAAAGTGCTGATCAGGTATTCAGGGCTATGGGAATGGCCGCATGGGCAAGGCCTCAGCTGGCACCTCAGCAATTGCATAAGATAAGTGTATCATTTTTCTCACTACTATGACCAAACATCTGGCAGAAAGCGTTTGCTTGAGCTAACAGTTTGAGGGAGTATGGTCCATCATGGCTTCAGGCTTATGGGGCAGTTGGTCACAGTGTATCTACAATCAAGAAGCAGACATAGGTGGACACATAGGTGTTCGGCTTGCCTTCTCCTTTTTACTCAGTCTAAGACCCTACCCAACTCCAGCTCATAGAATGGTGTCGCCCACATTCAGGGTGGCCTTCCCTGCTCAGTTAAACCTTTTGGAAACAACTCTATAGACACTATGCCAGTTGATTTTATCACAAAACAAGAAGGTAGACAAAATATAGCTCCCTCTCACTGCTGGTCTAACACAAAGGAGAAATACAGGTCGTTATCCTGGCTCTTCAAACACAAGTCAGATGTCTCTTATCAGAAATACTTAGCACAAGAAGTGTTTTTGGATTTTCTAGATTTTGGAATATCCGCATAAATAGGAAATAGACAACATATGTTGTTAGTTGTTTTTACTCTTTTGACTCTTACTCTTTTGAGGGGCACACTGGGCTTGTTATTACTTATAAATGCCAGCTTTGGTTGGTTAAGCTTGTTTCTAGCCAGCTTTTCTTAACTTAATTATCCCATCTAACTTTTGCCTCTGGGCTTTTCTCTTTCTGTATTCTGTTTCTTTCTTTACTTCTTACTCCATGGCTTGCTATGTAGCTGGGTGGCTAGCCCCTGATGCCCTCCTCCCTTTCTCACTCCTAGATCTTCTCCCAGATTTCTCTTCCTATTTATTCTCTCTGCCTGCTAGCCTTGCCTATCCTTTCTCCTGCCTTACTGTTGGCTGTTCGGCTCTTTATTAGACCAATCAGGTTTTTAGACAGGCAAAGTAATAGAGTTAAACAAATGCAACATAAAAGAATGCAACACATCTTTGCATCCTTAAACATACGTTCCACAGCATAAACAAATGAAACACATCTTAAAATAATATTCTACAACATGAAATTCAAACCTAAGTACAAGTCCATTCAACTTATCTACACTTTATAAACATCATGTTACAGCAACTAAGTACAATGGTGTTAGCTGCCTGAACTCAACTGTAGCTGTCATGTGAGGTTAAGGGTGGAATTGCCAGCTTGTGGCAGTATTTGGTGCTCTAAACGTTTCAGACTTCAGATTTTTTTGTTTAACTTAAGGATGCTCAAGCCTTAATGAGACCTCTTAAGCAACCTTGATCCTGTGGTTAGGTCCGAAGTGTTGTGCAAGAAGATGAAGCAATAGCAAAAGTGAAAGCTGAAGAGACTCAAGCAATAGCTGATGATGCCCAGAGAGACCTTGAGGAAGCACTCCCTGCCCTTGATGCTGCCAATAAAGCGCTGGATTCCTTAGATAAAGCAGATATATCAGAAATCAGAGTCTTCACAAAGCCCCCTGATTTGGTCATGACTGTGATGGAAGCCATCTCCATCCTCTTAAATGCCAAGTGAGTCATTCAGAATATCCTGTGAGATCTTCCTTTAATGTATTTTCTCCATTTTCATATTTTCCTACATGTATATGCATTCTATTCTCTAACCACCTCTCTTTGGTCTGATTGGTCATTCAACAAACATTTTATTCCATGTCTACTTTATGATGGATAGTGGGAGATATAAAGCTATTGTCTATGGTATGCAGGTAGTTGGGGACAAAGATATGAGCAGCATAGATGGAAGTTTCTGTCCTGCCCTATCCTGCAGCTGTATAGTCCCAAATAAACACACAGAGGCTTATATTGATTATAAACTGGTTGGCCTATCACCCAAGCTTATTACTAACAAGTTCTTACAACTTAAATTAACCCGTAATTGTTATCTATGCCTAGCCACGTGGCGTGGTGCCTTTTCTCAGTGAGGCATTCTCGTCTTGCTTGCTCTGCATCTGTCTGGTGACTCACTCTCTGCCATTCCTCCTCCCAGAATTCTCTTGTCCTAGTCTGGGAGCCCCACCTATACTTCCTGCCTGGCTGCTGGCCAATCAGCATTTTATTACACCAATATGAGTGACAAGTCTTTACAGTGTCCCCCATCAGAGCAGCATTTTTTTCCAAAGAAGAAGATGCTCATTTGTAATATGGGGCCTTGGCAAGAGGTTGGGGACCCATGATTTTCATGGAATGGTAGGGAGTTAAGCAGACAGGCAGTAATATCTTCATGAAAGATCATGTATATGTTATGCCAAGCAGATTTTCTCTTTGTGGGATTTAGTTTCCTAATTTTCTTTTAAAATGCCCCTTTTTAAAGTTCATATACATATATGAAGTGTGTGTGTGTGTGTGTGTGTGTGTGTGTGTGTGTGTCCCTTTCTGGGTAAAACTAAGCAGTCTGGAATACCCCCACCACCACCAGATGTTTCAACTGACCCTTAGGCTACATGGTCAGACTAGGGGCCCTAGGCAAAACACAGGTAAACATGTGCAAAGGGGAACCTAAGAACCACTGAACGTTTCTTTTACCTAATCAGAATTTCTTAGAAATATCAATACACAACCTGGTCTAGAGAGCAAGTTCCAATAAAACCAGGCCTACACAGAGAAACCCTGTCCTGAAAAAAAAGAAAGAAAGTAATAAATATCAGTATGACAAAAACTCAAAAGAACATGTTTGTTTGACCAAGAGATACAAAGTCTAATAGAAGGCGATTTTAAAGACATCCTAGCGAGAGAGTTTAAAAATCAAAGTTGAGGCAAAGAAGATAGAATGTAAGTGCTATAGTGTTTTTAAAATAAAAACTATAACTTCAGGGCAGGAGATATAGCTCAGTAGTTAAAAGCACCTGCTGCTCTTTCAGAGGACCTGAGTTCAGTTCCCAGCACCCACATCAGCTGGCTCACACCCACCTGTAACTCCAGTTCCATGGGATCCCATGTCTCTTTTGACCTTCACAGCCATTACACTCAGATGTTGTGTATTTCCATACACAACACACACAGAAATATATGCACATCGTTAAAAATAAAAACAATCCTTATTAAAAAGAACAATGCCATTAACTCACAGTGGTCTGTCTTTCAGGCCCGACTGGCCAACAGCAAAGCAACTTCTTGGTGACTCTAACTTCCTCAGAAGGCTTTTAGAATACGATAAGGAAAACATAAAGCCTCAGATATTGGCAAAGCTTCAAAGGTACATCAACAATCCTGACTTCGTGCCTGAGAAGGTGGAAAAAGTGTCCAAAGCCTGTAAATCCATGTGCATGTGGGTGAGAGCCATGGATCTGTATTCTCGGGTGGTCAAGGAAGTCGAGCCGAAGAGACAGAAGCTCCGAGCTGCCCAGGTACATGATCCACACTGGGGTGTTTTATAGAACAGAAGGCCAGGACCAAGCATCATTCATACCCTGTGGGAGGCTGCTCTGATCCTTTTGTGTGCAGTGTGATAGTGACTGCAGTCTTGAAAGTAGCTCACTTTTAACAATAGCAGGCACATTTTTCTCCCAGAAGTGTTCTCTAAAGTCAGCCTATTGTAGAATAAGAAAGTGGATCTTGAGTAGGTTTATCTCCTTAATGTCAGCGGAAAGGGAACTATGTCTGTGATGCTTGTGAAGTTTCTGATGGCCTCTTGTGTTGTGGTGGTGTCATGTCAGGTGCGAGAACCACCAAACCCACAATCAGACATAAGGTCCTCAGTCTTCCCAAGAAGATCAAAGAGTGAACTGTCTGTGGGGCAAGTTACCAAAGCCAAGGGTATCAATCAGGGCTGAGCAAAACTTTCCTTGGCATACCCAGATAGTGCTCTAGTGCTGTGAAAACCTCTACAGAACCATCCAATACATAAACAATGTGTGCGTCAACAAGCGCGGTGGGTTCCAGCATCACTTTATGATGGACACTGTCATTCAACCTCACACAAGTACCACGCCTCCAACTGTCCTTCTTTTGATTTTTTTCCTAGTATGACAAATTATGAAAACCTTAGAGGCTGGGATGTGACTCAGTGAGAAGGTTGCCTTCTGCACCCAAGGCTCTGAGTTAAGTCCTTAGCACACTGAAGAAAGAGAACCAGGAATGGGAGGAAAGAAGTCCCGGTCTAGCCCACAGCATGTACGGGAACCAACAGGAGTTCACCACTGCTGGGGGAGGGAGGAGCACTTACCCACTGGCACGGTGCCCATGGTCCTGTAAACAACCCTGATGAAACTCATCCGGTTATTAAAAGCAAAAGGCATGAAAGAGGAAGGGAGGCTAGCTGGAAAGAGAAGGGGACTTGGGAAGAGTGGGGGGGCACAAAAGAGGGTGATGGGAAGCGAATGTGATAAATATTCATTATAAACATATATGAAAATGTTACAATGAAGCCCATTATGTATAACTCATTTTTTTTAAATAAGCAATAGGGTAGTTGTGATCTGCAAGCCTTAGTTGGTAGACTTCCGATACAGAGAACTAGTTAGGAAATACTAGTCTCCATCATACATGAATATTCTATTTGTTTTATAATTTAAAAATCCCAATCCATTATGATAACTACTACATCTGTTTCTCTATTCATTTTATGATTTATTTTGTTGGCCACTGTTCTGGTTCTTTGTTTGTTTGATTAGAATCCTATATTCTACTTTATAGAGAGGAGTGGAGCTCATGCAGCCTAGGCTGGCCTTAAACTTGCTGTGTGGATTTCTGACCCTCTTGCCTCTACCTCCCAGGTGATGAGATTACAGGTGTGCACCACCATGCCTGGTTTTATCCAGCACTGGGGATCAAACCCAGGGCTTCACACACACTCCACTAGTATCCTATCGGCCAAGTTACACCCCCTAGCCCAAGCTATGCAAAATGGAAGTGTTTGGGAACATATAAAAAAAAGAATATAAATTGTATTCTAAATCAATTTTATACCTAGGCAAATCAGTCTTTGTGGGACCCATTTGCTTGCTTGCTTTTGCTAGGCCGAGCTTGACATTACAATGGCTACCCTGAAAGAAAAGCAAGCGTTGCTGAAGCAAGTGGAAGAGCAAATAAAGACTTTGCAAGACGAGTACGACAAAGGCGTGAACGAGAAAGAAAGTCTGGGTAAGAGACTCATGACTTATTTTGGAGAGGAAAGGCCTGCTTTTCAAAAGGAGGGGGGTTTTCGGAGAGTCAGAGCATAGCTTTCAAAATACCTTATTTTATTTTTGATTATGTTTACACGTGTGGGTCTGTGTGTAGGTATAAGCACATGAGTGCAGTACCTGCAGGAGCCAGGAGGCGGCATCAGATGCCCCCAAAGCCAGAGTTGTGGGCCGTTTGACGTGGGTGCTGGGAACCGCACTCAAGTCCTTTACAAGAGCAGTGAGCACTCTTAACTGCTGAGCCAGCCGTCTCTCTGGCTCCCAGATCGGCTTTAACTTCACCTGTAAGGTGTACTTCCACTGTCCTTCTTTGATGAGCTTTCTAGTACCAGATGAGAAGGATGCAGATGCTGTATAAATTCACCATCTTACATGCAAAAGGCTTCTTAGAGCATTTACGTCATAACTGTAAAGAACAGGTGACTTTTGTCTAGACAATAAACGCTGCACACCCACAGAGATCATTGTCTTCAGCCAGAGCAAGCGCACACAGGAAATTCTTGGCATGGGAGAGGTTAGCTTTGGCCCTGAAATGAACACATATGAGGAACTGCTGTGAAATTTTGTCAAGATGAGTTGACATCATTAGCATTGTAACACTAGCTTCTTTGGAAACCAAAGCAAATCAATCAACATTTCATAATTTGGAAAACGTTGACTAATGTGGCCGATGTTCTCAAAACTATCCAGCGAAGAACATGGCCCTGACCAAAGCACGCCTGGTACGTGCTGGAAAGCTGACGGCTGCATTAGAAGATGAGCAGGTTCGGTGGGAAGAAAGCATTGACAAATTCCAGGAGGAGATAGCGAACATCGTTGGCAATGTGTTTATAGCAGCAGCCTGCGTCGCTTATTATGGGGCTTTCACAGCCCAGTACAGGCAGCTGGTGAGTAAGACTGCTGTGTGCAGAATGGTAAGAAGCTGGTGGGATTGGTGGGGTCTGGGGGACCCATTTTCTTAGGTTTAGATGAAATTCCTCCATTATGACAGTTCATCAGGGCAGAAATATTTATAATATTTTCACAGAGAGAGAGGACAGAGAGAGAGAGAGAGAGAGAGAGAGAGAGAGAGAGAGAGAGAGAGAGAGAGAGAGAGAGAGAGAGAGAGAGAGAGAGAGAGAGAGAGAGAGAGAGAGAGAGAGGAGAGAGAGAGAGGAGAGGGCCCTTCACCTCTCCTGTTGGCTCGTGGATACCTACACCTAGGCTTCCAATAAGTTATTTCTTATTTCTCCCTTTCCTCCTTCTATATTGTAAAGCTATCCATCATTTAACACAATAAACTGGGGAACAAGAGGGATACAGTAAGGTCCCTACCTTTATGTCAGAAATGGCATCTAAAGTTAGCAGAGATGCGGATTTGTGAAGAGGCAGCACAGGCACCCAGGGCTTGAGGAAGAGACGAGAAGGAACAAGACACTGGATAATTGTGTTTTCTGGGGCTTTTTGTCTTTAATGTGTACACACAGACACACACACACACATATACACTTTAACAGAGCATAAATATTCTGTCTACATGCACTTTGCAGAGAACTAAATTGCCAGGAAGAATTGCATAGTCACTTTTTGTGAAATAAATTCCTTAAAATGTTCACCTTTGTAAGCAGTAGAGCATGGTCTAAGAGCCAACCAGACTCAGAAAGTGCTCGGGAGTCCTCTGGTTCAGTGTGAATGGTCCTTTGTTGGGGAGGGAGAAGACAGTTCCGTATCATGCAGTAGTGCTCACAGCCATCGTGAGAACTCATTCTTCTTCACATGAGAAAACTGAAGTCCACACCGGAGATAGCATGCCTGATGTCACAGCTAATGTTCTGACTGTTCTGGCATTAGATCCATGGTTTTAAGTCACATCCTTTTTCCTTGTCTGCTATGGAAATGGTTAGTTCATAACTCTCCCAGCCACCGGCTTCCTGCTGCTATCCATCATATATTGAATATTCCTCCTTATACAGCTTATAGAGTGCTGGATTGAGTCCTGCCTGGTCCTGGATATCCCGATTGACCCTGCCTTCAGTCTCATTAACACTCTGGGAGATCCCTACGAAATCCGGCAGTGGAACACAGACGGACTGCCCAGAGACTTGATATCAACTGAAAATGGCATTTTGGTTACTCAGGGGAGAAGGTGGCCTTTGATGATTGATCCCCAAGATCAGGTGTGTAACAAACACTCATGATAGAGTGGCCCACTGCTGAATGTTTACCTGCCTGTGATAACACGTATGAGAGCATTTTAACAGAATCAAAGGACTGTGGAGACTTAGACCAAGGGAGCTGAGACACCTTGTACTCAGAGTCCACCTTACAGAAGTGTCCAGTTTTGTGAAAAGTGAGAAGGGACCTGCACAAGAGCTCACCTTTCTTCATTCTGACTCATTCTGTTTAGAAGGCTGGCCTTTAGTTTTCCATTTTCTCTTGGGGAGCATATAAATTGACAGAAATAAGTGATCATGAATCCCTTTATCCTAAAAACCCTGAGGAATCAGGGTGAAGCCAGAAGAGATGGAATTGGAGGCAAGCCTGCCTTCAATTTATACACCTCTGCTGTCTGGCTTCCTAAAGGCTAAATGGGGATTAGAACAGGAAGTCACAGAACCCAAGTGCTGGAAGCCTGGGCTTTCCTAGGCAGTCCTTTTCTTCCTTTGTTTTAAATTTGAACACGAAAAGGAATCTCAAACATTGGACTTCAAAGATGTTTTTATTGGGAAGAAGAATTTTTGTTTTATTTGGGTTTTTTTTTTTACATCTCCAGTTTAGCTAAGCAACATCTCTAAGTTCTTTTCTAGAAACTTCCTCCTTTCCTTTGTTTCACTCGGAAGCAAAGGCCTTCTGTGTGCTTTCTTTCACAGGCTAACCGCTGGATAAGAAACAAAGAAAGCAAGAGTGGGCTAAAGATCATTAAGCTTACGGACAACAATTTCTTACGGACACTGGAAAATTCCATCCGGCTGGGTTTACCTGTCTTACTGGAAGAGGTTCGTTTTTTTTTTTTACTTTGCCTTCTCATATCTTGAATGCTGTACAGGCCAACAGACCACATCTGCACCTGTGAAGGACACCAGTCAAGTCCATTTTCAACTTGGTCAAACCAGTTGCTACTCAAGTAGTACATTCTCAGATGAGCTGGAATCTGTTGGTTGAAGGAATTTTCACCCCATTATTTTGTAGCTGAGAGTCTCTACTTTCCAACACTGCTCATTTCCAGGCCTCACTGTAGGTCTTAGAGGATGGAAAATTCAAAGCAGTCATGACAGTAAGAACCTCTGTCTACATACATGCTGCACACTAATGATGAGCCATGAACCATTCCAGTAGATGTAATCATTATTTCTACTTGAGTATAAGGTCAGATTAAATTGATGACTAATAAAAATGAACTTTTTGGAGACAAGTCTCATATATACAGGCTGGTCCCAAACCTACTATGTAGCCAAATCTTAGCTTGAACATAAATCTATTTGCCTCTATCTCCTGAATGCTGGGATTGCAGATTGTGCCATCAAAGCTGGTTTCTACAGTGCTAGGGCTAGAATTTGGGACTTTGGGCATGCTGTATAAACACTCTACCAACTGAGTTACATTCCCGGGCCCCAGAAGGGTGACTCATTGAGTTAAAATGTTCTACTGTGAGATTTACCACTCCAAAAGTAATGTTGCTTACATTGTTCACTCATTCCACAAGCATCTGAGAACAAACTGCAAACAATATAAACAGAGTTCCCGTCTTCAATAGCTCATAGACTCTCTGGAGACAAAGATAGTAAACAAAGAAAGAAAAGAAGTGAGGGGGAGGAAGAGATCTTTCGAGCAAAATATTTAAAGGAGCAATCAGGGTACAGAGACAACCAATAAGAGCAGACATACTATCCCCTTCTAGTTTCATCCTCTCACTGGATAAAACACTGACAAAAAGCAACTTGAGGAGGAAAGAATTTGTTTGACTTACACTTCCAAGTCACAGTCCGTCACTGAGGAAGGGCAGGGCAGACACCATGAGATCACTGCTTGTTGGCTCCTTCACTGATTGATAGTTTTGTTCATACAGCCCAGAATCACCTTCCCATAGATGGCTGAGCTCTCCAACACCAATCAGTCATCAAGACAGTGTCCTACGGACACACCCACAGGCCAATCTGATCTAGGCAATTCCTCAACTGAGGCTGCTTCCCCTCCGACGACGATGACTCTAGGTTTTGTCAAGTTAAAGTAAAACTAACCAGCCCAGAGCCTAGAGAGGGGAATATTTAAGCTATGATTTCTGTCTGATCGCAACGCAGCAAGAAGGTCTCCCAGACAAGGGGACTCAGGCACCAAGAAGATTGCCTGATGCATATATCTAATTATTCTTTATCAATAAAAACTCAGGAGTCAGATAAGGGGTAAGACCCTGAATGATGAGAAGTGGCTAAGAAGCCCACCAGTGACCTCCTATCTCTGCCATTCCTCCATCTAAAAGACCCTATCTAAGCCCCACCCTACTACTTCCTGTCCCTCTATCTGTCCTCTGGCCTCCAAAACCTCTATGGTAAATTTCGGTCACCTAGTAGCTAGCTCTGCCCTATGATTTGGAGACAATTTTTTTTCAAAATGCAATCAAAATATCACACAACAATTGCCCCATGACCACACTTCGCTTCCCTAATTTGCCATTCCATTTTTTAAAGGAAGAAGGAATAAACAAAAGCATGGTCTGTGACCACTTCAATCCCATGTAGAAGTATCTCTGATACAGCACGTAGGGTGCTCAGAAACGATATAGACCGGGGGTAATTTAGCTGCAGCCCTTGCATGGTAACAAGGATCAATAATAACATGATGTCTTCTCTAACATTCATGGGAATCAAACAGTCAAAATTTGGTTCTCACTCATTAATCTTCACTTCAACCTTACTAGATAGTTACTATTATTATCCTATCTTCTGATGGAGAAACTGAGGCAGTCTTACCTTCTTGGGAAGTCCAAAGTGAGTTACAATACCCCCCATTGGAGCCACATAGAGCACTAGGACCTCGATGCAGCCAAGCTTTGACCAACACAGAGAAGGTACTAGAATGAACCCCAGGCCCTGCCTTGAACCCTGAAGTCATGTGACAGAGGGAAGTCTCTGGAAGACTTTGGCACAGTTAGGATAGTGTCAAGCTACGCTCTCAACCCTGTGTTTACTTTGAGACACAAGAGGTCCCAGGGACTTTCCTCTTTCCCAGCAGAAGGCAAAACCCCTTCCCCTGTGCAGGAGAGCCATTTATCCATAGCAGAGCACACTTGGGAGTCAGGCTCCCAGTCGGTGACAGGACGCTCCAGCTGGGCCTTCCTGCTTTCCAGGCCTTGAAGTCATTACTGCAGTGTCCATTGTTAGATCCTGTCTGCATTTGCTACAGCACTGCTTTCAAACCCATTTATGGGTGTGGCATCAGTTCTGTGTGTCTTAGTATTTTGTGTGGAGGCTAGGGAGGATGTGGGCCGTGTGTTACGCACGCATGTAGTGGCAAAGGGTTGACCTGGGGTGCCTTCCTCCATAAGCCTACACCTTGTTTTTCGAAACAGGGTCTCTCACTAAACCAGGAGGCTACCAATTAAATATGAAATCTTAGATGATCTCAAGGCTGATTATTAACTTGGCTACAACAAATGCATTCCCTTCTTGTGCTCTTATCCTCTTATGCAACTGACAATCAGAAAACATACCTTACCTGTCAGAGGTAAGGTAAGGGCATTAGGAAGCATGTGGTCACTGAGAAAAGCACTTATTCAAAGTAAATCCTGAGGCCCTTAAATGTCACGTCAGTGGCATCCATTTTCAACTCCTTGCTTTTTTTCACCGTTTGTTTCCATTTTTAAGCTCAAAGAAGTCCTGGATCCAGCCCTGGAACCCATCCTTTTAAAACAAACTTTCATCAGTGGAGGAAGACTACTCATCCGCCTTGGAGATTCAGACATCGATTACGACAAGAGTTTCAGGTTTTATATGACAACCAAACTGCCGAATCCACACTACCTGCCTGAGGTGTGTGTGAGCTGCTAGTCTGGGACTTCTCACCCAGCTGAATTATGTATGATGTGTCTCCAGAGCCTGGTGGGTTCCCACCTGCAGGGATCAGCTGGCACCTCTCCTGCTCCCCCTTTTCTCCCTCTGTCACCCCCTTTCCTTTCAGAGAACACAAGTGCCCCCACCCAGTCAGTCTCACAGCCCATGTCCCATGCTCCCAAATAAAATCATCACCTACTGGAGAACTCTAGTGACTGGGTGAATTTAGAGAATTGTTGGCTAGAGTTTCAGTAACTGTCGTTAGACACAGTAGGAAGTATTATCTTTTTCCTTCCCCTTGCCATTGATTTATCCAAATGAAGTCTGAATATTATGGGAGTATACTAATAGTTTCTCATAAAAAACACTACGATGAGATGAAAGAAGTAAAGCAACTCATTTTATTACAAACAAAGCCTTTTAACAAAGACATTATATGGAAGTCACTACATATAACTGGTTTTATTACCTCGTTCAGTCCCCATAGATAACCTATGAATTCTTTATAACTATCAGAAATGAACGTTTGACCCAGATGAAAGGCTTGCCCAACATCATGCAACCACTAAAGGGGGCAGCTGAAACTGCAACCTAAGGTGTTGACTCTGCACTGATACTGCTGTCACTTTCTGTCTCATGGGTCCTTAAACTATCATATAGGATCCTGGGGTAGGGGGAGAGAGACAAGATTACCACTGGCAGAGAAAATCATGAATGGAATTCTGAAATCACTGAATTTTGAAAGCCACATTACCCTTGGTGAAGGTGGGTAGGCATGTGCATCATCAGACTTGAGATGCCCCTTCTTGGATAACAGGGAATCCCAGCTGCATAAAGAAAGCCCATCTCGTCATACCAGCTGCGCTTTGGCACTCACGTGCTCCATGCTTCTCTTCCAGGTGTGCATTAAAGTCACCATCATCAATTTCACTGTAACTAAATCGGGTCTGGAGGATCAGCTGCTGAGGTAACCAAGAAGAGGTGGCGGGGTGGTGGGGGGAGTTTGAGAAGCTGGGTGATGGTCACGGGTTTACAAGGGCTTTTGCAATTTATTTTTTACATTTAATCGTGTGCATGCATGTTTGTCTCTGTGTATCTGCACTTGAGTGCAGGTACCTTCAGAGGCCAGAAGATGGCATCAGACCCCATAGAGCTGGAGTTACAGAAAGTTATAAGCCACCCACTGAGGGTTCTGAGCATAAAACTCAGGTCTTCTGTAAGAGCAGTATACATTCTTAACCACTGAGACATCTTTCTAGCCATTGTTTTGAAGTTTTGACAGAGAAAAACAAATAATAAAATAAACCTCAAAAAAAGATATATTGGTCGTTATCAAATTCACCACTAAACAGAAGGTCTTTTTTAAATGCGATCAAACTGCAAGCTCTATCTGTAGTATTATTTTAGCAATATATAATTGAACTCACTCCATGTCTATATACACATAAACATACATCTAAAGATTTTATTGTTATAGTTTATATTTATCACGTTATATATTTACATTATTGTATACGGTGCTTTATTATTTTATTATAATATCTGCTGCAGATGCATGTGTTGTGTGCCTCTCTTACAACACCACTCAAAGGACAAACACAGGAGTTGGTGCTCTCTCTCCACTACATGGGTTCCAGGGATTGAACTCAAGTCACCGGACTCAGCAGCAAGCACCTTTAACTGCTGAGCCATCCCAATGGCCCATCCAGAGGAAGGGCTTTAGAAGGATGCCTTTCAAACCCTGGCTGTCCATAAAGAGGTCTGGAGATAGAGATGGGGCCTTTCAAACCCTGGCTACCCCTAAGGAGGGCATCACATGTGGAGATGGAACAGACAAAACAGAACTTATATCTTTTCCTCTTTTGCTTTGTTATAAGAATAGGTTCATATAGTGTTTACATACAAGAATTGCTTCTTTGAGACGGTAAGGTTTCAAAACCTCCTGTGTCCACATTTTTTTTACTCCTGTATAAAGTGTTCTGCTTCCTTTTTTTTTTTTTTGGCTTTGCATAGATGAGAGTTAGTGAATAAAACTGAGTGATTAGGCTGGGAAACTGGTTCCCTTCAAATAAGTAGATGCTGTGAGAACTATGGTGGAGAATATATCTCTGACATAAAAGATACAGAATCAGAACTGACATTTAGGGCTAGGGAGACAGCTCAGTCCATAGAGTGTTTGATGGACACGCATAGGGACCTGAACTCAGTGGCTTATTTATTTATTTAGTTGGGAGTATCATATGCACTGAACCATGGAGCACACGGAGAAGCCAGTGTTAGTAATCTCTTCCTTATGTGTATTCTAGGAATTGAGCTCAGGTCATCAGCCTGGTACTACAATCCTTTACCTATAAGCCATCTCTGGGGCCCCTGGGACCTCAGTTCCATTCCCAGAACTCACATAAAGAGTCAGTTGTGGTGGCCCGTGCTCATAATCCCAGCACTGGGAAGATAGAGACAGGCTCCAGGCCAATGAGGAGCACCACCAGAGGTCATCATTTGCATACACACACACACACACACACACACACATACACACACACATAGCAAGTAAATAGACACATATAAAAATAAATAAGTGACTGGCATGCAGTTCTCGGGAGAGTCATCAGGTCAGCCCAGCAACCCGGGGTGTTGTGCTTTCAGATTCAGCTACGTAGTGCTCCCGAATACTCAGAATAAATAAATAAATAAATAAATAAATAAATAAATAAATAAATAACCAGTTATACACAGGGAAGGAAACAGCAGTGACTTAGTGGAGCTGACAAAGTCTTAATCCAGCTCTTTCAACTTCGGTTCTAGCGATGTGGTGCGGCTTGAAAAACCTGAGCTGGAGGAACAGAGAATCAAGCTCATCGTGAGGATCAATAGTGATAAAAACCAGCTAAAATCTATTGAAGACAAAATCCTGAAACTGCTGTTTACATCTGAAGGGAATATTCTGGATAATGAAGAACTCATCGATACACTCCAGGACTCAAAGGCAAGTGACAGTCTCAATGTTTGCAGAGAGCATGCTCATCATGACAGTGTAGGGCTGTCCCGGCATTCCAGAGGCTGAGGCAGGAGCATCAAAAATTGAATGCCAACCTGAACCATAGTGAATTGCAGAGTATCCTGGGTTATGTAAGGAAACTCAGTCTCAAGACAAGAAATGTGTGCCTTCAAAAGTCATAGTTTAGGGGTCTGGGTGGCTCCCTGGTGGCATGAAGGACCTGCTATTCCAAGGGGCCCAGGTTTGAATTGCAGCAACCACATGGTGACTTAACAACCATCTGTAACGCCTGTTCCAGGGGATCCAGCGCCCTCTTCTGGCATCTGCCAGCAATGCACACAGGTGGTATACAGACACACATGCAGGCAAAACACTCATAAAATAAAAATAAAATGAAAACTTTAATAATTCATAGCTTCAGCATCTAAGGGTCATATATGGTATTCAAAACAGCAGTAGACCATCTGTAAGCTGCTAGGAACACACATAGAGTGCCTACCTCTCAGGCATCCTCGCCAACCAAAAAAGAACAGAGAAAACTGAAGACCACCAACTCTCTTGTCTATTCAGCATTCTAGAAATAAAGATTGTGAAGAATCAGGGGAAAATAGAAATGGAAAGCCATTGTCACCTCCTCTGGGAAGTCTGCCTAGTGGTTGCAGCTCGAGTGAGTCTCCTCCTCATTCTCCCAAGCCTCTATCACAGCCTTGCTACTGCTTACCTTAAGTGGTAGTTAGAGGGTCCATGCCCTACCCCTTTGATAGGTGGGTGAGTTCTGTGCAGTGGGGATCTGTGAGTAGCTTATCCTAACATCTCTAAGAATTAGGTATGGTGGTCACATACCTGGTGTCAGTAGAAACCTGTGAATGCTGTGATGAGGTTTTACATTAATTAGCATGTAATCCTGGAATGATAATTTCACAAACTTAAAGAGTTTTCAGAAGTGTGTGCAAGGACCACAGCCCATAAAGTGATTCTCATTGCTTCACAGAGAGCGATTTAGTAGAAGAAACAAAACTGCCTTTGAGCCTTTGCCAAGATATGAGCACATCATGGTCTTTGTGTTAGTTGATGTTAAAAAGTGTCTACTGATCTCACTCTAGTCCAGGGGTGAGCGCTTGCTCAGAGCATTCACAGAACTGAGTCTCTCCCGTCAAGTGCTCTATGCTGAACTCCACCCCAGACCCTCCTCGAGGCTTCTGAAACTATCGACTGTCCTTCCTAACTTCAGGGTCATCTCAGTCAGAATAATGTCACTAGGTCCAGAGCCTTTCACTGCATCTTTACTTTAATGTCCCCCTAGTACAGTCACTGACTAACACCATCCTCATTTCTTTTTGTTTAATTTTTTTCCTAGATGGGGTTTCTTTGTGCAGTCCCGGCTGTCCTGGAACTGTAGACCAGGCTGGCCTCAAACTGGAAGATCTGCCTGCCTCTGGCTCCCGAGTGCTGGGATTACAGGCGTTGGCCTGGCTTTATCCATGTTTCCTTCCTAGACTAGACTGGATGCATTTTTCAGAAACAGACCCCTGAGAACTTGTTGTGTGTTTATTCAGATCACTTCGGGTGCCATTAAAACCAGACTGAAGGAGGCAGAGTCCACGGAGCTGATGATCAACGTGGCTCGGGAGAAGTACCGCCCAGTGGCCACACAGGGGTCTGTGATGTACTTCGTCATCGCCAGCCTCTCAGAGATCGACCCCATGTATCAGTATTCGCTCAAGTATTTTAAACAGGTGACTGCCTTGTTGTTATGGCTTCCCCTCTGAGACCGGGTTGTTTCATGCCTCTGGTAAGCCATGAATCAAGAGTAGGGATAAAATCCTATAGGACTTGGGTTGCGGACACAGAGTTCAAGAGTGGTCCCACGCACCAGATCGCCTAAGGAGTCCAGTGCCCACTGTGTGCAGAGTGCTGTAGAGGAAGAGGAGGGCTAAGCTTGGCAAGACCCATTTTCTCTCTGCTTCCTCAACTAACTAGCTTGCTTGCTTTCCCTCCGGTCTGCCTGCCGCTTGTTGTAAGAATCTCTTTAGGGCAGCAATCCTCAACCAGTAGGTCGAGACCCCTCCAGAGGTTCAAACAACCCTTTCACAGGGATTGCCCACGACCTCAGAAAACACAGGTATTTATATCACAATTCATAACAGTAGCACACTTACAGTTATGAAGTAGCAACGAAAATTCTATGATTGGGGTCACGACAACATGGGGAACTGTACTAAAAAGGTCCCAGCATTAGAAAGTTCGAGAACCACCGCTTTGGGGGTTAGGGAGATGGAACAGTGGTTTAAGTGCCGCCTACTCAAGAATGAAGACTGCAGCAGATGCCAGGTGGCACCTCCTGTAATCCCAGCCCCCGAAGGCAGGGATGGGATCCCCAGAGCGAGCTGGCTAGCAACATTAGCCATATCGGTGAGTGCTGGGTTTGATTAAAGACCCTGTCTTAATAAGAAAGGTGGAAGAGTCTCAGATCTCCCCATGAGTGTTCACATATGTGCACATGTTCACACACACGCAGCGCATGCATAAATACACTCATGCATAAACATCTCACACACACATACACAAGCACACTACACACGAGAAAATGAATTGCTACTCTGCAGTAGACTTGATAAATGTGGCACCACCCATCCTTAACGAAGCTGGCTCCTGTGTCTGCCTCGCCCCTCCCCCAGGGTTTCCTATCCCGGGCTGCACGGACTTCCTGTGACTCAGGTGACTCTCTTTCCTTCGCCCCTTTTCTGTTTCATCATCGACTGTGAGACAGTCCTGCTTTGTTTCAGTGTCCCTTGCCTCACCTTCACACCTGATCTCTCCTGAGGAAATGCAAGCTCTGTTGGATTCATTGAAGACTTCAGGGGAGCAGAAAGCTCACACACGCACACCCCAAGTACTTCAGTAGCCCAGCCTGCTCCTCCTGCCAGGTCTAAATAGTTAGAGGGTGGTGTCCTGACCCGCAGGACACAGTCAACAGGGGCTATCCTAGGGGGAAGGCAAATGAGGGACAAGACACACAGAGAATGAGAGCAAGACAAAATGGCTGATCAAGCTCCGTTTATTGAAAAGTTTGTACCAGCTTCTATAGGGGAGCGAGGCAGGGGGTTGGGGCAAAGGAATGCAGAACAGAACATCATTAAAGGCAGGAAGCATGGAGGAATGAGGCAGGGGATTGGTTGACTGTGTCCTGCAGGTCGGGACAGGGTGTGGAAATTAGGAATTTTAGCTAAAAATTATAAAAAATAGTACGGGGGTGAATATGCTCAATGTGAAATTTATATACATACAAAAGCTTGGAGGGAAAAAAGGCAAAAAAACTCAACAAATATATATTATTATGCATACTTACGATATATAACGTATCACGGGATTCATATAGATTTATAAAGGTGACTATAGAGGAGCAGCTTAGCATATCCAAATCCTCACTGCTACCCGTAGTTTTATAGTGAAAGTAATTAACAAGCACTCACTGAAGCAGGGATCCAATAGAAGAGTACAGCGGTGTTTATAGGCTTCACATTGCATCTTAGATAGACTTGGTCATCCTGTCTATCTTCTGCTCTGTGTTCTCCAATCTCCCTCTTTCCATCTCCTCCCCATCCCCTATAGTTCACAGCACAACGTGCAACCTTCAACACATTTTGATTTCAAGAAGTGCTGTTGGCCCTGGGGGAGTTTATATTTCTTCCAAGCAGCTTCTTTACAATTTTTATGGAGTTTTGTTTTAATTAACTCTTTAGGGGGAAAAACAGTACATCCTGTTTACAACTCCCCCTCTTCTCATTTTCTTCAAATGTAATTAACCTTGACTAGCTTTCCTGGTCTATGGTGTTCATCAGGAACACATGGTAAGATGTGGGGAGTCTCTTACTGCTGTTTCCATCATCCAACTACACAGCATCCAACCAAACTCACAGTCAGTGGCCACTCCAAGGCCTTACCCATCTTGCTACAAGAAAGCAGGGTGGGTGCCAAGAGGGCATCTCCCTGAAACAAAAGTTCAAAGAACCCAGGCGGGGGTTCCTGGTCCAGCTCTGAGAGGCACCCATGGCACTCAGGCTGAGGTCTAGCAAGTTGCTCAAGGTAGTCCAGACTTGAGGGAAGAGGGTAGGGTCCTGACTCCAGATGGGAGAGGCAGCCAACAATTCCAGCAGTCATTTCTTTCACCTGATAAGCCTGTGTGCCACCCAGCCCACCTCACTTTGGGTGGAGGCTGTCTCTCTGCAGCTGCAGTCTGACCTCCCAGAAGGTCGCGCTAAGCTGTCCCATCCATCTGCCCTCCATGTTGTCACTGCGCGGCACTTCACCAGTCTCTCTGAGTGAAGAGACCACTTCCGTCCATCCACAGCACTCAAACAATTCCCGTGAAAACGGAAACCTCTGGACAAATACGGCAAGAAAATGAGCCGGATTTCCCTCTGGTGGTCTTCATTGTGCAGGGCACAAACCTCTAGGTTTTCCCACAGTGTTCGACTACTGCCTTGCTCACCGAATGTCAAAATGGGGGAAGAGTGGAGGAACGGGTTTTGGCTTCACAGAGGGTTAGTCAAAAGTCTTCTGTCTTCCTCAGTTGTTCAACACAACAATTGAAACTTCCGAGAAGGACGACAACCTGCAGTACCGCCTGGCCATCCTCCTGCAGCAGACCCTCCTCACCGCATACACCAACGTTTCCCGGGGGCTCTTTGAGCAGCACAAACTCATCTACAGCTTCATGCTCTGCGTCGAGATCATGCGGCAGCAAGCGCTGCTAACCGAGGCGGAGTGGAATTTCTTCCTCCGAGGCTCCTCAGGAATGGAGAAGGTACCTGACAGGGTGAACGGTCCCCTGCCCCCGCCCCCATCAGCTCCTGTGTCACTTGAGGAAGGAAGCATTCACTTGAACCCAGCAGAGGGCACAGTCTGTCACAGAGGGATGGCATGGTAGCAGAGCAGGAAGCACGTGGTCGCACTTCCTCCACAGTCGGGAAGGAGAGCTAGGACTAGAAGCGGGCCGGCAGAAAGGTTGAAAGCAACTTGTGGAAACAGGTGATAACATCCGTTTGTTTTGGAGTGCTATCCTGGGTCAGTTAAGTAAATTCCTCCCTGGTAAACCTCTGATAAAGATTTCTGTTTAAAAAAAAAGTATTCCTCATTCCCTCCCAAGCCATGCTTTCGGTTCAGTAAATACAGAGCAGAGTCCTTCCTTGTTCTAGACAAACAACAGGGTCGGAGAGACACTCAACAGATAAGCTACCTGCAGGCCCCTAACCACAAACTATAGAAATGGAAGGGGGGAATAAAGCAAAGGGACTGAAGCGGAGAATTCAAATTTGGGCATGTCCTTGGTTAAACTTTAAAAAATTGAGCCAGGCAATAAAAACCTCAAGACCCACCCCTAGTTACCCACTCCAGCAATACCCCACCTCCTAGAGCTTTCACAACCTTACCCAGAGCGCCATCAGCTAGAGACCCACTGTCCAAACACAGGAGCCTGCCGGGGGCAGTCCAAATCCAAACCACAGCACAAGTCACCCAACACTGTTCCCCAGTCAGGAGCCCGGCCGCAGCCCAGCTATGCCTCCAGCTGGCTGGAGAATCTGATCAACTTTGTCCTGTGCAGCTTTGTCCTGGCCTCAGAAACAGAAGTGGCCAGTGAGTCAGAAAATTAATTATCTGGGAAACCAGAGAGATGGCTCAGGGGTCAAAAGGGCTTGCTGCTACTCCAGAAGACCAAGATGAGCTCCCGGCACTCACATCTGACAGCGTACAACTACCTATCATCACTCTGACTCCAAGGGACCCGACATCCTCCTCTGAATTTCCTGGGAACCTGCACACAAGTGTACTCACGCACAAGCATGCTTAATTTTTAAAAAGCACCTGGAGAGATGATGCCATTGTCAAGAGCATGGGCTGCTCTTGCTGGGATCTGGGTTCTATTTCCAGCACCCACATGGTAGTTCACAACTAACTGCCTATAACTCCAGTTCCAGGGAATCCAGGCCTTCTTCTGGCCTCCTTGGTTACCAGACATGCACAAGGTGTACATGCATGCATGCAGGCAAGCACTCATACACACATAAAATATTTTTAGAAAGAAAGAAAAAAGGAAATTTGGGCTGGAGAGATGGCTCAGTGGTTAATAGCACTAGCTGCTCTTCCAGGCTGACTCTTGAATCCTGGATCTGGGCTGGATAGATGACTCAGAGGTTAAGAGCACTGACAGCTCTTGCAAAGCACCTAGGTTCAGTTCTCAGCATCCTCATAACAGCTCACAACTGTCTAACTCCAGTTCAAGGGGATATAAAACACTGTCTTCTGGCCTATATGGGCACTGCATGCATGCGGTACACTTACATACAAGCAGGCAAAACAGTCTTCTTCCACACAGTACAAAACAATTTTTTGAAAGTTTTAAGAATTGAAAAGATGCCGGGCGGTGGTGGCTCACACCTTTAATCCCAGCACTCAGGAAGCAGAGGCAGGCGAGTTCCAGGACAGCCTCCAAAGCAATACAGAGAAACCCTGTCTCAGAAAAAAAAAAGAAGAAGAAGAAGAATTGAAAAGAGAGAATGACAGTAAAAATCCTCCCCTGTGCTAAGTGTGGCATCAGATCCTGATGAGTAGCACATCTGGGGGCTGGAAGGAGGCCTTGGCAATTAAGAACGCTTGCTGCTCTTGTGGAAGACCTGAGTCTGGTTCTCAGCACTCACGTCGGGTGGCTCACAACTGCCATAACTCTGACTCCAGAAGATCCAACACCTTCTTCTGTCTTCTGCAGGCACCCATATGCTTGGGCTCATACAAACACACAGATAGACGCATAAACAAAAATAGAAAGACATATTAAAGAAAGAAGTAGCCTATCTGTATGCAACATGCTCATTAAACATTTCAAACCCACTGTTAAGATCTACAGCTCAGATAGCATCTTACAACAGTCAGAATGGCCAAGATCAAAAGCACTGACTACAGCTTATGCTGGCAAGGATGTAGAGTAAGGGAAACACTCTTCCATTGCTGGTGGGAGTGCAAACTTGTACAGCTGCTTTGGAAATCAGTATGGTGGTTTCTCAGAAAATTAGGAATCAATCTACCTCAAGACCCAGCAATACCACTTTGGGGCATATACCCAAAGGAAGCACATTCACACTGCAAGGGCAAGGACATTTGCTCAACTGTATTTGTAGCAGCATTATTCCTAATAGCCAGAACCTGGAAGCAACCTAGATGCTTCTCAACCGAAGAATCGATAAGGAAAATGTGGTACATTTACACAATGGAGTACTCCTTGTAAAAGCAATGACATCTTGAAATTTGCAAGCAAATGTATGGAACTAGAAAACACCATCCTGAGTGAGTCAGCCCAGACCCAGAAAGACAAATATAATATATTCTCATTCACAAGTGCACATTAGACATAAAGCAAAGGACAACCAGACTACTGGCCACAGTCCCAGAGAACTTAGTAACAAAGAGGACCCTAATAGAGATATACATGGATCCGCCTAGAAAGGGAAAAAGACAAGATCTCCCGAGTAAATTGGGAGTGTGGAGTGCAGGGGGAGGGTGGAAGGGAGAGGGGAGAAGGGAAGAGGAGCAGAGAAAAATGTATAGCTCAATTAGAATTTAAAAACTATTTTTAAAAGATATACATCCCAGAAGAGAAAACAGATCCCACTCTGGAGGAGAGTGTCCATGGTCACTCGGGAGCGTTCATGAAGATATGTGAGGTGAATGTTGTCTCCATGCTTTCTGGAACAATATCCCCTCTAGGACCCAATGGAGCATGGTAGCTGGTTTTCAAGTCTCACTACATAAAAAGCATATCTCATAAGGATATCTGCCACAGAATATGATCTTCTAGAGATTGGGTATAGCAAATTGAAAACGTTCTGGAAAGCGCTCAATATCTGGACACTGATGTGAGTATTCTCATTTTAAAGAGGGGTTAACAGGAATACAGAGTAAGTTGACTTCAACTCTCATGGATGACCTTGAGAGGATCCAGACTTCTATACAAGAAGGAAGTACAGATGGAATTTTTAGAAATCCAGACAACAGGATTGGAAGTATCTGGGGAGTTGGAGAGAGTGAGTGATTTGCTACAATTTCATGATGAAACCCAAATTGCTTCTTAAAGTGTGTGATATCTTAAGATGGAAACTCCTTCTGGTGAAGATGCTTTGACAGTTGTGCAAATAACAAGGGCTTTAAAATATTACACAAGGGACTGAAGAAATGGCTCGATGGATAAGAGCATTTGCTATTCTTACAGAAACTCTGAAAGCACCTGTGCACATCACACACACAGAGAGAGAGAGAGAGAGAGAGAGAGAGAGAGAGAGAAATAGTAAAAATAAATCTTTTTAAATAAAAGAAAATCACACAAACTTACTTGAATAAGAATGATTTGAGAAAACTGACTCCGATTCTGAAAGATGTTCTACTGTGGGCAAGATGCAGCATCTCCCGTTGCAGAGAAATCTGTTGTGAAAGAAAGAGGCAAGGTATGCACTGAATTACAGAAATTGCCACAGCCACCAACACCAGAACTCTCCACTAGTGAAGACGTCACAACTCAGCAAAGACTCAGATCATCATTTGCAATTTTTAGCAATGATGTTTTGAATTAAGGCATATGCATTTTTAGGCATAATGCTACCTGTTGCATATGTAATAGACTACAGTATAATTTCATGTGCCCTAGTAAATGAGAAACTTAATGTAACATTTAATTACATTGTCCACCTTGTTGCAGTGATCCGGAATTGAACCTGAGGTGTCTGCTAGAGTTTAGAGGGTTAAGTCTTCTGAAACTGGCTGTGGAACAGTTACAGCTACCTGTTAATATTCAAAAATCATTGGGCTATCTCAGCAGTTTTCATCCTGTGTTTTGAGATTTTCTTATCAGATATCCTGCATATCCGATATGTATATTAGCATTCATAACATCAGCAAAATTAGTTTTGAAGTAGCAAAGAAGTAATTTTATGATCAGGGTCACAACAAAGGGAATGGTATTAGAGGGTTGCAGCATCTGGAACATTGAGAATCACTGGGTTATATGTTTTAAATGGTTGAAATGGATGGTGTGTGATTTGTATTCAACAACTGTTTGAAAGTGTAGTCCAAACCTCAGGCATCTATTTAGGGAAAATTCATAGAACTAGTTTTAGCCTGCAGTCATAGTTATCTCTCTTTTGAAAAACTCTTCAGCCTTATGTAAGTGCTTCCTGGAATGTTGCCTGGAGACACAATGGAGATTTCTAGTAATATCTGAAGTAACTCCATATATGCTCATCACAGCTAAAGGGTGTGTGTGTGTGTGTGTGTGTGTGTGTGTGTGTGTGTGTGTGTGTGTGTGTGTTCTTAATGGTTTTTCTTTTAAATTATGAATGTTGGGGGGCACACAAGTGCTTTCCAAGTCCAGAAGAGGGTGTTAGATCCCCTGGAATCAAACTCACAGGTGGTTGTGATCTAACTAACATGACTTCTGTAATCTGAACTCAGGTTGTGCAAAAGAAGCAAGAGTTCCTAATCTCTGAGCCACCTATCCATCCCTGTAAGATTACCTTTTTACTGTCTTGGTGCTGGTATTATTCCACTCTTCAGCTTTCCTCACCTTCCAGGCTAAGTCTATCTGCTTTAGAGGATAGTTGGACAGGGAAAAGAATGCCGTTAACCATAGAAGCACTTTGGAGTTGAGAGATGGATGCGGAATGAGGCGGGAGAGCCAGAATGTGAGCATGACATAGTTGCCTCTTTTGCTTCCCCAGGTCAACTCTGCTCTCTGCACTGTCAACTGGAAAGCCTCAGTGCCTGTTCTGATGTGCAGGGCAGTTCCCTGAGAACTGGGGGGTGACACAGCGCTGTGCCTTTTGCTTTCTTGCTTACTTCCTTGCTTTTTAAGACAATGGAGCCAAGGCTGGATTTGAACTCATGGCCCTCCTGTCTGTAGGCTGTTTTCCCATCCTGGCAGTCACTTCGAAATAATCACTCTGAGGCTTATGTTAATTGTAAATATTCCACCAATATCTCAGGCTTATTACTAACTAGCTATTACATTTTAAGTTGACCCATACTTCTTATTTATGCTCTGCCATGTGTCAGTACCTTTATTAGCATGGCACATTCATCTCCTGCTCCCTCTGCATCAGCCAGCGACTCCTTTGAGTCTGCCCTTCCTTATCCCACATTCTCAGTTTGACTTTCCCGCCTAACTGGATTCTATTCAGCTATTGGTCAGTCAGCTTGTTTATTAAACCAATGACAGTGACTAATCTTCACAGTATATGAAAGGAATTTCCATAGCACCTGTCTCCACCTCCAATGGAATTATGGGTGTGCACAACCGTAGTAACACAGTTATCTTTACCATTCATGTCTATTTCATCCTATATTACTATTTGTCTTAAGAAAATATTTGTGTGGTGGGGGGGATGTGAAGGTATACACATGGGGGTGCACCCACAAGCACATGGGTGGAGGCCAGCACAGAATGCTGGGTACCCTCTTCTATTGCTCCTCTTCCCTTGAGACAGCTCTCACTGGCCTAGAGGTCACTGGTTTTTGGTTAGGCTACTAGCCAGCAAGTTCCAACTCTCCTCCTGACTCGGAAAGATGTAAACAGCCACCCCCGAAATGTTTCCCCTGATGCTGAGAAAATGCAAGTCCTCATTCTTGCACAGTGGGTGCCCCCACCCACAAGGCCTCTCCCAGCCCCAAGAACAGGCTGTTTCTAACGCACTTTCATGGCTTATTCTCCCCTAGACAAAGTGGAAGTGCGTGCTGTTATGGTTGTCTCTGTAAGCTGCTGCTCATGTTCTCTGCCTCCCTGCAGGAGCGCCCTCCTAAGCCAGAGGCTCCCTGGCTGCCTCTTCAAATGTGGTTCTCATGCTGCGATTTAGAAGAATCCTTTCCGATTTTTGAAGGACTTACAAGAAATATACTATTACATCCCATCATTGTGCGCTTAGGTAAGATGACAAAAAATACTGTTGGTGAGGGGGATGGGGGAAATAGGCTCCTGAATCCTGGCTTTGATTCATGCACCCTTTCTCCAACATCTATACTTTTTGTCGAAAAAATTATAAGTTAATCACTTTTACAATGTCTTGAATTGAATGCACGGCCCATGAATTTTGAATATTTCATGGCTACTTTACATTCTGTGTTTGGGGGGGGAGAAACTGATGTCAGATGTCTTTCTCCTATCACTTTTCCAGCTTTTATTTTATTTTTTGAGACAGGGTCTCTCACTGAGCCCATAGTTAACCATCTCCACTAGGCTGGGTGGCCAGAGATCCACCTGCCTCCACTGTCCATTACTAGAGTTGATTTTACATGGGTGCTGGGGATCTGAACTCTGGTCTTCGTGTTTCACAATAGGCACCTTGCTCACTGAGCCATCTTCCCAGCCCCTGGTTTATCACTTTTAAGGCAGCTGTAACTGTATTCCGTAGATCTTTAAACTTTGTTAAGGGATGACATGTACGCTGAAAAGTCAGAAGTACAACTTGACGTCACACACTTACACACTTATAAGCCACCGCTGCGTTGAGAAAGGGGACAGCACCAACATCTCAGAGTCCCTCCCACTTCCTCACAGTACCTTTCCCCTTTGCTACAAGCAACAACTGCTCTGAACTGTAACGTTTTCTTCCCTGTATGTCTTAATTTGTGTTCTTTGCATTCTAAAACTAAAAGCTTTTGTAGTTCAAAGGCAATTATTATTTGGGGGTCTTATTTTATGGATCAAATTCAGTTATATGATGAAAATTATCCTTGTGCTTTGCATGAGATTGACTCTTTATGATTCCTTAGACATTTTGGCAGCTTGATGCATGTGCTGTCTATGGGAAGTGTCCTATGCATCTCATTTATTGAGAATCTATAAGTAACGGGTGTTGTTATGGTCCGGGTGTATCTTCGGTGGGGTGTTGTTGTTGCGAGGCATGAAAGTGTCTCTATTTACAGGCAGGCTTTATGGAATCCAGTTGCAGAGAGGGAGGAGTGATGAGCAAAGGGGTCAAGACCAGGCTGGAGAAACCCACAGAAACAGCTGACCTCAACAAGGGGGAGCTCATGAACCGCAGACTGATGGCTGGGAAACCAGCGTAGGACCAACCCAGACCCTCTGAACATGGGTGTCAGTTTGGAGGTCTGGTTAATCTATGAGGCCGCTGGTAGTGGATCAGTATTTATTCCTAGTACACGAATGGACTTTGGGAGCCCACTCCACATAGAGGGATACTCTTTCAGCCTAGACACAAGGGAGAGGGCCTAGACCTTGCTCCAAATGATATGACAGACTTTGAAGATCCCCCATGGAAGGCCTTACCCTCCCTGGGGAGCAGAAATGGAATGGGATAGGGGGTCAGTAAGTGGCATGGGAGGAGGGAAGGGAGAGGAAACTGGGATTGACATGTTAAACAAGCTTGTTTCTAATTTAAAGAAAAAACTGGGGGAAAAGTCAGGTTTTAGTTCATTGTATTTATTTCAGATATTGACCTATTTCTGTTTTGCAAACTGGTAAGAATGTTCAGTCCCTAGAGGATATTTGGTAATGTCCGGGGATATGTTCTTTGCCACACTAGGGCGGTGCTGCAGGTGTCTGGTGGGAAGAGACCCAGAATGCTCTGAGCTCCCTGAAATGCTCAGAACTCTCCACGGAGAGGAGCCCTGGTCCAGAAGGTCAGCTTTAGTGAGCCTGAGGAGCTGGCCAGCTTGGGTTTGCTTCTACTATGTCTGGTTGCAGATATTTCCTTTTTCCCTTCTTGGTTTCAAATGGATCATCCCCAGATCATCTCAGTTTCTCTCCTACTGACGTGAAGTTATGTTTCTCTTTTTCTCAGTACTTATTCATACTTCTAACATTACTATTTATTTAGCTAAGCACACCCAGCAAGTGTGCTAATGTGAAGTCTAAGTGGACCAGAATTTCTGAAATCCTAATATTCTCATTTGACTTTCAAATAAAGACTATCGAAAAATGCTACTCGATGAGGGCATCAAACATAAATTGCATTTGTAGGTGGTACATCAGTTAAATGAGCTAGCTAGAGGGTACAGCAGAACCCTACATGAAATGTACTCATCAGAGAAGCCCGTACATGGACAGTTGGGGACAGACCTAAGACAGAGGACTAGACGAGGCAACTGCAGACAGAGAAAGAAGGAAGGAGTTGGGTTAACAGGCATGGTAATTTTGGGAGCAGCCCATTGCTTTGTGACAAAATGATAATATGGTAAAGTGTCCACTGAATGGAAACTTTAGAAGACTATAAAAGTTTCTAAGATTTATGTTCTAAAAGTGAGATTTAGGTTTTCACTGGTGATATTTAGCAATTTAGTGATTGCACTGTCACTCTTAACTCAGTCTTCACAATTATAACAACATACACCTTTTATGATTTTCAAGTACCACAAATTCTGTTAGTTGAGAGTAATTACTTAGACTATGCAGGGACTGGAGAGATGGCTCAGTGCTTGAGAGCTTCCTGGTCTTCCAGGATGCCTGGGTTCATTTCCCAATACCCACATCAGGCAGCTCAGACCCACCTGTAACTCCAGTTCCAGGGACCAGAAGCCCCCTACCGACCTCTTTGAACACCTGCACACATAGGTATAAACTCACATACAGACACACACATACACATAAATAAAAATAAAAAGAATAGATGGAAGAGAGGAGGGTGGATCTGGGAAGAGTTACGGTGAGGAGTTGAAATACTCAACATATATTTCATGCACATATGAAATTACCAAATAATAAACATGTTATTTTAAAATATAAAATAAAAACAAGTAAGTCTTTAAAATAAAACATACAATATTTAAATATGCTAATGCACTAGAAATTAAATAGTAAATAAGAACCTTGGAGATAGTCTCCTTTGTACTTTGGGTTTGTTTGGGTTCAAACTGGATTGGATTGTCTCTGCAATGAGAGGTTCTCCCACAGCTGGTGAGCATTGCTGTGCTGTGAACCCTGTGCTGGAATACCCTGTAATCACCTCTACTTCCTATCGGGGTCACAAACTCTGCATAGGTGGACACTACCCCAGACCACTACTGTAAGTGTCCTCGATTTGGAAGTGTCATTGACTCTTGCTACTGTCAGACCGTGGAAGACATGCTCCAGGGGATCCAACACCCTCTTCTAGCCTCTGTAGACACCTATACGTATGCATGCAGATACCCACACACAAATAAAAAAATAAATCTTTTTGAAAAGCTAACTAGCATCCTAATCCGCACATAGGATGCAGGTTCAATTCTTGGGACTATTGCATAGCTGGAATGATGTGGGAAGAATGATGTTTGTGTTTGGGGACATGTGGTTGTATATATGTCAACATATTCATCTATTATATATCTCAATCAAATTCCATATGCCAGAGTCAATATTTCTTCTGTGGAAGGCTAGAAGTTGCACGCTGTTTTTTCTAATTTTCTTTTTAGATGTATTTTGTTTTTATGTTTATTGATGTTTTACTTGCCTGTATGTCTGTGTACCATATGCATGTCTGGTCAGAAGAGGGCACCGGATCCCCTGGAACTGGAGTTATGTGTAGTTGTGAGCCACCATGCAGGAGCTAGGAATTGAACTTGGGGCCTCTGGAAGAATAGCCAATGCTCTTAACCTCTGAGCCGCCTCTCCAGCCCTCTGCATGCTATTTCTTAACATTATTGTACTTGTTTTCTGCTTTTCCTACTATCTCCAACAGGTACTGCTTGACATATTTCATGTTATTTTCTAATATATGTCTTTATTTTGCTATGCTTTTATTGTATAATTTACATTTTAATTAGTAGAACTTGACCTATTGCCTCATTTAACCATGATTACATTTTGTTTTACCTGGTGTTACTCTAATCATTTCCAATTTCACCTTTGTTTAATATAATATCTCTATATATTCCTGGATTTTTAACCTCTCAGTTAATTTGGGGGGTTGTATTTTGCTATTGAATTTTGTTTTGTGATCTCATTTAAAATTTTTTGCTTTCTATCTAGTTTGAATAGGAGAGAGGTTAATACTTTCATAGTTGTGTTTTTAAAAACTGGCAGCAAACACAGGTATCTTCTTTTAACTAGCAACATGTATTTATTTAATTTCAGAGTCAAACCTGCTTGTATTTTTTTAAATCTTTTAAAATTGTCTTTCCAGGATCTTTTGAGACCTATATTAACCCACAGCAATGGGAAGGATATGTTAAATCAAAACACGAAGAGGGAAAGGAACGTTCTTGGGGTTCAGAGTTCAGCTCTTTCCATAAGTTAATTCTTATTAAGTGCTGTAAAGAAGAAAAGGTGGGTCATCATTTCATAACATTTCCGCCAAAGATCATCAGCTAGTTATCAGTCACACATTCGCATGAGGCTAAGAACAGCCAAGTTTAGGAAGTGGCTTTAAAATGAAAAGGATTGTTTTAGTAGAATGTGTTTTCCATGCGGGACAAGAGAAAAGCCAGCTGGGACCCTGGTCACCTCTCGTCAGCCATACACTATTAGGGAAGTTCTGCCTTCTCTCACATAGGACTTGGGTCTGTTGGAAGGTTTGGGGAGGGAATTAATCTTAGCAACAGCGGGGAGGAGGCATCTGATGGGCACAAAACCATAGTCTCCAGACCTGTTTGAAAACTGCTGAAGCAGTCTGTGTGAGAGATCACAGACACCCGAGTCAAGACAAAAGTAGCAGATTGGGATGTGATAAGGAAACGGCCGTGGCTCCCAGGATCTGCCTGGGTTGGGGGGGGGGGGTGGCTGTTTGCACCAAATCTAAGCCAAAGGGAAAGGTTAAACATGTGAGGTAGAGAAAGATGGCTGTGAACTGTCAGTGCCTGCCAGCTGGAGTGGATGGCTGTCTGGAAACTCCAGAGGAAGGCATGTGATGGACTACAGATGAGGGAACCACCAGTGTTCCGTTGGGAAGTAACGCCACTGAGGTTATTGTGACTGGGAGGATGATACTTAGTACAATAGGAGATCACGGGGCAGAGGATGATACTCCGATGAGCCCCGCCTTTGAGGAAGGAAAAGGAGCAGTCACAGAAGCAGGAAGAATGCCGAGAGAAGCATCATGGAAAAGAGTAAGGCTTGCAGTTTCATCATGGCAAGGTAACAATGGATGCTGATGGTTTGTTTTCCAATGTGCAGATGTGATCCCACTTTTGCTGGTAACAAAGGACTAATATCACCTGCTAAGAACCCTCACAGTGAGTTTCAGGAGGCACTAAATAGAAATGGAAGCTGTTCTTTGTAGGAGAGATGGAGGCAGGAGAAGGTCACTGTGAGGAGAACTAACTAGAATTAGCTAGAAATGGCTAGAGCACTCCTACTGATGCGGTGCTGCCCTGCCTCTGGAGGAAAATAGGGCTGGCGTGGATGCAGATGACTGCAGTGAAAGCATAGCAGCCGCAGCATCACTGAAAGCGTGGCTAAGACTTTTCTAGAAAAAGGAAGTCAATAAAGGGTTTATGGATGTAAAAAGAGGTTTCGTTGTGAACAGATGACACTGGACTGTGGTCGTTATCTCTGGTTGGCCAGCTCCACAGCTATCTGAGACGAGACGAGATGCCCTCGAGTTACAAGACAAGGAACTCTTCATGTTGACCCTGAGCTCGGCCTGTGCCACCTTGGATGGTGGTAGAATGGCCGGGACCCAGAAACACTCCGGGAAGGAAGGCTCTGAAACGTATGGAAAGCCTTCAAAGAGAATGCAACAGTGGCTACCAGCGGAATGTTGATAAAGACAGCGGGGACTAGAAAGCAAGAGTACCAAAGAGAAAGGAGCTTTGAGAATTAAGCTACTGTGGCTAGAAAATTCTCAACTGTGAGAAATGTTGCAAGATATCCAGTCTGTTTTTACACAACTGCATGTTTGTTTCTCTAGGGGAAAAAGATTTTATTTTAAAAAAAACAGATTTCTTAATGTGCATTAATATTTTGCCTGCGCATACTTGTGTGCACTGTGTGCATGCCTGGTACCTGCCAAGGTCACAAGAGGTCACTGGATCCTTTGCAAACATGTAGGTGCTTTTCATCCCTGGGCCTTTTCTCTAGATTTCAAAAGACGAGTTTTTAATAGGGATAGACATGTAAGAGAAATTAACTAACCTTTTGTACAAACTTTATTTTGACTCACAATGAACCACATTGATATTTAAGCATGTATACATACACATCTACTATTCGGTCAGATAAAGGTGAACACTAGCTTTATGTTTGAAATTAATGGATTATAATTAGTAACTGTGTGGTTATGTTGTTAAAAGACTGCTGTGCAGAAACATGCCGAATTCCTTTAAGGCAAAATGATGCATGGGACTTGGCCCGAAATAACGCTGGGGACTGAAAGAATGAGCAGAGTTATCAATGAGTCGAGATCCAGTTTTGTCTTAATAGATGCTGGAGCAGAGTGGAGAATCGGGTTTATGATTCTTTCACTTATAAGTCTAAATAAAAAGTCTGTAGCTGTAACACCTGGTCTCATGCTTACACATAACTGGGCTCTCTATGAAAGGAAGCTGGAGACATGGCTCAGCAGTGCAGAGAATATACTGCTTTTGCAGATGACCCGAATTCAGTTCCCAGTACCCACATTAAACAGTTCACAACTGCCTGTAGTCCCAGCTCCAGGGGATCCGATTCCCTCTTTTGGCCTCTATGGATACTGTGCTCACAAACACACAGCCTCACAGGGATGCACACACAATTTAAAATAAAAAAATGAAATCATTTTTTAAAAATGATGAAAACTACAAATGGCAGGCATCTATGCCAACACACAGAAGACTTACTGAAAAAGTTTTGCCTGTACATTCAACCAAACTTCTTATAAGACTTATGCTGCCAAACAAAATTTGCTTCACAAGTTAACATGGAAGAGTCCAGAATCCAGATTTTGGTTTAGAAATGAGAATCAGTCAGTCATTCCAGTTATTCAAATCAGCCAAGACCACAGACAGGATCACACTGAAAAGGGGAGTCAAAAGTGACAATACTCCCTTCCAACTAGATACCATCATCAAATCATTCAGGAGCATTGTTCCTCTGTTTGCTCCAGACAATGACGTGATAAATAAATGGGGTTGGGGACTAGGCATAGTGACATGTGCCTGTAATCTCAGCACTTTTGAGATAGAGGCAAATGGATCTCTATGAGGTCAATTTCATCTACTCGATGAGTTCCAGATTAACTAGGAGCTTACAAGATGATCCTGTCTTGAATAAATAAGCCAATTAGCTAACTGGACAGAAAAAAGAAATTGGACCTTGAAATAAAGAATCCAAATTAAGTTTCAGGCTTCAAACTGAAGATCTAGACTCCTACCCAGATAAAGTACCTGTTGAAGCTTTAGAACAGATAAGACCAGAGACAAGATCTCAGAGTCAAGAGTGCCTGACCTGTCCTTCCCAGGTCTGTTCTAAAGAGGGTCGTTGGATGTGCAAAGGTTCTGCCTACTGGAGTCAACTGTTCCTTCAGGAGAATAGGGACATTCCAACACAGGTGATCCTCACGGGGTACTACAGTCTCGTACACAAATCCAGCCTCCTTCAGAAGCAGCTTGCTTAGACCCAAAGATGAAATTTCATTCTAAAAATTAAAAAAAAAATTCTTAGTGAGTCAGCAAAAAGGCTCAGCAGGTGAAAGCACTTTCTGTGCAAACCTAATGCCCTGGGTTCAGTGCCCAAACCTCAAGATGGAAAGAGAGGACTGATTCTCTAAAGTTGTCTTCTGACCTTCATACCTACACTCAAGTGCACAAGCACATGTCCACGTGCACGCACACACACACACACACACACACACACACACGCACTCACACACACACACTCAGAAGTCCTGCACACAGCAATCTGCACCCAGCACCCAGTTCAGGCAGCAGACAAGTAGTCACTTGCACACGCATGGCACACACATGGCATATACAGCTCCAGGGGGTTTGGTGCCCTCTTCTGGCCTCTACCAGTACCTGCACTCGCATTCACATGCCCACATCCAGAAACACACATAATTAAAAATAAATAAGTTATTTTTTTAGATACCAAAGTGCATAGCATCCTCTTTTAAGAGAGAGAAAATTGGGGTAGAAAAGTAAGGTGTCCTCATGCAGCATACAACTTTTAACCTTCTTTTCCTTTCCAACTTTCAGGTGGTTTTTGCTCTTACAGACTTTGTGATAGAGAATCTTGGCAAGCAGTTTATCGAGACACCTCCAGTAGACCTGGCCACTCTGTATCAGGACATGTCCAGCAGCACACCCCTGGTGTTCATCTTGAGCACAGGCTCCGATCCCATGGGCGCCTTTCAAAGGTTTGCCCGGGAGAGTGGGTATGCAGAACGGTAAGGTCACATCACAAAGTTATAGTTGTATATGTTTGTGTATGTAAATATATGTATTATATATTACATTGTTATTGTCCATATCAACCTTACACTAAAGTGTATAGGAATTTAGTATGAGGAATTGGATCATATAATTATGGAGTCTGAGCATCCAAGTTCTGCACTGGGCACCTTGGAGGCTCTGAAGAGCTGATGATATTTAACTCTAGTCTAAGTCTGAGAGACAGAGATCTAGGACAGGTGATGGAATGAGCTCTAGGCCAAAGTCTTGAGACCTAAGAAGAGTCATTGCTTCAGTCTGAACCTAAAATCTGGAAAATACCATACCTCAATTTCACAGTCAGGCAGACTGAGTTCTCTCCATCCCTGATGAGCATGCAGACATACAGAGCCCACGTGCAAATCTGAGTGATTTGTTGTCACTCCAGATATTGAGCAAAACCTCTGCTTCACTAACGGTTGACCACTAAGCCCACCAACCAGAGAGATCAGTGTGTATACATTGCAAAGTATACAGTCATTAGAAAAGTCACTAAATAAAAATAGCAGCCACACACATATCAATAGTAAATATCAGCAATAGTAAACCTGATTTCTATAGTTGCCACATTAGATATTCAAAATATCTACGTTTCAAAAAATTACAGTACATCCAAAGAAACAAGAGAAATGGGAAAGTATGGTTCATTCACAAGGGAAATAATTAACAACTTACTTTGAAAAATGTACGACATTGAACTTAATAAAAATATTAAAATATCTTTTTAAATATATTTTAACTGACTCATAGTAATTATGAGTTACTGTGTTATAGGTATATTTACATTATACACACACACACACATAGTAACATCAGACATGTATATATTCCATTTTTTAGGATCAGATCTGTGTGACTGACATATTCATCAAAATTCTCTCTACCAGTAATTTTGAAATAAGTAGTTAACACTTGCCAACCAGTTAGTATAATCCTCCTGTCCACCTGCACCCTGTACCTGTTGGATGTCCCTTATCCCTCACCAAACCCCTTCCTAGGGTCAGTCTGAACCATGACCCTCTTCTATATGTTTTTAAACTCAGCTTTTTAGCAGATAGTGGTGGTGCACACTTTTAATCCCTGCGCCAGGGAGGCAGAGACAGGAGGATCTCTGTGAGTTCGAGGCCAGCCTGGTCTACAGAGGGGGTTCCAGGGCATCCAGGGCTGTTACACAAAGAAACCTTGTCTCAAAAAATAAAAATCAACTCTTTATTTTCTACATAGAAGTAAAAATATTTAATATTTGAATAACAAAAATTTGGGCTGTTTTAATTTTAGTCATAACAGCCAAAAGAAAGCACAGGCAAGGGACTGAAGGGAAACACAAAAGATGCCTCACCCAAATGAGGGCATCAATAAACAGGATTTACGTGAAGAAACCAGGTGGAAATTGTAGAGGGGAGAAGCAAGGTCCTTGAAGGAAGGCAGCACTGAAGGGATGGAGCACACATGTGAGGAGGCAGGAAAAGACACAGTGGGCGTGAACACAGGTCAACTGAAATTGCTCAGAGCAGAAAGAATAAGGGATGAAGAAGAATTAGTGGGAGACTGAGATCAGTAAGTGTAAAGGTCCCAGGGGAGGGACAGAAAAGCACAGGAAGGATGGCTGCAGATGCCCCCTTGGCACTCACACCCTGTCTCGGAGCCTGTGGGCTCAGACTGAGTAAAATGACCAGCTTTCTGCACGCTCAGCTTGTGGGTGGAAGACTGTGGGTTGGCCCGGTCTCCACAAACACCCATTATATCTTACATATGAGCATATGCATACAACTGTGTGTGTGTCGTGAGAATGGATCTGCATACATTTTCGAGGAGGAGTGTGTGTGTGTGCGCGTGTGTGTGTGTCCTATTGATTCTGTTTTTCTGAAAAACTCTAACAGTGGGTATGAGGTTTCCTTGGGTGGGGGTGTGAAAATATTTCTGAAAAGAGCGGTCACTCACTAGCCATTCAACATTGTGAACACACTAGAAGACACTGAACTACATGCTTTTACAATGGGTAAAAGGAATGAATAAATATTACTAAAGCAAAACAAGATTTAACACATGTCAAGATTTACTATAACCTATTAGAAAGAATCATTTAGACATTGTGGTCCAGTCAAAACTAGATAAATAGATGGCCAAAAGAGAATAGAAAAATCAGAAATAGACTCACTTAATTAGGGAAACCATTTGTGATGAAAGTGACACTTTAAAGCAATGAAGAAAGAAGAATAGTCATGTGTATATGTAGTCCTGAGTTGGTGACATGGCCATGCACATAAAACAAGCTTTGACCAGTACCCCATCTTGTGCATGTAAATCGATCTTGATGGCTGGTAGATAGAAACATGGTAGGCAAAGCAATGAACAGAGGATAATACAAGAAATATCATCTGAAGTACGGAACTGTTTCTCAAATGAAATGTGAGAAACAGGTCATTTAAAAGCGTGGCAAGCTAGGTGTCACTATGCACATCTGTATACTAATGCTCGAGAGGCGGAGGAAGAGAGTTTCACATTCATGGCCAAGCTGAGCTATGCAGCAAATCCGAAACTCACTGAGCAAAGGCATCCTCAGCCAAGCTAATGACCTAAGTCCAGTCCCTGGGTCCCACGTGGTGGAAGGAGAGATCTGATTCCTGTGATTGTCCTGTGATTCCCATATGCACACCATGGAGACTAAGTACCCATGCATATATATGTGTGTCACGTATACAGACAATATAAATAAATGTAGTTTAAAAATTAATTAAAATAGACAGAGAAGGAGGACTGATGAGCAAAGGGATTAAGATTGGGCTAGTTTAACCCCCAGAAACAGCTGACCTGACAAGGGTTAGCTCTTGAATCCCAGACTGATGGCTGGGAATCCAGCATGGACCTGATCAAGACCCCCTGAATGTGGGTGTCAGTGAGGAGGCCTAGGTAATCTATTGAGCCTTGGGTAGTAGATCAGTATTTATCCTGGGTATACAAATGTACTTTGGGCTCCCATTCAACAATGAGAGATGCACTCTCACCCTGAACTCTTGGGGGAAGGTCTAGACCTTGCCCTGGATGAAATGACAGACTATGGACACCCCCATGGAGGGCCTCACCCTCCCTGGGGGAAATGAGGGGATATTGGGGGGTTGGTGGGAGGGCGCTGGAGGAGGGGAGGGAAAAGGAGAGGGACCTGGAATTGACATGTGAACAACCTTGTTTCTAATTTAAATTTAAATTTAAAAATAAAATATAAAAAAATTAATTAAAATACCCATATTGCTTAAAGTAGCATGAAAACCTTCTACTGTTGTTCCATTTAGAGTGCAATCCATTTCCCTGGGACAGGGGCAAGGCCCCATTGCCGAGAAGATGATCAAGGATGCAATGAAAACTGGAAACTGGGTGTTTCTGCAGAACTGCCATCTTGCTGTTTCTTGGATGTTGGCAATGGAAGAGCTGATCAAAACCTTCACAGACCCAAGTAAGTTGTGTGCATTGCTTCTGAGTAATGGCACCAACCTCACACAGCCTTTCTTGTTCAGACGGTCTAATGGCGATTCCCCATTATGGACCTCATGCTTTCTCTTACTGAGAAGAAAGATGTGTGTCAAGTTCCACAATCAGAACTCAAAAAAGGCTTTTGAACTCCCATTAAGGAAGCCACCTGAACTCGAAATGCATCTTATGGTTGTGATAGAAAGAAATAGAAAAACAGGCTTGGGTCAAGAAAAGACATTAAATCTTACCCTATACAATGAAAAGCACAGAGCCTCTGCATTGTGGCATAGACCTTGAATCCCTCCTCTGGAGTAGTAAAGGCAGCAAGACCAGGTGTGAGAAGTCATCTTTGGCTACAAGGAAAGTTCGAGACCAGCCTGGGCTACAAGATACCCTGTCTAAAATAAAACAAAACAGAAATAGAGAGAAGTACAGGACCAGGTGTAGTGGTGCACATCTTTAATCCCAGTGCTCTGGAGTCAGGAGCAATTGGATCTCTGTGAGTTCCAGGCCAGCCTTCTGTATCATAAAAAAAAAAAAGAAAGAAAATCAGAGCCAGGATGCCATAGGGAGAGGAGCAAATGGCCTCGGGTATCCAGGACCCTTTCTCTGGGGCCTTACCAACTATAGAAAGCTTTCAGAGCAGGTAAGAGCTATGTGACTTCTGTCTCATTTACTCGCTGCTGCCTGTTGAACAAACAAGATGCCTCTTTACAGGTTACCCAGCTGCCTTGGTCACTAAGTCACCTTCCCCAACAGGCCCCTCATCCCCAATGCCACACCTGTACATTTAAATGAGAAATGATGACAGGTAAAATGATCTCACACCCAATGAGAAATGACAAGGTCTTAACTACAGGTCAGAATCCGGCATCACAAAAGCTGTTCCTGTCAATAGGCCTCCTTCAGCTCCTTGCCAGCTTTTCAAGAAGCCTTAGAAGACTGACAGGAGTTGGGCATGAAGTCCCACCCCCAGCTGAGGAGCTATGTTGGCAACTGATAGCTGCTGGGAGAGGGACAGTCGATTTTTGCTGAGTGTGGCCCTTGGTAAGGTGACATCTAAAAGTATTTAGGCAGCACAAATTGGACTTGATAGATGTAAAAAAAAAAAAAAGACTCAAAGTTGTATGAAAGGTTATGGAGAAGATGAAATGATCAAAAATTCTCAAAGAACCAATAAAATCTACATGTTGAACAAAGGTAAGTGGTTTTATTGATATGTCCAATTTCTTTATCAAAGCATGCCAGCTTCTAGACTTCAGGTCCCCCTGACAGGAAGTCTCAAGATGACCACTGCTTTCATCCTCACGAAGTTTATGATACCTTGAAATGTATAAACTGAGTCTCTCGAGGCATTGTATTCCCTCCCTAGAATAACTATTTCTCACAGGACTCCAACAAGCTACACATTTTTCTTCCTGTTGTTTTGTCTTTGTTTTAACAGATCAGGCAATCAAGGAGACTTTCCGGCTTTTTCTAAGCTCCATGCCTAGTCCAACATTTCCTGTGACAGTCCTTCAGAACTCTGTCAAGGTAATGCTTGTACACAACTCGAATGTGAGAGAACTGGTCTCTGAGTATCCGCCCAGGGCCCCACTATAAAAGCAAGCGAGGAAGTGATTTCCCAGACAGTTCTCATTTTTGCATGTCCTGGTCTACTGGCCATTCAACTCTTCTGACTCTCCCCTCTGCAAGAAAATGCTACAGGTGTAGAGTAAGGAGAATGGGTCCCCTCCCAGACCTAAGGGACTGTTTCTGCATGTGACAGACAGGAATGCCTTCAGTTTCTAGGTTTCAGTGCAGTAAGTTTCCATTATGAGAGGAATCTTTGCCTATGAAAAACAAGAGACACCTCTCTCCTCCCTTCCCTCATATCATGGTGAAACACCGTATACAGGATAGTTCTGTATTTTGAGATGACCACAAGAGCCAATGGAGATCTGCTAGGCTTTCTGCTTAATGATGGGAAGGACTCCAAATGGAAATATCTGGAGTTCTTGTTATGGTGATTCAACCATGGTAGTTCTGAGGACCCCGCTAGGCTCTGTTCTCTATGGACTGTGGCTAAACAAGACAAAAAGTAGTGGTACTAGGGAGATGGCTCAGTGAGTAATAGAACTTGATGTACAAGCGTAGGACTTGAGTTCAAATCCCCAGTACTCCTATAAAAAGCCAGGCATACCATATATGCCTATAACCCCAGTGCTATGAAAGAAGAGTTAAGAAAATTACTGGGCTTTGCCAGTCTCTAGTCCATCTATAGGGTCAGTGAGAGACTCTGTCTCGAATAAATAAGATAGAGAATGATAGAGTAGAACACCTGACACTCTCCTCTAGCCCCTGAGCACACATGGGTGTGCACATAAACACACACATACACACATACACATAAGACAAAAAGTAAGTCTGACCATTCCTAAAATGCCCCCATGGGCATCAGTTATCCATATCTCTGTGGCTCCAGTGTGTGCATGCTTTCCAGAAATAATGCGACCCTATAAAATCACCCTCCCTGCCATGTATGTTCTCTAAATCCAGGTGACCAATGAGCCTCCAAAGGGCTTACGTGCAAATATCAGGAGAGCCTTTACTGAAATGACACCCTCATTTTTTGAAGAAAATATACTTGGAAGAAAATGGAGACAACTGATATTTGGTATTTGTTTCTTCCACGCAATTATTCAGGTATACTCCATTCAGCTTTTTAGAAAAGATTTGTGTATTTCTATTTATTTGTGTGTATGTGTGGGGGGTGTATGAGAGTGTGTGTGTACGAGTGAGTGAGTGTGTGGGTGAATGAGTGTATACCACATATGTGTGGGTGCTTGGGCCACCAAAAGAGGGTGTTGGGGCCTCTGGCTCTGAGGTTAGAGAGTCATGAGCCACCTGACATGGGTGCTGGGACCCAAACTTGGGTCCTCTGGAGGGACAGCAAGCACTCTTAAGCCACTGGGCACATCTCTCTAGACTCAGATTCTGCTTTTTAACAGCAATAAAAAAAAGTGTTCTATGTTAGAAATATGTAAATAGCTAAGACGTAAGTGAAAATTTTTAAAAGGCGTTTTGAAACCTTAGGCCCATTCAATGTTAGAACCCAAGTTTATTTAGCTCAGCCACCAGTCTCTATGCCTTCCTTGACTCAGCATCTCACAGCCCCAGCTCTTGCCTCTATCCCAATCTGCCTAGAGAATACCATCACCCAGGTGAACGCATGAGATCCAGTTCAGCAGCTCAACTCTGCCTTGCTCCAAATCTACCACCCCTCCAGAATCCAGTCGCAAAATTGGTGGTCCCTACAATGAAAACTCCAAGAACATCTTTCTCCTTTATTCACCCACGTATGTTTTGCTGGGTGTTGTTTTAAGGCACAATCTTACTACATAGCCCAGACTTCCCTTGGCTTTAAAGCCCTCCTGTCTTAGCCTCCCAGACTCTGAGACAGTGGGTGCATGTTCACCACACTCAGTTTGGTTCACGTATTTTCCCTATGGTAGCTCACTCCTATCTGCTCTGCAGGATGAGGTCACCACCTTCAAGGGACCCCCTCCTTACCTCTTATGAGAGCCATAAACCCTCTGAAAGATAGCTTTCAAAACAGTCCCAGTCTCCTCCCATCTATTCAAGATGCATTACTTGCTCCATTATATACCCTGTGACCCGTGCTTGAATTCTGACCCTACTTATCTCTAGGTTAAACTAGCTTCCTGGTTTTCAGCGGTATGTTGTCTACATAGAAAGAGTCACTGGAGGAAAAGGGATGGGTAAAGATGAAAGATATGGAATAAATAAACAAAATGATATAAAAAATCAGAAACTCCATAGGTGGAACTGTATGACATTTAGTAGAAGCTTGGTCTACAGGAGAGAATATGGAACCACTTTCTGAGCCAACCATCAGTTTAAAGTCAAGAAATTAGAGGAGCAGGGGATCTCACTATGAGAAGAGATGACACAAAGACTGTGACTATGTGTACCAATTTTAGTTGTCTGTGGTTATCGATGTCACTGTGGAGAAGTTATCAGGTAACCAGCATGGTATGGCATGACTACAAGGCATAGAAAACTTCCAAAACACAGTAGGAGATGTTGATGTGATGGTTAGCTCTAACTGCAACTTGGCACAACCTGGAATCAACAGGTCAAGATGAGCTTGGCCTGAAGCAGTGTCTGTGGGAAATTGTCTGGATTATTACTCGGTGTGGGAAGACCCAGCCCACTGCAGGTGGCACCAATCCCTGGGCTTGGGTCTTGAGTTGTGTAAGGAAGGAAGCTGAGCATTCTCCCTGCTCTCGCCTGTGTGTATGATGAGGCCAGTTGTTTTGTGTTCCTGGTAACATGGCTTCCCCATAGTAATGGACTGTAACCTGAAGGTAAAAATAAGCCCTTTCTCCCTTAAGTTGTTGGTTTTTGGGGGGCAGGATATTTTATCACAGTGATGGAAATAAAACTAGGACAAGGATTCTCTCCCCTCCTTCCCCTTCCATGTCCCTTTCTCTCTCATAATTATAGTGCATTTTTATGCCAGTCTCTAGGTGGGGTGGTTTTTTTTCCTAGTTTGAAATGTTTTATTTTACCCTGCAGAACAAAGGGTTTTGGTTTTTTTGTCTTGTTTTATTTTGTTTTTTGTTTTTGATAGATCTGTCAAATCTCCCATAACAGACTTCCTTTTAGAAACATGGGGAACACTGAATGAAGATTTTTTTTTGTCCTGTTTGGTGAAAGGCTGACTGAAGCTGAACCAGATGTTTTTAACTGAGTACAGTATGGGGATGCCCACCATTAATAAAAATTTTATCTTCAACACTGAAAACTAACCTCATCATCATTATACAAATTAGCCTCTCATCAGTTGTATCTCAGAATGTTTTCACCTTCCATTCTAGGAGAGAAAGAAGTTTGGCCCCCTTGGCTGGAACATCTGCTATGAATTTAACGACAGTGATAGAGAATGTGCCTTACTGAACCTCAACCTTTACTGTAATGAAGGAAAGATCCCCTGGGATGCGCTAATTTACATTACTGGTCAGTGTGTGCGCAGGGCCCGGGCATCTGGCTGTGGAGCAGAGCTATTGATCTACACCTGCCTGACCCCTGTATAGAATGTGTCCTCCCCCAGTGTTTAACATTGGCAATGGCAACCGATGTCCCCTTTGTGAACTTACAACAATAATAAGCATGTCATGAGAATATTTGCACATAGAAAACTGGGGAGACATTTCTCCCCAATAGGAATAATACCAGACATCGTGTGTGTGTCTCTGTGTGTGTGTGTGTCTCTGTGTGTGTGTGTCTCTCTGTGTGTGTGAGAGATGTATGTACATACCCATGCATGTGACTGGACATGTGTGTACATGTAAAATCTAAGGTAAACATTCAGTAATTTTTTTTATTCCTTGAAATTTTCATATGCATATCCAATGTATCTTAATCATATACATTCCTCCCTCTCCCACACCCTCTCGGGAAAGGGAGAGCCATTTCCCTTGGGGGCTGTGACCACTGGTAGGTTTCCACCTTACTTTTTGATGTAGGGTCTCTCACTGGAGCTCACTCAGTATTTGGCTAGACTGACCAGCCAACAAGTTCCAGGGACCCACCTGTCTCTGCCCTCAGCCCGGTACTGGGAGCACAGACCCAAGCCACAAGGTCAGACTCTTATCTGGATACTGGGGATCCAGACTCAGCTTCTCATTCAGGTAAAGCAGGCACTTTACTGGCATCCATCTCCTTAGCCCCAGGCACTGCTTTAAATATTTAAGATGAGTCAGTATGTTAAAGTCTTACATCAACCCTGACAGTGTCGTACCATACATGAAATCCTTCCAGGAACACTACAGTGATAAATAGTACATCGTGCCAATGGATCTAGAATTTTCCCAAGGTATTACATTAACATTAAAAATCATCCCACGTGGCCCCTTCCTGCTCATGCTTTTGAAGCATGCTGGATAATGCATCTCTGGAGAAAGCGACATAAATTTGAATTCCCCCTGATTTAATTTATGAGGTGTGTACAGGGGAACTGTCTTTCTACAAGCATGAGGTCTGTTTTCTTAGTGAACTCAAGCAAAGCAATGTCTCATGGAAAGTGAGTACATTTTAGAATCTGACAGTCACTGAGGGGTCAACACTCAAGAGCATTCCGAAACAAAGAAAAAGGAAGAAATCCTTCAGTAGAACCCAATAGCTTTAGTTTCTGCTATTTGAAAAAATAAAATTGTAGGACTAAAGATATGGTTCAGTGTTTAAGAGCACTCACTGCTCTTGCAGAGGACCCAAGTTCAGTTCCCAGCACTGACATGGGAGCTCATGAAGACCTTTAACTCTGGTTCCAAGTGATCCGATGCCCTCTTCTGGCCTCAGTGGGCTCCTGCATGCACATAGTACATCTAAACTCCCACAGGAATCACGTAAATATACATATAATTTTTAAGATAAAGTAAAATAATTAGGAGAGCTTATATGTTAGATTTTTTTCTGCTTTTTAAACATGGGTTTATTAGGGAGACATAGCAACCGCTCTTTCTGCTACCTTGGCGCCTGTGGAGGCCTGCTGTCAATAGGACTTCTAAAAGGCAAATGTGTCTGGAAGGCTGTGGTACAAGGCCATGTTTGCTGGTTGTAAGCAGGGTTTCTGGAACCAGAGAGAGCACACAGCTGTCCTTAAAAATGAAGGTGTTTATGCCGAGATGGAACTGAGTTCTGCGTGGGCAAGAGATGTGCTTACGTGTATAAAGCCAAAAACAACACAGTGACTCCTGGAGGCAAACCAAACAATACCAGAGTGATCTGGGGAAAAGTAACCCAGGCCCACGGAAACAGTGGCAATGTGAAATTCTGAAGCAACCTTCCTGCAAAGGCCATTGGACACAGAATCTGTGTGATGCTGTGCCCTTCCCAGATTCAAACTAATGAAAACTAAATAAATAGAAGTAGATTTGTTTAAAAAAAGAGGGGCAAAGCAACCACTTTCAATACCAACTAAATGTCCATATAAATAAACATATTAGAATTTGGGTATGTTTATTAACGTGAAAAAAATAAATAGTAATGTATTTTAAAACACAAGCTCCCTTGCAGGTGAAATCACCTATGGCGGGAGAGTGACTGACACCTGGGATCAGAGATGCCTTCGGACTGTCTTGAAAAGATTTTTCTCTCCTGAAACACTGAAAGCTAATTATAAATACTCTGAATCCGGTAAGCGACTTTTATGCAGAAAGCCCCTTCCCTAGAAGCTTCAGACAGCATCCTTCAGTTTTCCAACAAGGTGCCCTGTCCGTCTTCACGGCTTTACCCCATCCCATATTTGACACTGTCAAAGCTGGTTTGGTGTCAGAACACAATATTGCATATTATAGAATTACCTCTGTGAATTTGTTTGGTATTCAATTTGATTGTATTATATCTAAATGCATTTTTCAGAGATATGGAATAATGTATTTTTAATATAATTAGAGAAAACTTCCATGACCAAATATTGAGTAACGAAGATGTATGAATTGGAGGTTACTCACTTGGAGTCAGACAGTAAATAAATCAATGGCCTTGGGTGTCAAGTCCTTGGAGGAAGAAATCTGATTGCTACAATACAAGTTCACAAAAGCTCCTACAGTTAAGTTGCTAGACACTGCTTTGGTCAGCTGTATGTCTTATCATGGTTAGGGAAAGAACCAGGCAAGGCAGTGCTGATCCAATTCATACACATCTGTCCTCTGTGCTTTTTATTGACAGGCATCTATTTTTCCCCCTTGGCTGACAGTCTCCAAGAGTTTAAGGACTACATTGAAGATCTGCCTTTGATAGATGATCCAGAAATTTTTGGAATGCATGAAAATGCCAACCTAGCTTTCCAGGTGTGTCGTCTTTCTACTTAAAATACATATTTATAGTGTGTATATAAACTCAAGATATTACTCCTGCCCTCACAGCTCTGTGAACTACAGTGCCTTCAGGGAAAAAGTAAGAGAGTGCTAACCTTTCTTTCAGCAGTGGTTTCAATTCATCCTGGTGCCTTTGGAGTCTTTAATGAGACTCACTTCCCATGGTGGCCAGAATCCTTCAGGCTCCATACTCTGAAAAGATGATCATGCCAATTGCTAAATGCTCATTGTCTCAAGAAAAATTAATATAATTAAACACAGTCTTCACCAAATCCTAAGACGCACACGTGTGTGTGTGTGTGTGTGTGTGTGTGTGTGCCTGTCTGTCTGTCTGTGTCTGTGTGTGTGTCTGTGTCTGTGTGTGTCTGTGTGTGTGTCTGTGTCTGTGTGTCTGTGTGTGTGTCTATGTCTGTGTGTGTGTGTCTGTGTGTGTGTCTGTGTGTGTATGTGTGTGTGTCTGTGTGTGTGTGTGTGTGTATGTGTGTATGTGTCTGTGTCTGTGTATTCCCTTCTCCTACCCTTCTCCCACCACACTGAACACCTTTGGCTCCCGTTACATGAGGGCTGTGGATATAGATGGTTAGATCAGAACAGTGCAGTTCTAAATGCCCAAAGTGTCTCTTTTCAGCCCTTTGGTTCAGATCCTGTGAGTAAATATCCAAGGAAGATAATTAACCTTGCTCTTGCAAAGTAATCGAGGTACCCGACCACAGCACTGGCTCCAAAGCAGTGATTCTAATCTGGGTCACAATCCCTTTGGGAGTCAAATGACCCTTTCACAGGGGTCACCTAAGACCATTGGAAAATATGGATATTTACATTATGATTTATAACAGTAGCAAAACTGCAGTTACAAAGTAGCAACAAAAATAATTTTATGGTGGGGGTCACCACACATGAGGACCTCACATGGCCCAGCTTCATCATGCCATCTCAGGCACCTGTAAAGAATAGACCTCTGTCTCTGAGGACTCCAGACATCTCTAATGGTCAAGGATTAGTTTCCCCTTGAAGAGGCCAGGGCAGGAGGATCATCTTTCTTTTCAACTTAAGTTTTGTCTGTATTCCGGTTAGAAGGTGAATTCTCCAGGCTGTGGGTGGTGCACGCCTTTAATCCTAGCACTCAGGAGGCACAGGCAGGTAGGTCTGTGGTGAGTTCTAGGCTAGCCTAATCTACAAAGTGAGTTCCAGGACATACACAGAGAAATTCTGTCTCAAAAAAACCAAAAGAAAAAAAGATGAATACTACCTGGGTATCAAGGAATCTAACAACACTGGGATCCCCAGAGAGCACACCCAGAGGTCAGTGTTCTGACGCCTGATTTCATGTTTGTCAACAATGATCCTGCTTCGCTCAGCGGGGCGCTAACATGACGTGTCATGGTTTCCCTTGCTCTGCTTTCGAGAGAATACACTTGTGGTAAACCTTCTATTTACTCCACTCTGACCTCTGACCGCTTGTTCTAATTGGCAGAGGGAGTGCGGCAGACATGGGGAGGGGACAAAGAAAAGAAAGCATGGGAGGGCTGGGTGTTGTGTTAGACACGGGGAGGCAGCGGCAGGGAATGACTCAAGGATGCAGGGAGGTCAGAGCGAGACACGGGCTCTTCGTGTCTTTTATTTATTATTGTTGTTCTTTGAGATTATGATAGAATAACGTCATTTCCCTCTTCCTTTCCTGTCTCTAAGCCTTCTTATGCACCATCCCCTTTATCTCTTTCAAACCTGTGGCCTTTTTTCTTTAATTGTTGTTGTTGGTAGTGGAGTGTGTGTGTGTGTGTGTGTGTGTGTGTGTGTGTTCCTAAATACATAAATGCAAACTGCTAGTCTGTATAATGTCACAGGCATGTGTTTTCAGGGCTGAACATTAGGAAGAAGTGTGTTCTTCCCTAGTAAAGACTATTGGAGATTTGTTGGTTTTTAGACAGTCTCTCTACAAAACCCTAGTTTTTCTAGAATTCACGGCATAGACCAGGCAGGCCTCCAATTCACAGAGATCCTCTTGCCTCTGCCTCCCGAGTGCTGGGATTACAGGCGTGTGCCAAGGTTTCTCTCCTCCAGACCACCGTGGAGGAGAGCTTCCTCTCTCCAGACACCAAAAGGCCTTCTTTTGTGAGAGAGCTTTTACCTGCTGCTTTTAGGAAGGAAGGGGAAGATTTGAAAATGGTCTCCCATCTGTTTGCAAGTTGCCTTTACCTAGAGAAAATCTTTGTATCCAAGTGGACCATTATGAAATAGCATGTTCTGCTTAGGTCAGGCAATTCTGTCCCTTTCAAGGCATGTAGTCTGAACACAAAAACTATGCATTCTTCCTACACTCAGCAAGTTATATTTAAGTAAATACTTAATAGAAACTAGTAAAAGACAGAATGGGGCAGAAAGGAGCAGATCTGAGGTCCCGAGTGTGTGTGTCAGCAGCCCCCTCTGCTGTCTGAGCCCGGCTTTGTCGCCCCAGAGCACTGCCGAAATGTCACTTTCTAAAACTGAGACTGAGCAGGAGGAGCATGAGGGAGAAGGGAGTTGTTCTGAGGACGGACTTATTGTTCTATGAAGAAAAGTCGACAAAAGCCAACTGGATGCTAAGGCTGCCATCCCGTGTGTCGGATTCTGCCAGACAATGAGTGCTGTTGGTTGTTGTCACGCCTGACAAGCACTCCGCAGAGCCACTTGCTGCTACAAGGATGATCTACTCTTTAAGGACTGTGTGGACAGTCGTGGAAGAGGCAGGCTTGTGTACACACGGCTGCTGGGTCTGTCACGCTACTGGAAAGGTCTTTCTATCCTGAGGGAAAAGAAAGGAGAAAGATACAGTTGAGGCAAGCCAACTAAAGTGAAAACCTGCTGAGCTTCCTGTCCAAGCTCAAGGATGCCCACTTCCATGTTGTGTCTAGAGCTCCATGGGAGACCATGTGTCATTCTGTCACAGAGGTTAGAAGAGAAGGAGCTGAAATGCTTTGCTAAAGCTTGGGAAGCCCAAGCTAGAGATGTAGACCAAGGCCACTGACTGTGTCTGCTGAGCGAAGTCAATGAGGTGATTGTTGGTGACGAAGCAGCTTTCCCTTCCTTTCTAATCAATGGACATAAGATCAGGAGAGATGAGTAGATCTAGAGTGTTATATATGCAGTCAGTGGCACTACACACTCAAATTCTCATTGAGAGCAAGCTGGTGAGATGACTCAGTGAATCAAGACAGCTGCACCAAGTCTACTGGCATGCGGTCAGTCCCTACCACCCACAAAGTGGAAGGAGAGGACTGACTCCCACAAGCTGTCCTCTGACCTCCATTTATATGTCATGGCATACATGTGCATATGCACACACAATTTTCTTAATGTAAAAAATTAATTTGGTTATGAGAGTAGCTCTCGTAGTGTATTCTAACAATTGAGTTAATATCTTTGTTTTTGAAAACTTGCTTTATTCCTATATGTGAACGATACACATGACAAACTTCATCTTGACCCCATCTTCCCTGTTCTGTCTCTTACCACCTCTGCAGTACAAAGAGACCAACACCCTAATCACCACCATCCTTGAGGTCCAGCCAAGATCCTCCTCGGGTGGTGAGGGGAAAAGCAATGATGAAATTGTCCAGGAGCTTGTGTTTTCAATTCGCACCAGAGTTCCAGGTAATAAACGCTTGCTGGCATCTACCCATAATGGGAGCTTTAGGAATAAAGTCAGAGAACTGAATGGTAAGCAGATGTGGATGCTTAATTTGTCTCATAGATTTTCTTCCCCTGGAGAGCTCACCTCACCATTTGTGGCTGGAAATCTATTGCACCCCAGAAGCCCACCTGCAAGGACCATGAGGGGCCACTTGGCTTACAGTCCACACAAAGCCAGCCTTTGCTCTGAGCTCTGATCCTAAGGCCTCTGGACCTGTGGTGTCCAAGACAGTAGCTGCTGGTCACATGTAGCAGCTTGTTAACCTTGAGTTTTGACATTGAGTCCTTTATTGCAGTAAGCATTTTAAGTGCTTTTGTCTTGGACAGCACAGATGGGGCCGTTTCCATCATCATTTAAAGCTTTATTAGAATCCTATTCTGGAATCTACACCAGTATTTCCTTCATTCAGGAGAAATGGCTACATTACTTTAACCTGACTTGCTGTCGATTTATGGAATCTTCCTGAAGGACCCCAAGAGAGCTACTCTCCCACTTCCCTTAGACTGACAATATATTTATGTCCCTAGATCAATTGTTCTTGGCTGGAAGTGATGTCGTAACACTAGAAAGAAAGCTGAGGTAGAGGAAAAAAACCCATGACAGAGTCCTGGCAATACTCTAAAGGCCTCCAGGTGAAAAGGAGCCATGATCCATGTGACTCAAGAATAATCCTGTCATTCCCCAACACAACAAGGGGCAGTGAGTCTTGTTAACGCTGAAGAAAACTGTCGGTTACTGTAGGGAGCAGTTTCTCCTAAATAAATACAATGTGGGAGGAGAGTAGAAATGATGTAAAGATGAGAGGCAGTGGAGACAGTGGGCTTTCTCCAGATCCCACTGAGGCCTGGGAGATTTGCTCTCCATGCTTCGTAAACTCACACTTACATTGTGAAATGGGAAGCAGACTTCTCCACGCTTCATGGAGCTTATGCTTTTGCTGTGAAATGAGAAGCAGGCCATCTGCCGAGACTGAGAACAGGAGGTTCGATCAGCTCCACCAAAGAACTTGGGGAACTTGAAATGCTGGGGGGCAGGGGATAACCATGGCTCTGTGGTCCATAGAGATCAGGCTGACCCACACCCTGCTGAGTAACATTCCTCCAGCAGCCAAACTGTGAATGCTTAGGAAGCAATCCAGTGTGTGTATGGTCTATCTTAGGAACCCCTTATGTGCTCACACTAGTCACAGACATTCAAAGAAAGCACAATCCCTTCCTTCATCCTAGCCCCTGTGGCTCTGTTTTGTAGGACTGGGGTAGGAAGGATGTATCATTCTCTCCGGTTTGACTCCAGTCTTTGAGTGATGCTCAGTGACTTGGGATAAACTCAAGTCTCTCTCAGTCTCTGCCTTCCACTCCCACCCCTTCCTTTCCTGGAAACAGAACAGGTCTACAGGGAAGAGCAAGACTTACACACTCATATTCGAGGGGCTGTGGGGGTGGGGTGGGGGGACTGGACCCCTGGTCCTCTGGTCTCTGGATTATCACTTGTCGACCAAGCCATCCACTTGGTAGGTAGCATTTGCCATCGGGGTATTCAGAGCTCTGCCTCTCGTTCTGCCAAAGAGAAAAGTATTTTGTGTAAAGTCAGAGGGTGACTTGTAGGAGTCGGTTCTCTCCCTTTAACTAGGTGTGACTCGGGGACTGAACTCGGAGGTTTAGCAGGAGGCACCATTACCCACTGACCCAGCTGCCCAACCCCAAATGTGTTTTCTTAAGCCTCCCCGCCACACCTCCACACCCACTGCAGAGACTGACCACAGCAGCCCCTCACTCAGACCTGCAGAGTCCTCAAAGCCATACTGACTTCCGCTTCACCCTCCTCCTCTCAGCCCCTCCCCCACGGCTACCCAGAAAGGGAGCGACTGCCCTTTACTTAGGAACAGGTATGCCTTCCCTCACACCGTCCCAGTCAGGGTCTCCTGTGCTCTACCTGCCTGTGTCCGAGTCAGTGTTCACACTTGCCCAGAAGATGAGTAGCACCATGACAAGAAGGGAATACTGATTCTCTTGCACGCCTGGATGGACACACATGTTTCCATGATTTCCACTAATTTAAGCTTTATTATTTTGTGACTACTTCTATGTAAACACAGCTGGATAATCCAAGACTTATAAAATATTGTCAAATTTAAGTTCTTGCTTAAGTAATGAGAGAAATTAGTTTTTGTTTATTTTTTATTTAAATTAGAAACAAGCTTGTTTTACTTGTCAATCCCAGTTCCCTCTGTCTCCCCTCCTCCCCTGTCCTCACCAACCCCCTATCCCATCCCCTTTCTGCTCCTCAGGGAGAGTAAAGCCTTCCATGGGGGATCTTCAAAGTCTGTCATATTATTTGGAGCAGGGCCTAGGCCCTCCCCATGTGTCTAGGCTGAGAGAGTATCCCTCTGTGTAAAATGGGCTCGCAAAGTCCATTCCTATACTAGGGATATATATTGATCCACTACCAGAGGCCCCTCCTAACTGACATCCACATTCAGGGGGTCTGGGTTGGTCCTATGCTGGTTTCCCAGCTATCAGTCTAGGGTCCATGAGCTTCCCCTTGTTCAGGTTAGCTGTTGGGAAAAATCAGTTTTAGGTTAAAATATATTTTTATGTGCATTGGTGCACATATTATTACATATATATGTATATATATGTAATAAGAGGCCAGGCCCAGTGAGAAGGCTCTGTGGATAAAGAGCTCATCTGTGGACCTGTGTTCAGTCCCCAGAACTCACATGACGGTGGAAGGAAACAGCTGGCTCCTCAAAGTTGCCCTTTGACCCCCACAGGCAGGTCACAGCATGCATGTGCCTGCATCACATGTCATATGAAAACACAACAGTAATAAATAAAATTTAAAGGAGAAGCACATGATGTTGTGAGGATGGAAATCAAGGATGTCTGGTCTGAGAAGCCAACTGTGTGTGTTTCAGAAGTCCTGAAAATGGAGGGAGCTTCCGAGAGCCTTTTTGTCAAGGACCCTCAAGGCCGCCTGGACTCTCTGACCACCGTGCTTGGCCAGGAAGTGGACCGATTCAACAATCTGCTGAAGTTAATACATGTATGAAAACTTACCTCCATTATTGCTACTGGGTAGCCAAGCCAGGTAGAGAGCAATATAAGAACGCGAGTGTGCTTGGAATCTTCGGCCTGTATTTTCTAAGCTTCTGTTTGGCTGTACTGACTCCTCAGGCCCACGCTGTGTGCAATCAAGTCAGTATTCTCTTATTCTAACAGTGGCCGTGTGAGTGTGTGACATCCTCCTTGGCCTGCCTTACGCATTTAGAATTGCTGTTGGGGCTGGAGAGATGCCTCAGTCGTCAAGAGCACTAGCTGTTCTTCCAGAGGTCCTGGGTTCAGTCTCCAGCACCCACATGGCAACTCACAATTGCCTGTAACTCTACCTCCAAGGGATCTAACACTCTCACACAGACATACATGCAGACAGTGCACCAATGCACATAAAATAGAAATAAAATTAAAAAGTAAAAATAATGAATCATTGGAATTACTGTCAACTCACTTGAAATTTTCCAGGACCACAGCATTCAGTTAAGAGTGAGTTTGAGCCAGGCATTGGTGGTGCACGCCTTTAATCCCAGCACTCGGGAGGCAGAGGCAGGCAGATCTCTGTAAATTCAAGGCCAGCCTGGTCTACAGAGTGAGTTCCAGGACAGCCTCCAAAACAAAACAACCCTGTCTCGAAAAAAACAAACAAACAAAAAAAAAGAGTGATTTGGGACTGAGGAAATAGTTCAGTCAGTACAAGCACAGTACGAAGATCCAGCCCCAGAACCCATGTGGCAAAAGGAGAAAGCCTTGGGCAGCGGCATGCATGCGCTAGCTCCTCTCTGGGAAAGCAGAGAGAAAGGTGGGCCCCTGGGGAACCACTGGACAGCTGGTTTAGCCTGCTTGGTAAGTTGTAGGCCAGTGAGAAACCTTCTCCAAAACCCAAACAAAGGAGGGCTAAAGAGATGGCTCGGCGGTTAAGAGCAATTTTTACTCTTCCAGAGGACCTGGGTTCAGTTCCCAGCACCCACATGACGGCTCACATCAGTACCAGGGAATCAGATGCCCTCTTCCAGCTCCCACAGGCACCCACGTGGGGCACACGCATATGCACCGGCAAGACATTTAAGCACATAAAATAATAAAATAAATAGATTCAATTTTCAAAAGGTAAAGAGAGTGCCTGAGAAGTGACACCGGAGGCTGTCTTTTGCCACGTGCCTGTACTCGCTTATGGCCGGTCACACACATAAAAACTGTGAAAGCCATTGTCCACTCCCCTGATAATTATAGTGCACCAATCTTTTTTTTTTCTCTCAGATTTCTCTAGAAACACTTAACAAAGCCATTGCTGGACTGGTGGTGATGTCTGAAGAAATGGAAAAAGTCTATCAGAGTTTCCTCAACAACCAGGTTCCCTCTCTTTGGTCTAACACAGCCTACCCATCCCTGAAGCCGCTGGGGTCATGGGTCAAAGACCTTATCCTGAGGACTGCATTCGTGGATGTACGGGAGATCTCACTTGTGTGGGTTTGATGGGTTTGACAGTGTGGCTGGCCCTGAACTCCTGAGGGAGTTCTGAGTAGCAACTGTTAGGAATCATTTGATTCCAGAGAAACAGAACCTTCCAGTATGGCTTCACTTTGAAAGTCTTAAGTAGATTATAATACCATTTTCCCTAGGCTCTTATATATATAATGGTTTTCAGCTTCAGGCCATTCTTGAGGTTTTAGCTGCAGTGTATGACTCCACTGTAGGTACAAAACATGGCAGGGCTCCACACAGCCAAACGTGCCTTGACTGTCCCAGCCTCTTGTCCCCTGTGGTGAGAATGGGAATGGACCAGCAGTAATACAAGGGGCAGGGGGTAACTCAGGATTCAATTAGATGCCACCCTCTCCTCCCAACAAAGCTCTGATTTAGATGGCACATTCCACCTCATGAAATCATGTCTCTCCCTTAGCTGTGGCTCAAAAGAGGACAGCCCAAGTCCTTCTGGATTTCCGGTTTCTTCTTCCCTCAAGGATTTCTCACAGGTACTGATGCCTCCCCTAGGAGTTGTGGTTTGTTACATGCACAGGGTTTCCAGGAGCTGGGGAATAGCAGAGCTGCCGATGGCCTGACCGGCCCTGCTTAACTAGGACAATCTAGGATTATTCTTCCTCCATCACAGGGCTGAGGGATGGGGGAGATAGATGCTCCCTGGTAAACTGATCCTTGCCCCTCTCAGGTTACCTATGCATGGGTTTGATTTAGGCTAGATCCATGAATAGATAGCCGTGGTTCAACTCTCCACACCCTCCTTCAAGAGCTTCAACTGCTGTCCCCCTGCACATGCCCCAGCTCTGAGCAGCCTAGAGGAGGCTCTAAAAAGGCACTTTCTATTTTAAGGCAGGGTCTCCCGTAGCCCACACTGCCTTGACCTCATGCACAGTCAAGGATGACCTTGAGTTTCTAATCCTGCTGCCTCCACCACCTGAATTCTGGGATTACATGCACAGGCCACCTTAAACCAGTTTTAGACAGTGCTGGGAATTGAACCCAGAGATTTGTGCAAGCACTTTACCAAATGAGCAACATCCCCAGCCTAAAACAATATTCTTGATATCCCTTCATCAGTCCTAGCGGATTTGGCTGGAGAGTCCCAGAGGACCCAGACTGTGGGGCTCTGAACACCCAATCCTCAGTTTGTCTCATCCCTGTTCCCTGATGAACAGTCCGTAGAAACAAGCTGGACGAAACCCTGAAGTTAGGGGGACTTACCTAAAACTTCCTAGTTTGTCTCTCTCATGGCAGTGCAGGGCCCTTGAATCTTAGTCTCTCCCACCCTTTGTTTTTTGGTTTATTTGTTTGTTTGTTTTTAGTTTTGTGTTTGTTGGTATGGTTTTTTTTGTTTGTTTGTGGTTTTGTTTTTGTTTGTTTGATTGGTTGGTTGGTTGGCTGGTTGGTTGTTTTTTCTGAGACAGAGTCTTATTATGTAGTCCTGGCTTCCTGGAACACATTATGTAGACTTGCCTTGAATTTTTCTGCCTCCCAAGTGCTAGATTTAAAAGTGTTTGCCACTATACCTGGTTTGTTTGTTCTAAGGTGTGTGTTTGCACCTGAGCATGCGCGCACACATGCATGCCCAAATGCCTGTAGAGGTCAGAAGAAGCTGTTGGATTCCTTTAGCACTAGAGTTATATAGGTGGTTGTACGTTGCCTGATGTAGATTCCGGGAACTGAGCTCTGGTCTCTGCATGAGTAACAACTGCCTTTAACCACTGAGCCATCTCTCCAGCCCCTTCCTCTCTTCTTCACCATGGTCCTGAACCACCCCACCCCCAGCATGATCCAGTCTTCTATGCTCTGTTGAACTAATCCCATGTGGAGTGTTAAAGGCTTGAGTTTCTTGTTAATTAGTTTTCCCTACGTTTGTTTGTTTGTTTGTTTGTTTGTTTGTTTGGAGAAAAGGCATACCACAAATGCATGCACACCACAAGACAGATGTGGAGACAGGGGACGCCGGAGTTGGCTCTCTCCTTGCACAGTGTAGGTTCTGGGGATCAAACCCAGGTCATCGGGCCGGGCAGCAAGTGCCTTCACCTGCCGAGTCATCCCACCACCGGGCTGAGAAGGGTTTCTATGGATACGAAGCTCCCTGATGCTAGCACAGCCTGGGTGAATGGGAGGACACAGTGTGTGTGGAGTGCAATGTTCTTTAAAGGACTCCCCTTTTTGTATTTTCAGGGACTCTTCAGAACCATGCTCGGAAATACAATTTGCCTATAGATGAGCTGAATTTCAAGTATAATGTGATTCCAGTCTACAGAGACCAAGCCGCAGTCATAGAAGCTGCCAAGGAAATTCACTTTGGAGAAGAACTGCCCATGGACCTGGAGGTACCACCCACCTGACTGCATGGCTTCTACCCCACTGCCAGTGGAGGGTTCAGCCAGCCTCCCCTGTCCCACCACCCCCATTTGCGGGAGGGAAGGGTGGCACTCACACCCTAAGGCCAGCTCCTCAGCAGCAACTGGATGAGAACTTCTCAAACACAGTACAATCTAGAGAAATGTTTTTCTGCGTAAATCGATAATATTTACATTCAGAAAGCAATGGTCTCCTCTTACAGAGGCAGTATAATAAGACATTAAAAACAGAGTTTCAGGCTGGGCATTGGTGGCGCAGCCTTTCATACCAGCACTCGGGAGGCAGAGGCAAGTGGATCTCTGTGAGTTCGAAACCAGCCTGCTCTACGGAGTGAGTTCCAGGACAGACTCCAAAACAATACAGAGAAACCCTGTCTGAAAAAAAAAAAAAAAACAGTTTCTGGACGAAACAAACATGAGTTTGAATTCTAGCTCTACTCTTCACCAGCCACATGTGTGGAAACAATTGCTCTCGTGCCTGAGTTTTGGTGTTCCCATCTATAAAATGGGGTTGGTGACAGGACTCAAAGAATGAAGTGGTCAACACAAAGTTCACTGGCAATAATTCCCTATAATATTATAGACTAAATGTGTCTTACAGCAGCCACTGAGCTCCCTCCTGCAGTACTGAAATTCTGCCTTCATGCCCCATCTAACTATAATCACAGTAAATAACTAAGAGGGGCGTGCTATGGGAGTAGTCTTAATGGTTTGTGTACTCTTCGAATAGTATTGCAGGTATATAATCTATCTTCTAGAAGGGTACCCAGATCTTCCGGGAGCCTTGATGAGGATACATAATAATCCCATCTCTTACCTCCCTCTGCTTCTCGAGAGGGAAGGAAAAGTCATTATTCATAAGGTCAGATAGTCTAAAGTCGCCCTAATTGGGTTTCCCAGGAGCATTCCCAATTCTGCCTCCTGGTAGGCCATGGACAACATCAAATTCAGTACCAAACTGAGGGTCAGGGTGACCTTTCTCTCAGAGCTCTAGGGCACCCTCTCTAAAATGCAGCAATAGAAACTACTGTCTTTAGAGGTACTTGTTGAAGAGTTGGTGCACAGGCAGCGACTCGAACTGTTAACCGCTCCTCATCCTCCTCCTCCGCTCACCCTTGTGAGTATCTTTCAGTTGCCCTCCCCTGAGGATGGAGTTCTTGTTCATGGTATGTTCATGGATGCCTCTCGGTGGGATAACAAGGAGATGGTCATAGAAGACGCGTTGCCAGGACAGATGAACCCCATGCTGCCTGTAGTTCATTTTGAACCACAACAAAACTATGACCCAGTCCAAACACTCTACCACTCCCCGCTCTACAAAACAGGAGCCCGGGCAGGAACACTTTCCACTACAGGTAAGCATGTTCTTAAGATTTGTACGTGGGGCTGGAGAGGTGGCTCAGCAGTTAAGAGCACTTAAGAAGCCAGGTTTCATTCTCATCACCCATAAAGTGACTGACAGCCACCTGTAATTCCAGTTCCAGAGGATACAGTGCCCTCTTCTGGCTGCCAGGGACACTGCACACATGAGCTGCACAGACAAGCAAGCAAAATGCACGCATACATAAAAATAAATGTTTTAACTATACAGGTAATAACTAAATAAAAACCTCAGTCAAAATCCAAACACTTCTGGGCAGGGTGGCATGTACCTTTAATCCCAGCATAGGCAGGCAGCCCGTGAGTTCAAGGCCATCATGGTCTACATAGCAAATGCTGGTCACTTAGTTAGTACAGTGCTTGCACAGCACACACAAAATCCTGCATAAGGTCCTCAGCACTGTGTAAAACTGGTGTGGTGGTATGTGCCCACAATGCCAGCATTCTAGGTCAAGGCAAAAAGATCAGAAGTTCAAGACCATCTTCAACTACTTAGCAACGTTGTGGGACTAGCCTGATCTGTGAGACTCTGTTCTGCCTCTGCCTCTGCCTCTGCCTCTGCCTCTGCCTCTGCCTCTGCCTCTGCCTCTGCCTCTGCCTCTCTCTCTCTCTCTCTCTCTCTCTCTCTCTCTCTCTCTCTCTCTCTCTCTCTCACACACACACACACACACACACACACACACAATGCTTAGATGGAGATAAAGCTTGGTTATAGACTAATTGCCTGGCATGGAAAGTACTGGGTTCAATGCCCAGAAGTGAAAAAAAAGTGAACTTGCCAAAAAAATGCTAGCTGTAACACACTAAGAAAGTTATTGGTCCAATTAACCAGATTTAAAATAGGAGTACCTGTGCTGGAGAGATGACTCAGCAGTTAAGATCACTTACTGCTCTTACAGAAGACTGAAATTACATCCCTAACACTGATATTAGCTGTAACTCCAGTTCCAGAGGATCTGAGTCCCTCTTCTGGCCTCTCCAGACATGTACCCTCATGTGCACATACCCCCACATAGACACACATATAAGTAAATAAAAATAAAAGAATACACATTTAGAACTGTTGAAATTGTGTTTGTAATAACACTGGGTATACATGGATAACATAAACTTAGTGTTTGTTTCTCTTAGAACCTAAGGAGTAGAAAACAGAGTTTAAAAGGGCAGAGACTTGCAGTTCCAAAATGATGGGCTGAATGGGCACTGAGAGCACACCCTCGCCAAATAGAATCTGCCCTACCACACAAAAGAGGGTTAACAATGAACTGTGTGGACCTGGGATGCAGTCCTCACAGGGAGGCAGAGACAAAGAAACTATCTCTACAGATAACGTGAGAGCCTGTGGACCAGTGAGATGGCTCAGCTGGTAAAGGCTCTTTTCACCAAGCCCAGCAACCTGAGTTTGGTCCCCAAGACCCACGTGATAGAAGGAGAGAACTGAATCCCACAAGTTGTCCTCTGACTCCCCACATCTGTGCCAGGTTATATGCAGGTGTGCACGCGCACACACACACACACACACTAAATAAATTTAATTTCTTTAAAAGAACAATAACTTTTTCAAAAAGAAAGAAACTGCTGAAGAACACACTGAGAAAACCCCTCAAAATGCAGCACAGTTTGGTGGGAAAATCTGACATTGTGCAAAGAGCTGTAATTCTCCATGTTTATCTAGTAGGCAACTTAAGAGAAAGTAAGAATGAAGGAGAGGGAATATTTGCAAAGAATAACAACTGGTGGTTCCCTAAAACTAAAGAAATGCTGTGTCCTTGAACTCAGAAATCTCATCAAGTGGGAGGTACCTGGGAAGACATGCATGGTTATTTGCAGAGTGTCCAGGGTGGTATCCAACACATAGCAAATACTGTCTGAGCAAACTATGCACAGAACAGCAATCATGATGAAAATTCTTAGGAGATTACTGGACAGGTCATAGGAATCCCTTATCCTAATGATGGAGTTCTGCCTTAATTTGAGTTTCTACCGCTGTGAAGAGATACCACAGCCATGGCAACTTTCATAAAGGAAAACATTTAATTGGAGCTGGTTTATAGTTCAGAGGCTTAGCTCATTTTCATCATGGCGGGAAGCAAGGCAGCATGCAGGCAGACGTGGTGTTGGCGAGATAGCTGAGAGTTCTGCAAGCAACAGGAAGTGAACTGTATCCCACACTGGGCAGAGCTTGAGCATATGAGACCTCAAAGCCTACCTCCACAGTGACACATTTCCCCCAACAAGGCCACACCTACTCCAACAAGGCTACACCATAGTGCCACTTCCTATGGGTCAAGCATTCAAACACATGAGTCTATGGAGGTCATATCTACTCAGATCGCCAATTACCCAGAAAGGGCAACTTGTTAGGGCACCTAATACTGCTCTCTCCCTGGATATGAATATAAATTTTAGGGTGACAAGATTGAACACAAAACTTACGAGCGGCTTTATTTCAGGGATGGTGTCCTAGTTTCTTTTGGGTTAATTAAATCAACACTCTAGCCAAAAGCAACTTAGGGGAGGAAAGGCTTTATTTGGCTTATACTTCCAGGTCACAATGTATCATTGTGGGAATTCAGGGCAGAACTCAAGGTGGGAACCCGGAAGCAGGAATCATGGAGGAATGCTGCTTGCTGGCTTGGTCACGGGCTTATCTTTAGCCAGCATTCTTAAATAGCCCAGGACCACTAGCCTATGCTTAGCACAGCCCAGGGTGAGTTGGGCCCTCCTACATCATTTAATAATCACGATAATCCCCACTGGCACGCCAACAGGCCAATCATACCGAGGCAATACCTCAACCGGGACTTCTCACAGCTGTCTCTAGACCACGTCAAGTTGAAAATTAAGACTAACCAGGACCGAGGTGCCATATATTTAAACCCTTTCTACACTGTAGTGTAAATCGTAATAATAAAAGAGTTCTGACATAACACAATGTTAGCCTCAGGTATGAAATGGATAAGCTTTAAGCAGTCACTGTGCAACTCAGTTCGCCCTCTAGGAGGCTGTTGGAAGTATCTCAGTGTAGAAAGCCAAGCTGACCTCATAACAGAGGTGCTGTGGTCTCTGTGTGCTAGCTCACATCCACCTGGAGACAAGGGTGGTGTCTACTCAATGATCAAGATGCAACCAACACCACTGAGTCCAGTAACCATCAATGCCCGGCTGCTTACTGCACCTCAGCACTATGCAGAAAACCTTAGCCAAACCTGTAAGAACATGAAATGAGAACTTGGATTTGAAATGAAGAAACAAAATTATTTGCCCATATAATTGATCACATGGGAAAAAACAAAGAATCTACAGAAAAAGGTCTACTACAAATGATAGTAAGAACAACCACTATATAACAACCAACAGAATTCCTGGTAGAGAGCACTTGTTCAGCATGTTTGAAGCACTGAGTTCAATGCCCAACACTGACAAAATGTTAAGAACTTAATAGAATTCAGCCATCATGGTAGCATACACCTTTACCACAGCATTCAGGAGGCAGGGGCATGTGGATTTCTGTGAATTAAAGGCCATCCTGAGTTATGTAAGTCCCAGGCCAGCCAGAGCTACACAGTTAGACCCTCTCTCCCTACAAACAAACAAAAACTGTTAACAGAATCTCTGTGTTCTGTCAAAAACAAATACAAACAAAAGGTTTGGCTCCACTAAGAACACGGTTGGTCTGATTAGGAGCAAACCCAACAAGGAGAACAAGGTAGCTCTTGGCTCCTAAGGGCCACACAGTGGGACCAGAATAAGTGGAGGAACTGAGTCATGTCCATAAGTGGGAAGATTGGATGGATGTTCTCAGGATCCCAATTCCCTCGCAAATTAATCTCTGAATTTTTTTTCTTGGTTTTTCGAGACAGGGTTTTTTGTATTGTTTTGGAGGCGGTCCTGAAACTGATCTGTAGAGCAGGCTGGCCTTGAACTCACAGAGATCTGCCTGCCTCTGCCTCCCAAGTGCTGGGATTAAAGGTGTGCGCCACCAATGCCTGGCCTAATCTCTGAATTTAAAAAAAGTCTCATATAATTGTTAGACAACTAACTCTTCTGATGCTTGTGTGAAATGAAAACAAAGACTAGCCTCACTTCCTTTGAATAAAATAAAGCAGAGGGTCTGTTTCTAACAAACCCAGCCACGGTAGCTCCAACAGTGCCCCATCACCACAGGGCTGAACAAACCGATCAGATGGGAATGGAGAGCCAGAGCAACTGTGGGTTTGTAGGAAGCCGAAACGATAGCAACACCATTGAAAGCTGGTCAGGAATAGAAAAAAAAAATAGTTCATAAATGGTGCTGGAGAAAGTGGTTCTACTAGATTCAGATTCTTACTTAATATTACATACAAAAACTTAAATTAGCGCTAGAGAGACGGCTCAGGACTGAAGGGCAACGCTGCCCCTGAAGAGGACTGGAGTTCAGTTCCTGGAAGCCACACCAGGTGACTCCCGACTACCTATACCTGTTGCTCCAGGGCCTTTGATGCCCTTCCAGGCCGATAGGCACCTACTCACATGCAGATACATACACGTGTACATAAAAATTAAAACTTTAAGTTAAATCATTGATGGTTACTTGAGACTTAACCACCAAATTTTAGAATGCTTAACTCCTAATGAAAGGGTTGTAATAATTGCCAGCGTCTGCTCATCCCCTAGAAAGCCAATCAGGGATAAGCATGCTTCCTACTGGAAGACACGTACTAAAATAAGTGCAGCCGGAAATGTCGTATTTGCTTCAAAATAATCTAGGAGACGTGTGGAAGCGTGTAGGATGAGATAGACACAAAGGGGGCGTTTATGTTTCCATCTATCCGCAAAGAGGAAAAAACGAATAGGATCAAACATGAACCGTGATAGTTAACCAATCAGCGCACTCGCAGGGCGGGGCGGGGCGGGGCGGGGCAGGGTAGGGCTCCAGTTCATAGATATCCACCTATGTGTATTTGTGGTGGTGGAGTGGAAAATGGTTTGTACACCGTAGTGCACATACTCACAGGGGCCAGAAGAGGGCATCAGATCTCTTAGAGCTGGAGTTACAGGTGGTTATAGGCTGACTAACATTGGTGTATATATGCCCTTAAGCATGGAGCGGTTTCTCCAGCCCTCCTATATCCTGCTTCCCTCTGAATAAGCAGCCCACCTTTGCTGTCTTCAACCACAGTCCACAGTGCAGCGCCTGTGTGCTTGCTGTAGCCATCCTGTCTTGTCAGGAGCACAAGACCTCCAGGATTCCAGTCCAAGCATATATGTGACACACATGTCTATCCCAATCATCTACCCTTGGAGATGGTTATTGTCTAACTCTGAGTCATCGCAGAGTGTACTGTACAGTGAACCCCTTAGGAAACAGTGGTGAGATTTAGGGAGAATGGCTTTGGGAAGGCAGCTAAATGCATGTCTGGTCACCAGAGAACTGATTCTGCTTAAACAGACAGTAGCTGTAAGGGTTTGTTTATCCCAAGTCCTTCTCCAGACCTAGGGAAGGCCTTATGTGCCTCCAGGCACTGACTGCCTATGAGGAAGTACAGTGTCACCCTGAGAAGCATGGAGAAGAGAAACGTGAGCTTACAGTGGGGTGCTTAGGGCCTTGGACAAATTTCTGAACTGCATGAAACCAGTAAATACATTGGAATACTATCTAGATTGGCTGCCATGGCTGTCGCACTGGAAAGCCTAGTATTCAATGGGACACAAAAACAAGGCACCCTCTGCTGGGTACAACACTTCCCAGATATCCTTGCATAGATGGTGTCTGAGAAAGCAGCGCCAAAACGAGCAGTTGCCCTCTGAGCACAACAGCATCTTCTCAGTACCCCCTCAGACAGCCACATAGTGGAAAGAGTACTAAGAGTGACTTTTTCTATTGAATGACTGGACACTAAAGTCAGAATGCCCAGCACTAGGCTGACTCATTTCAGGATCCCAAGACCCTTCCAGTGCAGGATGGAATAAAGGACAGGCAGGTGGGTGGGTGGGTGGGTGGATGGATGGATGGATGGATGGATGGATGGATGGATGGATGGATGGATGACCAGCCACATGGATGGGTGCCCTCCTACCATTAGATACCCCTAAATCGCACTGAAATGTCAGGTCTTAATCCCAGCCTCACGCTGCTAGATTCAGACTACAGAGAACCTGAAACAGGCTCATCAAGTTATAAGGTCTAAGCCAAAGAGGCCCAAAAGCACCATGTTTCTAAAATCTCATTCTGTGTAGCATGAAACTGGGACCTTCGGAGGACTGCACCCAACATCTTCAGGTTCAGTCAGATCTGGAACTAGAGTATCTTGACTCGGTATCTTATCTCTGTGAATCCAGAGGTTATGCTTCAAATGACAGCTCTTCTCTCCCACCCCACCCCGCCCCACCTCTGCCCTTGCCCCCACCCACCAACCCCCATTGTATCCTTTATTAGGTCATTCAACCAACTTCGTGGTGACTGTCCTCTTACCCTCCAAGCGGCCCAGTGATTACTGGATCGCCAAGGGATCTGCGTTGCTCTGCCAGCTGAATGAGTGAACAGGGACCATGCTGATCCAGAGATCCTCCCTGATGAGGAAAAAGTGACTTCAACCTGACTTAAGTATACCTGCTACAGCTGTTATTTCTCCCATGGCCTAAAATAAAGAAGTTTCGAGTTATTTCTCTTGGCAATCCCAGCTGTGACAGGGAGGTGACAAGTTCGCACACCGGGTATTCAACTCAATCCCCAGCTCCGTGTGAAATCCAGGCTGCTCCTCTTAAGTGTGTTGCTCAGAGTCCTGGAAAGAACGAGGGGTTTGCCCCTGATTTCCACAAGCTCCCTTCCTTGTCACACTTGTATGACAGGCCTACAGTCCATGCTAGCCACATGGACCCAGACACTTCTGTTTCTAGACCTAGTTAAGGCTATCAAAAATGCAACACAGCGGGCATTGTGGTACAGTGGTGAGCAAAGCCGCCTTCCAAAAATGCTACATGTACAACACTGGTCCAACAACCGTCAAGTGTGTCCAACCTTTTGACATTTTGACATTGTGACACAAAGTTCACCCTTAACAACTGTGCAAAAAAAAGTGGGGGAAAAGCATCATTAAGTGCATGTATATGTATGTGTTCATGTATGAGTGTGTAAATGTAGGCACATGCATGCCACCACACTGCATATGTGAAGATCAGAGTGCAGTCCTCACTGTCGGCATTGAAACAGGGTCTCTCTCATTCACTGCTGCATATACCAGCATTGCTGGCCCATGAGCTTCTCGCAATTTTCCTGCCTCTGCCTCCAATGTCCTGGAAGGAGAGGATTGGGATTTCAGACATGCTACTATGTCTGATTTTTAATCTGGGTTCTCGAGACTCTGGCTCAGGCTATCAGGCTTCTGTGGCAATCACTCTACCTATTGAGCCAAGTCCATCCTTCTAAACCTTCCACTTAAGGATAAACCAGTGTCAAAATTGGCCACCTCCCAAATGGGTGCATCTGAGCCCAGAAACTGACTGGGAAGGAGTCCACAAAAGTCTCCAGAGGGACTGAGAAGATGGCTCGCTGTGCGAACAGAAGGACTTGAGTTTGCTCTCTACCATCCACATAAAAGCTGTGCTGTGAGAAACTACGACCGCAATGCGTGAGTGGGGAAGCAGAGACAACAGGATCCCTCGTGTTCATTGGCCATCCAGCCTTGACGAATGGATGAGCCGCAGGGACACTGAAAGACCCTGCCCCAAAAAGTAAAGTTGAGAGTGACAGAGGAAATCCAGGGCCAACTACATGCACCACACACACACACACACACACACACACACACACACACACACACACACACACACCAGGGAAGGAGGGAAAGCCAGAGCTTAAAATCCACGCAATCAAGGGACCCTAAGCCAGATGACAAATTAGTAGTACTACTTAGTCCAATGGTCAACCATTCTGCAGTTTTGTAAACTACTCCAAGGCCCAAGAGAACAGAAAGGGGACCAACAGGTAACATGCTGATCTGGAACCTGTGACTAGGGAAAGACAGCCAGACAGGGATTAAAATTCCCATTTTGAGCACAGCCAAGGCAGTTAATTCTACACTTATTTCACCTCAAAAATACTAAGTAACGCAGGAGTGGATAGTGTAAGCCCACTTTTTGAACAGACAAATCCAGGCCATCCCCCAGTGCCTTAGTTAGGGTTTCTATTGTTGTAAAGAGATGCAGGTCTCTGACCCTGACAGACACGATAAGGCACACCCACAATTGCAACACACAGAGGATGAGCAGGGAGGATCCCAAGTTGAAGACCAGCCTGAGTTACATAGCAAGGCCCTGTCTCAAAAGAAACAAAAATTCTCCTTCTCAATTGGGTCTGTCAATGTCAAACCAGACTGCAAAGTACAGGGATGGCTATTTTTAAAGCCCAGGAGAGTAAAGGCTTGAAGGCCACCAGGGCCCTCTACTTACCATAAGAGGGGTGCCTGTTCTGAAAGCTAGCATTAGCACCCAGAACACAGGAGTTCAGAGGGACAGGCAAGCCTCGATGGCCACCAACTGGCTGGGGTGAGAATTTCCATGGCAAGGAAGCTGCAGCTGAGGCCAAAGGGATGGGCCTGTGACAGGAGCCTGGAACTGTAACCATTAAGAGACAAAGGCTCAGTGCACAGTGGGGGGGTCACAGCAGTTTCCCCCACCCCAGTGTCCATGAGGTGACTTTTTATCTCCCTTCTTCAAAGATGGAAATGTGTGTTAATATACTGGATGCTTTGGGCCATTTCAACCAGAAACCAAATAACAGAACATTAGGAGGTCAGCTGTCCCGAGCTTTAGTGAGTGCTGAAAACCTTGACAGGGGAAAGCCCAATTCAGTTACCCCATCAGCAGCCTCTGGCAATCTTGGATACAAATGTAGCCCTCTGAGCACAGCCAGGCCAGGCAGAGTCCTCCCTGGGTCTCTGCCTTCTCACCTACCCTAGTCTGGGCTTCTGTGAACACCGTACAGGCATGCCAAGCCAAGACAGGACAAGGTCATGGGCTCATGACCTCAGGCACACCTGGTCCTTTCAGCTCAGCTGAGGACTAAAATTCCTAAACCCATCGCCACCTGATATCCCATCAGTGGAGGAAGACTAAAGAGGAGCCATGGGACTTGGACAGTCGCTAGCCCTTTTACCTGGGTATCTCCAGGCTGCCAGCTTTTATGCACTTAAAACTGAAATTTGGGGCTGGGCTTGGTGACCAAAAGCACTTGCCGCTACTATAGAGGACCTAGGTTCAAGCCCAGTGCCTATGCTGGCAGATCGCAACCTTTTATAAAACCCAGGCCCATGGGGAGCCAATGCCATCTCCCGTCTTCCATGGGCACCTGAACACACATGGTAGGTGTACATCAGCCAGGCGCATACACATAAAGACAAACAATCTTCAAAAATGCAAGTCACACAGGACAGCAGAGGCCCCTTCGGTCCTTTCAATAACTCCCTATGGCCGTGGGCATGAAATTCTGTTCCTCCCTTGTTTATGTCTCTGAACCATCTCATGCCACTAAATGTTTTCTTCTAAGGCTCCAGCCAGAATTGCTTCATCTCACTATCATTCATACGATCATTCCCTCCAGGACAGACTTTCACTCGGTCCCCTATGCCCCAGATCCCTGACTCCCACATCATTGACCTGATGTTTTTGAAGCACGTACGTGACACTGGATTTCTGCATCTACCGGTTCAGACACCACAGATCTGTTCATCAGACTCCACTCTGTCTGCTTTCTGCTTGAAGAATGCTTCCTTGGGGAGGCTCTTCCTAAACCCAGACCATAGCTTGTACCTTCCAACATGCATACACCACACACACACACACACACACACACACACACACACACACACACACACACCACAAATACCTGTGCTTCCTTTGGAAGTTACCAGCTTGGAATCCGGCTTCCTCACCAGACTGTGCACTCTGTGAAGGCAGACCAGTGTCTCTCCAGTTCACCCAACATGCATAACACGCAGACAGCCAAAAACACACCAGAGAAACTTGGGGGAAGTTTAAGGGACCCTGAACTCCAGCCTCTCTGCTGTAATTCTTCCAGAGACTTCCTGCCCTACAGATTAACTCTTCTGTGCCCCACTGACCCACAGCCCAGCTGCTCTAAGATGCTCTCTCTTTGATCACCGGTTCTGGTAAGCACACTCCTCTCTACAAAGCGTCCAGCTCTGAATAGTTACAAAATTGTCGCAGAACTTCCATGGAAAAGGGGCTGAAAAATCGAGTTCCTTGTCACCTCATTCAGTCACCTCATGCAGCTTTTGATGGGCCATGTACACATTCATGTTTATTCCAACAGGTGTAAACATGAGCTTTTGCCCAGGCTTGCAGACAGGCACCTGGAGACAGCTACCCCGTGAGGGGCCTCCCCTCTCTCCCAGTGTGAGGGGCATCTAGCAAACCCTGGGCTAGGCTTTCTGAAAGTCTATCGTGTGCCCCTCCCTTCTGTCTGAGGCATCTCGCCTTCCGGGAAGATGCTGACGTCAGCCTGCAGTGTCTGTCCTGAGTCCCACCATTCCGTCTCCACCTCTGGTGCTCGCACATTTTCCCAACTCTAACACGCACCAAGACAGCGTCAGTGACATCTGTTGGAGCCCATCTCTCTACGGCAGCATCCTTGTGTCCTCAGAGGGGAGACAACTCCACACCTCAAAAGCAGAGCTGTCAAGAGTCACCTAAGTCAGCCTTGCTCCCTTCTCCTCCCCAACAGCTGGCACTGCCTCTGTGCCCAGTCCTCTGAAGCTGCTGAGCTCCTGGAGCTAAGTCACTCATGCCTATTCTTGAAGACATCTCGTTAGCGGCAGCCCCTTATTTGGTGACATCTAAGCCTGCCTTTTTTATGTTTAGTGCTCCGTGTGACTTCAAGCCTTCGTACCCAGGACACCCAGGTGTCCAAGTCTTTGCTCTTCAACTCTTCAGAGGGCAAGGGCTTCTCACCTGGGAGCTGTCCTGACTAAAGAGGACAAAGCCAAGGTGGCCCACAGTTCCAGGGTTTGGTAAGATCCTCTGGTATGTGGGATCTCAACCCCTCCCACTCCTGCCGCAGGAGGGTCTGGTTCAAAGATCCTAGGTTCCTGTTGAGTTCCCTGACAAGGCAACCATTTACACCCACTCTCTCATTTCTTTCTATTTTCCAATGCTAATGCCCTCCCACTAAGCTAAGCTCTCAGTGTTCACCCCACCCCATTTACTTCTTTTTATTTAACTTTTTTACTTTGGGGGGGCTCATGGCTGGCAATAGCCTCACCTCTGTATTTGCTATGCAAAGGACACTTCTACTAAAAGAGAAAACACAGATCCTTGGATGGAGTCTAAGAGGAAAAAAGGCAGTCCTGCCCAACCTAGCCCCTGTATTAGACAATAGCCGAGGAACTGCCCTAAAAGGGGCAGACATATCGTGCATGTCTTCTGTGACCAAGACTTTCGGAGACCTAGAGCTGGCAGTGAGGTGGGGCAGAGGGACAGCTGGAGACACACAGACCCACACTGCAGTCGGTGCTGTGTGTGTGTACTCACACACAGAGAGGAGTCCGAGTCCCCAGAGCAGTAGTGACAGGCAATTGTGAGCCATCTGCTGTGGGTGCTGGGAACTGGACTTCCGTCCTCTGCAAGGGCACCAGCCATCCCCGAGCACTGAACCTCCAGCCCCTTATGGTTTATGTTAACTTGAGATTTTTCTTCTTCCTTCTTTTTTTAAGTGTGTGTGTGTGTGTGTGTGTGTGTGTTCATATGAGTCAAAGGTTAAGTATCAAATTCTACCTCATTTCTTGAGGCAGGGCCGCTCACCGATCCCAGAGATCACTGTTTCAGCTAGGCTGCGCCAACACCCAGAGCTGACGTTACAAGCGTGCCACCACACTCATCAGCTTTTTTTTAATATTTTATTTATTTATTATTTATTTATTTATTATGTATGTATACAATCTTTTGCCTGCATGCCAGCAGAGGGCGTCAGAGCTCATTCAAGGTGGTTGTGAGCCACCATGTGGTTGTCGGGAATTGAACTCAGGACCTTTGGAAGAACAGTCAGTGCTCTTAACCGCTGAGCCATCTCTCCAGCCCTCATTCAGCTTTTGATGTGGATATTGGGGATCTGAACTCGACTTCTCAGACTGGCACAGCTGACCCTTTACCTACTGAGCCACCTCCCAGCCCTAGACCCTCAACTCTGATACACAGTGTGGTATGATTCTCCTTGAGGGGGAGAGTGTGTGCCATGTTTCCCAAACACACTGGAGACCCACATGACAGGAGCAAGGAACATCGGTGGAGACAGCCAAATTCAAGGACTTGTGCTCAGTCTGGCCTTCTCCCTGGTACTGGGGACCTGGGAGGGGACAGAGAATTCTGGCATCAGCTGGAATTGGGGCTCACCACACTCTACCAAGCTTCTGACAACATTAGAGATCCTCTGGCACTTCCCAGGTGTTTGCTGATGTGTAATCTCTCCCAGCTCCTTTTCCATCTCATCTCAGATACCTGCACAGGACAAGCTTCATTTGCTGAACCATTCTCTCCTGTGCTGAAAAGTACAATTTGGGCCACCTGGACACTGGTTGAAGTCTCCAGCAAGACATTTTCAACTCCCTAGAGCCAACACAATCACAGTCTCAAACCAGCAAAGGACTCTCTACAGCCCCCAGCCCATCTTCCCAGGCGAGTCAGGGAGGCGCTGGCATTGTTCAGTCTCCCCACCTGTGGGCAAAGGCCTTTGGCTTAGGCTGGTGTGCACCCACAGAAAGTGACGTAGATTGGTTAATTCAAAGAGAATTGAAATAGAGTCCAAAATCGAGTGAGCCTTTGTGGTCTTCTTGCTACATCCTCATGTGACAGAAAGCAGAAGAGCCATTGTGCCCGGTGCTGTGTGGGCCCCCTCCCTGCCTCTTTTGTGATAATCTTACACAGATCAGGCTGGCCTCGAGCTTGCTGCGTAGATGAGGATAGCCTTGAGTTTCTCATCCTCCACTTCTGCTGCTTTTTATTTATTTATTTATTTTTGGTTTTTCGAGGCAGGGTTTCTCTGTATTGTTTTGGAAGCTGTCCTGGAACTCGCTCTGTAGACCAGGCTGGCCTCGAACTCACAGAGATCCGCCTGCCACTGCCTCCCGAGTGCTGGGATTAAAGGCGTGTGCCACCAATGCCCGGCTCACTTCTGCTTCTTAAATGCTGGGTTATACACATGAGCCAGTGTGTGTGGCACTAGGGATGGAACCCGGGGCTTCATGTATGTTAAGCAAGCACTCTACGGACTGAGTTACATTCCCAAGCCTGTATTAGCCCTTTTCTAGGACATTAATTCCATCCCTAAGGGAGGAGACATCATGGCCTGAGCACCTCTTAAAAGCCCCACAGTACAGCACCTGGATTTTGGAGGTGAATGCTGAGACCATAGCACCCCTCATCCCCTTGGTTTTTCTAATAGTTCCTGTCGGCACCTTTAACCACGAGATTAGGGACAGGTTCTTTTTTACTGTCCATTTTACTTTCTGTCATTGTTACTCTGACCAAAAGCAGTTTTGGTGGGAAAACGACTTCTTTCATCTTACATTTCCATGTTATAGTCCTCTCTTGAAACAATCCAGGAGAAAACTCGGGACAAGAACCTGAAGGAGAAACCATGGAGGAACACTGCCCACTGGACTACTCCCTGGCTCACTCATGTTCTAATACAGCCAGATCCACCTGGCTAGGGATGGCGCTGCCCACAGTGGGCTGAGTCCTCCAGCATCAATTAATAAAATCAAGACGATCTCCCATAGACAAGTCCATAAGGCCAATCTGATCTAGGCAATTCTTCAGTTGAGCCTTTCCTTTTAGATGACTCTAGACCAATGGTTCCTAATATGTGGGTTGCGACCCCTTTGGGGTCAAATGATCCTCTCACAGGAGTTGCCTAAGCCCATTGAAAAGCACAGATGTTTACATTACGATTCATAGCAAGTAACAAAATTATAGCTATGAAGGAGTGAAGAAAATAACTTTGTGTTTGGGGGCGTCATCACATGAGGAACTGTGTTAAAGGGTCACAGCAGTAGGAAGGTTGAGAACCGCTGAACTAGACTGTATCAAGTTCACAGTTAAAGCTAATTTCCCAACATCTCCTTCCTCCTCTCCCTGAAGAAGCCCTTCCAGCCTCTCCTAGCATCTCCTCATTGATCTACTGGTTAGCTTCTTCTGGCCACAGATCTCTGGACCAGTGTTGTCAACCTCCCTTTCCTCTTCAGATGACACACTAGAGCTGAGCTAACAGTCCTCTTGGTAGCACATGGTCAGAGCCCAGACAGAGAGAATGGCACACCCAAAGGCGCATCTACCAGTTGTGGTCTAAAACACTGGCCTGGCACAATGGTTCAGCAGGTGAAGGTGCCAGCCGCCAACCCTGGTAACCTGAGTTCAGTCCCCAGGACCCACGTGGTGGAAGCAGAGAGAACAAACTCCCACCACAAGATGTCCTCTGGCCTCCTCACCCACAGAATGCACTCATGCATACAAATAACTGTAAAATAAAACTACAACATCATGATTATAACCTACCCAAAACCACAGAGAATTGTGCTCTGGTTTCAGAGCAGTGGGAAGACAAGCCTGCAGAGGAGAGTGACGGGAAGTGACAGGGAAGGCAGACTTGGACTACAGCCTCAGATCCTGTGTCATAGGCAGACCAACTTCTCAGAGTCTGACAGACTTAATCACCTGTTGGCGAGCTTTGCTAACCTCCCAAGGGCACTCCAGAGAAGCCTTACGCTGCCTGTCAATTGCAGATCTTCCTCCAACTTTTTTGGTTTTGACTTGTTTAAGGTTTCCTTGATTTTGCGAGCGAGCCACTATCCTGAGATATGTAAACTGAGGGAGATGTGGAAACATGAGCTTGGTATACTCCAGGAGCTTTTGAAGTAACAACATCTTGAAGGTTCCCTCCTGGAGCAACATCTGACAGCCACTGAGGGCAGAAATATTGCTGCTCTCTGGGATGCTTGCCTGGAATTACCAAAGATGACACCCCAAACCCTTGTGGGTGATGTCAAAGAAGTAAGATACTAGGTCTTTCCCAATGATCCACAAGAAAGAATTCAACTCACTTTGCTCAAAATAAAATAGATGATGTTAGGTATGCTGTGGGAGAGTAAGATAGATCAGGAACTTGAGAAGAAAATGTAACTGGAAGACACAAACTGCATTATGGGATAAAAAAAAAGCAGGGCTTAGACTTCTGAGTCCAGGGAGACCTCCATCCCAAAGCAGAATTCTGTTTTCCCGCTTCCATTTCGGCATCCTTTTCCATTCAAACATCAGTTCAAGGGGAAAAAAAGCAGCAATGGACAACTCTAAGCTTGCCCCATGCCTGCCCCACTGATGAGCTGGCCAGGAAGAGAAGTAGAGTCCGAAAGATGCCAAGGATGCACAGGCTGAGACTCAGATGTAAAACCAGGTTCCGGGCAGACTTGATGGCCTGTATCTTGCCTTCCCAAAGGCAGAGGCTCTTGCTGTGCCTGTGTTGGAGTCACTTGCAAAGCTTTGAAGGCCAATCAAGATATCTGGATGTAGGACATCATTTATTTAGCTACCATGTTAAAGCTTCCAGTGTACCCCTACAGTTTTATAGTGAACCTTACAGTTACCGTGGTATTAGTAAGCCCTGATCTCAAGCTTGCTTCTGAGCCTGTAGGACATTGACTGTCTGCTGTATTTCTCTCATACAAAGCCTCCTGGTTCAACAGCAGCAAACCAGACTTCCCCAGCAGCCCCAGAGGCTGACCAGGGTGTGTGCCATGGAAGGCCAGGTTTTGCTCTTTACCTTGGAGCATCTCTCAGCAGACATTAAGTGTCATTTGTGAAAAGGTGCTATCAAAGACATACCCAGGACTGCTCTGAGTTCATACAAGAGGGTGAACTATACATCCCACAGCACAGAGATGGAAAAAATCAGGGTTAAAGGAAAGAACAGAAGTGCATGCCCTTCACAAAAGGCATCGAATTCTGGAGCCTTTTCTGTAAGATGCTTGCCTGGTGTGTGTGTGTGTGTGTGTGTGTGTGTGTGTGTGTGTGTGTGTGTGTGTGTGTGTGTGTGAATGTACAATCTGTTCTCATTATTTATAGCATGTTGGCACAAACATGGAATTAGTAAATTCTGAACCACTGCTCTCCGGGGGAAGTAGAGGGTTGGGTTCCTGTCAGTCTCTGATCATGCCATTCTGCATCAGTCAAAGCACAGTCTTAATTAATGTGCTTCTGCTGGAAGGCTCTCTGCTCAGAATGTGCTGCCAAAGCTCAATGCTGGTGCTTTCTCTCCAGGTGTCTAGCACCCTTCTGCTCAGGGCACAGGCAGCTTTCCCGGGCACACGTGGAGCCATTCTACAAAGTCAAATCACCTACCCAGAAAAGGCGTGTGGTGATTTAGCAGGCCACTGGAGGCTAGGGACACCGCTCAGCTGGTGGAGCGCTTTGCCTGACTTTGAGCTCCAGGGTTAGCGGAGCACACCTATAATCCCAGCATCTGGGGAGTGAAGGCAGGTGGACTGGGAGTTCAAGGTCATCCTTGGCGGCACAGCAAGTTTGAGAGCAGCCTAGGGTACAGAAGACTCTGCCAAATAAATAAATAATAAGTCGTGGTTGCTTTGCCTGCTGCTGTGGTGAAACATCAGCCAGGCTGAGGAGGGGAAAGGCTTCGTTTGTTTCAGTTCGTAGCTTACAGTCCATCATGAAGGGGGAGTCAGCACAGGCGCTCGAGGCGGGAGCTTGGAGGCAGGAGTTGAAGCAGAGACCATGGAGGAGCGATGCTTATGAGATTGCTCCCCATGGCTTAGTCAACTTTATCTTTCTATGCAACCCAGTACACTATGTCCAGTGACAGCATCACCCCCGGTGGAATGGGCCCTCCCACATCGATGATTGACCAGGAAAACGCCCCACAGACTTCCCTATAAGCCAATGTGATGGAGGCATTGTCTCAATGGAGGTTCCCTCTCCCCAGACGGCCCTAGCTTGTATCAAGCTGATTAAAAACTTAAAAATGAAAATAAATAATAAATAAAAGCCACAGCACAATAAGCACACCCCAGGAGGGACAGATGTGTGCAGAGGGACAAGGCGGGGCCAGAACGTGCTGAGTCTCAGAGGGGAATGCACACACCAGCAATTCAAAACTTTCAGTTTTGCATAATCTGTGGATGGCCACCCAAGGACCAGGAATACGGATCCGCAGGTTACAAATAAGCTTTAGCCAACATATCAACAGAGGTACAAAATCCTCAAGTAGTGATAAACGGTGTTTGCACCATGATGTGCTGGGCGACAGCACTCCCACGTTCCAAAGTGCTAGACAGAGTCTCCAGATACGAGATGTGGGAGGGCTCTGTCAATAAACTGTTCACCGTACAAACATAAAGACCTGAGCTCAGATCCCCAGCACCTACGTAAACAGCCAGTTGAGGAGGCACAGAGAGTAAGAGCAGTGCTGGGAAAGTGAGACAGGGGGTCCCTGGGGCTCCGGTGTGGCCAAATTAGTGAGATTCTGTCAAATGTATTATAAGTATACATATATATGAAACTAATAAAGATGTTAGATGTTGGCCTCCACATGTACACAAACACATACATACAGTGGAAAACTAAATCTCCCAGCACAGGACAGGCAAGAGTCTGGCTGGCTGAAGCTGCCGCTCACGACACTGCCTTCCACAGAACCAGCCCCTGACCAGGTCACACACACTCACAGGAGAGCAGAGTGATGGAGACGACTGTGAGGGACACTCATTGGCGAGAGAGGTACTGTGAGAGGCGCTGCCTGAGCTCGGGTCGGATACGAGGGCACAGAGACCCGGGGCTCGAGAACAAAAAGTCTCACTGACATCTGAGCTCCCAGGAAATCTTCCCATTTGTGCATGGCCTCAACTTCTCAAGCTTCAGGAAACCCATCCCACGGGGCTTCAGCCTGCAGCCTCGTTGTTCTAAATCATTTAAACTACAGTTCCACCCACGCAGCCGGCTTTCCAGGGTAGACAAGGAGTCTGCACTCTGCCTCGGGCTCAGCCTCCCTCTTCAAGCGTTTCATCTGTGCACCTCGGCATCCACATCTGTAAAAGTTAGCAACCAGTCCTGTGCTAGACCAGGGTCCCGAGCAAACTGAACAGGCCACTGTTCCGGAAAGGAGGAGATGAAAAACTAACACATCCTTAAACAATGTGCAAAGCCTATTGCTTTTTTAAAATATTTACTTTTTACTTTTAGTCGTGTGTGTGTGTGTGTGTGTGTGTATGTGTGTGTGTGCACGCGCGCGTGTGCGCGCGCTTTCAGGTGTCTGAAGAAGCCTGGAGATGGCATCGGATCCCTTGGAGCTGGAGTCACAGTTGTGAGACACCTGATATGGGCGCTGGAAGCCGAGTTTGGATTGTAAGCAGGAGGCCTGTAAAAAAACAACGCATGCCTAGAACACCTGTGAAGGAGGTGAGGGGCCAAGTGGGTGTCCCCAGAGAAGAGCATTCCTTCTTCCTGGAGGAAGTCAGGAGGCAGGAATAGCGGTGCAAAGTCCCTAAGGCAGCATGGCCTTTGATGGGTGGCTTCAGAGAGAGACATGAGGAACTGTGTTAAAGGGCCGCAGCGTTAGGTTTGAGAAGCCCTGGTTCACAAGGTAAAGCAGCCTGCTGTCTAGTCTAGCGAAACGTTTCTCTCCACAGAACCAGCTCCCACAGAACCAGGTCCTCTGACCTCCGCTCCTAGGCCGCAGTACACCCAAAGGCACCAAATAAATAATAAAACAAAAAGGTTTTAAAGAATAAAAAGACTCCTCCGGCAGCTGCGGAGAACTCTGCCTGAAGAATGAGGGGCCACACGAGCAGGTGGCTTAGGCCACCACCATAATCTGAGTCAAATCACAAGGCTGAGGAGGCGTGGTCTGACCCTGGGCCCATTCTGAAAGAGGAAAACCGGGTTTGATGACAAACGGATGAGCTTGCCTTCAACAGAGAAGTGGGAAACGGGCAAAACACGACTGGGGGGAACGTCTGAGGCCTGGTGTTGGCCTGTGGAGCTGAGATGTGAAAAAGACGACCCAGTGGCGAGGCCAGGTAACAGGTGCTGCAACAGTCTGTAGTCTGTGGAACTGGAACAAAGGCTCGGCACTGAGGAGAGCTTCCTGCTCCTCCAGGGGACCTGAGTTCAGTTCCAGCACATGTGTGGAGCAGCTCGAAACCACCTGTGACTAAGACTGCAGAGGTCGAATACCCTCTTATGGCCTCCACAGACACACACACACACACACACACACACACACACTCACGCACACATACACACTCATTCACACATGCACACATACATGCACGCACACATACTCACACACACATACACACACGCACACACAGACACACGTACACACACGCACACACTCAGAAAGAGACAGAGGATGAGAACTAATAAAAACAAATCTTTAAAAAATAATAATCTGGAGTTTGGGAGAGGTCAGGGCCAGAGATAAAAACAGCAGATGGCTACTATTTAGATGTCATTTGAAGCCATAAGACTGAGTTGTCCAAGGGACTGGTTGCCAGTGGGAGGGAAGGGATCTAGTCTTGGTCCAGGGCCATCTGGCACGGAGATATCAGAGGACAGAAAAGCGGTCAGACAAGGACGGAGAACTGGTGGCAGGGGATGTTGGGAAATCCGGAGAGTAGAAGCTGAAGAAAGGCCTTGTGAGGAAATAAGGGGCTTGAGGGTGGCTGCAGGGACAGACAGAGCAGTGAGGACCTGAGAGCTCCTCTCTACGGAGACACAGTGACGTCACCGCCAACCCAGACAAGACCAACTAGCCCGAGTCCAGGGAGCAAAAGCTGTTCTATCCCCACGCAAAGAACAGCAGGGAGGGTAGGATGAGGGACACATCACTCAATAGCAATGGCTCTTTGCAGGCAGAGAAACTGAGGCCTTCAAAGACTCATGGTCCTCTCTCAAAAGTCTCATAGCGTCAACCCATGACCCAAGTCCCAAGTGCCCATGACACTTATTTATTTATTTATGTGTGTATTGTGTGTGATGGGGGGAACACATGTCAGGGTGGAGGCAGATGTGGAAGCCAGAGGACAACTTCCCAGAGGCAGGCCTCTCGTTCCACCCTGACAGAACCCAGGTTGTCAGGTTTGGTGCCCAACACCTCTACCCACTGGGCCATCCCACTGGCTCCCAGTTTATAATTAACACGCCATGAAATAGACTGCGCTTGAAATTCATTGTCTTTTCAAAATTAATACACTATTGAGTCAAGCCAAGTGACACACATCCATCCTTCCGGCCGCTCAGGAAGCAGAGGCAGGGGGATCACTGGAGCCCAGAAAATCAGGGCCCACCTGGGCAACAAAGCAAGGTCCCAACTCAAAAGAAATTAATTAATTAGTTAATTAATTAAACAAACCCACTCTATTCGTTGTGCGGTCATTCAAGAGCACTGGCTGAGGCTGAATCTACAAGGCAGCGCTCAGCAACCCTTCCTGACTCCAGGAGACCTGCCCAAGAGATCCCGCACTAACATCAATGAACCCTTGGGCGCCATCTTCCCCCAGCCTCCCCCTTACGTTTAGACACTTCACAAGCTTTTCTGCTTGTTTGTGCCTAGACTGCATCTTTTTTTTTTCTTTCTAATGTGCGTGTGAGTGAGTAAATACAGGTGTCCACAGAGGCCGGAAGAGGGTCAGATCCTCTGGGCCTGGAGTTACAGACAAGGGCTCTTAACTGCGGCTCCATCTCTCCCCGCCCCCTAAAGTTGTATCTCACTCACCTCTGTATTCATATTTTTTAAAAAAAATAGTTACCACAGGCAAGCATAGTGACAATCTCAAGGCCGCCCAGCCTCAGCCCCATAGCAAGTTTGAAGCCAGCTTAGACTACACGAGACATGGTCTCAAAAAGAGGTTTGTGCGGCTGTGGATGTAGGTCAGCTGGCAGGGTGCTAGCCTGGGGTACACAAAGCCCTGGGGCTGGCTCACGGCTGTAATGCCCGTACTGGGGAGACTGAGACCAGATCAAAAGTTCTCAGCCAGTCTTTGATGGTGAGTTTGAAGTCAACCTGTGATCCATGAGATTGGGGGAGTGGGGGTAGAGAAGGGAGAAGGAGCCTTATCTTCCAGGCTCCCTCCTACAGCTCTGTTCTGAGGAACAAAGCACCTGCTTCACCCTCTGAGCACCAGCAGTCAGCCCTTCCGGCCATGGATGCTGCTCTACCAGGCACAGGCTCAGCCACACACCAGCAGGAAGAGCCTCCGGGGGCTCTCAGGCTCTCATCGGCAGTTCTTATCTTGCCTCGAGAGCACCGACTGAGCAGGTGTGTCAGCCTCTGCCGCCCTCAGACCCAGATGCTCAGGTGCAGAGCAGTCTGCCTCTGCAAAAACAACCCGTGACCCCACGTCAGCATACCTACAGTTCCCACATGCTAGGAGCAAAAGCTATGTGTCTTGGCGTTATGGTTTAAAAGAGAGCAAAACTGAAAACATAATCAGCCCAAACTTCATTGTGACAGTCCTCAGAAGAGAAAGACCAGCCTGTGGTTGACCGAGACAGGAGAATGGGCACCCTCCACTTTCAGGTTTGTAAGACACCCACGTGGTGCACACTACAAAACCAAGCAAAATTCACGGGGGTACCTGTAGGCCCTCGGCTCCCCACCATCATCCTAACACCTGGGATCTACAGCACCTGTGCTTCTCCAAAATGACTCTCCAGCAGCCCAGCCAGGGAGACACTACAGTAAACTCGCCATGGCTTGCCATTTCCATTCAGTCCATGTATATTGAGCACCTATTACTGCCAGACACTGAGAATACAGACGGAAAAGCAATTGACACGAGGCTAGGCAAGGGGACAGTCTCAGAAAGACAAACATCTTGTGTTCTTTCAATTATGAGCCCTAGATTTTATATCAACGGGGGCAGGGAGACTGTGTGTGTATATAAAATCAAAGAATGAAATCATCTAAGGGAACAAAAGGGCCAAATGGGGATGGGAGGGGGCGAGGAAAGAAGACAGGATCAAGATAAAATACATAACTGCCCAAATTTTGACAAAACAAACTAAAATTAGGGCAGGTCAAATGGTGTCCCCAGGTAAAAGCACTTGGTGCACAAGCTGATGGCCTGAGTTCAGCCCCAAAGCCAACATAAAATGTTGAATGTAGTCTTTTGTATCTGGAATGGAGCTGCCTCAAAAACAATGCTGAAGGAAAGAACCAACTACCCCCCCCCCAAAAAATGCCCTCTGAGACACACGCACACATCACATCGTATCACATCACATCTAAATCTTTTTTTAAAAAAAGAAAAGAAAAGGGAAAAATGATTTAAAAAAATAAGTTGCTGACTGTAGCTAACTTTGTACTTCCAGGAACAAATTTAAATCTTTTTTTATGAGCTATCCTTGTGCAAGCGGCAGAGGTGATGGGACAAACTGTCCCTGATTACTCAAGAACACACTGCTGGAGTCCCTATCTTGACTGCCGTCTGATAAAGCAAGCTGTCATAAGGAAGCCCACAGCCTACAACCAAGAACCTCTGAGAAGAACCCGGGGCTGGTCAGGCTCCTAATTGCAGTCATGAGAGACCCTAGTCAGGGGCTTCAGCTGGCCACTCTGCTGATTGCAGAGCCTGAGGTCAGAAACATGTGTCCTTTTTTTTCGGCACTGGGTCTGTGGAACTCAGGAGACAACAAATAAACCGGGTGGAGTGTTACACTTCCAGAAGCTCCAGCCCTCCAGGAAGACGTCCTCTCACAATGGGCAGGCAGCCAGCACCCTAAGCTGGAGGAGTCTGGGCTGGGGTAGAGCTCAGCTGTCAGAATGCTTGCCTGGCATGGGGCCTGCCCTTCAGTGTGGCTTGTACACCCAGTGAGACGCCATTGAAGAAAATCTAACTTTTCGTTTGTGGGAAGTCACCCACCGGAGATAGCTTCTGGGTTAGGGATGGGAGCTTATGTCTGCTTCCCCTCTCAGCACTGGGACCCCATCTGGCTTAGACCTGTGCAGGCCCTGTGGATGCGGCCACAGTCTCTGAGTTCATACGTGTGTCAGTCCTTTTGTGTCTAGAAGGCCTTGTTTCCACGGTGTCTTCCATCCCCACTGACTCTTACAATCTTTCCAACTCCTCTTCCCAACAGTTCCTTGATCCCTGAGTGGAGGGATTTGACCCCTTTTAAAATTTCGTACTTGAGACAAAAATCTGCCTAAATTGCCAGGGTTGACCTTCAGTTTTTAACCTTCCTGCCTCTGCTTCCCTCTGATTGGTGTTATCAGCATGCCAACACTCTGAGCTCTAAATAGGCAACTTTTTAAAACAGCAAAACAAAATTCCAGAGGTCAAGGGTAACTCGGTTGGTAGCCTGGTATAGTGCCTTCCATATATATGCTAGCAACTTGACTGGGAATGTGGGAGGGGGTTGAGGGAAGGAAGATAGCTGGGGGAGGGGCTGGAAGGGGATAAAGTGGCATAATTCTGTTTCAGTTAAAAGCATATTTAAATTTATAGAAACACTATCCAAAAGTGACTTAAATGATCTCAAGTGATCAGCAAAGGGTTAGAAGACCATGTAGCGGTAACTTGCTTGCCTGCTTGCTTGTTGAGCTAGGGTCGCTGCTCTGTAACCCAGTCTGACTCACAAGATAGACTAGACTGGTCTCAAACTCCTGTTTCAATACCCCAAGTGTTAGAAATACAGGGGTGAAAGTAGCCTGGCGGTGGTGGCACATGCCTTTAATCCCAGCACTCAGGAGGCAGAGGCAGGCAGATCTCTGTGAGTTCGAGGCTGGGCTGGACCGACAGCCTCCAAAACAATACAGAGAAACCCTGTCTCGTGAAAACCAAAAAAAAAAAAAAAAAAAAAAAAAAAAAAAAGAAATACAGGGGTGAAAGTGGATCAAAGACCTCAACATAAAAACCAGATGCACTGAACTTGATAGGAGAGGAAGTGGGGAATAGCCTTCAAGGCATTGGCATAGAAGACAACTTCCTGAACAGAACACCAATAATGAAGGAATGAAGGTCAAAAATTAATAAATGATACCTCAGAAAACTGAAAAGCTTCTGTAAGGCAAAGGACCCAATCAACAGGACAAAACTCCAGCCTACAGAATGGGGAAAGATTTCCATCAACCTCACATCCAATAGAGGGTTAATATTCAAAACATATAAAGAACTCAAAAAACTAGACATAACAAACCAAATAATCCAGTTAAAAAATTAGTTACAAGCCTGGTGATGGTGGTGTAATCCCAGCACTCAGGAGGCAAGAGCAGGTGGATCTCTGTGAGTTTGAGTCCAGCCAGGTCTACCAAGCGAGTTCCAGGACAGCCAGGGCTACACAGAGAAACACTGTCTTGAAAACAAACTGGAGTACAGATCTAAACAGAGAGTCCCCAACAGATGAATCGCAAATGGCCAGGAGGCACTTAAAGAAATACTCAAATATCCTTAGTCATCAGGGAATGCAAATCAAAATGTCCGTGAGATTCTATCTTACACCAGTCAGAATGGCTAAGATCAAAAACAAAAGGGGACAGCTCATGCTGGCAAGGATGTGGAGCAAGGGGAGCACTCCTCCACTGCTGGTGGGAGTGCAAACTCGTACAGCCTCTACGGAAATCAATAAGGTGGTTCCTCGGAAAATTGGGAATCAATCTACCTCAAGACCCAGCAATACCACTCCTGAGCATACACCAAAAGGATGCTCCATCACACTTCAAGGGCACTTGCTCAACTGTGTTCATAGCAGCATTACTTGTAATAGCCAAAACCTGGAAGCAACCTAGATGTCCCTCAACCAAAGAATGGATAAAGAAAATGTGGTACATTTACACAATGAAGTATTACTAAGCTGTTTTAAAAAAACAATAAAATTTTCAGGCAAATGGAAGGAAGTGGGGAAAAAAATCATCCTTAGTGAGGTAACCCAGACCCAGAAAGACAAATATGGCATAGACTCACTCATAAGTGGACATTAGTAGTAAATAAAGTATAACCATGCTACAATCACAGACCCAGAGAAGCTAGTCAACCAGCCCAAGGGGGAAACGAATGGATCTCCCTGGAAGGAGAAACAGGTTCCGTGAGTAGACTGGGGAAAAGTGGGCACAAAAACGGGATGGATTAGGTGTGGGAGGTGGAAGGTTAGACAACTGGAATAGGCGAGGGCATTTCGGAGGTGAGGTAGAAACCTATCGCTATGGAAACTCCCAGGAATCCGTGACCCTAGCAAAGACTCCTGTAGGAGAAAAACAATGCCGCCATTAGCCATGTGACTTACTAGAGGTGCATACAGATGAGGTCATAAAAGAGCGGTTTACCACACCGTTAACCACACCCACTTTAGGCATGACTAAAGACGTAAAAGGACGTAAAGTCGTATAAGTACGTAGGCGGTGAACTACGTCACTAGCCAGGCCCACTTTTGAGCATGGCTAGGGGGCATTAAGGGGGAAGGCATAAAAGACTGAAGAACAGAAGTCTTGGTCTCTTTTTCCGGCTTTCGGCTTCCAGTTCAGCATTGGAAAACTACTGGGCTCATCTGGGTTACTTGTTTGGTATCTTGTGAGTAATTTCTACAATAAATACTTACTGCAAGACGTGCTGGGTAAAAGTGGTGCGCCCAGTGACTTCTCCAACTTGAGGCTCACACCAGGAGAGGGAGCCCACACCTCACACTGCATGGAGGGCCAGGAACCAGAGTCTGGATAGCCCAGAGACCAAGGATAGAACTGAACACGGTCAGGGGAGAAAAAAGGCAATGAAATAATTCCTAATGATACTCTGCTATACTCAAAGACCAGAGCTGAGCATAATCATCATCAGAGAGGCTTCACAGCAACTGATGGGAGCAGATGCTGAGACCACAGCCAGACAGTGAGGGGAATCTTGTGGAAGAGGTAGAGGAAGGATTGTAGGAGCCAGATGGGGCCATGACACCACAAGAACATGGCCCGCAGAATCCACTAACCAGAGCTCAGAGGGGCTCACAGCCTGTATGGATCTGACCCGTGTCCTCTGCATATATGTGTGGTTGAGTGGACTCCTAACAGTGGGCACTTTGGGGACCCTTCTACTACCAGGTTGCCTCATCCAACCTTAATATGATGGGGTTTGCATAGTTTTATTATAACTCGACATGCCATGTTTGGTTGATATCCCTGGGAGACTTGCCCTTTCATGAAGGAAAAGCAGGAGTGGATCTGTGGGACAGGGGATGTGTTGGGGGAGGGACTGGAAGGAGAAGAGGGAGGGAAAAACCACAGTTGGGATGCAACATGTGAGAGAAAAAGAAATTTTCTAAAACTTAAAATTTAAAAAAATCTGGGAAAAAAAGAAAGACAGGAGTGTGACACCACACATGACAAAACGGATGAGGTTTCTCTAGTATTTTATTTTATTTATATGTGTATGGGGGGGGGTATGTGCACATACAAGCAGTGTTCCTGGAGGGCAGAAGTGATGGATTCTTCTGGAGCTGGAGTTGTAGGTAGATGTGAGCTGCCCAAGGTGGGAACTGAACTCAGGTCTCTGGAGCAGACATGTATACCCTCAACCACTGAGTCATCTCTTCAGCCCCAATGGATGAGTTCTTCTGTTTTTACTAGAATTTTGTGGCTGTCCTATTGCCCCTTTGGAACACTTAGTATCACATGTATGATTGGTACACACTCCTTTTTGTCCCTTGGGTACTCTACATCCTTTCTAGAAGCTTCTTCATTCATTTATTCAGTGCCCTTACTAAATGCCTGAGTGCCTCAGAATCAGGTGATATTGGTGATGATATTGATGATGGTGGCAGGTATGAGCGACTCTTGGCCCCAGGGAACTTCCTGTCCATCTCATGATTTCTGAACATACCTTGGGAGCCCTCAAAACTAGCAGAGCTTGCCGGGCGGTGGTGGCGCACACCTTTAATCCCAGCACTCGGGAGGCAGAGGCAGGCGGATCTCTGTGAGTTCGAGGCCAGGCTGGACCGACAGACTCTAAAACAATACAGAGAAACCAAGAAACCCTGTCTCATAAAAAAAAAAAAAAACTAGCAGAGCTCAGGCCTGTCCCTGGTTACATACTTAGAATCTTTGGGAAAATGTGACAGAAACCCCAATAATTTAAAATCCACACTAGGGCTGAGGGGTTGGCACTGTTGGTAAAGTGTTGCTGCACATGGTTGGAGATCTGAGTTCAAGTCCCCAGAATCCACATAAAGCTGGACACAGTAGCATGCAACTATAATCCCAACTCTCCTACATCAAGATGGGAAGAACAAACAGAAGAAGGCCAGGGAGCTCTTAGATCAGCTTAGCCTGTGTACACAGCAGTAAACACAAGACCCTACCTCAAACAAGATGGAAGATAAGGACGGGCATCTACGGTTGTCCTCCAGCATCCACACATGCACTATGGCATGTGTATGCCTTTACTCCAACACTAGAACACACACACCAATAATAATAATAATAATAATAATAAATGATAATAATAATTATTTAGAAAACTAAAATAAACCTTTCC